>NC_081297.1:146840085-147505363 GCF_030435805.1 Mustela lutreola | reverse complement strand
CCGCAGTCCCGGGTCCGCAAGCCACCAGGCACAGATAGGCTGGCAGAGGCCCCGGTCCCCCACCCAGGGACTGAGCCGAGGCTGATGCCTGTTTTGTCACCTACGAGACGAGTCATTTGACCTGTCTATACCTCTGTTTCCCTTCCTGCAAAATGAGGCTGCTCGCAGTTGCCCTGAGGCACAACACAAGATGCTTTCGGGAAGAGCACAGGAGGCCACGGGGACGTGCTCGCCTCGGACTCGGAGACAGGCGACCTAACCACCCTGTGCTTGATCTCAGTGTTCCAGACCGGCTCCCTCCATGCCAGAGGGGACGGGCCGGGCGGGGGAAGAGCCCCGGGGAGGGGCTACAAGGTGCGGGACGGGGAGTATTCCTGAGTGGTGAGACCTACTGTAGGCGTTTCCCCCTTTGTGTTTCTGTCTTAATTTCCTACAAAATTGAAAATCAGACAAAAATGCTGTTCTCGGGACAGATGGTCGACCTTCCCTGCCAGAGAGCCCGGTGGAATCACAGGAGCGAAGGACAGAGCAGGGCCTGGCGAGAGGGACCGATACTCCCGCATCCGATGCCCACCTTGGGGCTCTTCCCACGTTGGGCTGCTCCCCTGCCTCAGCCTGGCTGCCCTCACTCCCACGTCCCCGCTGCCTCTCCCACGCACTTGACCTCCTGGGCCTGGAGGAGAGCAGGCAGGGGAGCCGTCCCACCTGCTCCTCATTCCCTGTCCCTCCCTCTGTACTCATCTGATATGACACCTGTCACCCCACCACAGGCGGCCGTCTGCTGCCCTGCCCATCCCGCAGGCGGGAGAACTTGCCTTTCCCTGGCTTCTCAGCCATTCCCCCTCCTGAAGACCAGGTGCTGACCTATCCGTCGTCACCCTGGGCAGAACCTACCATTGACCCTCGGACTTCAATGGGCATCGGAACCCCTGGGGGGCTTTCTCAGCCACACACTCTGGCCCCTGCTCCAGGAGGTCTGGGGTGGGGCCTGAGTATCTGCATTTCTCCTAAGTTCCCAGGCCATGCTGATGCTGCTGGTCCAGAGACCCCACTCTGAGGACTTCTTCCCCCCACGTCATTACCAAGAATGCCAGCCTCCCTACTGTCCCCACCTCCAAGTGTCCTGACCCCCAGCACTCTGGCCTGCCTCTTCTGCCCTCTCTCCGGTTCCCTGATTGCAACAGTCATTCCAGTCATTCCGCCCATCACCGCACACCAGGCCCTCCCACCCATGCATCACACACTTTCCACTGTCCTGGCGCTCTTTGTGTCTTCATGTCCCTCCTTGCTCAGCCCAGTGTCCACGGCTGACATCCCCTGGCAGACGCCCTCAGTGCCCTTGAAACTCTCGCTTAGTCAGACTTGGCAGGCAGGCCCTGAGCTTGGTCCCCTTACAGCCGGCCATGGCCAGGAACGGCACTGACTGCACTCACTGGGGATACTTCAAGACCTCCAGCCTCCAGGGGGCCCCTGGCTCTGCCTGGCCATCCTGCCCTCTTACCACAGGCCGTTCCTTTCCGGCTTTCCTAAAGGACCGTTAGCACTTGGTTCTCTGTCCTCAAGTCCCCAAATGGACCCCCTCAGCCTCCACTACTGACCCCCCTTTCTATTCCGCAGGAAAGAGGGACTCCACAAGCCGCCCTGCCCCCACAGTCAAGGATGGTTGGCCTGGACTCCCACCCACGCCAAGCCTCAACTAGTGCTCCCACAGCCCTGTGCTCCTGCCACCCAGGACACAGGTTCCTACAAGTTCCTGCCAGCATCAATTCCCCTCTCTCTACTGCGTCGTCCTCATGGAGTGACAAGTATGTTGTTATTTCTATAATCTGAAAAACCAAACAACTTTCTCTTGACCCCGTGTCCCCACCAGCTACCACCCCCTTTTCCTGCACCCTTGAGGGCAAAACACTTCGAAAGTGTCTGCACCTGTGGTCTCTGCTTCCTTCCTGCCTGTGACCTTCGGTCACACACACCCCTCCTCCAAGGATGCTCCAGATGGAGGCTGCAGGGACTGGCGCCCGGGGATGGCATTCAGCCACAGCAGCCTAGTGGCAGCGTCTGACCCAGGGGCTCCCCTTGCTGGGCTCCTCCTTCCTCTCTGACTTCCCCTCCTCCAGCCCCTTCACTCTTCATAAACCATGGTAGGGGTGTGGCCTGTCCCATGACTCCTTAGATCCCTTCTCTCTGTCTTCACTCACTCCCTGCGTGACCTTAGCCAGGTTCACTACCTTATATGCTGTCTGTGTGGCCACATCTCTATGCCTTTGCCAGCCGGGACCTTGCTCTGAACTTGCTGCTGGCTTTTCTTGGAGGTTGTGGCAGACAGTAGTATTTGCCTCCCTGTAACCATTTTTCTTCCCTCCTTAGTAAAACAACTGCCAGCACCTTACTGCCTAGAATAAACTCCACCTTTCCTGGTTTTCTTTACAATTTGGGGCAACACTGTGACTAAGTGTTATTTAAGGGAATTTGAGTGGAAGTGTCCTGTGAAATTTTGAGAAGTGTCCTTAGAGTGTTCTTCCTCACTCCTTCTTCCTGCTAGATGGGATATGCATGTGATGGCTGGAGCTCAAGCAGCTATTTTGTACTAGAAAGTGGGAGTCAGTTGCCAAATGGCAAAACATTAGTCAGTGACCATGGGGCTGCCATACCAGCCCTGGACTATCTTCGTAAGGATTTGGTCTACATGCAAGAGACAAGTTCTATTTTATTTAAAATGCTGTTAGGGTTTTCTGCCATGATCAGGCACAGACTCATAACAGATACAAATAACCTAATCATTGCACATATAACATATCCAAAGTTGCACTTGGGACTTCGACTCCACCTGCCACCCTGCTCCTCCCATCATCATCCTATCTCAGTAAATGCCAATTCCATCCTTCTCACCACTCAGGTCTTCTGAGTAATCCTTCCTCCTCTGAGTTTCATATGCCACACCCAACCCTTCAGCCAATCCTTTTCACTCCACTTTCAGAATAAATCCAGAATCCAACCACTTCTCAGCACCCTTGCTGCCAGTGCCCGGCCCCCGCCAGCACCATCACCTTGACCACTACAACATCCTCCCCAATGATCTCTCTCCTCCCCCAACCCCAACCCCGCCCTTCCTCAACATTGCTGCGGGAGAGAACCTGCTAAGTGTAAGTCAGAGCATGTCACTCCTCTGCTCAAAACCCTCCAGAGCTTCCCATCACAGTCACAGAGAAAGCCAAGTCTTTCCTGTGGACTGCCAAGGCCTTGACCTTGCACCACCCAGGCTGCCTCCTGCACCTGTCCTCACTCCACTCCAGCCACCCGGCTCCTCACTCTTCCCTGAACAGATCAAGCTGGTCCTGCCTCAAGGCCTTTGCCCTTGAATCTCGCCCTGCCTGGTGGTCCCTCCCCAGATATATGCATCCTCCGTTCCCTTGGCCCAGCCTTACTTCCCAAGCACATCGCCCATGTGTGGGGTTATTTGGCTGTTGTCTCCCCCCGCCCACCCAGAACATAAACTCCTCAAAGGGTTCTTCTAGGGACGAGTAGAGCAGCAGCTACAACTAGATGCTGGAGGAAGGCAGCAGGGGGCCCAGGGCTATGTCTGCAGGCTCTGTGAGAAGGGGAGGGGGGCGCACACCAGCTTCTCCTGGACTTGCTGCTTCTGGACCAGGCGGATCTGCTCCAGCTGCTCCTGCGTCATGCCCTTCCAGCGGTCGGGGACCACACGGTGCGGCCCGAAGGAGCTGGCTGCCTGCTGCGGGTTCTCCGAGAGCAGGTCTCCACGCAGCAAGTTGGAGATCTCAGCCAGGTTGTCTTCTTGTTCCTGTTTCTTCTCTCGGATTTTCCTTTCCAGTGACTCGGTGGCCTGCACAGAGGAAGACAATAAGGAAGATGCCTTGAGTGACCCCGTGGGGATTGAGGTACAGGTGGGCACATCTCCCTGCAAGCCCTTGATGGAAGAAGAGATTGCTAAAGTGCACGTGGGACAGGCGGGGGCGGAGACTCCTCAAGCATGGATGCAGGGGGGTCCTCGGACCCCAGAAGCCTGGATGCCAGTGGGCGCATAGTCTAGGCTGAGGGACTCCCCACCTGTTGGTTGTGAGTGTGAGAATCGCAAGTTTTTGCACTGATTTGCCAAAGCAGGGAGCTGCCTCCCAGGTTAGGCTGCCATCTCCCATTGTCTTTGCTTCACTCACCTCGGGGCAGGGCTCTGTGCCCCTTCCAGTGGCCGGTCACCCAGACAGAGTGATTCACAATAGTGGTGACTTTTTTTTTTTTAAAGATTTATTTATTTATTTTAGAGAGCACGTGCACGGGCATAAGCAGGAAGCAGAGGGAGAGAGAATTTCAAGCAGGCTCCCCGCTGAGCAGGGAACCCCATGTGGAGCTTGATTCCAGGACCCTGAGGTCATGACCTGAGCCAACACCAAACACTGGACACTCAATCGATCGAGCTACCAGGCTCCCCCAGACTGAATTTTGGGAAGTGTTTCCCCACTCACCCCAGCGCAAGTTGGCCCACCCTGACCTAACAGAGTTGGGTGTCATCATTACTCCCCCCATAGATGACAAGACTGAGACTTGGGGGGCTCTTCCCAGGCGGCAGACAAAAGTCTGGTCTTGTTAGCGCACAGCTGGGCTCCGGGCCCTGCGCCTGACGCTGGCACCACGACACCCGACTAACAGAGGCTCACCCTCACCTCCCGGAGGGAAACTCCCCAGGGTGCTCTGGGCGTGTCCTCAGCCCCCAGTCGGAGCCTGGGACGTACCTGGCTCTTGTTGAATTCTTTCACGGCTGTGCAAACTGCCTTTCTGGTGGCGCTTTCCAGATTCTGCAAATGCTTGGCTGTTTCATCAAACTGCAGCCTTGTCTTCAAGCAGAGACCTTCTGCAAAGGAAGCAAAATGCGGCCAAACCTTGATGCGCAGCCCGGCTCCTTCCCAGGCGTGCAGAGCAGAGCGTCTCTTCTCCTGCGGTATGCACAGAGCAGAGGATTCAGGTCAAGCTCTTGGGTGCGGGCACGGGGTGTTAGCGTTCCTACCGGGGATCCCTGATGTCCATCACCCTCACAATGGGCAAGGGAGCTCTGCCGGGGCACCCAAGGGGGCTCCCCAGAGGAGGGGTGTCGGAGGTGGGGGAGATAACCATGCAATCACAGTAGGACTAAAGATGTAGTGTCAGACAGGAGCAGGCTGCCATCCCCGCCCAGATGCTTTCTAACTCTGTGAGCCTGAACTGTGACCTGTCCTTTCTGAGCCTCCAGCCCTCGTAGGGGAGGCGGGACAACTCCTACACTGCGCGCTGGTTACATCTTTTTAAGAAGTCGCTGATCACAAGTTTCTTCACACGGTGTTGGTGGCCCGTGGTGTCATGATCTCCAAAAACAAAGACCAAACTCTAGTGACGAGTTAGTGGCCTCAGCTCCCCTTGAGCTTCGGCTGCCCCACGTGCCGGTTTATGTCCTCGGCTGGCCCAGGAGCACACACGGACTGTGCGCCTTGCCGGGCACGTAGTGCCCAGTGGTGGGTGAGACGTCCAGGGCTCTTCCCGCCTTCTCGGAACTTACTGTCAGGAGACGAGCAAGGTCATAAACAAGTGAACCCCGAAATATACCTATGAAAGCACATTGCATTAGTGCAAAGGAGGGAAAGGGCGGAGAGCAGGTGCAAAGGGTCGGATGGGATTTGCCAGGATCCAGAAGGGAAAGGAAATCAAGAGGCCGGAATGGAGCGAGCGAGGTAGGGGCCGTACAGTGACGCGGGGTGGGGGTGGGGGGTGCTGAGCGGGAGCCCAGCATGCAGGGCCGTGTAGGCTACAGAGGATTTTGCGTGTTGTTCCATAAGCAATGGGAAGCCACCAGAGGGCTTTAAGCTGGGATGGAGGGAGTGGCGGTGACGTTGCCCAAGGTGACATTGTTTCGAAAGCAGCACTTGGACTACTATGTTGAGACTAGACTGGGAAGAACAAGAAAGGAAATGCAGGACAATTAGAGAGCCCTTGGCGTGGTCCCTCCAGGTGAAAAAAGGCGGTGGCTTGGGTCGCCGTGGTGACAGCAGGGTTGGGAGAAACGGACAATTCCAGATACAGCCCTGGGGGAGAAGCTGAGGGTGGCCTGGAGACAGGGGTGCTTCACGGACGCCTCCCAGGTTTGTGGCTGGACTAGGACAGAGTCGTCATCCACTGAGGGGAGGCGAGTGGAGGAGGAACAGAGCCAGAGAGAAATTAGGGTTACTTTCCAGAATGTTCTGAGGTGCCTGGGGCGATGTCCAGGGGTCAGTTCAAGGGGCAAGACCAAGGCTGAGACAAAAGCTCTCAGTCAGAGATGGAAAAGTGGGGCACCTGGGAAGTGGGTGAGATTTTTTTTTGAAAGGCCTACAAATGCATGTTTCAATAGGTAGCTAGGTGCCCAGAACTAGAGAGAGCAGTGAATTAAACAGACAAATCTCCTGCCTTCGCTGAGTTGGGGATGGGATCCTGGGAGGGTCGACAAATACGTAACCGCGTAGTAGGTCAGTAATGACTGCTGTGGAGACCTGGATACAAGAGTGCAGCAATGGGGGAAGGTAGACAGTTGACGTTTAAAATAGTGGTCAGGGAGACTTCTCTGAGAAGATGACATTTCGGCAAAGACCTGAAGAAGGATATGGGGCAGAATATGCAGGTATATAGGGAAATGTTTCCAGGCGGATGAAACGGTTGGTACAAAGGCCTTGAGGCAGAAATGAACGTGACGCCCTTAACATTCTAAGTGGGGCGGCCAGCGCGGCAAGGGGGGGTAAGCGAAAGGCAGTGTGTTGGGGGTTCAGTCCAGACGGAAAACTTTATGGGTCCTTAAAATGAATCTGGCTTTTATTCTGAGTGAAATGAGAAGCTATTGGAAGGTTTTGAGCCAAAGATCTAGCTTAATTTTTAGCAGGCCCATTCTGTTCGCTGGCTTGAGGAGAGATTACAGAGGGACACAGGCAGAAGCAGGGAGACCTCTTCGAGGCTACTGATGTTGATAGCTTGGTCCAGAATGGTCCTCGAGGGGGTGGAGGGAGCTAGTTGCCATATGAGATGATTTGCTGCTGGAGGTGGGTGTGACATTTGAGAGAAAGGAAAGAATCAAGATGCCTTGGGGTTGGGCCCTAGGTGCAGAGGAGAGGTGCAGAGGGTCCCGGTGAGCAATGGCATGGGAGGTTTGGAAGGAGAGGAGAAACCAGCAAAGGGCCTGGGGAGGAGCGCAGGGCAGAGGGTGTGTCCTGGAAGCCAGTGGGAAGGGAGTGTTCCCAGGAGGAGGAAGCGGTCGGGATGGCACGGGCTGCGGATGGAGAGGTCTGAAAACCCAGCTGGGGTGGGGCAGCATGGAGGTCCCGGTGACAGTTCGGGAGAGGCCAGGCAGGTTTGGGACAGGGCAAGGGCAGAAGTGTGGTGGGGGTGGGCCATCTGGGGAGACATCACTCCTGGAGAGCAGAGCAGGAAGAGAAGGGGGGGAGGCTGGGAGGAGGGCGAGCTGCCCAGGAAGCCTGCAGGGAAACCACCAGCCAGGCAAGGTGGGGGCCTCGCTCCCTGTCACAGCTCCTGTTCAGTCTTCACCAAAGCACTTCTTTGTCCTGTCCCCTCGCTGGCACATGCATGAGAGCAGTGACACTCTACTCTGGGTTGCCGCATCTTCCTGGCATGAGAAGTCGCCAGAGATCGGAAGCTGCTGGGAGCCACGCGCAGAGACTCTGGTAAAGCAGAAACCACCGGAGTGCTGGCAGGATGTCCTGGACTTACAGTGCCCTCCAGGAGAGAGGCCGTTTCTGGCCTTGGAGGCTCTTCCAGAGAGGCTCTCTGGGCCTGGAGGGTCTGGGGAGGGCACGCGATGACAGCGTCCTTGGCTGCACCGCTCAGACCCTGTAGGGAGTCTAGCGCAGCCCTTAACAGCCCCAGCAGCATCGGCGTCTTCCCCGCAGACTATAAGCACGCCGAGGGTAGGGCGCATGGCACTCCGAGTTACGGGGCACCCCAGCACCCAGCTGGAGCCCGGGCTCGGGGTCCAAGGTCAGAGCCGCTCTCCTACATGACTGACATATGACCGAAGACATTTAAGTCCTGGAACGCCGGCTGACACTGGTCAACACAGCACATTGGTAGGACTTAAGAGACAAAAGGAAGCTGGGGAAAGGACCAGGGGGCCGGGCTGCTGAAGACCGTTTTCAGAGCCATGTGTCCTCCTCGCTGCATTACCTGCACTTCTGTGCTGGGCGCGGGCGTCCTCCCACTCCCTCTGCTGCTGCAAGGACCATTCTCGGTTCTGTTCCTCCTGGAATTTCTTCCTCTCGTGGAAGTTTAAATCCTCTCCCATGAATCTCTGCATTCCTGACACCGTATTCCGGATATCATTATCCGACTGCCTAGCTGGAAGGTCTTTCCTAAGGGCTAGGGGGTCTGATAGGTCAAATTCACGGCGCATTTCTGGCCTCTGGAAGTGCTGCTGGAACTCACTGATGGCTTTACAGAGGCTTTTCTTATCCCTCCTTTCCCGGCCTTCTAATATGCATGTGATTTTGTCATTGTGCCTCATTTCAGCAGCTAGAAGAAATAGAACAAATCCGTAAAATTAAGGTTTGGAGGGAAAAAAATTTGAATCTGCTTTAAAAAATAATTTTTGGTGATTCTAAAAGTAATATAAGCCTCTGAAAAGGTAACACAAGCATCAAAGAATTAGTATTCTGAATATATAAAGAATACCTACAAATCAGTTTAAAAAACCAAGCAGGGACGCCTGGGTGGCATAGCTGTTTAAGCAACCGACTCTTGATTTGGGCTCAGGTCATGACTGATCACGTCAGGAGTTAGGATCAGTTCTTCATGAGAACCCTGTTTAAGATTCTCTCCCTCCTTTGGCCCCTCCCCCTCCACGCCTGCACACACACACTCTCTCTCAAAACAAACAAACAAACAAACAAACAAAAACACCAAAAATCAAAGTAAAAAGTGGGCCAAGAATAGGATCAGGCAAATCACTATAAAGAAACCCAAATGATCACTATGCTTCTGAAAAGATGGCTGGCTTTACAAGATGGGAACCATCTGATAAATTGGCAAAATATTTAAAATGCAAATAATAGCATATATTAGTAAGGACATTAGTAAGGATAGTAAGGAGACAAGAGTTCTCATTCACTGCTTGGGAGAGTGCAACTTGGTACACTTACAACTTTGGAAAGCAAGTTGTCGATATCTCGTAAAACTGAAAACATGCACACACAATGACAGTTCCACTCCTAGGTATCTCTCGCCTATGTGTACTAGGGACACAATACATGCCTGGTCATTGCAGCATTGTTTGGAAAAAGTGTAAATCAGCCATGAGTAAGGGAATGAATAAAGAAATAGTGGCTAATTCATATAATAAAATACCAAAGATAATTAAAATGAACATTCTACGTGCAGATCACAGATTAATTTTTTTTAATTTTTTAAAGATTTTATGTATTTGTCAGAAAGAGAGAAAGAGAGAGCACAAGCAGGGGGAGCAGCAGGCAGAGGGAGAAGCAGGCTCCCCATCGAGCAAGGAGACTAACTCAGGGCTCGATCCCAGAACCTGGGAATCATGACCTGAGCTATAGGCAGATGCTTAATTGACAGAGTCACCCAGGTGTCCCTATTTTTATTATTTTTTTTTAAGATTTTATTTATTTGAGAGAGGGAGAGACAGATTGTGCAAGTGAGGGGAAGGGGCAGAGGGAGAGGAAGAGAAGATACACTGCGGAGCCAGGAGCCCGACGACAGGGGCTGATCTCAGGAACCTGAGATCTTGATCTGAGCCAAAATCAAGGATTGGGCACTGAACTGACTGAGACACCCAGGCATCCCATGACTGATTAATTTTAAAAATATGTTAAATAAAAAAAAAAATCCAAGGGATCCATTTAATGTATTTGTGTAAGATTTAGGTGAAATTTTAAAACACCCACAAAAAATTTTATGTTGTCATGAATATGTACATAAATAGTACAATATTATAAGAAACATGCATAGAAATGATGTACCTGTCTGAGGAAGGAGGAAGAGGGAAGATGAGGTGGGGGAGAGCACTATCTACCTATCTATAGCTATACCTACACACATGTAGGGCTTATATATATTTATGTATACATTTAAACATTTATACATTTTATATATAATTATAGCATTTATTTATCTGTAGCTATACATACACAAACATACATATATAGCATTTAATTCTCAAAAAGAATTTTTTTTAAGATTTTATTTATTTATTTGACAGAGAGAGAGAGACCACAAGTAGGCAGAGAGGCAGGCAGAGAGAGAGGAGGAAGCAGGCTCCCCGCCGAGCAGAGTGCCCCATGTGGGGCTCGATCCCAGGACTCTGAGATCATGACCTGAGCCAAAGGCAGAGGCTCAACTCACTGAGCCACTGAGGCGCACTAGAAAATAATTCTTAAAAATAAGATATCTAAAGCCAGTTTGGCAAAATATTAACATCTAATCTGGTAGGGGGTATGTATGTGCCTGTCCTATTGTTCCTGTTAAGTTTGAGTTATTTTTAAACATAACACACAAAAAAGTGAACTGTTCAGAAACTAGAGAAGAAAATAAACCTCACTCATATTCTATCACTCCAACATCACCACTGCTTACATTTTGGTATACTTTCCTTCTGTCTTTTTCTAAGCTTATTTTTAAAAATATGTTCTCACATTTAGTTGATAGCCCATGGTATATACAATTTTGCATCCTGCTTTTTTTCTTTTTAAAAAATCCTTATGGGGGCACCTGGGTGGCTCAGTCAGTTGAGTGTCTCTTGATTTGGGCTCAGGTCATGATCTCATGGTCATGAGATCGAGCCCCATGTTGGGCTCCACAATGTGTGCGGAGTCTGCTTGAGATTCTCTCCCTCTGCCCCTCCCCCTGCCCTTGCTCTTACTACTCCCTGTCAAATAAGTGAAGAAATATTTTTAAAAAAATAAAAAATCCTTATGGTACTTAAAAAAACTAAGCTGGCATTGTTGCACCCGATGTGGGAAATGAATTCTATTTGAAATTTTTACCTCTGCTAGCACGCTCTCATATCCAGCTCTGAGTAAATGCAGGGGTGTGAGCTAAGAGGGTGTGCATGTCATTTAGTGCAAGCAGCTGTCCCCAGGAGGCCTGGAAGTTTTGTGCAGAGAATGGTGTGTGTTTAGGGTTTTTCATATCCAGTTTTTAAAGAAAACCAATAAAAATGTACATTTACCCTCAAAATAGATTTCCTACACTCACATAGATTGCCTTTCGGGAGAGAGAGAATCAGCACATTAATTGAGCACAGGCAACTGTGAAGTTGTAAGAGGAGGACGAGGTGTGAAAATGACAAGTTTTACATATTCGAAGACACGAGGACTGGATGCTAGAGGTACACGGCCCTAACCTGCTGGGCAGGCTTCAGGAAATGCTCACCAAAAGTTTCATGTCTAGCTTTTTCAGTTGCTTCTTTTATTTTCTGGTCACGAACCTGAAGATCCCAGGCTTCTGTGTCTCCCTGGCAAGGGAAACAAGGGGAGACGAGCTACAGATCATTTTAGTCCGACGATGACCATCGTACTTACCCCTTTACAGCCTTGTTCCACTGTTAACTGGTCGTCTCAGGTACCCATCAGGTCTTTTCATACCTGGATGCCTTTGCTTGCAGCTGGATCTGCAGCCTGTCCCCAGAGCTCCTTTCTCCCCTTGTCCTAGTCAACAGATACCTTCAGAATACAGCTTAGCCAACACCTCCTCCGGGAAGCCCTCTCTGACTTCCTCTCCCAGGCCCAGTCCGTGCTCCCCTGACCTCCTGCGCGCCCCTCCCTCCCGGCACTGCATAGCCGCGCACAGTCATGCGACAGGGCCTGCCTCTCCTCTCCCCCGTGGGCCACGAACTGTGCAAGACCCGGCAGGGATTGCCCTGATCCCCGTTGCCTGGGACCAGCTTAGGCCTGCCACAAAGCAGGAAGGCCACTGGCGTTTGTCCGATGGATGGACTGGAAGGAGCCCCCGACGACGCAGAAAATCTGGCTCAGAGCAAGGAGACCCGCGCGCCCCGGCCTCCGCGGAGCCGCCCCCGCGGGCCAGCCCCTCCCTGCTGCAGGGCTCCGGGCGCCTCTCGGGCCCGGGAGAGCGCGCGGCATCGGGTCTGCGAGGGCCTTCCCCGCCCTCGGCGGTCGGCACCACGAGCCCGTCTCCCCCAGCAGCGGCTCGCGGCTCGCGGCTCGCGGCGGCGCCCGATCAGCGGCCCCGGGGCGCGGGTTCGCCTCCGCGGCCCCGCCGCCCGCCTCCCTCGTCCCCGCCCCGCGCGCGCCGCCCCGGCCCGGGGACCTCACCCCGATGATCCTGCTCCTGGCGTCGAAGATCCGTTTCTGCCGGCACAGCTCGTCGTGCCTCCTCCTGCCCAGAGCCAAGGACTGCTCCAGGTCCCTGGGCTGCGCCAGCGCCATGACGGGAAGCGGCGAAGAGCCCCTAAGGGGATTTTAAGGCGCGCGGGATGAAAGAGGGACACGGATAAAGCTCGCTGTGGCCTAAGCGAGGCTGGTGCGGCGGCGAGGCGCGCGGCCTCCTCAGCTCTGCGCGCGGCTTCCGCTACCTCGCGGGGCGCGCGGGCCGCTTTCCTCCGAGACGCAAACCCGGTTGCTTAGGAACGGCGCGGGGCCCGCCGGGCGCTCGCCCTCCTCTCGCGAGACTCCGCGAGGCCCTTCCCGCGCTTTTCCGGCCGGCGGCGTGTGAGGCGGCCGCTTGAGGCGCGGAGGGCGCAGCCATGGGCCGCCTGGAGGTGCTGCTCGTGGAGAACTTTAAGTCGTGGCGGGGCCGCCAGGTCATCGGCCCTTTCAGGAGGTTCACCTGCATCGTCGGCCCCAACGGCTCCGGTAACTGGGACCCTGAACGCGCCGGCCCGCCCCGCCCGTCCAGGCCCCACTTTGCCCAAGGGGACGTGAGGGTGACCTCGCGTGTGGGACTCGGGCCGTTGCTGCCCACGGGCCTCGGCCAGCCTCACCCCTTCACCCGCACCCGCCCTCCGCCGCCGGACCGAGACCCTCCCCCTCCTCGGGACCCGGAGCTTGACCCTCTGCCCTCGCTGCCCGGGCCCCGCCCCGGCCCCCGGCCCCCGGGCCCACGCTCGCCTGGACCACAGACCCCTACGGTCTCCGTCGCTTGGACCCAGCCTTCTCTCTCCAGCCCTCGGCCCTCCACAGCCCGCACCCCGGAACCCGACCCTCCCCCTCTAGCCCCGACGCCAGCCTCTGCCTCGGCCGCCGCCGCCCAGAGCCCGACCTCGGCCGCCGCCCCCGCCCGCGGCCCCGGCCGCAGTCCCCCTCCGCCGGACCCGCACCCGCAGCCACCCGGCCCTCGCTCGCCCGCAGGTGCCTGCCCTCACTCTCTGCCCGGCTCCCAGAAGCCCACCTTTGCCCACTGACCCTCGACCTTTCCCCCACCCCCGCACCAGCCCTCCGGGGCCCAGACCGAGACCCCGACCCTCGCCCTCCAGCGCCCGGTGTTCGCCCCCAGGTGCCTGCCCTCGCCCTCGCCCTCTGCCCCCCGGCCCTCACCTTCAGCTGCCCGGCCCTTCGCCGCCAGGTGCCTACCCATGCCTTCTGCCCGACCCCCGGCCTTCCGGCACCTGGACCCTGGCCCTCGCCCTCCAACCCCCGTACTCGGCCCTCCCCCGAGAGGTGCCCACCCTTGCCCTGTGCGGCTGGGCCCCGACCCGCCTCCGCACCCAGCCCCAGGTCTGCGCAGGACCCTCCTCTCCTTTGCCCTGGCTCCCCGGGCTTTGCCGGTTTCTCCTCCGGCGCCGAGCCCTAGTGCCCTCTCATCGGGGGCACGGATGTCCTTGTAAAGCAGACCCAGGATTCCGAACCCAGTGACATCAGACCGCTTGCTTCCCCCTGGCTTCTTACGCGGCACCAGGCGAAGCGCAAGCCACAAAGAACACGATCGGGCGGGAGGTAGGAAGTGACCCTGCGCGTCCTGAAGCCAGTCTGCGAGGCCCCAGTTGAAATAAGGCCCCAGTGGGGGTCAGCGCGGGCGCTTCGGGCTCAGGGTGTGCAGGCAGCGAGGGGTCTCTGTTCCGTCGGAAGATCCGCCGGCAGAGCCTTCCCCGCGGTCTCTCTGAAGTGGTCAGACACAGGGGCCGGTGTCCCTCTGTGTAAAGGGATTTCATCAGTCTTGGGCCTTTGCGGACCTCCTGTTCCTGCTCGCCATCGGTTGTGTGTGTGTCATGAGCTGGGGCAGGTCTAGGTGACATGCGGTCTCTGCCGCGATGCCCTTACTGGCTACCTCATGGCTTGACACAGACCCACTTGACAGCAGGGACTCCGTCTTGCCCGCTGCACCTCTCGTCTCCTCCAAAGATCCAGTGAGAGAGAGCTAAAGGAAGTAATTGGTTTTAGTGAGCCTGAACAACTGACTGGAGTCAAGGAGACGTCTGCCTAGGAATATTGTAATAATAACAGCATTCGCGGAGCTTGTACCACACTCCTGGCACGCCTGTTTCAGTGCCATAGGGACTGTGAGCCCACATTACTGTTTAGGAAACTGAGCTTCAGAGGGTCCAGATGACTCTCCACAGTCACCCAGGAAGGGCAGAGCCTGCACTTGAGTTCAGGCCAGGCCAGGCTCCCTACTGCGTTGCGGTGAGAATCCACAGCTGTAGTGACCTCAGCAGCAGAGGGCCTAAAATGAGAGTTATTGTGAGATTTTTCCCAACTCACATCTTTTGCGGCTCTCTCAGGCCAGATTTCCTTGATTCTGTTATCAAAAAGACTTTGAAAAGATAAAGGTAAGAATACAGGAGTATTGATAATAATCTCCACTCATTTCTCACGTTAGTAGGCCCCACCATCAGTAGATTCTCACCTTTGAACTGGAGGTTATGTGAAGGGTTGCTCTGTTATATTGTGTTCTTCCAACAGTGTGATATTTGAATGAGTATTTGAGTAAAGTCTTATACTGGAGTCAGCCTAAATTATTTGCCCACTGCTGTTTAAGATCCAGATAAAGTGGTGTTTTGAACCTTTTTAAACTAGTGCCAAACGTAAGTTTCAATCTTATTTCTTTTCTTAATTCAACAGTACATATCATTATTAACAATATATCTTAAGATTATCTTGAAAATGCCTTTACAACTTATCCCACATGCCCTGGAAGCTCCATTCCCCTCCTGAGAGTCACTGGTAACCCAGAGACTTTGCTTAGAACCATATAAAGCCAGTCATGGATTATTTCAACATTACCTTTAATATCTCCCCACAATAAAAATTTCTGGTTTACTTATTGCTGAATTTTGCATGGGCTATTCACATTCTCCTACACGATGGCCAAAACTCAGTATAATGCTAATCCAGGACTAATTTAATATATTCATTTGAATATATATATAATTTAATATATTCATTTGAATATTCATTTGAATAAATCATCTTTTTAAAAATCTTACAGAATTACTGGCACATTTAGGTAGATTTTATTAAACCAATCGATAATTTTCTGTTCTACCCATTTTCTCTTAAACTTTAATTTAGCTAGTTGTGGTCATTCTTTTTGTAGTAATTTCCTATTGCTAGCACCTGTTAAAATTTGATATGTTCTCACTTGTTTTTAGTAAATCTAATCTTGGGGGGTTTTGTGGGTAGTGGAAAAATTTCATCTTTAATCCTAACCTTGATGTTTTTCCACTTAAATTTAACAAATTGTTTTTGTGTATATATAGTATTAGGAGCAGAAGAAAGATATATATAATGAGACAGCTTCTGGTCCCAAGACATTGGGAGTATAAGAAAATGACACACTTGTTGAAATAGAAGGCCCGAGAACACTGTTTATGGAACTTGAAGGAAAATACTAGATCTGATATAGGGAGGTATGGACAGAAAGATGTAAGGATAAGAAAAAATATTCTAGAGGAATTAGCATTTGAGCTTGCCCAAAGAATAAAGAGTACTTTTCTAGGGATTTGTGAGTCTATTGTGGGACAGTTATATCCCAAATTGTCAAGAATGTAGTACACGTGTGTAGAGCAGCAGTGATGTGTAGTGTTGGAATCCTACTTAAGTCCTGGCCAGAATGATGTATTTAGCTTTATGGAAAAAATAGTAGACTTTGGAGCAGGGACTGCTGAGCAGGGAAGTTCCACAAGTGTGCCTGAGCCTAAGGCTATCCTCTCCACTTGTGATTTATACCCTGCCCCCTCCTCGGTTCTTTGCTTCTGTGATTTTCTTTCTCTTTTGGACTGTATCTCCCTCCCTTATTGGATAATTTTCATTGGCAATGATACATGCCTTATTAACCGTCTTATAACATAGAGGATAGCTAGCTATATGAAAAGAAAATATAGTACGATGTTAATTGTAGAATTTAGTGGTAAACGTATGGATGTTTACAGTAAAATTCTTTCAACTTTCTTGTGTGTTTGGAAGTTTTATAATGAAATGTTTGGGGGAAGCCTTGAACTTCACTGTCTCTTTAGGCTGTTGCCCCATTTTATCAGTACAGGCAAACTCTCTGAACCATCCTCCGTGCTCTTGATTCAGTTTTCAGTCCCAAGCTCCACTGAAATGATACTTATCTAGGTCACCGTTGACTACATCTTGTAAGAGTCAGTAGCCAGTCTCCTTCCTCATCCTGTTTGACTTATCAGTGTTGTTTCATTCATGTAAAAATAATGGCATGCCTACTAAGTCCCATGCACTATTCTCATCAGTGAACAGATAAAACTCCCTTCCCATGTAGAACTTGCATTCAAGTGCAGAGAGACAGACAACAAAATATGAGAAGTGTGTAGAATGTTAATGTCAAGTATTAAGTAGAAAAATAGAAACAGGAGGGGAATCAGAAATGCTGGGGCTGTTTTTAAAGAAGTTGGTCAAAGAAGGTCTTGCTGTCTTGGTGGCATGGCAGGTCACATTTCCTCTCTCCCTTGAGCCTCTGCACTTCTGACTTTGTATACCAAGTAGGTTTTCTCTGTGTCACTGGCAAGCCCTCAGTTATTGGTGGCTTCTTCCCTAGGTTTCTTAAGCACTGGAGTCCTCCCACCCCCTGGAAATACGTCCTCTGTCTGTGTATACCTTATGTTCTTTGCCCAGATTCATAGCTTCAAACACCATCTTTATGCTGCTTTCAAAATTATATGCCTAGGCTATAATATTCAGCTTTTTTTTTTTTTTTTTTTTTTACTATTTCTAGTAGACATGTGAAATACTATAATCAGGGGTGTCTGGCTGGCTCAGTAGAGTTCAAGTCCCACATTGAGCATAGAGATTACTTAAAAACAAAATCTTTAAAAAATACTATAATGAGAAAGAGTAGCAAATTTCCTCTCCTCTACTTCCTCCAGACAAACTTGTTCCTTTTGAGGTCTTACCTTCTCAGTAAGGGGCACCATTTACTCACTCAGACCAGATACCCAGAGTAATTCTTTATTCCTCCTCCTACACCCCACTTCCCTTGTCTAACCTTCTGTAAATCCTAATAACTCCACCTCTGAAATGCATCCTAAATCCAGTTGTTTCTTGCCACATTTCACTGCTGTTACCCAGCCAAAGCTGCTAGAACTCTCATTTGGACTATTTCTGCAACTTCCTAACATGTCCCTCTGCTTTCTTTCTTGTCTCTCTGCAATTCATTCTCACAGCAGAGTGAGCAGTTTTAAAAAACAGGCTAAAAAAGTAAATCTATAAATCCAAGCACTGCCCAACTTAAAACTCTCCAATGGCTTTCCTCCACACTTGGAATAAAGTCCAGTATTTCTGGGACACCTGAGTGGCTTGGTGGGTTAAGCCTCTGCCTTAGGCTCGGGTCATGATCTCAAGGTCCTGGGATGGAGCGCATCGAGCTCTCTGCTCAGCAGGGATCCTGCTTCCCACCCCCACCCCCCGCCTACTTGTGATATTTCTCTCTCTGTCAAATAAATAAAATCTTTTTAAAAAATAATAAAATCCAGTATTTCTTACCATGATCCACAAAGCCTTTATGATCTGGCTCCTGTGTACTTCTCTTCTCTAATAGTCACTTCCCCCATATTTACTGTGCTCCAGTCAGAAGTGCTTTTCTTTTCCCCCTTCCTTACATAGACCAATCTTATTTCCATTTCAGGGTCTTAGCATTTGCTGCTCCTTGGACTTTAAAATGCTTTTCTCCCAGAGTTCCAAGTTGTATATGGCTACCACCTAAATGAATTCTCTTTCATCCTTGTAAGTTCTCCCTGTCACACCCAGTCTGGGCCAATTCTACCACCTTAATAATCTTGTCCTCTTACCGCTTCCCACTTCTTTCACTGTTTCAGGCTCTTATCATTTCTTCCTTGGATTAATATAAGTAATCCTTTAGCTGAGCTCCCAAACTTTTGTCTTACCCTACTTTAATCCATGTGCCACATTGTTACCTCAATAATCTTCATCTGTTCCCATGAGAGAGAAGATCCATTTTATTTCTTGATAAAGAAAAGGCACTTGAAAAAATTCAATACCTAAAAGGTTGATAGGCTCAAATGAAACATTTTTGGTTAGACTCCATCATAGGTGGTGATGTTGTGTACTTCACGTTGTATTACATCACAATACCTATTTGTTTTACCACCAGTGCTAAAATTGACCCCTGGAATAGGGTAGTGACAGTGATTACTCTATTGTACAATTAGTTTTTCCCTTCTAACTAGTTAGTGTTCTAGGGTTATTAGTGTTAATTTGACATTAGAAAAATGTTCCATATCCACCAATTACCCAAATTTTTTTTGTTTTTAATTATAATTCCAGTATAGCTAACACAGTGTTATATTAGTTTCATGAGTACAGTATATCGGTTCTATTATGGTCCGTAATCAAAGGAGCGAGACTGATACAAAGCGAAGGTCAAACAAAGCTTTATTTCGTGCCAAGCATCGAGAATCAAACTGACCGGTCAGGGCCATCTCTTGCAAAGAGGTGACCCCTCCCAGCCTCACAGACTAACTTTTATAGAGGTAGTTTAGCCAGGCTATACACAGGTGGCCAATGAGATTGCAATGCACAGAGAAAACTGCACAGTCATGTTAGGTCACACACGGGTGGCCAATTGAATTACAATTCACCCTAGTAGATGTATGTGTGCCCCACTGATTGCCCATCTCTACCTGGCTGACCCGCCCTTGTATCTGGGCTTTGCAAGTAAGTTCCTCTGGGAGGGGCAGGGTCAATCTAAGTTTACTGCATGAACAACAAAATGGCTCCCTCTGATTAAGTAGGCCCTTACAGATTCAACAGTTCTGCACGTTACTCAGTGTTCACCATTTTACGTGTACTCTTCAATCCCCATCACCTATTTCCTTCCCCCCACCATCTTCCCTCTGGTAACCATTAGTTTGTTCTTAAGAATCTGTTTCTTTTTCTTTTTCACTTTTTGAACTGTTTCTTGGTTTGCCTCTTTTCCCCCTTTATTTCTTAAATTCCACATGAGTGAAATCATGGTATTTGTCTTTTTCTGATTGACTGATTTTGCTTAGCATTATACTCTCTAGTTCCACCCATGTTGTTGCAAATGGTAGGATTGCATTCTTTTTTTATGACTAATACCCCATTATATATACATACCCCATCTTTTTTTTTAACTAATATTTTTATATATATTTTTTAAAGATTTTATTTATTTGTCAGAGAGAGGGAGAGAGAGCGAGCACAGGCAGACAGAAGCAGAGGGAGAAGCAGGCTCCCTGCCGAGCAAGGAGCCCGACGCGGGACTCGATCCCAGGACACTGGGATCATGACCCGAGCCGAAGGCAGCTGCTTAACCAACTGAGCCACCCAGGCGTCCCAATACATACCCCATCTTTTTTATCAGTTCATCAGTTCATGGACACTTGGGCTGCTTCCATATCTTGGCTATTATAAATAACATTACTATAAAACATTGAGGTGGCTGTATCCTTTTGAATTAGTGTTTTTGTATTCTTTGGGTGAATACCCAGTAGTCTGATTATTGGATCACAGGATAGTTCTATTTTTAACTTTTTGAGGAACCTCCATACTGTTTTCCACAGTGGCTGCACCAGTTTACATTCCCACAAATGGTGCTCGAGGGTTCCTTTTCCTCCACATCCTCACCAACACTGTTATTTCTTGTGTTTTTTATCTTAGCCTTTGCAGCATGTGTGAGGTGATAGCTCTTTATAGTTTGATTTGCATTTCCCCAAAGATGAGTGATGTGGAGCATCTTTTCATGTGTCTTTTGGCCATCTGTGTGTCTTTGGAAAAATATCTGTTCATGTTGTTTGCCCATTATTTAGTTGGATTATTTGTTTTTGGGGTGTTGAATTGTATAACTTCATTATGTATTTTAGATACTAACCCTTTATTGCATATGTCATTACAAATATCTTCTATTTGGCAAGTTGTCTTTTAGTTTTGTTGATTATTTTCTTTGCCGTGCAGAAACTTTTTATTTTGATATAGTCCCGATGGTTTATTTTTGCTCTCATTTCCCTTGCTTCAGGGAACCTATCTAGTAAAATATTGTTGCAGCCAATGTCGAAATTACTGGATTTGCTACCCACATGTTTTTAATGCCATTTAATAATCCTGACTGAATTGGCATTTTATTAAGGTTTACAAAATTGTGTTTATAATACGTCATGCTTTTTCTACATTCACTGAGTGGTAGTCCCCTGTTTTAAGAAAAGTTTTTTTTTTCATTGACTGGGATTATTAGAAACCTAAAATACAGTTCACATTGGAAAAACATAATACATGCTTGTCTTATTTTTTTAAGATTTTATTTATTCACTTGAGAGAGAGCAAGCAAAAGAGGGCAGTTGTTAGGGGGAGGGGAAGGGGCAACTGGGGCTCTATCCCAGGACCCGAGCTGAAGGCAGTTGCTTAATCAACTGAGCCATGCAGGCATCCCCAATGCTTGTCCTTTTTAATTAGTATTTTCATAAATGAAATTTAATAGTATAAATGGTGAAAATGAGTTTATCTCTTTTTTTGTTATTATTGTTATGGACCCATAGATTTTCATTGATATGGTGTTTTTTTTTTTTTAATATTTTATTTATTTATTTGAGAGAGAGACAGTGAGAGAGAGCATGAGCGAGGAGAAGGTCAGAGAGAGAAGCAGACTCCCCATGGAGCTGGGAGCCCGATGCGGGACTCGATCCCAGGAATCCAGGATCATGACCTGAGCCGAAGGCAGTCGTCCAACCAACTGAGCCACCCAGGCGTCCCGATATGGTGTGTTTTAATCCACCAAAATCATTACTCGTTTTTTTATTTTAAGATTTTATTTATTTATTTGAGGGAAAGAGAGAGAGAGAGAAAAAGCATAAGTAGGCTAGAGGGGCAGAGGGAGAAGGAGAAGCAGACTCCCTACTGAGCAGAGAGCCCTATGCAGTGCTTGATACCAGGATCCTGGGATCATGACCTGAGCCAAAGGCAGACGCCCAACTGACTGAGCCACCCAGGTACCCCATAAACCATTATTGTTTTTGATGCTCACCCTGTTATATCTTTAGTCAGTAGGAACTCTTTCAAGCTTCCTCCTGTGTCCTTTGATCATGACCTCATTAATATTTGAAATCTTCCTTACTTTCTGACATAAGATGCTCCAGTTCCCAGGCTATTCTTCAATTTTCCCAGCCTCAGACTTGGAAATAGCCAGTGCTCTGATTATTTCTGGTTTCTTTTTGAAGGAAATTTACTAAAGACCACGATCTGAGAACAAGAGATACTCAGTGCTTTTGATGAGTGTGTTTGGGTAATAGTGGGTCTAGGCCATTTCAGTGGCTGGAGCTAGGAAATACTTGAGGCACTTGTTCAGACTTGTTCTTTTGTTTATAGAAGCTTTATTGAGATATAATTTACATACTATCAAGTTTGTCCTCTTTAAGTGAACAATTCAGTGATGTTCATTGTATTCACAGGGTTGTATAACTGTCATCGCTAATTCCAAAACATTTTCATCACCCCAAAAAGAAACCTTGTACCCATTAGCATTCCTCTCCATTATCTCCTTTCTATCCAGCCCCTGGCAACCCCTAATCCACTTTCTGTCTCTGTGGATTTTCCTATTCTAGACACTTTATGTAAATGGAACCATGTAATATGGGGCCTTTTCTGTCTGGCTTCTTCCACTTAACTTAAGAGGTTCCTCTGTGTTATAGTATGTATTAGTCCTTAATTCCTATTTATTGCCGAATAATACTTCATTGCAAGGTGTACTGCATTGTATTCATTCACCAGTTGAAGGATTGTTGCCATTTTATGGTTGTTTTGAATAATGCTGCTCTCAACATTTGTGTACAAGTCTTTGTGTGGACATGTTTTCATATCTCTTGGATGTATACCTAGGAGTGGAGTTGCTGAGTCTTGTGGTAACTGTGTCTAACATTTGAGGAACTGCCAGACTGTTTTCTGAAGGAAGCGCTCTATTTTGACATTCCTCTTGGCAATGAATGTTCAGATTTCTCCACATCTTCAACACTTGCTATTGTCTTCTCTCTTTTAGACATCCTAGTTAATGAGAATTTTATCTCATTGTGGTTTTGATACGCCTTTCCCTAGAGATTATCATGTTTGAGCATCTTTCCATGTTACAGTAATTTTTTAAAAATCAAATTCATGGGGCGCCTGGGTGGCACAGTCTGTTAAGCCACCAACTCTTGGTTTCTTGCCCAGGTCATGAACTCAGCGTCGTGTGATCAAGCCTCCAGTCAGGCTATGTACTCAGTGCGGAGTCAGCTTGAGATTCCCTCTCCCTCTCCGCTCCTACTTGTACTCGCTCTAAAATAAATAAATGAATAAATCCTAATAAAAAACAAAAATTGAATTCATGTTGAGATTCTCCATTTGGTATTTTTTAAAGATTTATTTATTTTCTTACTTATTTGAGAGACAGAGCAGGGATAGGGGCAGAGGGAGAGGGAGGGAGAGTCTCAAGCAGACTTCCCACTGAGCATAGAGCCCCATGCAGGGCTTGATCTCACAACCCCCAGAGCATGACCTGAGGCCAAAATCAAGAGTTGGTCCCTTAACCAACTGAACCAGGCACCCCTGCATTCAGTTTTAATATAACTGTGTTTTCACTGTTTCCTGATGCTTGTCATTGCAAATATTTCTTATTACCCTGAAAATCTTAGTTCCTAACATCACTCATATAATTATGTATTTGCTTTAATGTACGATATAAAGAAAACAATCTTAAAATTATCAATATCAGTAAGATTTCAAACAATGAAGAAAATAAAGGAAATTTAGAATTCTTTTGTGCTTCTTTTTGGTCCTTAAAACACATCCCATGAAGAATGTACATTCAGAATTTTGTAGTCTGAAGTCCCTTGAAATAAAATATTTCTGAATATGACTATATTTAATATTCAGTCAGGTTTACTTGTTTCTGATTGTTGTCATTTACAGAATTTTAAAATTTTAGGTTTTTTTAAAATGGGTAATAAATATATGTATTTCAAAGGTCAAAACTATAGAAAGGGATACACTGAGAAATCTTGCTTCTGCCCTTTACCCTCTATCAGTCAGGGTCCCAACAGGAGACAGGTGGCACATTCAAATGAGGACAATTTATTGAAGGTTGATTTACAAAGGGACTAATTACAAAGGTGTGGGAGGCTATAAAGGAATTCCAAGTTCTAGAGGAATTGCAGGGTTAGCACGATGGATCTGTCGCCACCCAAGGCGGAGAGAAGGAAATTTAAGTGCTGGAACCTGTCAAAGGACACAGCTAGTTGGAAGCCACTTCACAGAGAGAGAAGTAGGGCAATAAATACCCTGACCCCATTTTTTCCCTTCCCTCCTGCCAGAGCTCCCCAGTGACCAAATCCAGCTAGAAGCCAAAAGGTATGAGAGCCTATTGATACAGGGCAAAAAGCAGGGAGGAAAATGGACCAGGAGAGGCTGACAGGTGTCCAGCTCAGTTTCTGTGTCCTGCTCTCCACTTTGTATAAATGACCATTTCTTGATTATCTTTCAGTATCCCTTTTTGCAAATGCAAGTAAATAGATTTGTATTGCTATTTCTAACCCCTTAGTTCTCTTTATGCCAAAGTTTGTATTTAGTTTTTTACTATATATGCTGTTATAAACTTTTTTTTCATTGACTACATCCTTTTCTCTTTCTGCTGTGTAATTCTCCTTGTGTGGCTGTTATACAGTTATTTCAGGTATTCCTTTAATTTCTAGACACTTGAGTTATTTCTGATCTTCTTCTCTTAGAAAAAACCTATAATGAATTGCATAGCTGTGTATTTTCCATTGTATAGTTGTACGCATGTATGAGGGAGATAGATTTCTAGAAGAGGAATTGCTGGCTCAAAAGATGAATTGGTTTAGAAAAGGGTTAGTATCCAAAATATATAAAGAAGTTATACAGCTCAACACCCAAAAAACAATAATCCAGCTAAAACATGGCAGACAACATGAACAGATATTTCTCCAAAGAAGACACACAGATGGCCAACACACACATGAAAAGATGCTCCACATCACTCATCATCAGGGAAATGCAAATCAAATTATGATGAACTAACACCTCACACATGCTGCAATGGCTGAGATCAAAAACACAAGAGATGTTAACTGTTGGTGAGGATGTGGAGAAAAAGGAACCCTCCAGCACTGTTTGTGGGGATGCAAACTGGTACAGCCACTGTGGAAAACAGTTTGGAGGTTCCTCAAAAAGTTAAAAATAGAGGGGTGCCTGGGTGGCTCAGTGGGTTAAATAAAGCCTCTGCCTTTGGCTCAAGTCATGATCCCATGGTCCTGGGATTGAGCCCTGCAATGGGCTCTCTGTTCAGTGGGGAGCCTGCTTCCCCGCCCCCTCTCTCTCTGCCTGCCTCTCTGCCTACTTGTGATCTCTGTCTGTCAAATTAAAAAAAAAAAAAATCTTAAAAAAAAAGTTAAAAATAGAACTAGCCTGTGACCCAGTAATCAGACTACTGGGTATTTACCCAAAGAATACAAAAACACTAATTCAGAAGGGTACAGGCGCTCCCTCTGGCTTCCCCCACATGCCCTTCCTCACTGTGCATGCTCTCTCTCTCAAATAAATAAATAAATAATTTTTTTAAAAAAAAGTAGGCTCAGGCTGCTGTACCACCAACTCCTACCAATCATAAGTATTTAAGCTAATGTAATACTTTAGCTAAGTATTTAGGATTTTTTCTTGTCCGTGGGAATATCTTGTATATAGTTAGCCATTTTTAAAAGTATGTGATTGTTAGTAGTCATAAAATGGAGTAACTAAAATTCAGAGATGAGAGGCACCAGGGTGGCTCAGTGGATTAAGCCTCTGCCTTCAACTCAGGTCATGATCTCAGGGTCTTGGGATCGAGCCCCACATCGGCTCTCTGCTCAGCGGGGAGCCTGCTTCCTTCTCGCTCTCTGCCTGCCTCTTTGCCTACTTATAATCTCTCTCTCTCTTTGTCAAATTAAAAAGTCTTTAAAATTTAGAGATGATTTGCCATAGTATAGTATTTAATAACGGAAGAGAGTTGAGGTTTAGATCCCCTTATTTAATCTTAAATTTAGGCCACTTAATGCTCTACCATAGCTGCATAGAAGAAACCAGTGATCTATATAAAATTGTTCAGTCACATCCTAAATATAGACGAGACAGTATTACTGAGATGTGTATTGGCTCTATTTCTTTTCCAAGGGTGGCCTGGTTTATTTGACTCTGGGCAAGGTTTTTTATTAATAAGAAGGAATAACTTTATGCTGAAAATAAAAAATAAATTAAAAAAAAAAGAAGGAGTAACTTTTTACTCTCTTTTCTTTCCCAGGAAAATCTAATGTAATGGATGCACTTAGTTTTGTAATGGGAGAGAAAACAGCTAATTTAAGAGTGAAAAATATTCAAGAACTCATTCACGGAGCACATATTGGAAGACCCGTCTCCTCTTCTGCAAGTGTGAAAATTGTGTATGTGGAGGAAAGTGGAGAAGAGAAAACATTTACAAGGATTATCCGAGGTACTTTTTTGGTAGATAATTGCTTATGAGTCATTTGATTTTTCAAAAGTTAAGTCAGATCATCTGTTTTCTTCTCTTTTTTTGGAGGGTGTGATTTGTTATTCCACTGGCATAGTAAACTAGAGATTTGGGGGGGGTTCTTCCTCTTAGATGGCAAATCTCAGAAGCAAGTAATAGAACCTGTTTGATTCTCCACTAAGAGTCTTCTTTAGATGGATTTGTTCACATTTTCCTGTCGTCAAATAGCATTTTTCTATTTGACGGTTATTAGGTTAAAATGAAGGAGGTTCTCTACATATGTGGTTTATGGTTTTCTTTGTGACAAACTGATGATTATGTATATTTTTGGTTTGTATTGGAAGTTTTTCTATCACCAAATAGCAACCCAAATGAAATATTTGAATTTGCATTTTTGTCACTTATTCAGGAAACAGGAACTTGATAAATAAACCCTTGTTTCCTGAGTAAGCAAGACTGAGAGTTGCTTATGTGTATCTTTTCTATATGCTAAGAGTTTACAAAGTCTCTGTAAAATAGGCATGTCTTGGTTTTGGTCTTTTGCTTTTGGTGTTTTGTTCTTGTGTACTAGAACATGGTCTTAATGTTCTAGTGTATAAATACTCTCTTATTAACTTTCCCCAGATTCAGTCGCTGATAATTGTGGAAATACTTATACCTTAGTGTGTAACTTAAGTATTTCACCACATTACCACATAGATATCTTTATCGGTGAGTTTTCTCACTTCCTTTGGGTTTTTATTCAAAAATCTCTGTTGCAGCAAAGATTACCTAGCCTGCTCTATTTATCTAAAAAATCATCATAAATTTATATTTTCCCATCTTTATTGAGGTATAATTGACAAGTAAAAATTGCATATATCTATCTAGGGTCTCCTGCTGACCCAGTCAGAAGAGCATGTGACTCTTTTTTTTTCTTTTTTTAAGATTTTATTTATTTATTTGACAGACAGAGATCACAAGTAGGCAGAGGCAGGCAGAGAGAGAGAGGAAGCAAAGCAGGCTTCCCGCTGAGCAGAGAGCCCGATGCAGGGCTTGATCCCAGGATCCTGGGATCATGACCTGAGCTGAAGGCAGAGGCTTTAACCCACTGAGCCACCCAGGCACCCCAAGCAGGTGACTCTTGATTTTGGATTCGTGGTTCTAGCCCCACATTGGGCCTAAAACTTACTTGTAAGAAAAAAAATGCTAATTTTAAAAATTGCATGTGTTTAAGGTATACATCTGTTTTTATATACATTGTGAAATGAACAACACAATCAAGCTAATTTACATATATATCACCTTACATGGTTACTGTTTTCTTTGTATGTTGATGAGTGTGTGTGTTCCTGGTGAGAATACCTAAGATCTACCCTCATCACAAATTGGAAGTATATAATACAGTATTGTTAGCTGTAGTCACATTACTATACGTTAGATCTCCAAAACTCACCACCTTGCATAACTAAAACTTAGTAACCCTTGACCAACCTCTCCCCATTTTTCCCCTCCACCGGTCGCTAGCATCCACCATTCTATCTCTGTTTCTGTGAGTTTAACTATTTTAGATTCTGCATATACCTGAGATGATGCAGTATTTCTGGACTCTCTGTTCTGTTCCATTGGTCTCTATGACTGTTTTTATGCCAGTTCCATACTGTTTTGATTATAGCGACCTTGTAACAAATAGCTTATAAAGAATAAAAATGTATTTCTCACTGTTCTGGAGGCAAGAAGTCCAAGATCAGGTTGCCAGTATGGTCCAATGAATGGCTTTCTTCTGGGCTGCAGACATCTCATTATGCTCTCACATTGGTGGAAGGAACTAGGGAGCTCTGTGGGATCTCTTTTGTCAGCAATCCTGTCCCCAAGCGCTCCACAGCCACAACTTAATCACCTCCCAAAGGCCACACCTCCTAATACCATCACGTTTTGGAGTTAAAATTTCTACATATGAATTTAGAGGGGGCACAGACATTCAGACTGTAACATCCTATTCAAAACCAGAATGCCTGTTCCCCACACACAGAGACTTCCATGTCCCCCTCCCAGCTCTCTTACTCCTTAGCACTTAACGTTTTCTCATGTGGTAATTGTTGTACTTACATAGCTCATTTTTGTGTGTGTCCGCATTGGAAGGTTTAAACTCCTTGAGATCCAGACTTTCATTCAGTTTGTCCACTGCTGTAGAATACTCCTTGGCATATGGTGGTAATTCAGTATTTGTTGACTGATTAAATGTATTTATTAATAACAGGTATGTTGTTGCATAACTGACCATTTCAATAAGAGAAGTAATTTTACTAAACCCTGAATGGTTGTTACATGTCTGGTATCTTTACTTCCAATAATAGCTTTTTTCTTTTATTTTAGGGGGATGCTCAGAATTTCATTTTGATGATAATCCAGTGAGTCGTTCTGTGTACGTAGCTGAGTTGGAAAAGATAGGCATAATAGTCAAAGCACGGAACTGTCTAGTGTTTCAGGTAAGGAGCTGTACTGGTTTGTTTGTTCATGATTTTGAAAATACAGCCATATATTTTATATGATGTGCTTTACTGTTTTTAAAAGGGAACTGTGGAGTCGATTTCAATGAAAAAACCCAAAGAAAGAACCCAGTTTTTTGAGGAGATCAGCACATCAGGAGAGCTTATTGGAGAATATGAGGAAAAGAAAAGAAAGTTACAGAAAGCTGAAGAGGATGCACAGTTTAATTTTAATAAGAAGAAAAATGTAGCCGCAGAACGCAAACATGCAAAGTTAGAGAAAGAAGAGGTAAGGTTGTGATGGTGGAACCAGTAAGTGTCGGACACAAAGACTTTGTTAGCATTGCTAGGTATTGGCTTGCGGTTACTAACAAGATGTTAAAAATAATGTAAGACAAAGAAAGTCCACTATTTGTTAAAAAAAAAACTTTTTGATGTAGTTTCTATTTTTTTTTTGTTTTTGTTTTTCCTTAATAGGCAGTACAACTTTAACCACAAAAATATCTGATTTTACTGACTAAAAATAAGCTTGGCGGTTTTATATCTTTTATGACAGAAGCTTTCAACTTTTGGATCTGGTCCCCTTGCACTCTTACAAATGTATAAGGCCCCCAAAGAGTTTGTGTTAATGTGGCTTATATCTACCAATATTTATTATATTTGAAACTGAGAAATTTTAAAAATGTATTTTAACAAACTGAGGGTTTTGGAGGGGAAGGGGTGGGGAGTTAGGTGAGCCTGGTGGTGGGTATTAAGGAGGGCACGTATTGCATGGAGCACTGGGTGTGGTGCATAAACAATGAATCTTGGAACACTGAAAAAATTAAATTTTAAAATATATACATATTTTTTAATAGTCAATGTTAAAACAGTAGTAAACATACATTAACATAAATGACGTATTTTTATGAAAAATAGCTGCATTTTTTAAACTAATTAGAAGGGTGGCATTGTTTTACATATTTATCATCTCCTTAATACATGGCTTAATAGAAGAACCTCTTATCTCCTGCATCAAACCAAATTTATGTGAAGGCCTAGCAGGTTTATCCTCCATCGGTGCAACTGTCAACACAATGAAAAAAGCAATTGAGGGCTTATGAAAAGTGTCTGGACCTCAGGAGCTCCCTCAGAGCGTCCTGGGAACCTCTAGGAGGCCACAGACACACTGCACAGAGACTGCTCTGTGGTATTTCTTGTTGCCCTTCACAATGCCTAGTATAGTGTCTTATTTATGGTTGATAATTATTTGTGCTTAGAATAATCTTTGTCAAATGGAAATCAGTCTGTCTTTCTCTTGCATAAAACCTCTATCAGTGGGCACTTGGGTGGCCCAGTTGGATAAGCGACTGCCTTCGGCTCAGGTCATGATCCCAGGGTCCTAGGATCGAGTACCCGCATCGGGCTCCCTGCTCAGTGGGGAGTCTGCTTCTCCCTCTGACCTTCTCCCCTCTCATGCTTTCTCTCACCCTCTCTCTCAAATAAATAAAGAAAATCTTTTTTTTTTTGAACAACAAACCAAAATCTCTGTCAGTGCAGTGCTTCCCTCTAGTGTCCCTCCCCGGTGTAGTTATATGGCCCCTTACCCACCTCGCAAGCTTTAGTTTCCTCTCCTCTCCCACCACACTGACCTTCACTGTTTATTGAACATAATGTGCTCACTTCTAGCTCTGAGCTTTTGCTGTTTCCCCTGCCAGACAACTGTGCACCTGATGGTTTCCATGGCCAGTACTCTCTCATTCAAGTTGTCATTAAAAGGTATTTTCTCAGGAAAGCATTTGGTATCCACATGCCAATCTAAGTTGGCGCCCCTCCCTAGTGCTATTGCATTACCCTATTTTTTGGTAACATGTATTGCTGTATGAAATTACCTTGTTTATTATGTTTGCTTGTTTATGCTCTCATTCCCCCTCCCACCATTAGAACAACTAACTTGTAAGTTGATATGAGCAGGGACTATTTTTTTTTTTTAAAGATTTTATTTATTTATTTAATGACAGACAGAGATCACAAGGAGGCAGAGAGGTAGGCAGAGAGAGAGGAGGAAGCAGGCTTTCTGCCAAGCAGAGAGCCTGTTGCGGGGCTCAATCCCAGGACCCTGAGATCATACCTGAGCCGAAGGTGGAGGCTTAACCCACTGAGCCACCCAGGTGCCCTGCAGGGACTATTTCCATCTTCTTCTCTACTACAGTCCCCTCAACAGGTCCAGACACATAGTAGGCAGTCATTAATATTTGAAGAAATAAATGAAAGGTAGATATGTTTCTCATTGTGATGTTTCTCTGTTTCTTCATATTTTTACGTATGTGTATTTGTCCTTGGTTTTGTTAGTGGAGAGGGATGATGTCAGTGAAAGACTCTGGTATCCATAATATACTGAAACAGTTTATAGAAATGTAGAGTTACTAAACTTCAAACTTTAGACAGTTAGAATCATTGAATTGCCCAACTATTTATTACCGTGTCATGGCAAATGGCTGTTTACATATTACTCGGAATATATCATTGATTAGGAGATTTCCCTTCAAGGCAGCGCTTTATTCCTTTTTTTTTTCCCCAAAGATTTTATTTATTTATCTGACAGACAGAGACCACAAGCAGGCAGAGAGGCAGGCAAAGAGAGAAGGGGAAGCAGGCTCCCCGCCGAGCAGAGAGCCCGATGCGGGGCTCGATCCCAGGACCCTGAGATCATGACGTGAGCCGAAGGCAGAGGCTTAACCCACTGAGCCACCCAGGTGCCCCATTCCTTTATTAACAGTACAAATGCTAAGGAAATTCTTCCATTTTACATATATTTTAGAATTTTTAATATTGCTGATCACAGAAAAAATTACATCTTATAGCAGGAATTTTACCTGGAATCCTTGAAGTTATCATGATCTCAGGGTTGAGAGATTGAGCCCCTCCTCAGCCTTGTATTCAGTAGGGCATCTGCTTCTCTCCCTCTGCCCCTTCCCTTGCTTGTGTGCATGTGAGTGTGCGCACACACTCTCTCAAATGTCTTTAAAAAAAAAAAAAGTTGCCAGGCACCTTACAAGTCCTATAACTTCCTTCAGTTTACATATTAGGAAGCTGATGTCAGAAGTGTTCATGGACTTGCCATACTCTGAGGTCAAGACAGAAATGGGACAAAGACCCAGGTTAGCAGGTGCCACTTCTTTGTTCCTACCACTGAGTGGATGAAAATAAAATCATTTACTGATGTATTATATAACTGTATCCAGAAACCTTCTCCAAATAATGCTACTTTTGACAATACTATTTCTTAGTGACATAAGTAATTATTTCATAAATTTAATAACTTGTGAATAATAAATAATAGATAAATAGTAAGTAATTTGATTTCTTAGAGATGGTTTGTTGGTACTAATGCTGAGTATATGAAAAGTCACCTTTAAATATACTTCCTTTTAATGGTTGTTGAATTGTACTGTTTTATAGGCAGAACGTTATCAGAGTCTCCTTGAAGAACTGAAAATGAACAAGATACAATTACAGCTTTTCCAACTATATCATAATGAGAAGAAAATTCATTTCCTGAACACTGAGTTAGAGCACGTGAGTAGGGACTTGAGTGTCACAAAGGAGTCTCTTTCCCATCATGAAAATATAGTGAAAGCCAAGAAGAAGGAACATGGAATGTTAACCAGACAACTACAACAAACAGAAAAAGAATTAAAGTGAGTTCTTAAAAATAGTTATTAACAACTGGATTTTATGTACATTGATAGAAAAAATATATATAAGTGACACCTTTAAAGTAGATTTTTTAAAAAAAAATTTTTTACTTTGAAATATTTTTAGTGCACAGAAAAATTACAAAGATAGCAAGAGTTCCCCTATTCCCCACACCTAATTTATCTTACTTTTCACATTATTTATTTGATAGATTATTTTTTATTAATTTATTATATTAATTTTATTAATAATATTATTATTAATTAACAGCCAGTGGTCATTATTAATTTGTCAGAATTCATGAACCAGTGTTGAGACACTACTATTAACTAAAGCCCATACTTTACTCATATTTTCTGATTTTTCCCCAGTGTCCTATTTCTGATTGGGAATACATTACATTTAGTCATCGTGTCTCCTTAGGTTCCTCATGGCTATGACAGTTCCTCAGTCTTTCCTTATTTTTGGTGACCTTGAGAGTTTTGAGGTATATTGGCCAGGTTTTTTTTTGTAGAATGTCTGTCAATTTGTATTTGTCTGATAGTTTTCTTGTAATTAGTAAAGGTTTATGGATTTTGAGGAGGAAGGCCACAGAAGTAAAATGTCATTGTCATCATATCACATCAGGAATGTCAACATATAATCTGTATGACATACCATCTGTCTCATACATGATAATATGAAACTGACCTCACTGTTGATGTTGGCCTTCTCCTGCCTATGCCTGTCTATAAACTCCATTGCAACAGTGAGAAACCTGGCTTCCACAGTCTGCTTTTCATTTTATTTTTTATTTATTTTATTTTATTTTAATTCAATTAATTAACATAAGGTATCATTAGTTTCATGTATAAAGTTCATTTATTCATCAATTACATATAACAGCCACTGCTCATTATGTCACATGCTCATTTCCCCCTACCCATCTCCCCTCATTTTGTTCCCATGATTAAGAGTCTCTTATGATTTGTCTCCCTCTATGATTTTGTCTTATTTTATTTTTCCCTCCTTTCCCCTATGATCCTCAGTTTTGTTTCTTAAATTCCACATATGAGTGAAATATGATAATTGTCTTTCTCTTATTTTGTTTATTTTGTTTAGCATAATACCCCCAGTTCCATCCAGGTCAAGCTACCCTATGACCCAGCAATCACACCACTGGGTATTTACCCTAAAGATACAAGTGTAGTGATCCAAAGGGGCACTTGCATCCCAGTGTTTATAGCAGCGATGTCCACAATAGCCAACTATGGGAAGAAGCCCAGGTGTCCATCAACAGATGAATGGATAAAGAAGATGTGGGATATATACACAATGGAATATTATTCAGCCATCAAAAGGGATTAAATCTTACCATTTGCTGTTCATTTTCAACTCCAGTAGTCACACATAGCAATCCCAGAATTGTTAACCCGTGCCCTCGTGGGGAGCAGCCTTAGCAACTAGAGTATAATGCTTATGTACAGTTCCTTTTGTTTTAGTTTTTAGACTTGAGTCATTTTCAGAGTTATTTAGGTTAGCTCCTTTCCCCTCACCCCCTCCCATAAAGGAGTTTCAAACCAAGATTGGTAATTAGTAGATGCTTTGGTTATATCCCATCTAGGATCCCCTGACCTCCTAAGTGATCTTTTTAAATTTGCATACATTACATTAAGGTTCACTCTTGGTGCTATAAAGTTCTATAGATTTTGACAAATGCATGATGTGATATGCTCACCATTATAGTATCATACAGTGTAGCTTTACCACTCGGAAAGTTCCCCTGTGCCATAACGACCCCCACCCAGCCCCACCACCAGCCCTGATGGGAAATCACTGATCTGCTTATAGTCTCTGAAAGTTAATTTTTAGAATTTATTTTTAAATGTATGATTTGATCAAAAGAACTTCCTTTATATAGTAAAGATTTAATTTACTTTAAAGCAAACTTTATTTTCTTTTTAGATCTCTTGAAGCGCTTTTAAATCAGAAAAGGCCTCAATACATTAAAGCCAAAGAAAACACTTCTCACCACCTCAAGAAATTAGACGTGGCTAAGAAATCAATAAAGGACAGTGAGAAACAGTGTTCTAAACAGGAAGATGACATAAAAGCCCTGGAGACAGAGCTGATTGATTTAGATGGTGCATGGAGGAGTTTTGAAAAGCAGGTTGAGGAAGAAATCTTACAAAAGGGGCGAGACATTGAACTAGAAGCCAGTCAGGTGAACAAGTCAACAAATGAGAAAATTTTCATTTCTATTATCTCAGCTTCTTAGAAACAATTTAAAGAATGTTCTCTGATATTTTAAGAGATTATCCTCAGACAATCCTCATCTAACTTAATAGGGGTTGAAAATTTTCAGCCTGTATCCAGAGTTAAACTTAATCTTTCGACTAGGCTATTTTTACTTTATAAGATTAGATGGCATAACCTTTGTGCGTTAATTACAGTTATAGAAAAACTTCAAAAAGACTACCTACTATCATTTTGTAAAAAGGTTAGGTAATTAAACTATGTTCTTAAGTTTTTAAGGTAATCATTTTCTCCTTATAAATATTATAAAAACTTAAAAATAAGATATATGTGGCTTTAAAAAAACATAACCACTTAACTGGCAGGAGGAAAGTTGATTATTTGAGGTAGTTCAAATGTGGTGGTGAATTAATATCCAATTTGGTATGTAAGACTTAATTATAATAAATTGTTAGTAGATACCCAAAAATTTGTAATTCAGAGTTTTCAAAATTCTCTTAATTGAATTTTTATCATTTATCTTTCATTAATTTTATAATAATCTTACATCATAACATACAAACTGTATAAATAAATATAATTTTATCTGAATATCTGTAATTTTATCTGAACTCTTGCTTTTGGGCCATTAATGAGTTTTAATCCCCTTTCTCGTCTAAGAATTTCTTACAGAAACATAAAGTTGGTTTTGAATGCCTTATGTATTGTCTAAGCAGGTTTAAATAAGAGGTTCATTTTGTGTTCGCATTATCTTACCTGGAGAACATGGCAAACTATCAACTAATTTATATAAAACTTTTGATAGGATTATCTGCTAGTAAATGGTATCTTTAAAATTTCCTCTCATGCTTCTTATGTGAATTAGTAATATTTAACTGTTCCTTCTGCAGCTGGATCATTACAGAGAACTGAAGGAACAAGTAAGAAAGAAAGTGGCGATAATGACCCAACAGCTGGAAAAGCTGCAGTGGGAACAGAAGGCTGACAAAGAAAGACTGGTGTTTGAGAAGAGGAGGCATGGAGAAGTTCAGGTACCTTGGTTTGTGCAGTCATGACTGGGAATTATTTTCAATGAAATTGTATTCTGTTTTTGTATCCGCTTTTCAATATATAAATGGATTTATCCAAGACATAAGCAATTAATCTAAAAAATTCTGGATTCCCAGTTTTCTGCTTAGTGTACCATCCAGGAGCTCTTTCCTTGGTCTAAGGTAGAAGTAGACCTTGCCTTCATGCATGTGATCAGTAAGTATTTTCCACACGTCTGTGTAGTGATGGGCCAGGGCAGACCGTAGTTTCTGTTCTTACATGTATTTTAGTCCAGTAGGGTGAGGAGGAGGATAGATGAAGGGAAAACACAAACAAGTATCACAATAGACGTGAATGCAAAGTCCTGTGGGGACATTAAGGACACAACTCAAAAGGAGCTTGATGCCCTACACAGGAAGTGACCGAGACAGCATGATCGTGTCCACCCCTGCCCCGAGTAAGGCAGACCTGGCTTCCTGCCAGTCTTGTTCTGTCGCTGACCTGTTTAATCTTGAGAAATAACTGAGCCACCCAGGCGCCCCAAGATTAAGATTTTTTTTTAAGAGCATGAGAGGTGGGGGGGCGCCTGGGTGGCTCAGTGGGTTAGAGCCTCTGCCTTCAGCTCAGGTCATGATCCCAGGTTCTTGGGATTGAGTCCCACATTGGGCTCACTGCTCCTCAGGGAGCCTGCTTCCTCCTCTCTCTCTCTGCCTGCTTGTGATCTTTGTCTGTCAAATAAATAAATAAAATCTTTAAAAAAAGAAAAAAAAAAAAGAGCATGAGAGGTGGGAGGGTTAGAAGGAGAAGCAGGCTCCCCACTGAGCAGGGCCTCCATCCCTGTTCTCTAGGATCATGGCTGGAGCTGAAAGCGGTCTCTTAATCAATTGAGCCACCCAGGCGCCCGAGCAGGACCATTTCTGATAAGAACTGTAAATGGAAATTGTTCTGAATTATACAGACACTTGATTTATATGTGGATATTTGGAATTTAGAGGAACAATGTTTATGGATTACTTTGCTAGACACTTTGCGCTCCTTAGCTCTTGTATGTCTCACAATACTATAGAGCAGGTGTTTACTCTAAGGTAGAGACGGGGAAGCTAATGATTGGGATTTCGAAATGAAACATGTCTCTGGAAACAGGTCTGACATTCTCCAGACACAACAGCAGTAATACTGTAATATAGTGTGTATTTGTACAGGCCGTGTATATACATGTTTATAGCCCTGCTATGAACCCAGTTTATTTAATCCTCAAACAATTTATTAGCATTAGTATGTTCTCATCCTGGTTTTTCCTCCTTTATGCATTCTCTGCCTTGGTGACCTATATTCTCATAGTGTACACACCATCTGCTGATGACTCCAAAACTGGTATTTCTTGCTCACAGCCTCATGTATCTGGCTGCTTTGTCAGCATCTCCATTCTGGATGTTGAATAGATATCTCGAACTTAAATCCCAAGCTGCCTTTTTGATCTTCACACCCAAATGCTTCCTGCACGTGATCTTTCTCATTTTACATGATGACAGTTCAATCTTACTGGTTGTTCAGAGCAGAAACCTTGGAGTCCGGTTTTTGACTCTTTTAGGAAATTCTGCTGGCTCCCCCTGAAAGTATACCAAAAATCATTTCCCTTCTTTCCACTGCTGTTGTTCCAAGTCACCCTCTTTTTGTTTGTTTATACCACTGTGGTAGCCTGCTACGTTTCCCTGTTTCCACTCTTTTCTCCTCCACAACAGTCTCAGCACAGTACCCAAGAGATGGTTTTAGTATCTAAGTCAGATCATGAAACTTGCCTTTTTTAAGTCCTCCAGTGGCTCACCATCACACACAAAGTTTAAGTCAAGGTTCTCGAGTACATAGACCTACCTGATTTGTTCACCTCTCCCACCCCAATTAGCCTTTCAAATCTCCTCTTTTTCTGTTCTCTTATTCCTTGTGATCTAGCTCTCCTGGCCTCTGGAACACATCAGATATATTTCTGCCTTTGAGCCTGTGCACTGGTTATTGCTCTGCTTGGAACATGCTTTTCCTACATTACATTTTTAACTCCCTCACATCCTGCAAGTCTTTGCTCAAATGTTGCCTTCCATGAGGCCTACTCGGATTTCCCTGTTTAAAATTATAGTCCGCACTACACTTCTGTTCCCCATTCCCCAGCTCTGTTTCTCCCACAGCAATTATCCTAGCACATGATTTAACTTAGATGTTCTATTTGTCTGCCTTCCTCTCTAGAATGTAAACTCCACAAAACAGGAATATTTTTCTGTTTTGTTCACTGATGGGTCCCAAGTGCCCAGAATAGTTCCTTATCTAGAGCAGATAATCAATAAATATTTGTTGACCTAATGAATTTCCAGATGAAGGAATCGAGACACAAGGTGGTTAACTTGACTGGACTAGTAAGTGGAGGAGCTGGGATGTGCTTCCAGACCTTGTCTCATCTCAGCCTCCCATTGTAGTCTTGCTGCGCGTTGGCAGAGGAAAATGAGAACAAGTAGGAAAGGGGAACTGCGTGCTAACCGTGAGTGGAAGAAAGGACCTTTTGTGGAGGGACAAAAACAGATGTAGTACCAGAGCAGTAACCACTCTGAAAACACTTGTGTAATTAATGTCACATTATAAAATTTTACATGGATTTCAGCAAATACTCGTTGTGCATTTTTGCCTTTGTACATGCTAGTTTTGGAAAACCCTACTCATTTTACCTGGTAAATTCTGTAGCTGCCCACATCACAAAGCCTTCTCTGGCCTGCTTTTTCTCCCCACCAAGAACCTGAATATGATTTCTTCCTCATCTAATCACCCATTGTGCTTAACCTATACCTAAGGGCTCTTATCAGATTGAAGCAAAAGCAGGTAATTGGTACAGTTCTACTAGACTGGAAGTGTCTTAAAAGCAGGATTTATAACTATCCATTGTGAACCTTGTACTTAGATGTCAGTAAGTGGTGGTTGAGTTGCAGTTGTCTTTTGAATATAAAAACATTTGTAGAAGAAGAAAAACACATCAGGCTAGAGAGACATGGAGAAATCTGTTACCGGTACTCAGTTTCCCAAAGGACTAGTGGCTCCCTTCCGTGGAAGGAGGAGCTTAACTTTCCACAGAACCCGAGGTCACGAGGTTCTGGGCAGTGTTGGGTTTTCCCAGACAACTGGCATCTCAAATCCAGAATGCCTGGTACTGTGACAGTCTGATTGTCCCCCATTATGTGTCAAGCGGACACCCTGGCCTTTTACATTTTCTTCAGCAAAGCCCATTTGTTTTTTTTATTTTGTTTTTTGAGAGAGAGAGAGAACACGAGGGAGTCAGCATGCACACATGTGTGAGCAGCGGGGAGGGGCAGAGGGAGAAAGGGAATATTAAGGAGGCAGGCTCCACACCCAGCATAGAGCCCGACACTGGGCTCGACCTTACCATCTTGAGATCATGACCTGAACGGAAATCAAGAGTTAGACTCTTAACTGACTGAGCCATCCAGGTGCCCCAGCAAAGCCCATTGTTTAACCTAAGCCATATCCAAAGTTTGTTCTGAGCTCATTGTGTAACAGATGGTGACCCCAAAGAGACCCATCTGACCTAAGTAATGACCAGGAAGGAACTCAACTGGCAGGATACAAACCCTAAAAGTGGCTGGAGTAAAGGCAGAGGTCGGTGTTTCCAGTTGACTTAACTTGGTATTCCTCATTAATCTTGTTTTTGCTGCTTTGAATGGAATTCTTTTATTTTTTTTTTAAGATTTTATTTATTTATTTAACAGAGAGAGATCACAAGTAGACAGAGAGGCAGGCAGAGAGAGAGAGGGAAGCAGGCTCCCGGCTGAGCAGAGAGCCTGATGTGGGACTCGATCCCAGGACCCTGAGATCATGACCTGAGCTGAAGGCAGCGGCTTAACCCACTGAGCCACCCAGGCGCCCTGAATGGAATTCTTTAGGGAGATAATAGAATTTCAATATGGAACTTTCATTTCAAAATATGTGAATCCTAGAGCAAAGGAACTGTGTGTTGCTTATTGTTATAACTCTGGCACCTGGCAAAGGAAGTGTTCATTCAGTGAATTTGTATTACACATGAGTAAAATGACATAATTATCTTTATAGAATATGTTTGTCCTTTTCCACATGAAAATTGGCATTTCTTCTCTTTCCTGGTATTATACACTGAAAAAGAATTGTGTGTTTTACTTTGGTACACTCCTGGTTTTAGATCTCTTAGTAATAGAGTAAGAAAGGTTCATCTTGCTGTAGTACACAGGGTGAACAGGGGAAGATTAGAGGTGAAAGCCGTTGAAGGCTAGCACATCACTTGTATTTAGTGATAAAGTGAATGGAGCAAGACTTTAGAGAAGTCTTAGTCCCACGGGCCCATTGTTGCGTTGCAGGTTCCTGTGCTATTGTAACACCAAGTCACTGTCCTGGAATCATTGTGTGATTGACTGCCTCCCACCAGCCCTCAGTCTTTGAGAGCAGAGACTCTGTCCTGTCCATTATTATTTTTTAAGATTGATTGATTGATTTGAGAGAGAGAGAGCATACATACACAAGTGGGGGGAGGGGCTGAGTAAGAGGGAGAGATGGCATCCCAAGCAAACTTCCCAACGAGCAGCCCTATCCAGGACCTATTAGATCGTGACCTGAGCTGAAATCACGAGGCAGATGCTCAACCAACTGAGCCACCCAGGTGCCCCTTCTGTTTATTATTATAACTCTCATACCTAGTATAAGATAGCCAGAGAATAAATATTCTTTGAATGAATTAGTTTGAGGAACACATATGAGATATGTGAGGTCTTTGAAAATCAACCCTTAGAAGTTACCAGAGGTCAGCTATCTAGTAAATGGTGAAGCCAGGATTTGAGCCTTGACACTTAAAATCACAAAGCTCTATCCCTTACTGCCTTTTCAGAGTTAAACATTGCTCTTACGTGTGTTTTCATAAGGTTATATTTGATGTGCTTCAAATTTGAAATATCTTACAATTCTACAGTCATTTCTAGCAATATGGTGAAAAATAATTTTGTTTGGAGTTGCCGATACTGATTTTATGTTTTTTTCCCTATTTTAGGAAAATCTAAAACAAATAAAAGAACAAATAGAAGACCATAAAAAAAGAATAGAAAAGTTGGAGGAGTATACAAAAACATGCATGTGGGTACAGTTCTTATGGCTTTCTCAGGTCTCATGTGTCTGGTATATTTATGGGATATTCATGAAATGAAAGCTTCCACCGACTGTATCCTAAAGTTCTCACTTCTTTTTTTTTTTTAATTTCCTTGAGGATAATTAAAAATTATACTTAACCATATAAGTAAATACAGTAAGTTTTAAAAATATAAACTTTCAAATGTGTAATTTTGGTATTGATATTTTATAATAAAAGTTAGGTCATGAAAACTAATATAACCTAAGTATCCTACCACCAGAACTTTTATTTTTCATTTGTGTTTACTTATTACTAAGCCCACAACGACTGTTCTTGTTATAGCAATCGATCCTTACTTCCTCAGTATTCAGAACTGTGCATCTTCTGAATCAACAAAGAATGATCAAAATCTCTTTGACCATGTCTGGTGCTAGGCTTATTTTATTGTATTTTTCATCACTTAAAATTGATAAACACTATTCTGTTCCCCTGCGATGCCAGACCACAGTGGAATGTATCTTGTAATTAAATTTTGTTTTTTCTTTTTGCTGTGTAATTTATTGTTATTGTTATGCAGGGATTGCTTGAAAGAGAAAAAACAGCAAGAGGAAATGCTAGTGGGTGAAATTGAAAACACAAAATCAAGAATGTCTGAAGTTAATGAGGAACTGAATCTTATTAGAAATGAACTGCAGAATGCTGGGATTGACAACCATGAGGGGAACCGGCAGCAAAAGAGAGCGGAGGTTCTGGAGCACCTGAAAAGACTTTACCCAGATTCTGTGGTAATTAGAGATGAATAGTTAATTGAAACAAAAAGCCTAAGCCTTCTTATTTGGGATTAGGAATGTTATTAGAAAACAGAATTATTTCTAATTATTATTAGAAATTATTAGCTTTTAGAAAGCAGAATTGTTTCAGAAATCTTTTAGTTTTGTGTTTGATTGTTTATAATCAAAACTTAATAGTAAATAATTGCAACAAAATTTAGATAACTTTCAGCAGTGTATATAGATAGTAATTATTGGAAGGAAACATTAGTGTGAACCTATTACCCAAAAAATCTAAGTTTGACCAGTATCCTCAAAGGACACAGGTGCCATAAGATAGTCTGGCCCTCCCACCCCAGGCAGATAGTCTCAAACTGCATATTCTTCATGGTTTCAATTTTTTAAAAATATTTTTTCAGTAGGTATCATTGGCATACTTTTGAAACAATGAATTTTTATTCTGTAAAGCTGATACGTGGATACACATACCCACTTTTGCTAATGTATTTCATTAGCCCAGATACAGCAAAAGCTAACCTGTTGCTTGGTGTCAGCTTCACAGAATTATTTCCTCTGGCATTATGGCTGTGGCCTCTGACTCTCATGTCACCAACTCCGGTGTACACTGTGCAGTCCTTAGTTTGTGAGAACCTCCTTTTAGCTTTCAATACTGTTAGCCGCATGAACTGTTTTGAAACTGGCCTTGACTTCTAGATCATGATGAAGGAGTAAAGCTAAGTCACAGAATCCTTCCCCCCAATACCAGAGAAAATGGCAAAACTAGTTTTGAAAATGAGTGTAACGACCAAAAGAAGTGGCTGTTATATCTAATGCCAGAACTTCAGAAAATGGTGATAGTCCATGATTAAAAAGAAAAGATTAAACAGTAACATTTCTTGTTCCTAACTCTGCAGAAGGAAAACTAACAAATTGATTACTTCCTGAGAATCCTTCCCTAATATCCCTTAATCTAGCAAAAAGCCAACACACATTTATTTGTTTCCTTTGGTTAAAAAAGTGGTGAATCAAGGAACATGAACCTCTAATGTTCTTAGATGGAAGTGAAGGCCAATTCAAAGCCCTTTGGCAGAAATGGGATTCCCCACCCACACCCCCCCACCCCTGCCCCATGGTAGAGGCCGTAGGTATTTCCTTGGCAAGGAAAAACTTAAGAAAGAGTAAAACAGATATTCAAACAAAAGACACACACAGCCGCAACTCAACCCTCACTTGTCCCTGTCTTACAAGCCCTAAGATGCTAGGAAATCAGAAAATACTGAGGGTCTAGATCAGAAACTACTTGGTCCATCACCTCAGAGAAGATAGCCATCTCCACTCTAGGTGAGGCAAGCGAAACAGTTAGCCAGCACAGCAACTTTGGGCTCTGCACAGAGCTGCCCACCTTAAATGTAAGCAAGGTGAAAACAGTCAGTATGGTAGATACAGGTCCATAGAAAATGAAGAGAAATGGTAATTTAAAAAGCACTTGGGCTCAGTGGGTTGGGCCGCTGCCTTCGGCTCGGGTCGTGATCTCAGGGTCCTGGGATCGAGTCCCGCATCCGGCTCTCTGCTCAGCGGGGAGCCTGCTTCCTCCTCTCTCTCTGCCTGCCTCTCTGCCTACTTGTGATCTCTGTCGGATAGGTGGATAAAGTCTTTGAAAAAAAAAAAAAAAAAAAAAAGCACTTGGAAGTCTAAGAGCCTAGTCTGGGAGAAGGTTACAGAACAAAATCCCCCATAAGAGCTTGAATTTGCACAACCATATTCACATATGAGCTAAAGCAAAGAAAAGTAAAATGCAGAGCTATGAAAACAAATCAAGAACAAACAGTAGGGGCACCTGGGTGGCTCAGAGGTTTAACCCTCTGCTTTCAGGGTCCTGGGATTGAGCCCCGCATCGGGCTCTCTGCTCAGCAGGGAGCCTGCCTCTCTGCCTACTTGCGATCTCTCTTTCTGTCAAATAAATAAATAAAAATCTTTAAAAAAAAAAAAAAAAAAAAAAGAACAAACAGTATTACTGAACTAATAGATTGTCAAGTAGCGAGGAGAATGGGTTACACAGCTGCAAGTCAGATTACTGACCTAGCAGTAAGGTTTGAGTTAATCACAGGTGAATGGACACGGAAAAAACAAAGAGCAGGATGATAAACAGTAAAGTCAGTGACGGTCTATCATAACAAAATTGGTATTCCTGAAGTAGAACCTAGCAAATGAAGAAAGAGTAGGAAGATGTAAAATTGAATCTTCAGGTATTCCCAGGACGTTACAGGATGGCTGACATTCTGACATTTTCTAGTAAAGGTGTTGATGTTCAGTCTAATTCTTGACCAGTCTTCAGACCTCAGATAACGCTTCTTCATAGGAGGAGTCCCGTTGCCTCCTCAAGTCGGCCTGGTCCCTAGTACGCACTCTCAGAGCACATTGTGCTGGATCACAGTGTGGATTACTGCTGCATTTTGTACTCGTAATTGCTCTCGTAAGTGCTCATAATTGCTATTTGTATCTTTCTTCCCTACTAGACGAAAAGCTTGGTAAGGCCAGGGTGTCTGTTTTATTCGGTAATGGTCACACAGTGTCTAGTTGAGTATCCGCATGTACTAGGTGCCTCACTGGTTCTTACTTAATGACTAAGAGAGCGGACAAATACTATTATCAGAGCCTTATAAAATATTTTAATACCTTTGTAAGGCTAATCTCTCCTCGCTACTCTTTTTTTTTTTTTTTTTTTTTTTTTTGAGATTTTATTTATTTGACAGAGAGAGACACAGCGAGAAAGGGAGCACTGGTTGGGGGGAATGGGAGAGAGAGAAGCAGACTCCTTGCTGAGCAGGGAGCCCGATGCCGGGCTCCATCCTGGGACCCTGGCATCATTACCTAAGCTGAAAGCAGACGCTTAACCACTGAGCCATCCAGTACTCACAGCTCTTTTCTTTGGTGAAGTGCTACATCCAAATGGATACTTCATGATGAAATCTATGTCCATTTGAATAAGACTGTTCAAATATGTTTATAATTTTATAAAATTAGTTTTGGGCTCTTATGCTTTGTTACATAAGAAACAATGAATTATATGTTCCTCAATAATATGTTTGTTTTTCTCCTTTTTTGAAACCTGCTAAGTTTGGAAGACTCCTTGACCTCTGTCATCCTATTCACAAGAAATACCAGTTGGCTGTTACTAAACTTTTTGGCCGGTACATGGTTGCCATTGTTGTAGCCTCTGAAAAGGTAGCAAAAGATTGTATTCGATTTCTGAAGGAAGAAAGAGCTGAACCGGAGACATTCCTTGCTCTGGATTACCTTGATGTAAGAAATTTGTAATATTTATTAGTGCTTAGTAGTTATAAAATCTTGTCTTTTAAAGTGTGTCTTTATTGCCATAAACTATGGTAGTGATTGAAAAAATCATAGCTTGGATGTCAGTTAGTCATTCGAATGGCTGGTGTTAATGTATCGGTAGGCGAAGAATGATCATTTTTTTTTAAGATTTTTATTTATTTGAGAGAGCGAGCGAGAGAGTGTGAGCCAGGGGGGGAGGCAGAGGAGAGGGAGAAGCAAGCTCCCTGCTGAGCAGGGAGCCCGGTGTGGAACTCATCCCCGGACCCCGGGATCATGACCTGAGCTGAAGGCACATGCTTAACTGACTGAGCCACCCAAGCGTGCCAAGAATAATAATTCTTGATTTTATATTTCTTCCTAAATTAGTTTTGCTATAATTCTACCTTGATGATTTTGAGAACATTACTTTAGCTTATTTGCCAGCAATTTCTTTTGTTCCATAGCGAACTGTGGGAACAGTTAAGACGTATGGTCTCTCCATGAAATGCCAACCCTGATCTCAGCTGTTAAATATGCAGCCCCAGAGTGACAGACATTGCAGTAAACACTCAGCAGCCCTTGGTGCACAGACTAAATTTGGGGCCTTTAAGTATGTATTGAGAGGCGTTCGGGGATCCAGAGTAAATTCCTGGGGCAGGACTTTGCTGTTATTGTAGCTGATGCCCTTTACTGGTTTTTTTATTGCTCACTAAGGAAAATGCCTCCTTGTTCCAGCTCTGAAGATGCTGAGCGGCAGGCGCTGTACACTGGTTAGAGCTCGTGCCCTAGCCTGGGCTGCCGGCCGCTCACTCCCAGTCCCTCGGTGGCATTACTTCTCGGTGGCTTCTTCTCATAAAAACGAGGTCATTCTTGCTGTTCTTCAGTAATCATTGCAGATGCTTTTTAAAAAAATCTATTTACAAACCCAGCTTGGAATTCGTATCAAAGAAGGTCTGGAGGCTTTCCTGGTCATGATGTGCCACTCTTTTGACACCTATTGTAAATGAGTATTATCTCCCACTGGACCCTAATTTTGAGAGTATAGAACATCTCTCATGCATTGTTTTGTCCTAACCAGTCAGTGGCAGAGTTGAATCTGGAAATTATGTCTTCTGGCTTTTGCTGAAGTGTGTTTTCTTTAAATGTTACATGAGCCACAACATATATAGTTCCTCGGGTTCTTGTCAAAATTTTATTACAAATAAGTATGTACTGTTAAATTTTTTTTTTTTTTTTTTTTTTTTGCTGTTACGCTTATTTATGCCTTTTGAGGATGTAGTATTTGGTTTTTAGTGTATCTAATATATCAAATATTTTTTAACCTTTTAGATAAAGCCAATCAATGAAAGATTAAGGGAGATAAAAGGCTGTAAAATGGTGATTGATGTCATAAAGACTCAGTTTCCTCAGCTGAAGAAAGTAATTCAGTTTGTGTGTGGAAATGGCCTTGTCTGTGAGACTGTGGAAGAAGCAAGGCATATCGCATTCGGTGGACCTGAGAGACGGAAAGTAAGAGGCTTACATCATACTCTGGGATAACTTGAAGCAGTATTTATAAGACTAACATACTATATCCACATAAATATCTATATGTTTTCATAGGCTCTCTTTCAGGAGGAAAAGTAGTGTAAAACCAAAGACAGTTATGGCTTTAGTGGTTGTTATTATAATGCTCGGTTGAATTTTCAAAAAATTAATTTCTATTATATTCTCCATTATCATAAATTATATTTTGGAAATTATATTTATTGTAATCATAGCCTAAATAAATGTCCTTGGTGAATCTCTGATTTTTTTCCTGGCATTCACATATGTAATGCATGTGTTTCTGAATACCAGGGGAAAGATTTTAGGTACTTATTTTAGTTCTTCCATAGCTTAATGCAGACACTATCCTTTTACACATTCAAGGTTTTAACACATTTAAAGTTATAGAAATAGCGTAATTGAGATGAAGTCACTGAATCCTAATCTCAAGGGAATGATTTTGATTTTGATTTAAAAATATTGTTTTACTCAGTTGAACAGTTTCTATTTAGTTAAGGAATATTAAATTCCTAAAATTACCTGTTTTTTTTTTAAACTATATTTGTGAAGTATGACCCAGTATCCAGGAGCCTAAGTTATGAATTAAGACCGGTGATGCTACTTAGTAATTAATTACATGACTTCAGGCTAATCTCTGCACTTCTAATTTTCTCATCTAAAATTGGGGAAATAATAGCACTTATTTTGTAGAGCTAGAGGGTTAAATTCAGTAATAATGTGCACAATTTCATTTGAGTGCCCAACAAATAGCTCTCACAAAGTGCTAATCATTTTTTTTTAACGGTAGTTAATTTACACATTAGATCTAGAATGTCCACAGTTGCAAATTAATGCAAAACAGGCTCTTCTTATTAAAAGTAAGAATTTTCAGTATTAAACTTACTAGCTTATCTAATAACATGATTAATTTTTCAGACATTTTAGTACTTCTCTCAGTAATCTTTCTGAGAATTCAGTCACTGTTTTAGTAATCACTGTCATTGATTTCTACATATTAAATTTAAGGAGGCAAAATAAGTGAGCTACTAAGGTACCTTATTTGGCTATCTAATTATGCTATAATAGAGTTTTGTATCTTTGTAAAATGTGTTTTTAAAATTGGCTTTTGAAGATTTATGTGATCAATTTAAAGAAGTCACATGAAGGCAAGATTGTTTAATCCTTTCCTTCATTCAGCACATGTTTACGGCTTACCTCTTGTTTGCAGTAACTAATGCCTTAGTCCTGCAAGACTGATTCTTGTTTTCTTTTCATTATTTCAGAATTTTAATCTGCTTCATTTGTCTTATTTGTATCTTAAATATAGTCTAGAGACTTTTATCTTCTTCCTATCATTATTATTCCATCTATAGAATTTTCTCTGTTTTAGGATGTGTAAAATGTTTAGATAGATGTCACATTTTCTCAGGAATCATCTGATGTCTTCATTGTGCTTTTGGTTTTCCAGGGACTTGATTATCTTTCTATAGACTTGATATCATGTTTTAGAATTTTTTTAATTCAAATACTGCAGGTGAAATCACAAAATGATATTTTATATATAAACCACATACAGTGTATACAAACTACATAATATAAGTTAGAGCAGTTCTGCTAAGCTATAGTTTGAGCATCAGGATTTTTATGATAACTCAATTTTTAAATATTTTTAAAATTTACATGGCAAAATTTTAAAATCTGGAACCTATTTAAACACGTGATTATTCCACTTATTTGCTTCCTTTCCCACAAACTAGATGATTGTTACTCAGAAAAGTATATGGGAAGGTTTATGCTTTGCCTTTTTAATATGGTAGGGCAGAAAACAGACCCAGAAAAATGTCATTAACTAGCTAATAATTCATGAAAAGTCATTTTTCCAAAAATTACAACACTGAGCAAAAGAATAAAATTCAGGGTACAATAATTTGAAAAAATGGTGCCATCTGGAATAGAATATGGCTGAATCTAAACTTCACACTTGATATCAGAATACATTTTGAATGGATTTGAAGTATAAATGTAAGAAATGAAATTGTAGGTATACTTGGAGAAAACATGGAGAATTTATTCTTAATGTCAGAAAAAAATAAGACCTTTTCAATATGACAAAAAACTCAAATCTATAAAGAGTGAACACATGTACATAAATCTAAAGAAATTCTGCATGGCAAAAAGGACCATAAACAAACTCAAGAGACATGGCAAACCAGGGACAACAATTACAGCTCATGGGAAAGAGCAGATTTTCCTGCAAATCAATGAGGAAAAGAACACAAGGTAGAAAAATGGACAAAGGATATGAATATTTTATAAATGGAAATAAAATTTTCTTAAATATTTCTTAAATATGAAAACTCATCCTCCCTTAAAATATGGGAAATGCCCATTAAAATCACACCGAAATACTCATTTCACCTGTCAGATTGAGCAGTGTTAAAAAAGTTTGATTAACACTTTATGAAGAAAGAGGCTCTCCCACTTACTGCTGTGGGAATATAAATTCGTATCAGTTCCATGAAGGGCAGTTGTACCAGTTGTGGTTTTTAGGAACTTCACTTACAGATAAACTCACATGTATATGAAATGGTGCATATACAAGATTTATTTATTAAACACTGTTATGTAACAGGAAAAATTGGAAACAATCTAGATAAGACTAGTCCAATAAAATTATAGAGCTTTCATAGAAAGGAATACCATGCAACCTTAAATAAGAATAAAGTTCTCTATATACAAGTATGGGACAGTCTCCAAGATCTATTCAGTTTTTTTAAAACTAATATGTAGACTAGTGTATAGTATGTGACCATCTGTGTAAAATAGTGAGGAAATAAGAGATATGCATGTATCTGTTTATGAAAAGCATTTCTGGGCGAATCCATAAGAAATTCACAGCATTGACTATTTCTTGGGAGGAAGGCACATGGGTGGCAAGCAAGGGCCAGGGGAGTTTTCCACTTTACAGTCTTGTATCTTTTGAACTTTGAAATGTTTGACTCTCTTATCTGTTCAGAAATAAAATGATAAAGTATATCATTTTTCATTTTCATTTATCATTTCATTTCATGAAAATTTTCATTTTCATACCAGTGAAAGGCAACTTTAAAAATATGTATAATCTGGGATGCCTGGGTGGCTCAGTGGGTTAAAGCCTCTGCCTTCTGCTCGGGTCATGATCCCAGGGTCCTGGGCTCTCCGCTCAGCAGGGAGCCTGCTTCTTCCTCTCTCTCTGCTTGCTGCTCTGCCTACTTGTGATCTCTGTCAAATAAATAAATAATTAAAATAGTAATAAAAATAAAAATATGTATAATCCACATAACATAAAAATTATAGAATCTATGTTAGCAGTTTATAACACTGAGATTCTATTTCTTGAAACAGTTGAAGTTGATGCAGTAGAATGGTTGGTAATCCTGCTGAGAATACATTTTAATGCCAAAGAATTTTTTTTTCTACCCCATACCTCTTGAACTTTAATGTTATTTAAAAATTCCTCTAACTCCTTATTTTAAATGAAATTCCAATTGTGTTAGTGAGGTTATTTTTCAGGAATGTAACCCCCCACGTAGGCATAGGACTATTGCTCAGGCCGCTTAATATAAGCTATAAATCAAGGAAATTACAGGCTGGAGATAAAAATTATCATCCTTCTGAGATAGGAATTTGACTGTAAATCAAATGAAAATAGGTTATCAAGATTATGCTTACCTTTAGAAGAAATAAATTGTTTTAATAAACCCAGGAACTATTAAAACCCCTAAGATCCATAAATACTATGAGTTGTTGCTCACTACGTTTTTGCAATTGAAGGAGGTGTATAACATGGTGGTTGAGAACATGGGCATAGATGTTTGACCAACTTGGACTTGAGTCCCCACGTATGGCCTTAGGCAAGTTACCCGATATCTGTTAGCCCCTATTTATAAAATGGAAATACTGGCTACCTCATGGGCTTGTGACCATGGAATCAAATAGCATTCGTGCGCTCCATCGAGCACAGTGGAGGCATATAAATGGCTGCAGTAGCAACAGCAACAGCCAACCGAGCAGTAAAGGAAGAACCTCCGAAAACCATTGTTTGTACCCCCTGCTCACAGCAGAGGAGTTGCCTTGCGACGGGGAGGAGGTTGCTGGCACTGGAATCCCACATGCAGTGCGGCACGTTCTTAGTCGTGCAGAGTTCTTGATACAGCTCTTTCTAAGCCAGCCCGCGTGGAGCTCCTTTGTCAGTATTAGGTTTGGTTTTTATATATCAGAAATAGAAATTAATAAACGTGCAGTTTAGAAACTTTGGAAAATAGAGCTCAAAAAGGAAAACGAAAACCATCCCTAACTTGTTTCTTAGAATACAGTTGCCAAAGAAGATGTTTGGGCATACTTCTATTCAAAAACTATTCATTGTTTATCTGAAATTCACATTTAACTGGGCATGCTGATTTCTGTTTGCTAAATCTGGCATCTGACTCTAGAAGGATCTAGTGTGTACTGTGGTATCTATGCTATATACTTGGAAATCAGTTTTATCCCTTAACTTTTGTAAGTTTTGTTTTTACATTGGGTCTCAAGACCCAATTATACATGTAAAAACAAAACTTACAAAAGTTTTGTAAGACCCAATTATATGAGATCAAGTATATATTTACTTAACTTTTCTTCACTTTTTTGGTGGTATGACTTCTGTATTTTAATTTTAATCCAGTATTTATTTTGATATGTTTTGTTTTGTTAGATGTAGGTATTAGCTTTCCCCCAACCATTAAATGACACATTTCCCCCAACCACTAAATGGTTAATTACCTGCCCCAACATCATATATTGAAAATCTTTCTTTTTCTACCTGCTTAATTGAATTCAGTGATTTTTCATTATAATAATATGGATTATTACACTTGGTTCTTTTTTCACGTACTGTAATTTATCTCTAGTATTTGTAGATATTTTATTGCATATTTATATTTATTATAATCTTTATTTTAATTTATAAAATGTAATTTCTTTCAGAAAATAATCAGAATATACCTTTTGAATAAATAGGTAAAATATTAGCCTACAAGCATTGTAAAATCAGCCTGTCTAAATTTATGTTCTTTCTGAATCTTGATCTCCTGCATTTAATTTTACTCTTCTAGCCAAATGAAGTTCTGGTTTTGCCTCAAGGATTTCCTTGTAACCTCTATAATCCCCAGGGTTTTCTGATCATACCTCCTAAACATTTCTCAAATCTTTTTATTCATCCTATCTACTATTGGCTGATTTCTTACCATAGCCTCTAGTTCACTTGGACCAATCCATTTTCCAAATAGTTGGCAGAGTGGTCTATTTAAAGCTCCCGTCCGGTCGTTTCTCTCTCCTGTGTGCTGTATCGCCCCAGTCGGTGCTAGTCCGAGGCCATGCCCTTCGTAAACCTCATCAATCCCCGACTGTACTCATTCCCGGGGCTTCCTCTGACGGCGCGCAAAGAGCTCCGCCACCTGCCCTGCCTGCTAGCCTCACCTCTAAGCTGGTCCTCAACTCTCACTTTACCTTCTAGGGATTCTAAACCCTGACGCCCCGCCTTCCCCAGCCCACCCGGTCACACCTGCGCACACACTGTCTGCTGGCGGGTCTGCGCTCTGCTGCCGGAGTTCCGCCGCCGCCCCGCTCCTGGCTGCATCCGACCTGACTGTGTCGGCGACTGCAGCTGCCTGCGTGGTGTCTCTCCCCGTCCGGTCCTTGCTCACAGAAACCTGATCTCACTGTGGAGCAGTCTAGAAGGGGCCAGTGGAAGGAAACGGCACTTCCTCAGTAGGCCTGCTGGAAACTTTCTTAGTCGAACCCTCTCCCTTCCTTCTTGACGTGCAGACCCAGTAGCTAGAGCTGTAGGGTTCTCCTGGACTGCGGAGTGGCTTGGAAAATTACGTGAGGGATACACGTCACTGGTGACACATCGTCACACAGTACAGTAAGCTTTACGGAGAACCTGAAAGCGGAGGCGCCTATGTGGGTCTTCACCTCGCATTCAAGAGCGGGTGGCTTGGCCCAGCAAAACCAGCACGAGCTAACGGTGTTCAGGAGAGCGATGCCACCTCCATACCGCTTTAGGTTTGTCTGCAGAAGCTGCAGGAGCCGCGGAGTGTGTGGCAGTGGCTTCCTGGTCAGGCGACTAACTGCCTCCCCTGAGGAGCTCGCTTTCCATGCCTCTGCTCTGGCCATCCAGGGAGATCTAGTCTTTTCCAAAGAGCCATTTCCGACCCAATGAGCAGACTCTTTGCCAGGCTAACAGCTGGGAAGGAGGGGAGCCTCTGAGTCCTTCCAGAAAATCACAAGGCTACTACCTCCCTTGAAGAGTCGTTCAAATACTAAAGGTGACAGAGCAATATTCTATCAGGAGACCAGAGCCACCATACAAGCCTGCAACACGCACCTCTGACTGCGAGGGACAGAAACGGGGTTTCCTCCTGACTGACTTCTAACTAGCTCCTCTGACATAATGAAAACCTCTCCTCTCCAGGAAGCCTTCTGTGGAGAAGCTGGGTGGGACCCCCGGTTTTATGCTTCCAGATTACTCTGAGTATGATTCTAGCCTCTCCTCGCTCTAGCCTCTCCTCCTAGCAGGATTCCCCGGGGTCAGTGCCGTATGTCACTCCCTCCGGTCGCTCCGGTGTCAGTACGGAATGTCTCAAACACATGGCACGCGGGGAAAGTTTGAATGAAGGAATGAATGAGACTCCTGTTTGTTGGCTTTTTTTCCGAAGCTCACATTGCTGGTTCCAGTCTTCCCCCGGTGGTCCTCCTGCTTTCACTAAATGATCAGAAACACTTGCAAAACACTGAGAATCAGTTACTCCGTAAAGCAAATACTTAATCACAGGACAATAAACTTGAAGCTATTTTATGCCTTTGACTCCATTTAAATTTTTTTCTTGGTCCCCGTTTCGTATGCACCTTGGAGAATGTGCTCTGTTTAGTATCCTAATGTTGCTAAGGCTAATTTCATAATATGCCATTGACATGTGATAACAAGTTCTTCAAAATACAGGATTATACAATGCAAGTTATTTGAAATAAAATACAAGTATCTTTGATGTTTGCTTCTCAATATCAAATATGTTTGGAACTAATATGCAATTTATTTTTTTAAGATTCTTTTTTTTTAAAGATTTTATTTATTTATTGGACAGAGATCACAAGTAGGCAGAGAGGCAGGCAGAGAGAGGAAGGGAAGCAGGCTCCCTGCTGAGCAGAGAGCCCGATGTGGGGCTCGATCCCAGGACCCTGGGATCAGGACCTGAACTGAAGGCAGGCTTAAGTTGGCTTAACAGACTGAGCCACACAGACACTCTAATATACAATTTATTTTGAACCTTTTTAACTGCTAGTAATTTGTTGTCTAGAACTGCTTTGGGCCTTAGCAAAACAAAATGTTCTGTTTGTGATTTGTATGTTGGCTAGTGCCATTCATAAACTAGGTATTTTATTAGTAAATTTCAGTAAACGGTTTTCTCATCTATAAATTCTCAGCTGTAAAAATTGCCATATTATATCCTATTTTTATCTTCCTTATATGCATTTCTCCAGGATAAAATGTTTTTAATTTTACAGACAGTAGCTCTTGATGGAACATTATTTTTAAAATCTGGGGTGATCTCTGGAGGGTCAAGTGATTTAAGATACAAGGCTAGATGCTGGGATGAGAAGGAGATAAAGACCTTAAGAGACAGAAGAACCCAGCTGATCCAGGAATTAAAGGTAAGCCATGCTGTAAAAGTGGTAGAATACTAAATTGGAGAATAATTGTGTTTTTAAATTAATCTGTTGGTAATAAATATTATCATGCCTATACTTTAAAAAATTCAAGTCAAAAATTTCAAGTAAAGCAAAACAATAAAGTTATAGACAATATTTCTTTAACCTGTCCTTATATCTCAGTGATATTTGCTGAACACAGTTAGATACAGAGCCTCTGGAAATTTCCTCTGTCTACGAAATATATGTATTATTTTTCCTATTTGTTTTATGATGTGCTTTTGCTACAAATAGTTTTTGCAACAAGCTTTTTTATTTAACACTATAATATGGACATGCTTTTATCTTTTTTTTTACTATTTTTTTTTATTTTATTTTTTCAGTGTTCCAAGATTTGTTGTTTATGCACCACACCCAGTGCTCCATGCAATACGTGCCCTCCTTAATACCCACCACCAGGCTCACCTATCTTAACATACAGAAAACTATTTATTTTTAGTGAATCCTGGCTGGTATTTCATTGTATAGGTTGTGTTTACTTAACCAGTCTCCAATAATGGATATTTTGGATTTTGCTATTACAAACGAGGTGGCATTAAACATTCTTTAGAAAAGGAGAAAAGCACAGTACCCAGGAGTATCAATTCTGTGGCTGTGCTGCCCGAGTTTGAATCGTGGCTCTGCAACTTACTAGTGGTAGGATCTTGGGCAAGTTACCCAACCTGTTTTCCCACCTACAAAATGGGTATAATAAAAGTACCTTCCTTTTAGGGTTATTTTAAGGATCAAATCACATAATCCAGTTAAAATACTTAAAAACAGTTCCTGGCATGTGGGAGTATTATATAAACATTTGTTGTTATTATGTAAAATATCTTTATTTGTATAAATATGTCTCTAAGATGAATTCCCATATGTGGAATTTCTGGGTATAAGGATATGTACATTTATACTACTGACAGGTGTTGCTAAGTTACCATCAAAAGAACACTGGTAGTATTGTAAGTCCCTGGATTGCAACATGAAATATTAGCAGATATCTCCATCTTTGCCTGGTTAAGAAAATATATGTATGATCCAATTGTTTTAGTATGTATTTCTTAAATTATACCTGAGATTGAACATTTCCGCTTGTAATTGTTTCTTTGTAAATTTTCTTCACACTGCTTATTTCCTGTGCACATTTTTCTATAAGGTTGCCTATTATTTTATTACCCACCCTAAGAATTATTTGTATGAATAAATTAGTTCTTAGTCATATATGATTTTTCTTTGGGTTAATTGAGGTATAATCTATATGCAATAACCGCCACCCATTTTAAGCGTGTGATTCAGTAAGTTTGAACAAATGTATGTAGTCATGTAATTGCCCCCACAGCCACAGAACATTTCCATCATGCCCTGGTTTCTTTGTAGTCAGCCTCCTCCCTGGACCCTGGACTGAGAGCGGGGAAAACAGTAGCACCTCTTTCATCGCTATTGAAAGGGTTAAGTAGTTTAATAAATGTGAACTTGGTAGAACACTGATAAGGGCTCAATAAAAGTGAGATATTGTTTAGAATATCTATGAAACACTTTAAAAACTGATTATATGCTCGTCCATAATTGAAACTTCATTAGCTTTCTAAAAGGTCATCTTGATTATAACTTAATGAAGTTAGAAGTAGTGACTTAAAAATTGTTTGCATAGAAATTAAGAAAGGCACTTGTAGATAGTTTGGGGATCAAAGAAGTAATCAAAAGGCAAATTACAAAGTGTCTCAAACGTGATAAATGGGAAGTCTTAAGACACATATAAGTTACATCAAGAAGAAATACCTTCATTATCAAAGAAGAAAGATGAGACATCAGGACATTTATTACTTTAAGAAATTAGAACAACAAACCACAATAAACAACAGAAACTTACAATGGAATTTTTAAAGTTGAAATTAGAAGACAAACCAAATAGAAAAGGACCAGTGAATCTAAAAGCTGTTCTTTTGAAAGACTAATAATAATAATAAACTCTTTGCAATTCTAATAAAGGAGGAAAAGTGAGAATCAAAAATAGACTAGGCATGAAAAGGCTAAAACAATTTAAAGAGAATCTTATGAGCAAGTAACTATATAATAAAAATAATTAAAAACCTGAAAGGGTTGGGCGCCTGGGTGGCTCAGTGGGTTAAGCCGCTGCCTTCGGCTCAGGTCATGATCTCAGGGTCCTGGGATCGAGTCCCGCATCAGGCTCTCTGCTCAGCAGGGAGCCTGCTTCCTCCTCTCTCTCTCTGCTTGCTTCTCTGCCTACTTGTGATCTCTCTCTGTCAAATAAATAAATAAAATCTAAAGAAAAAAAAAACCTGAAAGGGAAGATTTTCAAAAATACATAATTAAAAATAAAAATATAAAAACAAATATATAAATAAAGATTGACCAAAAACAAATGGAACATTTGAAAAGTTAAGCAATGGCAGGCAGTGGTGTAGTCTGCTGATCCAGTCCCTAAACACAATGTCTTCCTTTCTTTCTGGGCTCTATTAAAGAGTCATAAAAACAAAACAAAGCAACTTGATTTCCCAAGTTTCATTGTAGCTGCCCGTGGCCATGTAACAGTTTTAGAGGTATAAATGAAAGTGTTGGTATTATCTCCTGCATTTTCTTCTTCCTTACTGGAATGCAGTCAGGTGGTCTGGAGATGCAGTAGACATCTTGTACCAAGAGACGGCAAGCATGAGGATAAAACCATTGTTCTAAGAAGTTAAAAGTTAGGGGCGCCTGGGTGGCTCAGTGAGTTAAAGCCTCTGCCATCGGGTCAGGTCATGATCCCAGGGTCCTGGGGTCGAGCCCCACATCGGGCTCTCTGCTCGGCAGGGAGCCTGCTTCCCCCTCTCTCTCTGCCTGCTTCTCTGCCTACTTGTGATCTCTGTCTGTTAAATAAATAAATAAAATCTTTAAAAAAAAAAAGTTACATTTATTGTTGAAGAACTGCATTGCCCTAGACAGCTTTTGCGTGAGAATCGTAAACCCACATTTTTTTTAAAGCCACAGTTAGTCGAGTGACCCACCTTTGAAAAAACACACCAGGAAAACAAAACAGCAGCTATGGAAAATAGTAGAAAATTCAAAATAAAATTATCAAGTGACCCAGTAATTCCAGTTCTGGATATATACTCCAAGGAATTTAAAGCAAGGTCTAGAGGAGATAGGTATACATCATTCACAGTAGACAGACCGTAGAAGCAACCCAAAGTGTGCATCAGTAGATGAGCAGACAAATAAATATGTTCTGTACACAAAATGATATATTCAGCCTTAAGAAGGGAGGACATCCTAACACATGCTCCACAATGGACGAACATTATGCTACATGAAAACAGCCAGTCACAAAAAGACAAGTATGGTGGATTCTACTTCCACGAGGTCCTTAGAGTCATCAGATTCATGGAGACAGAGAGTAGAATGGCGGGTGCCGGGGACTGAGGGGGGAGGAGAATGAAGACTTGTTCGTGGGCACAGGGCTTCAGTTGTGCACGATGAAAAGACTTTTGGCGATGGGCTGCACAACATCAGTGATGCACTTAAGCACTATGCACTGTACGCTTAAAAATGGTAACGATGGTAAATTTTAGGTCGTGTATATTTTACCACTGTTTAAACAAAGATTCTTGGTGCTTCATGGGTTTACAGCTGAGTTCTAATAGAATTCTAATCTTAAGCCATAAACTTGCCAGTTTATTTTATAAAGTTAATATAACTTTAATTACAAATATTATAAAGATACTACAAAAATAAAACTGGAGAATGACTTCCCTTGTGCATGTAAGTGCATAATTCCTAAATTAAGTATCAGTCTAGAGAATTCAGCAATGTAGTAAAAGAAAAATACATCTGCCTAAATACAGATGGATTTGTTCCAAGAAAATAAGGATGTTCTAATATTAACTAATCAGTCAACATAGTTGAAGGCAGGAGAAAATTCATATGATATGTAAAAAGGTATTTGATAAAGTTTAGGAGGTAGTCCTTATTAAAGTGCTAAGTAAAAGAGTAAGATTGGAAATTATTTAAATAAATCACTTTTACCAAAGATCAACAGATGTAATTGCTTAAATGGTGGAATATTAAAACCATTTTATTTATTTACTTTATTTCAAAGATTTATTTGAGAGAGAGAGCATGGGAGTGGGGGGAGGTGCAAAGGGAGAGGGAGAGAGAAGCTCAAGCAGACTTCACGCTGAGCACGGCCTGACGCAGGGCTCCATCCCATGCCCCGAGACCATGGCCTGAGCCAGAATCATGAGTGGGCACTTAACTGACGGAGCTACCCAGGTGCCCCAACATTAAAACCATTTCATGTAAAATCAGGAAGTAGAGATATCTACTGTCCCCATTATTAAATAATGTGGTCTTGAAAGTTATACTAAATACAGTTAGACACAAATAATTTGTATAAATCTTTGAAAGGAGAAATACTAACTTTTTACTGATAAGATTATAGTTTTAAAACTACTAGATTAATAAGCTAATGTGAGGGCTACATAAATAAAACTTTTTTCTCTCAAGAAGCATCTAAAAGAAAATATTCTCATAGGAATAAATGTAAATCTAAAGGCACAGTAACTATTTAGAAAACTAAATCTTAATGAGAAACATAAAACAACAAAGAGGAAAGACTTACTATATTCTTGAGTTAGAAGTCTTCTAATTCATATATTACTAAATACAATTTTAATTAAAATATTATTGAGGATTTTTTAGTTTGCGAAAATGATATTCTGGTTCTTACAAATGAAGAGTTCCCTGAGACTATGAAAAAATTGTATGAAAGAGGATGGTAGAACTTGTCTTACCAGCATACAGAATTCTATTAGAAGCCATTGCAATCAAGCTGTGGTAGTTTTGGAGTAAAAATGGACAGATTAATGGAACAGAATAGGACCTCCAGAAACAGAGTCCACTATATTTGAAGATTCAGTATACAATAAAGACAGTGTTTTAATCTGGTAGGAAAAGGATGGATTATTTAGTAAAAGGTATTTGCTTATCTAGAGATAGTAATATTATACCCCATATTGTAACAAAAGTAAATTCCCGATGAATTAAAAACCTGAATGCAAAAAAAAATTTAAGTAAGGATAAAAGCCACTATATATACATTTTTTTTTAAAGATTTTATTTATTTAACAGACAGAGATCACAGGTAGGCAGAGAAGCAGGCAGAGAGAGGAGGAAGCAGGCTCCCAGCGGAGCAGAGAGCCCGATGTGGGGCTCGATCCCAAGACCCTGGGATCATGACCTGAGCTGAAGGCAGAGGCTTTAACCCACTGAGCCACCCAGGCACCCCTATATATACATTTTTTAAGTTTAAAATGAAGACTAGTTTCTATACCATCCAAGATTTCTCTATAAGTTGACATGAAAAAGGCCTTATGAGAGAACATCTGGGGAAAGGAGAAGATTAGACCGTTTGCAGAAAAGTCCATTGTCTAATCAACATGAGGAAGTGCTCAGTGGAATGGCAAGGGAATACAAATTAAATTCAGATTACTCCACACCTATCCGTAAGGCTTGGGAAAAAATATATAAATGCTGGAGGCGATGTAAAGAAACATGTAGTCATACATTATAGAAACGTGACTTGTTACAGCTTTTAAGAAAGCAGTGGGAAGCAGCTCTTAGACACATGAATACCTTTGACCCATCGATCTCACCCTGAGAAATCTACAGTATGTTGCTGCCCCCTTGTTTGTAATGACAGAAACCTGCAAACAAAGTGATGGCCCTTCATTAAGAAAACAGTTAAATAACGGTACAATCACATCCTGGAATAATACACAGTCGTGTGCAACTGAATGAGAAAAACAGGAGATAGAAAAGCACATTCGGGGCGCCTGGGTGGCTCAGTGGGTTAAAGCCTCTGCCTTTGGCTCAGGTCATGATCTCAGGGTCCTGGGATCGAGCCCTGTATCAGGCTCTCTGCTCAGCGGGGAGCCTGCTTTCCCCCTCTCTCTGCCTGCCTCTCTGCCTACTTGTGATCTCTCTCTATAAAATAATAAATAAAATCTTTAAAAAATAAAAGAAAGAAAAGCACATTCAATAGGATTCTAAATTTGTAAAACACAAGTGAAAAAAACCATACATAGGTGACTGTTACACATGTATTCATGTAAAGACTGGGAGTAAAATACAGAATATACATACACTAGAGTTAATTTGGTTGAGTAATGGGGTGGGTGAAGGAGGAAGGGAATGCTTCCTCTAAATTCATCCACTAAAAGCAAGGCTGATGCCATTTAGGTCACTCGTGTGCCTTGGGTGGAACACACACTTCCCATTCCTCATTTCTCACTCCTGTTTCCTACTAGAAAGTTTAGTCTCGAAGGTGCTGTAGGGCATTGTGGCCCCCCACTCCCATGTAGCTTGTGTAGTTAATTGCCTGTCTCTTATCAGAAGGGGGAAGATGTGGTGTGGGTGACTTATGACACATGGAAGCTCTTTAAAAAGTGAAAGTGCCTTTCTATTGTAAAATGTTCTATTTCTCTCTCTCTTTTTAGGATTTAATGAAGATACTTCGCAAGGAAGCAGATTTGAAACAAATACAGACTCTAGTACAAGGAACTCATACACGACTCAAATACTCCCAAAGTGAACTAGAGATGATTAAAAAGAAGCACCTTGCTGCTTTTTTCCGGGTAATATGGGCTTACAGAAAACTGGGTGGAGATGAGAGCCAAGACAGAGAACTTCAGGAATTACATTTCTATACGCTATAGAAATGTAATTTTTACACTTTACCCCATGATTGAGATTATATTCTAGTTTATTTTTATGGTTGTTAATCTTGACATTCAGCTCTTCCTCCATTTACCTTACCTCAGGGACTCCCTTTAAAAAAAAAAGAAAAAAAAGGTTTTATTCATTGTGAAAGAGAAAGCGCAAGGAGAGGGGAGCAGCCAAGGGAAAGGGAGACGCAGGCTCCCCACTGAGCAGGGAGCCCCATGCGGGGCTCAATCTCAAGACTGTGGGATCATGACCTGAGCCAAAGGCAGACGCTTAACCCACTGAGCCATCCACATATCCCATAGGATTCCCTTTTTGTTCTAAAAGATCTCTTCACATTTGTTTGCTTCATTGTATAAAGGTAAAACAGTTCCATTGAAAAGAATCTTTCTCTTTTGTCATTAGGAACAGTCTCAGCTACAAAGTGAACTACTGAATATTGAGTCTCAGTGTGCCATGCTGAGTGAAGGCATCAAAGAGCGCCAACAAAGAATTGAAGAATTTCAAGAAAAGATAGACAAGGTCCTGAATGCTGTATTTATTACTGATGGACGTGTAAAATACAGTTGTAGACCAGATACCAGACTTAGGGCTTCTTGAGTATACTCTAAAGCAGTTTGATAAGTCCCGAGTTTTACTGGTTTGCCAAATGAGTTTCTCTGTGTCTTTGGAGAACCACTGTTGCCCCCTGGAGAGATAATGACCAGTGTGTAGTTACTCTGCTCTCCAGCCTCTCTTTGCCCATTGTAAGAATTACAGCCTCTTTCTTCTCCCACTGTCCTTACCACCAGAAAGGAAGACCCTTTCTTTCAGATTATCTTTTAAAGTTACTCATTCCCTCAGTAATTATTTCTTGAACATTTGTTATGTATATGGGGTGCTTGGCTCTGATGCAACAAAGATTTGGTCATCTAGCCTCTGCTGATAAAATGACAGGACCTTTCCGACTTAATTCATTCTGCTCTTGATCCTCTCTAATCCTTAGAAAGTTGTCTGTCCCACTGTCACTTAATAACTTCCACCGATTGCTTTGTTCTGCCTTGTATCGCAAGATTTGAAACCACACCTCTGTTGCTCCTTAATCATCTCTTTTCCGGGTTAAGTACTCCTAATGCTTTAATCGTGGATTTAAAACCAGCTCTGGCAGCCAGCCTCTGGGTGCTCTGTTGTTTGTCAATGCCCAGAGCAAAGCTTAATGTCGGACTACTGCCCGGCCTGCGCGGAGTACCATGGCCTCAGCACGTGGAACTGACACCTTCCATAGGTTTGATTATCTAGTTATGTACATTGTAACTTGTCACTGCATCAATCATGTCCCATTCATATTTAATTTATATTCTGAAAGTTATTTTAATATGTCCTGCTGTTTAAAACAGGTCTCTCTTATCCTGTAATTATATATAAATGCAAGGCTTTAAAACTATCAAGGTTAAATGTTGTTTTGTTGGATTTGGCTCATTCTAGAGCTTCCAAATCTTTCTGTCTTAATTCTATGCTCCAGTCCTTTTGGCTTCTATTGCCCGAGACTCTATAGTCATAAACACTCATATCTAAGGAATATTTTACTTATTTATGTAGAATGTTATACTATGGTGTGGCTAATATAAAGAAATGGTGCTGATTTGGTTTCCAACACTTCATAAAGCCAAAAGGGTTAATAAAGCCATTTATGAGCTTTTTTCTTTAGTTTTTAGAGTAAGAAATTTGAAAATAGAGGGTGTAGTTTGAGGAATTAAAGAAAAAAACAAAACAAAACAGTGGCTCCTCAGAGTACAATAATGCTTTTCAGATTAGTTTTTGGCCTAACATAGGAAATTCTTGGTGGGAAAAATTTAGGTTTAAGCATTGTCTGTATGTATACTTTCTTAAAATTAATTATTAAGCCAGTTATTTTGAAATAATTTAAAAGGTAGAAGATGAGATTTTCAAACACTTCTGTGAAGAAATTGGTGTGGAAAATATTCGTGAATTTGAGAAGAAACATGTTAAACAGCAACAAGAAATTGATCAGAAAAGGTATTTTTATTAGAAAATGTTAGTAAGCAACTCACATATATATAAGTGTAACTGCTATTTCTTTTTGTTTAGAGATTTATTTATCCATTTTAGAGAGAAAGAGTGGGGTGGGGACAAGTAGACTCCCTACTGAGTGTGGAACCCAGTGTGGGGTTTGGTCTCATGATCCATGAGATCTTGATCTGAGCCAAAACTGAGCCATCCAGGCTCCCCTGTAACCCTAATTTCTTAATTTAAGGCAATTGCAACTGAGTGAGTCTTTATTTCAGTTCATCAAGAAATAGCTAGTAAACATTCATATTCTTATGAAGAGCTATAATTCTTTTATTCCATAATTTTTTAAAGAGAAAAAGCGTAAGTATACAAAATAAGAGAATGGGGACATAATTACACACATAGCAGTTATTTTTAAAATAGTAAGATAATTTAATTATTTCTCTGTAAATACCCATGTATGTGGATAAAATTGATAATCTTCAAGAAATAACATATTCCCAAGATAGAAAAATATAAGATCAGTTGCCATAAGAGAAGAACATGAAAAGCCTCTTACCCAGCACCCTCTTCCCCAGATTCACCAGGCACATGAGGTCTCACAAAGAATCATCCTAGTAAACATCACTGTTTAAAGTTTACTGAACTAGTAAACTTTAAAGGCACAAGTAACTTCATCATTTAATATTTAAACAAATGTTCAGTATTTAAACTGCTTCATACTATAGAAGAGGAAGAAACATCCTTTTATGAAATGAACATAATATTTAATAATACTGATGCAAAAATCCAAAAAATGTTATGTACACATCCCATAAGAAACTCTAAATCATTCTTATCTATAAATAATGAAATAAAATAAGGTTACCTAGAAACAAACTGCAACAACCCAACAAAACAATACACCATTATCTAGTGTGGACCTCATTCCAGAAATAGAAGGGTGGTTCAATATAAGAAATTATTGCTATAATTTTTACCATATTAATGATCAAAGAAGAAAAATCACACAACTCTAGAGAAGATGAAGTCACTTGACAGAATTCAGCATCCGTTCTTGATTTAAAAATCTTAAATATACTTTAATCTTTTAAAAAAATTTTATTTAAATTCATTTAGCCAACATATAGTACATCATTAATTTCAGCTAGAATACACCTTCTTCTAAATCAGCATCATGTTTTCATGGAGGAACACTAGGAGTGTTCCTAGTAAAGTGAGAAATGAGCAGAATATTCGGCATCACCACTCTTACCTAATGCTCTTCTAGCAATCCCAGTCCATAGAGTTAGACAAGAAATAAGGTATAAACATTTGCAAAGGAGGAAATAAAACTTCCACTATTTGCAGGTTATATGATATATATCTAGAAATTCCTGGAAAACAAATTAGAAACTTTTTTGTTAGAAACAAAGAGAATTCAGTAATATGGCTGGATATTAATATTAACATGAAACTTAAAAATATAAAAGTTAATTTAAAAAGTTTTAGACTTTCTATATAGAAGCTACCAGGGAGACAATTATGTAGGGAGAAAATACCTCAAATATTAAGAGATGAGAAAGGTAAAATACTTAGGAGTAAACTTACTAAATCCAAAAGTACATAAAGAAACCTTCAGGGGTGCCCAGCTGACTCAGTTGGTTGAGCATGCAATGCTTGATTTCGGGGTTGTGAGTTCAAGCCCCAAATTGGGGATAGACTTTACTTAATAAAAGAAATCTAATATTTTAAACAAGACAGAGAAATAATCTTGAATAAAAAGAAAAACATACTAGTTTTTTTATAGGAAGACCCTATAAACAGTTTTATAAAGAAGTTGGTTCACCTTAACTTAATCTCTAATTTACATACCCTCTCAATATATGTGTGGACAAGATTTTTTTTTTTAAACAGATAAGATGATTCTAGAGTTCATATTCTGAACTAGCTAAGAAAAATCTGGGAAAGATAATGAGAAAAGACTAGAACTCCCAGACTTTGAAACATGTGTAAAGTTGGATTAACTAAAATCTTGAGGTGCTTGTTCATAAATGGAGTCTAGAAATACACTCAGATCTCGAAGGGAAATTCGAGTTAATATAAAACTGGCATTTCATATCAGTGGAGAAAAAAATATACTTTCAGCAGTCATGTTGGGATACATGTGTTTGTAACCTGGATAAAAACCTACTTGGATCCCTGTCTCATTCCTTAGACTCAGATTAATGTCAGCTGGATCAAAGATTTCAGTAAATAAATGAAAACATAGGAATACTAGAATGTCATAAGAAAGTTTTTAAAAATAATCTCAGATCAAGGAAGGTATGACATAAATGCTGGAAGCTGTAAAAGAAAAGATAAATGCAAATGTGTAGAAATAACAGGTTCTGCACGGCAATAGCATCACGAAGAAAACTGAGACAAATGACATTCTTGGGGGGAAAATATATGTACACGTGTGTTTAGAGAGCATGAAGAGTGGTTGCCTCTGAGGAGACTGAGAGTGTGGGATAGAGATACTTACTTTTTGTGTATTCTTACATCTTTTTAACTTCATACCACATCCATGTATTATGTTTTTGAATATAATTGCATTGGCATTATGACTATAAATTCTGAATATAAGGGTACAATAGTGACAATGACAAGATTATATTGTAGGTTAGAGGACAGTCCCTTTGCTGGAGATATAGTCATCTTATATTTAAAAGGAGTCAAATCATGCAGAAATAGGAAACAAAGCATTTATGACTGCAGATTATTTAAGGTCTCTATACTGTACTTATCTAGATGATTGGTTTCTTTTGATTGGGTGCTCCTTTTTTTCAGTTTTATCGAGATGAATTGACATACATCACTGTTTAAGGTGTATAGCGTAACGAGTTGACTTACATGTATTGTAAAATGATTACTGCCTAAGTTTTGTTAATATCTATCATCTCCTATAGATATAAAAATCAAATATAATTTTTATTTTTACTTATGTTTTTACTTTTTATTTTAGTTCCAATATAGTTAGCCTACAGTGTTATATTAACTTTAGGTGTATAATATAATGATTATATATATATACATATATATATATATTCAATATAAGCTCATGCTCATCGAGCGTGTTCCAGCATGCTCATCAAGGTGACTACACTCTTACTCTCCTTTGTCGATTTCATACGTCCTCCGCCCTCCTCCCCTTGTGATAACGATTTGTTCTCTATAGTTAAGAATCTGGTTTTCGGTTTGTCTCTTTTTTTTCCTTTGTTCATTTGCTTTGTTTCTTAAATTCCACAGTGGAGTGAAATCATATGGTGTATGTCTTTCTCTGACTGGCCTATTTCATTCAGCTTAATACTCTAGCTCCATCGATGGTGTTGTGAATTGCCAGATTTCATTCTCTTTTATGGCTGAATGATATTCCATTCTGTATATCTATCCCACATCTTCTTTATCCACTCATCACCTGATGGACACTTGGGCTGTTTCCATAGTTTGGCTATTGTAAATAATGCTGCTATAAACATAGCGATGCGTATATCCCTTTGAATTAGTGTTTTCCTGTTCTTTGGGTAAATACCCAGGAGTGTGGTTGCTGAATTATATGATAGTTCTATTTTTAACTTTTTAAAGAACCTCTATTCTGTTTTCCACAGTGGCTGCACCACCAAAAGTGCATAAGGGTTTCCCTTGTTCTAGATCCTTGCCAATACCTGTTGTTTCTTTTGTTTTGATTTTCACCATTCTGACAAGTGTGAGATAATATCTCACTGTTACTTATATTTTCCCGATGATGAGTGATGCTGAGCATCTTTTCATGTGTCTGTTAGCCATCTTTATGTCTTCTTTGGAGAAATGTCTGTTCATGTCTTCTGTCCTTTTATTTTATTATTTTAAGATTTTTTAAATTTATTTGAGAGAGAGTGAGCATGAGCAAGGGGGAGAGTCAGAGGGAGAGGGAGAAGCAGACTCCCCACTGAGCAGGGAGCCCAATGCAGGGCTCAATCCCAGGACCCTGAGAAGGCAGAGGCTTAACCCACTGAACCACCCAGGTGCCCTGGCCCATTTTTTAATTAGATTATTTGATTTGGGGGGCATTGAATAGATATATATATATATATATATATATATAATATATATATATATATTTATTGGATAGATCATTTGCAAATATCCTCTCCCATTCAGTAGGTTGTCCTTCAGTTTTGTTGACCGTTTGTTCCTTTGCTGTACAGAAGGTTTTTTATTTTGATGTCCCAATAGTTTATTTTTGCCTTTGTTTCCCTTGCCTCAAGGGGCCTATCCAGGAAAAAGTTGCTGTGACCAATGTCAGAGACATTACTGCCTGTGCTCTAGTCTAGGATTTTTATGGTTTCATGCCTAACATTTAGGTCCCTAATTCACTTTGAGTTTCTTCTTTGTTTATGGAATAAGAAAATGGCCCTGTTTGAGTCATCGGCATGTAGTCGTCCAGTTTTCCCAACACCATTTGTTGAAGAGACTGTCTTTTTCCTATTGCATATTCATGTCTCCTTTGTTGAAGACTAATTGACAGTACAGTTGTGAGTTTATTTCTGGGCTTTCTGTCCTGTTCTATTGAACTGTGGGTCTGTTTTTATGCCAGTTATGTACTGTTCTAACTACTATAACTTTATAGTATAACCTGAAATCTGGAATTGTGGTACCTCCAGTTTTGTTTTGCTTTCTCAAGATTTCTTTGGCTTTTAGGGGTCTTTTGTAGTTCCATACAAAATTTAGGATTGTTTGTTGTAGTTCTGTGAAAAATGCTATTGATATTTTGGTAAGATTGCATTAAATCTGTGGATTGCTTTGGGTAGCATAGACATTTTGACAGTATTTATTCTTCTAATCCATGAGCATGGAATATTTTTCCATTTCTTGGTGTCTTCTTCAATTTCTTTCATCAGTGTTTTATAATTTTCAGAGTACAGGTTTTTGAGCTCTTTGGTTAAGCTTACTCCTGGATATTTTATTATTTTTGGTGTAATTATAAATGGGATTGTTTTCTTAATTTCTCTTTCTGCTGCTTCCTTATTAGTGTAGAGAAATGCAATGCATTTCTGTAGATTGATTTTGTATCCTGCAACTTTACTGAATTCATTTATCTGTCACTTCTAGTAGTTTTTTATTGGAGTCCTCAAGGTTTTCTATATATAGTATCACGTCCTCTGCAAATAAAGCTTTACTCCTTCATTACCAATTTGGATTTTTCTTATGTCTTTTTCTTATCTGGTTGCTATCACTAGGACTTCCAGTACTATTTTGAATAAAAGTGGTGAGAGTAGACATCCTCGTCTTATTCCTAACCTTAGAGAATAAGCTCTCAGTTTTCCCCCATTGAGCATAATCTTAACTATGGGCTTTTGTTTTTATTTATTAGAGAAATGGGGGCTATGGGTAGAGGGGTGGAGGGAGAGGGAGACAGAGAATCTCAAACAGGCTCCATGCCCAGCATAGAGCCCAACGCGGGACTGGCTCTCCGACCCGAGATAATGATCTAAGCCAAAATTAAGAGTTGAATACTTAACTGACTGAGCCACCCAGGAGCCCCAACTGTGGTTTTCATATAATCAAGTATAATTTTTTTTATTTTTTTAAGAATTTGAGAGAAAGAGAGAGAGCAAGAGAAGGGGCAGAGGGAGAGGGAGAAGCAGACTCCCTGCTGAGTAGGTAGCCTAATGTGGGTCTCAATTTTGGGACTGTGACCTGAGCCGGAGGCAGATGCTTAACCAACTGAGTCACCCAGGCTCCCTCAAGTAGAATTTTTAAATACAAAAGTAGTATGTGCCTCTTGATGAACATAGAGAAAACTTTTTAAAAGATCAGTCATTATCCCATTGTCCAGAAATAAAAACCATCAATATTTTGGCCCATTTCCTTTAATTCTAATTCTCTCATGGTCCATTCATTCATTCAACACCTATTTACTGTAGGCATCCCATGAGCCAGGAACCGTTCTAGGCACTTGAGATTACAGCAGTGAACAAGGAGGGTCAAGACCTTGCCTCTTCTATGTCCTTTGCATTTCCATGTACATTTTAGGATCAGCTCTTCAATTGTTCTTAAAAGTCTGCTGGGATTTTGATTGGGACGGTGTTAAATCCATTAACCAATTTGGGAAGAATTGACATTTTAACAGTATTCATGAACACAGTGTCTGTCTTCACTTAATGTAGATCTTCCTTAATTTCTCTCATTAATGTTCTTTGATGTTCAGTGTACAGGTCTTATATTTTGTTCAGTTTTTTGTAAGTACCTTATATCTTTATGCTATTATTTATAGAATTGTTTGTAATTATCAGTTACAAATAGATGTTCTTAGTATATTGAATTAAGATTGGTATAAGTTTTTTTAGGATTTTATTTATTTATTTATTTATTTAGAGAGAATGGGGTGAGGGACAAGAGGAAAGGAGAGAATCTCGGACTCTGCGCTGAGCACAGAATCCAACATGGGGCTTGATCTCAAGACCTTGAGATCATGACCTGGATTGAAATCAATGCTCAGCTGAGCCACCTGGGCTCCCCTAAACAGGATTAGTTGTTATAAATTGACTTTGTATCCTGTAATTTTGCTGCTCTTTTGTAGATTCCTTAGGATTTTTTACATAGGTGATCATATTTCATTGACAAAAAATTTTATTTCTTCCTTTCCAGTTAGTGCACCTTTTATTTCTTTTTTCTTGCCTTATTGCACTAACTAGGACCTCCAGTACAATGTTGAACAAAAGACGTGGTAGGAGCACACATCCTGACTTTCTTCCAGTCTTAGGGCCACAGCATTCACTCGTTCATGGTTAAGTATGGTTTTAACATTAGGGTACCCTTTAGCAGGTTGAGATAGTTCCTTTTTATTTCTAGTTTGCTGAAATGTTTTAGGAATGAATATTGAATTCTGTAGAATACTTTTTCTGCCATTTTTTGAGTGAGTGCTTGGTTAGGGTTCTGTTGTTACTTATTAATATGGTAAATTATATTGATTGATGTTAAACCAACTTTATATACCTAGGAATAAGCACACTCAGTCATATTTGTATTTTTTATTTTGATTTGCTAAAATCAAATATTTCTGGATTTGATTTGCTAAAATTTCAGTAAGATTTTTGCATCTACATTCATGAGCATACTAATATATAGTTTTGTTTTCTTGCAATATCTTTACCATGTTTTTCTATCAGGGTAATGTGAGACCCATAAAATAAGTCAAGAATTGTTGTCTCCTCTTGTGGTTTCTGGAAGGGTTTTTGTAGAATTTTGTATTATTTCTCTCATAAAAGTTTGGTAAAATTTTCCAGTAAAGCAACTGGGGCCACCCACTTTTCTTTATGGAAGGTTTTTAGTTACAAATTCAGTTCTTTTAGTAGATATAGGGCTGGGGCGCCTGGGTGGCTCAGTCTATTAAGCTTTTGCCTTTGGCTTAGGTCATGATCCCAGGGTCCTGGGATTGAGCCCTGCATTGGGCTCCCTGCTCAGTGAGGAGCCCGTTTCTCCCTCTCCCCCTGACTCTGCTCATGCTTTCTCTTGCTATCTCTCTGTCTCAAATAAATAAATAAAATCTTTTTAAAAAATAGATATAGGGCTATTCATATTCTTTTTCCTTTCTTTTTTTTCTTTTTCTTTTTCTTTTTCTTTTTTTTTTTAGGATCTTATTTATTTATTTGACAGAGAGCAACAGGGAGAGAGGGAACACAAGCAGGGGGAATAGAAAAGGGAGAAGCAGGCTTCCCACCAAGTAGAGAGCCCAGGGCAGGGCTCAGTCCCAGGCACAACCTAAGCTGAAGGCAGGTGCTTAATGACTGACCCACCCAGGTGCCCCCAGGATATCATTTTTCTTGAGTGAGTTTTGGTAGTTTGTGTCTTTCGAGAAACTTTTGTGTTTCATCCAGGTTGTCAACTTTATTAACATAGTTATTAATAATATTTGCTTTCTGGCCTTTTTGATGTCTGTAGGATCTGTACTGGTGTCCTTTCTTTTATTTCTGATATTGGTGATTTGTCTTCTTTCTTTTCTTCTTAATGCCTAGCTGTAAGTGTATTAATTTATTATTAATCCTTTCTAAGAGCAGCTGTTGGTTTCATTGATTTTTTTTTTGTGTGTATGTGTGATTAAAATTTTCTTATACATTTTGTTTCTTTTTTTAATTTATTTTTTATTTATTTTCAGCATAACAGTATTCATTGTTTTTGTACCACACCCAGTGCTCCATGCAATCCATGTCCTCTCTAATACCCACCACCTGGTTCCCCCAACCTCCCACCCCCCCACCATTTAAAACCCCTCAGATTGTTTTTCAGAGTCCATAGTCTCTCATGGTTCACCTCCCCTTCCAATTTCCCCCAACTCTCTTCTCCTAACTCCCCCCATGTCCACCATGCTATTTGTTATGCTCCACAAATAAGTGAAACCATATGATAATTGACTCTGCTTGACTTATTTCACTTGGCCTGATTTTCTCTGTAGTTTGTCTGTTTCTGTGTGGTTGATTTCTGCTCTTACCTTTATTATTTTCTTTCTTCTACTTATTTTGGATTAATTGTTTTCTATTATAAGCATTCTAATTACTTATTTATTTTAAAGATTTTATTTATGTATTTGAGAGAGAGCAAGCATAAGAAGGGGGAGGGGCAAAAGGAGAGAGAGAAGCAATTTCCCCACTGAGCAGGGAGCCTAATGTGGGGCTCAGTCCCAGGACTGTGGGATCACAACCTGAGCTGAAGGCAGATGCTTAACCAACTCAGCCACGCAGACCCCCCTCTGATACAAGAATTTTAAACTATATTTCTTTGTAAATATTGCTTAAGCTGTATCCTACTACTTCTGGTATGTTGTATTTTCATTCCATTCAGAATATTTTCTAATATCCCTTATGATTTCTTTCAGTGACCCATGGGGCATTTAGCAGTGTGTTGTTTAATAGGTACCTGCTGGCGGGTGGAATGTTCTTTGGGTGTCAGTTAAACCAAGTTGGTTGGTATCACTCAAGTACTCTCTATACTTACTGGTCCTCTGGCTAGTTCAGCAAACACTGAGAGGAGTGTTGACATTTCCAAGTATACTTTTGGATCTTTTAGTTTCTTCCAGTTCTGTCAGTTTTTACTTCATGTGTTCTACAGTGTTGTGGTTAGGTCCATACATAATTTGGGAACATTATGTCTTTTTGGTGAATTCATCCCTTCATCACTGTGAAATGCCCCTTTTTAGTCCCTATCATATTCTTTTTTCTGAAGTCTACTTGAACTTTGATAGATTTTCTTTAAAGAACTATGCCTATATATGTTCATTGGGTTTCTCATAAAAATCCTACAGGAATTCTGATTGAGATTGTGTCAGATTTATAGATTTATTTGGAAAGAACATCTTCAAAATATCAAATCCTCTCACCTAAGAACCTAATATGTCTTTTCATTTATTCTAATCATCCATATCCTATATTAGAATTTTAAAGGTTTTTTTCATACAGATCTTGTGTGATCTTAAGTTACTTCCCAGATATTTTATAGGTTTTTTTTCCTCTTATGAGTAATATTTATTTTTATAATATTTTTCTAATTGGTTCCTACTGGTGTAGAAAAATGCTATCAAATTTTCGATTGTAACATGATTTTGCTAAAACCTCTTACGACTTCTAGTAACTTACCCATTATGTGCACTGGGATGCCTTTGACATCTGCTTGGAGATGTGGAGTAGGCAGTTGAGTCTATAAGTTAGGAGTCCATGGGAGAGGTCCTGGCTAGAGGTATAAATTCTGGGATTGTTTGTATGCAGGTGGTACTTAAAGCCTGGGTAAGATCACCAGAAACCATCAAAGGAGCAGCCAGTAAGGGAGCAGGAAAGCCAGAGCGGTATGGTGCTCCCGAGCCAAGTGAAGAGGTGTTTCCCATAGTCTGCATGTCTGCCTCCTGCAGCAGGAAGAAATCCTTCAAGAATTTGTTCTGAACTCCCCCTGCGGGCACTGTGCTCGATGGTTAAGAGCAGAGACTCTGAGTGTGTCTCGGACCAGACCGGGGCTCCCTCACTTCCTCATGGGGTAGCCTGGGGCAACAAACTCGGCTCTGTGCCGTGTCTGCTCAGCTTCCTTATCTACAGCAAGAGTGGTATTAGCCTCTCAGAGTCCTACAACTAAAGCACGTGTAAAAGCACATGTGGCAGGCTGGCACCCAGTGACCTCTCACTGAATATCACTCTGTATTTATCATTATTGTTCTTGTTGTGGTTTCTCGTAACGGTTAGTGCTTGAAAGTCTGTCTGGATTGAAGGATTCTGTTCACGGGGCATGTGAGGGCGAGAGGATGGGAAGGGTGAGCTACAGCTGGTCTTGCAGTTCTTTATGAGGCGTTCGTGAGGCTGGAGAAGGGGGAAGGAGCTTCAGGAGAGGTGCTCTTCCATTCCCACGTTGGCAGTTTGTGGGTGACTAGCCGTTTGGAAAGACAGACTAAATAAATGAGAATGAGCACATAAATTGTAACTTAAAGAGGAGGGGAAAGCCCACAGATTACAGAAGATTCAAGAAACACATATCCACATGCAGTGTGTGGACTCTGATTCAAACCAGTTTTGTTTTGTTTTTAAAGATTTATTTATTTATTTATTTATTTATTTATTTGAGAGAGAAGGGGGAGATAGAGCACGAGTGGGGCGGAGAGGGTGAAGCAGGCTCCCGGCTGAACAAAGAGCCCATGCAGGGCTCCATCCCAGGACCAAAGGCAGCGGTTTAACCCACTGAACCACCCAGGCGTCCCTGTTTTGTTTTGATTTTAATGAGACTCCGGAAATCTGGTAACGAGAGCAATCTAATATTGAGGAATTGTCATCATCTGTATCTACAGTAGCTTGTGGTTTTGTGTTAATGGTCACTCCACTTCCAGAGATACAAACTAAAATATTTACTGATGAAGTTACATGATGTCTGAGATGTGCCAGGGTTGGAGCAAAGTCACAAATACAACTGTAGATACAACAGGCTTGACCATGAACTAAATTCCTTATAGCATTCCTTCTACTTCTGTATTTTCTTAAAATTTTTCATAATAACAACTAAAAAGTAAAGAATTAAGAGACTCCTTACCACATGTAACGCTTGGCTCTATTATACTAGATTAGAATTTGAAAAACAAAAAACTCGGCTTAATGTTCAACTAGAATACAGTCGCAATCAGCTGAAGAAGAGACTGAGTAAGATCAACAAATTAAAAGAGACCGTCCAGAAAGGCAGAGAAGACATCGATAACCTAAAGCAGGTAACTAAGAACAGGTGGCTGAGGCGCCCTGTCACTGAGACGATGACTTCCTCCACTGAGTAAACACGGGTCGAGCTCCTGAAGTGTCCTCCTGGGGACAGAAAGTGTGGAGGGCAGATTTGGGAAATACTGGAAGTCAAATCAGCAGTTTCACGAATTCCTGGATGTTGAAGTGGGAGCCTAAGCCTAGGAGGGACGCCAGTGATGACTCCTGAGTCCTAGTTGGGGTGATGGGTGGATAGAAGAGCGAGTAAGAGCGAGAACATTCCAGACCCGCGGAGCTGGAGCTGCCTGTGTGACACCGAAGCAGCGATCTCTGGCAAGTGAGGGGGGCACAGAGGGTGGGAGGAGCCCAGGCCTGTTTCTGGAAGTGAATTGAAACTGTAAGTGCTTGAGACTCCCAGGCAGGCCGGAGCACTGTGCGGGGCCCTGAGGCCAGGGTGGGACTCTGAAAGGAGTGGTCGCACGGGTTGTGGAGGTAGAGCGTAGAGCCAGAAACCCCACCGTGCCGAGAAGAGGACATGGGGGCGGTTGTCAGGTTGCCAATTGAGAGGTCCGAGTAGCAAGAACGTCTTCATTGGACAATGGGAACAGAAGTCAGATGGCATTAAGCTGAGGAATGAATCCAAAATGAAGGACAAAGAAAGGTAGGAATTGCCAATTTCCAAGAGGCGTAGAGCCAGAGTGGGTCCCACAGAGTGGGATAGAGGTTCGTGCCCCACCCAGAACGAGGGTTTATCCCAGAATCACTGGGTTGGTTTCTTGACACTAAGATGATCTGTGGGCCTTATTAACGTAAAAGACGGTGAGTCTACAATGTAAATCGTCTTCATTCAGGCTGAAGAAAATTGTCTGCAGATTGTGGATGATCTCATGGCAAAGCGGCAGCAACTTAAGGACGTATTTCTCACTCAGAATGCGAGCGCCGAGAAGGTCCAAGCTCAGCTGGAAGAAGAGCGGAAGCGATTTCTGGCTATTGATAGGTAATTAGTTGGAAGGACCACAACCAGCAATTTGAAGACGTTTACTGCCAATTTGAAATTTATTGTAGGAAGCTTTGTTATTTGAATTTGTGCCCTTGCTGCCTTTGGTCCCACATCACACCTTTCAAGTGTGTTCTCATCTGGGGAAAAACCAAAAGAGGTGGTTAGTTGTTTAGAGTGAATAGTTTTCTTTGGCAGATGACAATGTGGGCCTGTGCTAAGAGCCCCTGCCCTAAATCCCTGTGACTCTGCTTGTGGGACAAACCCTGCAGGGGGGTGTCTGGAGCCGGTCTGCATGGTCACGTCCCCCAGCCCTGCCACTTACACACTACGCCTTCATTTCCTCCTCTGGTAACCTGGGGACGCTCACCGCGGCTGCCTCCCGGGACACTTGTAAGAATTAAATGAGGGACTGTTCATAGGACACTTAGAACAGTACCTGGCACGTGCTAAGCATGTGTGTCTGTCATGAAGGGGACGATGACACTTGGAACCAGGTGACCCGCTGCACCAGTGTGACCTCTGCTTTCCTGTATGATGGGCACGACTGTAAGCAGTTAGATGAAATGTGCTCTGGTTTGGTCAACTCAGCATTTCATGGTTTTGCCCACTGATCGAAGACTTACAGCATTTCAGGATAGAGCCAGAAAGTTCTTTGTCTACGATTTTTGAGTGGACTTAAAGGTCATTTACTCTTGAATTTTTTCACTTTTGTAGTTAGTTTAAACAGAACTACATCTCTGTTCATCATCATATTTTTGAAAATCATATTCTTAATTTATTTTATTTTTTGGTCCTGTTTCTAGATCCTCTTTAAAATCCCACATTGTTTTAACTAGTAAAATCCCCAAGCCCTCATTTAAAATAGCATTATACTAATGCTGTAATAGAAAAGTTCAGACCATTCAGACCATTCGATATGTAATGACTTAACTGGTAAGACATTTTTCTTGTTTAAAGGTTGTTTCTCTTGTTTTGAGGTCTAAAGTGTAGAGCTTATATTGAAGGAGAAATGCAGCTTGAAAAATTATACAGATTTTGAAACAAAGCTAGCCTGATTAAAGAAATTATCTTTATTATTTTAAAAATGCTCCCTTGGATTAACTAATTACAGTCATGGCCTTTCTCAAGAGTGTTAAAGTTTTATTAGAAGCATCAGTGAGGTAACTCTAGAACTTATAGCACTCAAGAAAAGACTCTTTTTTCCATGTAAATTCATTTACAACACATTCATTTTTCTTCTTTGGTGCAACTTTACATAAGGAGTAAAATATCACTTTTCATATCTGTGTATTTACAGGGAAGTGGGAAAATGGCAAAAAGAAGTTGTAATCATTCAAACTTCTTTGGAACAGAAACGGCTAGAGAAACATAATCTGCTGCTTGATTGCAAAGTTCAAGACATTGAAATCATCCTCTTGTTGGGGTCACTGGACGACATCATTGAAGTGGAGGTATTCGCCCGCAGGACTGCAGAGTAAAGTGGCCGCGGGCAGCTGCCTGCAACGCCCTTTGGCTGCTTCTCGAGGTCCCAGCCTCGCAGATCCTCCCTCTGCTGCTAAGGCTCCGGGGGGTGGAAAGGCATCCTCCCACCACGGTCCTCATTGCAGAGGACTGGGCATGTCACGCAGTTTTCTTACGTCTCTCGCTGATCCGTGTCCTCCTAGCCCCACAGGAAGGGCCGCAGTTTCTTTTCTACACATTAGATCCCGAGAGGAGTCGGAGATCGAGAGCTGTTGATGTCAATGGCCTTTGGTGGGGTTTTAGGGAAGCTGCTGCTGTGTTTGGAACGTGCATGTTCCCATTACCCCGTCCACAGCCAGTGACAAGACGGGTTTGTCCTGCCTCGTGGGTCCTCTCTGAGCTCTGCCCTGGGGTCTCCCTTCCACATTCCCCCTCCCCTCTCTCCTCTGCTGCACAGCTGGACAGCTACTCCCTCCATCCACCCTCCGCCCCAGGAAGGCCCTGAGTCCTTTGGAGTCTTCAGAGTGAAGCATCTTTCATACCAACACGTCTTCTCTTGCCAGTATTGATTTCATAACCTCATACTCACAAAGTCTTTGTCTTTTTTCTCAATAGTAGCAGAGGTCACATTCCAGACAGGAGGTAAGGAAAGGAGAAAACCCTTTCCTGGCCACAAACTACATAAACCCAACTCCGATGGCTTTAAAGGGGTGGGTGGGGGGCAGGATAGGGGGAGGTCTCATGCCTGACCCAGTCTGGGAATTTGAACACTGTCAAGAACTCTTTCTGGCTCAGTGTATATATTGGCTTTGTTCTCCCAAATTGGCTTTCACCACATGGCTGCAGCTGTAACCACCAGCTCTGACCAGAGGGAAAGAGAACTCTCCCCTGTGCTCTCTGTTAGGAAAATCCTGGAGAAGAACTGTGGGTCATGGGTTCACTTTTGTAGGAGCAGAGAGAGAAGGGATGGGTCTGTGAACAGCAAAAATAGATGGGAGCCGAAAAACAATAGTTATCATACTACAGAAAGAAACAGAACATCTGTTTAAAAGACAATGCCAGGTGCCTGGGTGGCTCAGTGGGTTAAGCCTCTGCCTTCGGCTCTGGGCATGATCTCAGGGTCCTGGGATCAAGTCCCACATCTGGCTCTCTGCTCCGCAGGGAACCTGTGCTTCCTCCTCTCTCTCTGCCTGCCTCTCTGCCTACTTGTGATCTCTGTCTGTCAAATAAATAAATAAAATATTAAAAAATAAATAAAAGGCAATGTCATTTTAGAAGAGGTTACAGAGAGGAGGAAGCAACTTTAATGGCTGACGTCGAAGTGAGTGTTACTGGTCAAGTGTTCGTGCCGCTGCTTTCCTCTATTGCTTTCAGTTACTGAACCGTCAGTATGGTTCTCCAGCATGCCCACCTGAACGGAAATGACTTCTTTATTGGCTTGAAAGAATTTCATACTCGTGGTGGGGTATTTCAGAGCAAGTTTTAAAGGCCTTACACTGGAATAATACTGAATCATTATCTCAAAAGAAAAAGTGATAGGGTTGCATTCACTTTTTAAAGTATGATGCTTCTAAAGAGTAAAGCGTTCAGGATAGTGGAAAGGTCCAGACCGTGTTGTACTGGGAAGGGAAGGCTCGGGAATATGCCGTCCTCCTCCGTTGGAGGACTGTCCGTCCCAGGAGGAGGATCGCATTTGTTCTTTCTGGTCCCAAGGGGGATATAGGGTTGGGGAGTAGAGGCCACAGAGACAGATTTCCTCTCCTAGGGAACAATTTCTACTGGAAATATGGAGGGCCTATTGTGGTGAGCTTCCTGATCGGAATTTTGTAGGCACATCCAGAAGTGGCTGTGTAGTGGGGATGCTGTACAAAATGTTCTCTGTAAAGCCTGAAATAGAAAAGGCATGAGATCTAAAGTGTCTCTCTCCAGTGGGCTGAATGAGGATCACTGGGTAGAAATGTTTATAATAATTGTTACAGGAGTAATTGTCTTCCCATAATTGAGAGGTGGGACCTGAGATTTCCCTTCTACTGGAGGTGTTCAGATAGAGGATATGTGGGCACCTGGGGGGCTCAGTCAGGTAAGCATCTGTCTTCAACTCAGGTCATAATCCCAGCTCCTGGGATCACATCCCACATTGGGCTCTCTGCTTAGGGGGGAGCCTGCTTTTCCCTCTCCTCTGTCTGTCGCTGTTCATCTGCTCTCTCTTTTTCTCTCTCTTTCACAAATAAAATCTTTTAAAAAAAAGGGTACATTAACTAGACCTACCAGGGCTCTTGCAGAAGTTCCTTCTGTTATGAGGGAGACTGCACTAGATCACTAGTTCTGAACTCCTACCGTGCAGGTGGAAGCACCTGGGCATCTTGTCGCCAGATCGACATGGCCTTGGAGGCCCCAGTAAGGAGTGAGGTGGGCATCAACCAGAAGCCTTGGGCGGTTGGATGAGATCACCATTTCATATAACAAAGGGCTTCCTCTGCGTTTCAGTTGGGAACTGAAGCAGAAAGTACCCAGGCAACGGTCGACATCTATGAGAAAGAAGAAGCCCTCGAGATAGACTACAGCTCTCTGACGGATGATCTGAAGGTAATCAAAAGATTCCCATTAGGACTGACTCATTGTGACAATGAATGTTTAAATGTGCTACAGCACACGTTTTGGACCATAGAGCCTACATTCAGAGAGAAAAGTAGATTTCTTAACGTCGTCTGAAGAAATGGTATTAAGTAGGTAGCTTTTTAAGAATGTTGAGATGACCACTTCTCACTGTGTGTTCAGCAGAACATGAGTACTATGAAATTTTTTCCCAAAGAATAAAAGCTTCTATGGTCAGCATTTTTTGAAGGACTTTTTCCTTGGAGAGTCACCATGATTATTAGTCTCCGAGCAATTGTGCGAGAGACAGAGTAGCCACTGTACTCTAGCGGCCCCTGCAGTAGGGGACACCACCTTCACGGCTGTAGGGCACATATCTGGGGTCCGGTTTCAAGGGCTCTTTAATTGGGCAGCTCTGGCTCTGTCACAGACATCCCTATAAGTTCCTACGATGCTAGGTTTCTTTCTGTTTTGACTCCATCCTAAGACTGCCTCTCGTGGTGAGGGCAAAATGACTGGACATTCTTGGCTTTCCAGCCACACACAGCCATGACCTTCAGAGAAGAGACAGGCTGCCTTTGTAGTGACATGTTCTTAAAAGTGGAAGAGGGCTTGTCCGACAGACCTCTCGGAACTGTGTCCGCATCTCAGTGTCCTGAACTGGACCACATGTTCATTCCCCACCAAAAGCTCTGGGCACGGGGTGGTCTAGGCTTACATCAAACAGGGTCCCCCAACCCCCACCCCCAGCTACAGTGGGAGCTTGAGGGAGAAATGGTCAAGCACAGGCTCCGTGAGAAAGGAGGGAGTGGAGCGTGGATGGCAGGTGGCAACGCCACATCTTTTAATTTCGTGTTCTTGATATGTGTTGTGTTCTTGGGTTAGTATTGGTTATTCACTGGGCTCTTGGACTGTTTATGCTATTTTTAGGCAATCAGAAAAAAGCTTTGTCTTTTCTATATCTATTTAGTGCTTTCATTTTAGAAAATCCTTCCCCACATTATTACTGAGTAAATATTTATCCTGTTCATGGTTTTGCTTTCATTACCTATTTAATTCATCTGAAATTTATTTTGGCATATGGTAAAAGGTAAGAGTCTGCTTTTAAGAAGTTACCTATGGAGGGGCGCCTGGGTGGCTCAGTGGGTTAAGCCGCTGCCTTCGGCTCGGGTCATGATCTCGGGGTCCTGGGATCGAGCCCCACATCGGGCTCTTTGCTCAGCAGGGAGCCTGCTTCCTCCTCTCTCTCTCTCTCTGCCTGCCTCTCTGTCTACTTGTGATCTCTGTCAAATAAATAAATAAAATCTTTAAAAAAAAAAAAAAGTTACCTATGGAGCCAGTTTATGCAACATTTTCCAAGGAATTCTCTTCTCAATGACTTAAAACATTGCCTTTATCACATATAAATTAAAGATCCTGGGAAAGCAAGAAGGCTTTCCTGGAAAACCAGGCCAGCACCACTGTTTCCCTTCCCTCCTCACTCAGGCTCTATCCGTTGTTCTGGTTTAGCTTCCTCGACCCCTCCTCGTGGGCTAGATCCCTTCTCCCTGTCTCATGCTACCTGTGCTTTTGCCGGTCAGAGCATCTCAGGCGCTTGTCAATGCCCATGTGTATGTCTGACCTTCCTGTGAGCTCTCTAAGGGCAAGGCCAGAGCAGTTTTCATCACTGAGTGTCTCCGACATAGGAAATGGTCAGTATTTTGTAATGAATGAGTAAGCGAAGGTACCATGTGAATTGTTGCCCTTTAGCCAGACCACGAAGTGCAGGAGGGAAGCGTGGTCCGGGCGAGAGGCATCTCCAACAGCGGAGCCGCAGATGCGCAGCTGCTCCGGAAGCGAGCACTAGTGCGGTTCAGACCCTGACGGCTTTGTGCGAGGGAGTGCGTGGGTGTGGAAGGAGGGAGGCAGGGGGTGGATTCTGAAGGGCCCTAATTACTCAGCAGTTTGGAAGAGCAAGCTAATCCCTGTTCCTTGCGGGCTAACAGGCCTTACAAACTGATAAGGAAGTGGAGGCCTGCCTGAGGTTCCTGCTGCAGCAGGTGGCGTCCCAGGAGGACGTCCTGCTGAAGACGGCGGCCCCAAACCTGCGAGCCCTGGAGAACCTGAAGACTGTCCGAGACAAGTTTCAGGAGTCCACAGACGGTGAGCCTGAGCTCTAGCTGCTGGCAAGGCCATGTTCTTGGGTTGATGGGTTTGGATCTCGGTAACACTTATTAGCAACTGTAGCTTTATTTTTATCTAGCTTTATTTATTTGTATTGTATATCTTCCTCTGTTGTCTTATAGTAATGTGCACTTTTAATATGCACTGCTTCCTTCTTAAAAGTGTTCTGCTTTAACTTAAAAAGAAGTGTATTAGTTATTTTTTTAAACATTTATTTATTCGAGACAGAGACTACCCCCCACCCCCATGTGGGCTCAAGCTTATGATGCTGAAATTAACCTGAGCCGAAACCAAGAGTCAGACGCTTAACCAGCTGAGCTACCCAGGCACCCCAGGTGTATTGGTTATTTTAGAACAGGTATTTTTTTTTTTTTATACAAGCAGGATGGTCATATTAGATACTCTTTCAGAATTTGTCATTATTATCTTAAAATTAGCCCTAGCAGATAAAGGGCTCATCAATTTTAAGAGCCATGTTCTTGGAATTAATAACAATTAGGATATTTTAAGTGTAGATTTTACTCAAGACAACCAAACTCAAAATCCAGTTTTTAAAAATATTCTGTGCTTTCGGGATGCCTGGGTGACTCAGTCTGTTAAGCACCTGCTTTCGGTTCAGGTCACTATCCCAGGGTCCTGGGATCAAGCCCCGCATCAGGCTCTCTGCTCAACAGGGAGCCTGCTTCACCTTCTCCCCACTGCTCCCCCTGCTTGTGTGCTTTCTCTCAAAATCTTAAAAGAAAATTAATAATAATATTCTGTGCTTTAAAATTGAAATAAGAGGAGCCAGCCCCTCAGTGGTCTGCAAAATAAAGAACATTGATTTTCTCTTAGCTTTTGAGGCCAGCAGAAAGGAAGCCAGAATGTGTAGGCAAGAGTTTGAACAGGTGAAAAAAAGGAGATATGACCTTTTCAGCCAGTGTTTTGAGCACGTCTCGATCTCAATCGATCAAATCTACAAGAAGCTCTGCAGAAACGTCAGTGCCCAAGTATGTATTTTTCACCCACCGATGTTCCTGGGAACTTTGTGTTGCTGGTGGTTTTTTTCTGGTGGGAAATAAATGTCACATCATCTGAGTGACCCACTTCTGGAGCAAAGTCAGTTCCAGAAGATCAGTTACCATAGTAACTGTGTGTTCTAGATCCCATTCACTCTACCACTGGCTAGCCTGGACAAGGCAGAATCTCTCTGGGCCATCTCTTCATCTGAAAGAGGGGTTAGGTCACTTAGTTTCCAGATTCTCTGCAGTGCTGCAGTTCTGCTGTCTGGTAACTTGCCACACCTGCTTTTACCTTTCTCGGGGTGTTCTGTGGCCAACAGCTGATCCTGGATCATTTTTTAAAATTTTAGCCACAAATAGTTACTTATTTTCAGTAAAGCAAGACTGAAATAAACCCAGTAACTCCTGGGTTCATCTCTGTAGCCACAGTACCTGGCCCACAGTAGGTGTTCAGTAAGTGGCTGGGAAATGGGCCCCAAGTGCACTGAATGAGACTGTTTTTGTCCAGTTCGTGGCACGTGCTGCTGAGGTCTGCATGGCAGGCCTGTGGGGAGGCCTGATTCTTCGTGTGTGTGAGCATGTTCTCCCTCTGCTCCACACCCAGCAGCCCTGTTTCCTGTGACTACACTGTAGAGCCAGCTCTGTACACGAGCCGCGGGCACTCATGTTTTGCCATCACAGTGGAGGAAAACCTAACCGGCAGAATATTTTGCAGCCAAACTCTGTTGCAGTTTTTGAAGTTGAAATTTACTAATGGCTTTTCTGATTTTGCTAAATAAATAACCTGTGTTTCAGGCATTTCTTAGCCCAGAGAACCCAGAAGAGCCTTACCTAGAAGGAATTAGCTATAACTGCGTGGCACCAGGCAAACGGTTCATGCCAATGGACAATCTGTCAGGGGGAGAAAAGTGCGTAGCCGCGTTAGCCCTCCTGTTCGCCGTGCACAGGTAAGGTCCCAGTGACCTGATTCTGCATCAGGGCAGAAACAAAATGGACCCTTCCACAGAAGGTGTTTTAGCATGTGTGATACAAAACTGCTTTACTGAGCCAGACAACATTCAGGCTTGTTTTAGGCCTATAATAATTTAGACTGCAAATCAAACACACAATTCAGTCTTTGACAGAGTTTCATTAAATCTCTATAATTATCAGTAGCTACTTATATTCCAGCTTTACAGAAAAGAAAGAAAAAATACTGACAGCCAGAAGTGAAATCAGGATTGCCAACAGTTAACAACAAACCCAAAGGGAACAAAAACTCCCGACCTGTATATTATTTTCCTAGCGCCAATTCAGAGACCTGTGTTTATGTAGAGAATGTTAAGTGAAGCATTTCTTCTGAAAAAAATGTTTAACCTCGTTTCCACTAGTCATGGTGGCAGTTGGTGAAGTAAATCAAAAGATTAGCTAAAATTAGGGCAAATGACTTGCAACATGCAAATCCTTAGATGAAGATCTAGGTGCCCGTGTTGCCTTCTCTCTGCTTCCGTGACCAGGAAGATTAACCTAAGTTCTCCAGCTGCTCGTTACTGCTCCCAGGGATAAAAAAAAAAAAAAGAGGCCGGTACAGGACAGGCACAGACAATAGCATTAAAGCCAGCAGACCTGGGGAGAGCAGGCAGCAGGAATCAAACCATAAGCCTGTTCTGAGCAAGTCTCAGAACAGAGCTAGTACCAGGTGCCACTGCCCTCCTTTATTCAGCAGACACTACATATCCACTGTGTGTCACGGGCTGGTGTAGGCTTTGGAGACAGCAGTGAACAGAACAAAATCTTTGCCTCGGAGAGACTTCATTTTTATTGGGGAAGACAAATGAGAAGATAGACTAGTAAACTAATTCTCCAACACCGAGACTATTGGGAAATGACAGATGCTACAGAGAAGAAACAAAGTAGGGAGTGGAGGCCCTAAGAAGCCGGAGCAGTGTAGGGTTTGCGGCATTAAAGAGCCACCTGCGAGGCCTGTTTGAGAAGGCAGTGTTGGTACAAAGACTTGAAGGAAGGAAGGGAGCAAGTCTTGCAGATAGCTAAGAGAAGAATGTTCTAGACATGAAGAACAGCAAGTGCAAATGTCCTGAGGCCAGCGAGAACCTGGCATCGGTAGCGAATAGACTGTGTACAACAGTGGCAGGCACAGGGCTAGGAAGCTGCTGTAGCAGTCCAGGTGGAAGATGAGGGTAGGCTGGACGAGGGTGAGAGCAGAGGCGAGCAGACAAGGCATGGGGTGTGAAGGACGTGGCAAGGATGACCCCTCATCAACCAGAGCGGGAAGACGTTGGCAGAGAGTCGGTCTGAAGGGCCAGGTGAGGAGCGGGATTTGGGATGAGCTTGAGCTGTTTATTAGACACCCACACGGAGCTGTGGAGTAAGCCGCTGGCCGTGGGAGGCAGGCGTGGAAGCCGTCCACACGTGGATGGTATCGGTACCCTGAGAGGAGATGGAGTCACCGGGGGAGCTGACCAGTGGGTGAGCAGCCCAAGGGCACTGCACGGAGAGGAGCTGGCGGAAGAGATGGAAGGAGCAAGGGGTCATGTCGGGGGAGTAGACGGTCATCCTTGACGCCAGAGCTACGGACTGGGGCAGCCCCAGGTGCCACGTGCAACGGTCACGGGAGACGCGGACCAAGCGTTGCACATTCTATGTAGCATCGGCGGGCTCCTGGGTGACTGAGGCTAAAGCATCCAAGATGATGTTATCTTATTTTCTCTGAATACCGTTAACCCTCGTAGTAAAAAGCCGTGACTCACCGGGCTGTACTCTCGTTCCAGTTTCCGGCCTGCTCCGTTCTTTGTGTTAGACGAAGTAGACGCGGCTCTGGACAACACAAACATTGGCAAGGTCAGGTTTTTTCTGCTGTTAACTTCCCGTAGGTCACACAGCACTCGAGGATCGCGGTCTGGTCAGAAAGACGGTTTATCCTGAACACACACGGTTTGTTGGATAATTGCTGATTAAACATCAAATCTAAGTATCTAAAAATCTAAGTATCTGAAAATTAGTTTTCATTCAAGGTTTCGGGGACTCTCAATGAATTATTGGGGAATCAAAACAGGGAGTCGGAGGAGGATTGTTATACTGAATCCACAGCATTGCTAGTGGGTAACTTGTCCCCAGATCTAGATACTGGGACCTAGAGGATCACGCAGAGGCCCTGTGGCAAATAGGACCAAATCAGTTGTTAACAAAGCCCCAAATTCTGCCCCCCCATGAATTCATTAAAACTTATCCAACTGTTGTACTTCAGGATCCTGTTGTCAGGATTTGAGACGAGGGAACTAAGGAAACAGGTCCGCATCGTGAAGATGACAGCGTAGACCTAGAAAGCCCCCCGAAAGAGGGCAACACTGAAGCCACCTCCCCCCACTGTGACTTTCTGACATGCGAACAGAGGCCCAACCAAAGGCCAGAGTTGGTCTCTGGCAAGTGCCTGGTCCGTGGCTACTGAGTGACGGGATAACTCCGGCCCGCAGACTCTGGTCTCATGGTCCTACAGCTTGGGCTGTCGTTTCGGGGATGCGTGAATCAGGCTCTGGTTCTGATTGTTCTGATTCCAGGCCCAGTGGAAGCTGGCGTCCTGCTGTATACCTTAGTCTTGTGAGCTTGGCTAAGGAGTCCTTCTCAGAACAGTGTCTTAAGTGCCCGGGGCCACCCCGGCAGGCTGTCTCTGAAGCTGGCCTGCCTGCTCTCTCCGTCTGTGGAGTCTGCCGGGAAGGGCCGGTCTTCCCCCAGCGCTGCTCAGTCTGGCCTCCTCCGACCCGGATTTCTCCCGGCCCCTGCTTCCCACACGGGGCACTGAGCACCTGAGGACAGCCTGTCAGCTCCACAGTCACAAAATTTAGAAAACGGATCCCCAGTCCCCTGAACCTTGTAGAGGACAGCACAGAGCCACCTTCTGGGACCCACAAGGCTTCAGGGTGACCAGGGAAGGAAGACGTGGGGCAAGAGAAAATCTGTTTCTCTTGAATGCCAGCCAGTGTGCATCAGCTAATTGGAGTCAATGGCCTGACTCCTGTGGGAGAAATCTCCAAGAGCGCGCTCCAGGCACTCCGCACCCACACTGTGTGTGCTGGGGTGGCATCTGTTTTTGCGGATTGCCTCTTTTAAGGTAGCAAAATGTAGATGTTTGTATCACCGCCATCTCTAGGGACTCCTACTTAAGGCTTTTCTGTTGGCAGCCATCCTCTGTATTAAAAACCTTTTAACTTTCAGTCTTCCCTTGAGGTTTACCCTCCTGGCCACTCTACTGCCCTGAGTATGAGCAGACGTAGGACAACGAGACCCGAAGTAGCTCCCCCGCCCTTCCCATGGTCCAGTGCCCCCATTTACAAGTAACTCTCCAGGCCAAACGTATGCCTTCTGCCGCACCTTCCACTTGTGTCAGAATCCCAGGACATCACAGTGCCACATTCTAGTGGCTCCCATCACCTCAAATGCCGGATGGAGTTCCTTCTGCCTGGTGGATCCAGCCTCTTAGCCAAGGGCGGTCCCCCTCTTCATCACTCACCTGGGCTAGTGACTCGCTCCCCGCCCGGGGCTGCCGTGCCTGCCTCCACAGCCTTGGTGCAGTCAGGACTGACACAGACAGAGAAGAGCCCTTATGGCCCTGCAGACACCTGCTGGGAATTGGCAAACATCTGTGAAACTGTGGCCACGTTCTTCCCCATCTTTCTCTGGGTTCTGAGTAGTTTATTCAACAAGACATTTCCATCCAGAGCCCACTTTGTTCTCATTCTCGTGACTTGGATTTGAGCTTCCTGAAGGAGCCACTGAGTTCAACTCCAACCAAATAATTATATTATGGTCCTGAATACATATATAATTGCCATTTTTCCCACTCCTGGCTTTCCTGCCACAGGAAACTGTAAGTTTAAATACCAGTCGGTCCGCACGCGCACATAGCGTTTGGGTGTCAGTTTCAGTTAGGAACGCTGACTGCAATTTCACCGGACGGTGTCTCAAATTAGTGCTCTGTTCTTAAAAACATTCTTGACATTTTAGATGATAGATTTAATAAGGTTTACAGGTTTTTAACTAATCTCTTACTTTAGAATCTGAATTATTTCCATAGTGGATTTTACTGAGTTACCGGAAGGGCAAGTAGGTACCTTGTCACCCACCACGGGCCAAGCTGGAGACTTGACTAGGCACAGTGACTGTCCGGGGGCCCAGCAACAAGGCCTTTCCCTGCTGGTGAAATGTGGACTTTTGTCCCCTCAGGTCTCAAGTTACATCAAAGAGCAGAGTCAAGAACAGTTTCAAATGATCATCATTTCCCTGAAGGAGGAGTTCTACTCCCGAGCTGACGCGCTCATCGGCGTCTATCCAGAGGTAAAGACCAGCAACGGGGAGAGGAGAAGCGTCCCTCGGCTGCTTCCCGACACCTCCCCACGCGCACCAGTGCAGTCTGGAGACACGGTTTGATTTCCACATCGCCACGCCTGATAAATACAGGCTTAAGTGACTTTTTTAAAACCAAATAAGATTTTAAAAACTAATTTTTTTCTATGGCAGTACACAGATATTTTTAAGATATGCTTCAAGTGAAAAGGCAAATCCAAACTTGCAAAACAGTGGGATAGCTTTGTTAAGGTACACACTGACATACCCAGCAAATATTAATATTGTTTCATATTTTCCAGTGTTTGAATGTTTCAGGCAAAACAAATGCATTGTGGGCCGCACTAAAGGACCCCATTTAGCTTTTAAAAGGACTAGAGGAAAGAATTGATCAGACACTCCAGGTTGTCTAGTGACTCAGAATTCACCTTCCTTCAGCTACTCCATCAGCTCAGGAAGTTCAGATTGTTCAGTCTGGGGACACTTGACTTCCCGAGTTTTCATTTAAACGAAGATAAAAATTAGCCTCCCTTCCTGTCCCTCCAAGACGTTAGGGGCCGCTGGAAATTCTCATACCAGCGCAGGAGAGCAAAACGGATCTTTTTCCTCTGCCCATCTTTGGTTCTCTGGGGCTGGGGCTCTGTACATCAGACCGGCAAAGTCAGCTGAGCGAGGCCAAACGCTCACTCTCACGGGCACTGTAGGTGCACAGGGCAGACGCACCTGGTGAGGAGTCCGCCACGGGCCGCTGGCTGGCACTGGGGCTTCCACACCATTCCAGGCTCAGAGAAGAAGGGGTCTGGGGCATCTGGGTCAGGGAGGCAGGTGAGGGCGAGGTGCACATTAGTGTGGGGAGGTGGAGCGACTGCCTGCCCCTGCAGTGGCACATGTCCTTAGCCAGTGGGACGCCTGTGTCCGCTGCCGGCGCCCCTCCTGAGCCGCTGTTTGTCCGCAGCCCCTTGCTCACCGCGCTCTGTGAGCCACTGATGTACTCTGGGCTGGCATGTGCACAGGTGTGAAGCTCGCATAACTGGAGACCAGTGGCTCTAAAAGGGCCCCTTTTTAAGTGCAAATCCAGGCTCCCTAGTGGCCCTTCCTTGATGTTTGATGACACTTTGTCCCTAAGCAGAGAGCTGACTCTCCCATGTCCTCTCTCATTCAGCACGATGACTGCATGTTCAGCAAAGTTTTGACCCTGGATCTTTCTCAGTATCCAGACACCGAAGGCCGGGAAAGCAGCAAAAGAAACCGAGAGTTGCTTTAGGACCGCAAGTGACCCTAAGCCAACAGGACAGTCTGGCAGGTCAGGGTCACCAGTGCTCCGTCCGTGTGGGAGCAGTCAAGCAGCCTGTGTGCCGCTGCAACCTGCGAGATGCTGGAGCTTGCTTCTGTCCAAGTTCAGGGCCCTTCCCGTGGGTCAAGTTTTTTAGGAGTTAGCATTGTATGGGTTTAAAAAAAAAAGTACAATTTTGTGCCATAATTTCAACTGCCACTTTGAAAGCCAGTCAGAAAAATGTTGAATTCTGCATTATTTTCGCTCAGGCCTTGCCTTTATGTTTAAGTAATCTTTAAGGCAAACTCTTGATTCTTAAGTATACTAATTCTAGGGCATCGAGCCTGTGTTTTATAGAAGTTATTTCAGAGGATGTTATCAATATTGAAAATACCAATAAAGAATGTTCTAATTTTAAACGTTTCCAATCTACAATTCCAGAAACAAAACTATTTTTTTTTTTAAGATTTTTTATTCATTTAGACAGAGATCACAAGTAGGCAGAGTAGCAGGCCGGGGGGGTTTGGTGGGGAGGGAAGGAGGTTCCCCGCTGAGCAGAGAGCCCGATGCGGGACTCGATCCCAGGACCCTGAGATCATGACCTGAGCCAAAGGCAGAGGCTTTAACCCACTGAGCCACCCAGGCGCCCCGAAACAAAACTATCTTAAGGTGAAACTGAATTATGTCTGCTTTAGTGAAATCTAAGTTTCTCTAATTTCTCTTAACAAAATATTGAAGAACACAGGCTTTCCCCAATAACTGACTATTACGTACGTTGTTATGGGGAGGAAAGGAAATTGCTGCATTTTCAATAATATTTCCATTTCAAAATGGAATGAAATTTAATACCTAGCCGAGTAGCTCCCTCACTGCCATCTACTGAAAGTCACCCCTCGACACAAGAGTTTGTAAATATGTAAACATAAAAAGCAATACAAAATGAAATTAAAAAGAAATTCTGAGGTGCTGATGGTCTTCCACTGAAGCCTGGGCCCAGGTGCTGACGGGAGGCAGCTGAAGGAATAAGGCCCTCACTTGGGAACACTGCTCCCTGCTTCACGCCACCGAAGGGCACTCTGTGCCCAGCAAGCGAACCGAAGCCACAGAGAGGCTTCCTGCCCTTCCCCGGCCCAACTCTATCGGCTGCAGATAGCAGAAGCCGCTCTGGCTGCCTTCTGTTCCTTTATTAAGAAAACATCAGCAACACCCTCAAAATCAAGGACTTTCTCTGCCTTGGAAACATCAGCTTCATGTTGAAATGTTCCTGTAGGGCCCCATGAGGTCAGGGCAGTCCCTTATCGCTGCCTGGGCCATTCTCACGCTCAGTGATCCCTTGAGGTGTGGTCTGTTTTGTGGGAGGACATGCACCTCTGTTGCTGCCAACCACCAGACGGTGGGGGCGGGTGCGGCCGGGGCGCAGCTACGACAGGGCCATCCTGTCATCACCCCCGACCCAGTGTTTCTCCCCAGCGAGATCACACACAGGCAGATGAGTGACACCTAAGTCGTTCCTAACAGATCGGTCGCGCTGGAAGACACTGGCATTTTCACGAGTGTCGGCAGAACTGCCCACGCAGCGCTTCCATGCTCGTCTACCCTGTGTGCAGCCAACTTCCAGATTCATTCATCCCCGGTTGCACTCTGTAAACGTGTATTTAAAAAAACAACTTAAATACTTGCCTTTTAAAAAAATTTAAACACATTCAAGTAATCATTTGACTTCACAACCGGTAACTCAGGATAAACCTCCTCATCAACTACATCACGTCCAGCCTTGTCACAACTAAAATCGAGCACACAAAGTTGAAGTTAAAATTTTATTTATGACCAGAATAACATAAGATTTTTCATGCTTCAAAAAGAAAAAAAAGTCTTAAGCGGGTCTCTGGCTTCTCTCCCACGCATGACACATCCCAACCTTGTGTTTCCTGTTCTTAACCTTCCCTCTACCGGGGGGAGCTCTAGCGCCATCAATGAGAGTGTCGTGGGATTTCACAAGAAACCACATCAAAAACAGCAGCCTCTGAAAGGGAAAGCAAGCAGGGTCCCCGCCAGGGTCACAGTTGGAGCAGCGCCTGGCACGGCACTCTGTGCCCAGCAGACCCGGACCGCAGGCTCTGCCTGCCTTGCTAACAACTGGGCTGGAGGAAGAAACTCAGAAGAGATGCACAGAAAGGTTGGACCTTACCCCATAGAATAAAAACTCGGAAAACTTGGACTCGACCCTCTAACTAAAAGCTTTGATCTTGGTCTCGTGCTGCACTTGCTGGTTCTCAGCCGGTGGCCGGCAAGTGGACTCGGCCGGGAGGGAGCTGCCGTCCGGGGCCGCTGCCGTCCGGGGCCTCTGCCGAGCTCGGGCCTGCCGTTCTCGGGAGCCGAAGTCACCAAAATTAGGGAATTCCGGAGAAGCCCACTGAGCTGGTCTTTTTCAAACACATTGTTCTCGGCAGCAGGTGCCGTGCCTCCGAGCACCGGCTCCCGCTCCACTAGCCAACGACAAACACGTGTACGTTTCTCTACAGTAACAGATGTTTCCACAGAAAGATTAGAAAATTTAAGTGTCTAGTTTTGTTGGTTTTTTTTCCTCTTTGGCAACTCCTGTTGCTTAGACAGTCCTCACCCTCCCCTTTTATTAGAAAAACCACCTTGACGATGGGGGCGTGCGGAGCAGGAGCCAGGAGGCCCGGACTGGCTGCCCGCCGCACGGTCCCTGAGGTAGCCGGCCACCGGCCGCACAGCGGGCCCCGCCGCGGCGCCTCACCTCCCGAGCAGCCAAAGCCCACGGTGGGATCGCACCAGCCTCCGAGGCCGCGCGGCCACACAGCTCGTCGGGGGTAGGGTGGGTTCGGGGAAGAGAGCCCCCGCGGAGGTCTCCGAACATTCCTCATCGTTTGGGTTACGGCACTGCGGTTACAGAAGGCTGGTTTTCAAGTTGCAGGTTTTATTGGTTTTAAAGATTTCAAGACCCTCCAGCATCATCTGTTTCAATGAAAAAAAGAAAAAAAGGGATACGAAATGTTAAACTCGGCTTAAAGGAGTACTTCCAAGAGGATCTAGTTCCGGAACAATCTACAGCTTTTCTTCCTGCTAAACGCTTTCAAAGTGACTCCAGACAGCAGCAGGAGCCATTGCCTAGACATGGCTCTGACTTGTACACGCCATCAGGGAATCCCGACCCACAGGTAGGGTGCCCCTTCCCTTCCTAGAAGACTGCGGGGGTCAGCCCGCGGTGGGGGCCATGCCACCATGCCGATGGCAGGAGCCCACCGAAGGGCAGGGAGGAGCGCACTGTGGGACAGCCGAGCAGACGACAGCCGGCCACACTCCTCCTCGCGCTCCGGCCCACGGGGACCCGGAAGGCTTTCTAGAAGGGGAGATGCCTGCCCAGGGAAAAGTGGCGGTGGCAGGGGGTGCTGGCACGGGGGGACACCCTGGAGCCCCATTGGCTCTCCGGCCACAGCGCCACGTGCCCCGGGGCCAGCAGGAGGACAGGCACGCAAGCACAGCAGCAGCACTGCGGGCTGAGAACAGACACATCTGCCTGCTTCGCTCAGTGGCCGAGCGGTCCCAGGCAGGACGAAAGCAAGGAGCAGGAGAGAGGCTGCCGGAAAAAGCCACCTGTCCTGGAGGAAGCCAGTGCAAGCTCATTTCACTGTTTTTATTTGACTTGGTTACAGATGTCCCTACTAGCTGAATTCCCACACCAAACATCTGCCGTAGACTGGAAAGAACTTTACTTGATCTGCTGCTCCAACGGCATCCTCCCCCTACAGAGGTATATGCGGGAGGGCCTGCTGCAGGGGTGCCTCAGTGGCCGCCTGCCACCAGGCCTACCCGGGAGCGACACTGCGCGCAGCCGCTCCTAGAGCTGGCTCTCAGCATCCCCTGCCCTCCTCGGCAATCTCTTTAGCCACAACAGACCATTTCGACAGCACAAGCTCCTTGTGCTGCGGCAGGAAAACGCTGCATCCCAGGCCACTCAAACACGCCCCCAAGCATTCATTTAAATGCTGAGTGACAGGTACCGACAGGTGACGTGCTTCACAGCCCCAGACATTCTCAACTATCAGCTGAAGAGAGCACTGTGCTGAGATTTTCTTATTTAAAGGAATTAAAAATTAACTGTTATCTGAAAATCCTCAGTCCCAGTGTTTTCTGGAATGAAGTCAAGTCAGATACTCCGGCAAGCCCCTAGTGTCTCTACAGATTTGAGAAGCTGTCACAGTCACAGGGGCAGAAGATACTACGACAGAAAATAAATGAGAAAACAAGAGCTCTCAGAAATGGATGGAAACACTCTCAAAATGAAAATTTAACCCAAAGGCTACAACACCATTCACAGCACCTCCCAGAAAGCTTTTGAAAAAATGAAGACTGAAAATGAACACGACGTGAGAGAAAATGAGAGACCGCAGGAATCACTCCAGGAGCTCCAAGCAGGACGAAATCAAGGGGGAAGGAACAGAGGCCAAAGAAACAAGGAAACCACAGTTAACCCGGGGCTGGCGAAGCAGGGGGCGGAACTGAGCCAAGTGTGGAAAAAAAGACGGCCGCCTAAACACGCCTTTGTGAAGTTTCTGAACATGAGAAAAGATGATCCTGAAAGCTTCCAAAACAGAAAACAGCAGATCACCCAAAGGTCACGAGACATGGGTACGCAACAGACTCTCCCAGCAGGAACCCTGGACCCGGAGACCGCGGAGTCCCTCGGAAAGTGGGAAGCAAAACCCGTACCCCTACCATGTGCGGAGGGGCAGGACCACAAGACGACACCCGCAGGCCCCCCGAGCCCCGGGGAACTAGCGCCCCGCACATGGGGCTGTGATAGCTCCCGCGGGGTCCGTGCAGGGAAGGAGGAGCGGGGCAGTGGCGCGGGAGGCCAGGAGCGCCCAGCGGAGCAGAAGGTCAGGGTCTCAGGAAAGCGGGCCGGGTGGTATGACCAAGAGAATGACACGTTAAAAACACTGAAACGTGAGTTTTTGGACAAGGCAAACAGTAATCTAGAAACTCCTCAAAAAATAAAGCGCAACAGCAGCGACGCCAGCAGACAGCAAACAGAAAGATGACCCGCCCCGACACTGAAGATGCCCCGCCAGCGACGCCAGCCCCGCCACGCAGCTCGCACGTCGCGGAAGCAGGACGGGAAGGCGGGCGCCGTTACCGAGGTAAGCGCTTCTGTTCCCCAACCTAGCGACGACCCACAGACAGGCCGGGAGGCTTGCTCCAGCCTGGGCCGTGACCATGCACCCAGCGCTGCCCCCAGAGAAGAGGCTCAGGGCTGAGGGGGCTGAGGGGGTCCAGGGCAGAGCCGGGAGTCCCACCCGCGACGGGCAGCGAGAGATGAGGCGCGAGAGAGGAGGCCGGGCCGGGTGAGCGCCACCAGACCCCGTCCCAGAGGCCCCGGGCCTGATCCACTCGGGTAACAGGTTTACGAACAGCTCAGTCCGTGACGGAGGGAAAATGAAATAGTGACTGGAAGTGGTTTATTCTGGAGACTGAGGGGACATAGGTCAGGACAGCGGGTAGCCCCAGGTGCCCGATGACACTGCTCGGTGCACTGGCCGTGGTTGCGTGGCGGACGCGCCCTGTGAAATCTGCAGGCTGACCTGAGACCGTGCCCGCCACCGCGCCACCCCGCTGGACCTCCCGATGATGCAGGGCACCGACAGCACCGTACCCGCGTCCGACTGCCGAGGCCGTTTGGAGACTTCTGTTCCGTTCTCCTCCAGCTTCCTCTTGGCGCAGTCCTGACACGCGTTCCCTGAAAGACCAAAACCTTTACTTGCAAGCCAATCTCTTCCAGAAGCCACCCCCCAAGGACCCGTTTATAAATCTGACTGTGCTGAGGCACCGGCCCGCAACCCTGCCAGATGCCCCAGGGTGCTCTTTGTCCCAAAGGATGGACGTGGGAGTCACGGGTGACGGGGTGACTCGACTACAGGCGTCCTTCCGCGGGGTGACGAGTCAGAGATGAGAGGCGGAGCATGACGCTGGCGGGGTCCCTGCCACCCCCACCCCACTGACCCGAGCAGATGGCCCGCACAGGAGGCCACCGCGGCCACCAAACCCGGTCCTAGCCTGTGACTGTCACCAGCCAGAGCGGAGGAGCAGCACGCAGAAGACGCGTACGGACACTCAGAACCTTTGCGACGAAGGCATCCGAGGGGCCCGGAGGGCTGCTCCAACGCAGACCCGGGGCTCAAACTCGACTCGAACCTGGTTCCGACTGCCCTGCGGCTCGTACTTGTGGGACAGGAAAGGACCTTCAGGTGCCAGCACAGAAGCTGGTTTTATGCTGCGCCTCCCCACGGTGGGGACACATCTGTGATCCCCGCACTGTCGCAGGGACCATCGTGAAGACCCCACTGGCCCCCGTCTCCACTGAATGTGGGTCACTACGGCCTAGGGATTTACTGCAGGAAACACTTTCACGGTTCTACGGTGGCAGGAAGGTAACGGAACGTGGAGGCAAAAACCCGGCTGGTAAAAATCAAGATCTGCTTTACCCAACAGTGTGGTGCTGTCCACTCGGTCAGCATCTGGAGAGAAAGGAAAACAGTCAGCAGAGCCAAGACTTAGCGGCCTCCTCCTCCTCAGGCCGGCGGCAGGAACGGCAGCCAGGCCTGCTCAGAGAGGCACAGCGACAGTGACCGGGACCCCGAATGCCAGCTCGAGCGTCCCGGGGGGCGAGGGTAAGCCAGCAAGCGCCTCTCCTCTCCTCCACCCAGTGGCGGCGTGGGGACCAGGGGGTCGGCATGTGGCTGCTGGTACACACGGAGAAAGGGCATGTACCCGCTGCCACCGTCAGGACTGCCAGTGCTGGGACACCACCCCCTCTGGTCAAGAGATCCTTCGTGAACCTTAAGTACAACGTCCTTAAGGACCGGGTCACGGATTATAAATCCAAAGATCTCTTGGCCCCGACACCTCGTTAGACCCACTCAGCTGCCAGGTCCGGGAATGTGGCCCACACTCACACAGGTGTCCATGAGGTCCTGGTCCCCCGGGGAGCCATGCATGCAGAGGCAGGAGTGGCTGTGGGTAGGGGCAGGACGGGGAGCACCTCCGCCCCTCTCCAGAGCCGGGCCCGTGGGCCTGTTTGGGACACACTGCATTCCAGTCCCAGCTCCAAAATGTCTGGGCATGAGCTAGGCAAGTTGACACCCCTCTCTGAGCTGCTCTCGCCATCTGTCAGATCACCTACTTAGTGGCCATGGACACTGGGACCGGAAATGAAGGCTGAGGAGATGAAACAGAGCAGAGTGTGGCCCAGCAAGCGTCCTCCTGGCTCCTTCTCTGCCTCGGGAGACAGACTAGTGGCCTGACTCTTCTTTACCCCGTGGACGTGCACCCGAAGCCGGCGCACTAACTAACCCTCGCGATTCTGACTGGCACTAGCGGGGACAGACGACGCTGCTGGACCCTGTGTGTATCCAGTTACCCATGACCTTGGCACCCTCTAGTCTTTGAGGTCACAGCAGGCACAGGCAAGCGGCTCAGTGGCTGACCCAATTCCCCTGCCTGGGGCAGCGGGGCTGGCTTCTTGCTGTAATTAAATCCAGCCAGTCCAGACCTTTCCGAGTCTGCGTCATCCATGTTTAATGACCCAAACTCAAAACCGTTAACTGCCCTAAGTTGGGACAACCAATTTGAAATCTGCTCTGTCATCTTGGTCATTCCTGGCAGCTCGCCAAGAGCTGGCCCAGGAGAATCACTTGAAAAGGTGTGTGGCCCGCAGGGGAACACGGTCATGCATTATGGTGAGAGCATTCTGTGCCTCTGCAGCCTGAACTTGGGAAATGCAGCAAGGGGTAAGGGTGCATGAGGCCTCTGCACCTTCCCAGCCTCCACGTCCCCCCGCAGCTGCTGGCAGGCGCCATCTCCTGGCTGAGGTGACCAGGTGCGTGGTGAGTCCTCCGACAGCGGAAGAGCCGCAGACTGCTGTCGGCACAGCTCGACGCGCTCACGTCCCGTGCACAGATGTCACCATCGCACCGACCTTCTATTTGACACACTCGCCCTTTTAAGGGTCATTGGAGGGCCCGGGAACTTAGTGGTATAAGAATCATGTCTTCGTTGCATTTTATGGCGTGTAAATTGTATCTGTATCTCGAAACAAAAGGAAGAACTGGAAAGAACTCTCTCAGCCTTGCACCTGGAGAAGCCGAAAAGGAAAAACCCCTACCTGGGCTGCGCTGCCTACAGATCTGCGTGGCGAGGTCCTGCACGTAGCCAGGAAAGTTGTCAAAACAGTCCCCGTAGGACACGACTTTAATCCCATGCAAGAGCATGTCCGCCTGGTGCTTGAAGAAGTGGTCTTCGTTCTCCTTGAGCACGACCATGTAGTGCTCCAGCTCCACCTTGTTGGGCACCGAGTACAGGAACAGGGCCTGGAAGATCTGGTCCCGGAGCGTCTCTCCGCAGCCCACGAACAGGAAGGACTTGGTGCGGTACAAGTTCTGGAGGACCTCCTAGAAGACCAGCAGGGAGACTGCAGCGCTCGCCCATAAGACCGCAGGACCCTCGGCCCGACCGCCGGCGACGCACCCACACTTCAGAAGGGGCCCAGTGACAGGCCCTCCCCACCAGCCTCGCTGGGGACATGGCGAGAGGGGCGCGCTCTCCAGATGTGCTGGTCACGTCCGCCTGGCGCCACAGGCGAGCCCGCAGGCCCACATTGAGCGCAGTCCCTGCTCAGCACTCATGGGAGCCCCCTCCTCCCCCAGGCAGGGTCACGGGTGCAGATCCCAGGCACGCAGATCCCAGGCACACTCTAGGTGTGCCTCAGCGTGCGCACAGCCTAACGCCCGCCACAGCTGCCAGCCATCTGGTGCTGCAGCCCTCAACCTGGCTCTCGGGGACCGGGCACAATTCTAAATTCTTAGAACACAAAACAAGAACTTTCCAATTGTTTCTGTTCAGAACTGCACACATGCTTGGGAACTGATGGTCTTTAGCAAGAGGCCTGTGTCCACCCCGGCCTCTCTCAGTCTCCAACGGTGACCAGTCACCCGTCGGGCCACGCCTGTGCCATGGGCCACAGGCCAGCATCAGCATGAGGACCAGAGCACCTGACCCCTGGATAACCAGGGACTCAGCGAAGATACTGTGGTTTCTAAGTGCACTAATAAAAAAACTTTACAAAAGCTGAAAAGCAGCTTTTCCACTCTTCATTTTTTCCAGGATATAAAAAAGCTTCATAGAGAATGAAACTAAAAAATTAGGTTTTAAAAGCTCGCTTGCCAAGCAGAGACAGGAGAGGAGGTGCCTGAAAGTGTGTGTGCGCACACAACACAAGCACACACGCGCACACACACATAAGCACACGCACACGCACACACAGAGGACACGGCAGGAGTGGCCCCCGAGCGAGAGCACACAGAGAGCACAGGGCCCCGCAGGCCGCCCACAACATCGGGGCTCACCGCGTGAGCGCCGGCGTCAGTCTGAGGCATCTGGAGAGACAGCTGAGAACGGGGCCAGGCGTGGGCACCATGGGGCAGGCAGGCCTGGAGGTTAAGAGACTACCCGGAGGGCCACCAAGGAACTAGTGGCCACCACGGCCCAAGGGACACAGCCAGGGCCTAACGAAGGCGGGCCATACCATTACTTCTGGGTCTTGCGTGACGTCCTTGTAGCCCGACGGATCCAGGACCATGCCGCAGGGGTCTGTGTACAAGCCGTGGATGTGGAGCACGCCGTACTTGATGTGCCCCCTGGCCCACTGCAGGACCTGCCAGAAGCAAGCCGAGACAAGGGGGAAGCGGGCGTTACTTGAAGCAGGCAGACGAGGAAAACCTCTCACCTGGACGCGTGCTCCTCCGACCTACCCCGGAGAGAGCGAGGGACCTGTCTCACTTTACACTGCCACCCGCAAAGCCCAAGGGCGACCGGGCTGCTGGTGCTCCCACCCGGTCCAAGAGGACGGCGGTAGCCAGACAGCTGCGCAGAAACCGCCTCCAGCCTGAGACCACAACACACTTGGAGACGGGTGACATTCCGGGATTGAGAGGACGCTCTAAGTGACACGTTCTAAGTGACACTTAGAACTTCTAGGTTCTAAGTGACACGTTGTGTTTTAATTCCTGCGTGTATATGCAGTGTTTACGCCCAGAAAAAATAGATATGAAAAAACAACATCAAATAGCTCTACACTGGTTTCATCTCAAGACCCAGAACAAAAGTCCTTAAAAAGAGGCACATCCCACCAATTGCCCGTTATCCTTCATGCCTTCACGGCGGCAGGTGGTCCCGAGGGTGGAGGACGCTGGACGACTAGACACACCCCCACAGCTTGGTGGGCTGGACCCAAACAGAGGAGCCCACCGGCAGCTCAGTCCCAAGCCCTTGGCCGCATATTTCCAGAGACACTTTTCCCAACAGCAAGCAGGCCTCACAGTGGGGACAGGTGGCTCGGGCACGGAGAGTACGTGTCCTCTCACGTGTCACTAACGGCTCAGGAGAGGGTGTGACCCATCCTCATGGGCTGTCCCACAGGCACATCACCAGCTGCCAGGCTTTTGCCGAGATCTAGGGAAGGAGCTGCAGAAGAGAAGCCCGGGGTCTGAGCGGGCTGCAGTCACACGCTTACGCGGGGCCTCACGGGGGGGCCACCTCTAGATCTGGGGTTCTGTGCAGAGGGCCTGCAAGACCACCCAGAGGGCGGAGCCAGATGAGGAGTGGGGAGCCCAGTATCTGCAAGGACATAAAATCTTGAACAAATACGCAGCAGACACAAACATGTCACCAAAGAAACACAAGTGATCATCCTAAGCAAGGAGAGAAACCAAAATGTAAAATTTTCACCTCAGTGGGGGAAATGTGTTTTGTTTTCCGGTGACACCATGTGCTCGCAAGATGCAGGAAGTGGATACTCTCCTGTGTGGCTGGGAGTATAAACTGGCTACTCTCTGGAAAGCAATTTGCTAATTCGTATCATCTGCCTAAAATACTCGCGCCCTCTCACCCCACAACTCTTCTAGGAATTTACCCTAAAGAAGTAAACAGAAAGACACGGAAGCATAAGGATTTTCACCAAAGCCTTCCTTATAATCATAGGAATTCGCTAATGGTAAGAGAAGGACAATTGTCCTTTAACCGGGACACTGCGGCTTACAAGCGTGCTTTTGAACACGCTTCATGACGGCAAAAGGCTCAAAGACGGACAGTAAGGAAGAAGGCCAAGATGAAAACGCTCCACGTGGCATAATCCCGACGCATAAGCAAGGGCGGGAGCACCTGCGCTCCACAGCACGAGGACCGGGGGCGATCGTGGCCCTTCCTGCCCCTGCTCCCCACACCCCTGCCCCGGCCTGTAAGAAGTCAACGCACGTGGGAAGCCTGCCAGACAGAAGGCACGAGAAAGACAAGGGCGGGTGGTGAGCAAAGTCCGGAGACAGGAACGGCATCACCCGTCAGCCTCACGGTCACTAACGCGCTGGAAAATGGAAGCTCGGGCCGTGCCCCCCGCAGCGCAGATCCCCCCCACGCCGCTCCCGCCCTCAGCCCGCACCTTGGTCTTGTCCTTCAGGTCCAGAGACTCCATGGGCTTGCTCTGCTGCTGCCCGAAGATCTCCAGCAGGTTGTCGTAGTTGGTGGTCAGCACCTTGGTGCCTCGCTCCATCAGGCTGAGGATGGACTGCAGCACCAGCGGGTTCTGGATGTGCTGCTCCAGGTTGTCGAAAATCTCCATCAGGCAGTCCTGGAAGAAGTTGGGCTTGGTGTCACCTGTACGCTACGAAGAGGCGGAACAGGAGTTACAAGGCGTCCTCTTTCAAGCGCCGAGCCCCTGAGCAGCAGTACGCCAGGCGCTGGCTCTAAAGAAAGGAAACCCGGACTCGCCGAGTTTCCTGAAACCCTAGAGGAGGGACACAGACCCCGGACAAACAGCAAGTGATACGTCTGTAGTGGCCCATGCCATGGGGAAGTAAAGCCACGTGCTGCTGGGGGCAGGGGCTGGTGGGCCAGAGGGCACCAGGGAAGGCCTCTGATAAGGGGCGCTGGTTAGAGAACTAAGGAAATCAAGGACCTCTGAGAGCGCGTCCCATACAAAGGAAAGAGCAAGTGCAAAGGCACTGAGGTAGCGGCAGCACGGCTGGGTCCGAGGGCGAGCAAGGGGCCCCCGTCCCAGGACAGGAGCAGGGGGAAGGCCAGCAGGTGAGCTGACCCGGGGGCAGATCGTGGGAGGCTCTGAAGACCACAGGAGAGACTACAGATTCCCCGGAGAGCGCCACACAGGCACAGCTGTACTTGTCACAGTCCCTGCTGCCTTCTCGGTCACTGAAATGACCATCCCGTATCACGGCTTCTCCTCCACAGAGCTCGTCCCGTCTCAGTCATCCGGCCTCTGGTCACATCCCAAACCTATCACTACCAAGAGCGGGACCCTTCCAGAACTCCTGGCCCAGGCTGCCGCCCTCTGACTCTGCAGCACCTTGGCTCCCAGGGCCGTCCCACCACCACGAAGACCGGCACACCACTGGCTCGGCAGCATGGACCCAGGTCTCCACCCCACCGGCCTAACTTGTCCCGTTCAGCAGCTGACACCCCATAATCCGTCACTGCATCCACCGCGCCAGCCCCTCAAGCTTCCCAGCTCACCGCCCTTCCTGCGCTTTGCTGGATTCCTCGGGAGCATGGATACAGCGCCCCCCAGCCCGCCCAGTTCTCAGCCTGCTCGGCGGGGTGCAGGGAACCCCGCCGTCCAGACAAGCCTCCTATAACTTGCGTTAGGAAGTTTCACAAAATACACAAAGTAAAGCATAGTTACGCTCCACGCGTGCGGGGGCGCTAACCAGGCCAGACAAGTGTTGGCCTCGCCGGCCTCTCCTCCAAGCGAACCTCGCCCGAACGTGCCCCCCACGCCACCCAGCACCCCCACACTTCTCTGTCCTCGCCCCTCTCCCCACTCCGGGGACAGGCCTTAGCACCCCGTCTCTGAAGGACCAGAGAGCCACTGCTGGAGGCTGTGTGGGATCCCCAGGTGCAGTCATACCTGCTCGACTCTGCGCCACAGCTGGAAAGCGGCACCAGATGCTGTGCGCACCTGTGTCCCCGGAGCCGTATTTACCAGATGGGCGGCAGGCCAGCCTGCCCTAGGTTGCAGGAGCCCCGTATTAACAGAAGAGCCCCATGGGGGAGAGCTGTCTGGCTGAAAAACCTTCCCAGGTTCCAGAAAGCTGGGTACATCCACGTGTGAAGCGGCCACATGGCTGATAAGCCTCCCGCATCAGGCCCTGGGGGGGAGGAGGCAGGAGCTGCCCCTGCGTCCCCCTGGCCGGACAGGCACACCGTCCCAGCTCCTGCGACCTCACAGCATGAGGCAGAGGCCACACCAGGAAGATGGCAGAGCAGCAAGACAGGGCCCAGGGCCCCAACACTGGCAAGACACCTGCTCCCCTGCAGCTGCTGGCCCAAATGTTTACATGGAAGCCAATAGCTGGGTGTCTTTACAGCAGCTAACCTCTCCCAGGCTCCCCAGCGGCTCTGCACACTCCTTTTCCTGCTTTCTGTGCAGCATCTCCAACACCGACCCCCACCTGGACTCTCAGAGGATGGCTGTGCTTTAACGAGTCTGGAAGGAGCGAGCGGAAACCCGCCACGAGCTTCTACCATGCTCCGTGGCTTCCTGGCGGCTGACCTGGCCGAGCAGTTGCCCGAGGCGGAGCCCCACAGCCGCACCAGCGCCCCTGCCTCGAGGGCACCCCTCAGCGACCTTCTCCCACCCGTCCCCTCTACGTCTCCTCTACGTGCAGACAAAGCCGCTCTAACCGCTCCCATCCGCAAAAGTCTGCGGAGCCGCCGTCATCTGAAGATCTGTGGCTGGCCTGCTTCCACCCAAAACGCACCTCAAGAACACCCCTCCGCCCACAGCAGGAAACCCCGCGGCACGGCGACACGGCAGACGCCCCGCCCAGACTCAGGCTCCAGCTGGCGGGGGGTACTCGAGGAGCCCCAGTGCACCCGGCACGGCCACGGCTGTCGCAGGGACTAGTCTCCCGGACGCGAGACCCCCAGCTCCTGAGCCACCCTCTGCAGAGCGCAGGGCCTGACCACGGCTCGTGGACGTGGCTGTGGTGGTCACGGGTCCACCGACCGGGTCCAGAAGTGCGTCCCCAGGGGAAGCTGGAAGCGCCTATGTGGAAAGACTTACAGGCGACATTTTCCGGATCAGGTCGTGCGCCACCACCAGCAGGTCCCGGTCCTTCGTCACCTTGCGGCGGAACTCCGCCACGTCCCCCGGGTGCAGCACCTCCAGCTGCTCGGCCGCTTCGATGACCGCCTCGATGCAGCTCCTCCAGGAGCACAGGGCAGGGATCCCGGGGGCCACGGCTGCACTGACGCCCGTCCCGATGACCAGCAGCAGCTCCTGCGGCTGCTTCCGGATGAGGCTTTTCAGGAACTTTCTACTTGAAACAACGGAAGGGGAGAACAGAAGTCACCATGGCGAGTATTGCCACCTCAAGGAAAGACAGCGTCCAGGAACACGGGCAAAGTGTGCGGGTAGACACGGCCACGCACACCCTCCGCTCCCGCACGCCCCCAGAGGATGAAGCCTGTGCTGTTCCCTTCTGCACATCTCTTGCTCGTGCTCTGCCCTCGACCCCCAGCGACCTGGGGACAGGCATGTCCTGCTCATCTGGAGGCCCCCGGGGTGGTAAGCATCCGCTGAAGTGACACACACGGAAACAAAAAGCTCGCACTTCTAACTCCTCTGAAGCTGCCGAGAGCCTGTAATACCAGCATGACGGCACAACGATCCCTGCCGGCAGGGACAGGTAAGGAGACTGCTGGCCGAAGCTGGCTTTCTGCCTCTTAGGCCCCGAGCCCCACTGGAGCTAACACCTCCTCATCTAGCTTCACGGTCCCGGAGGTCACAGTGCTCTCCAGCGGCACTGGCATGCCTCGGCTCCAACAGGACCCCGGAACCATGTGTCACGTGGAGACTAGGTGACCGTCACCTCCCGGGGCAAAGAGAAGACTGCCTTCTGGAACACGTCTCCCACAGAAGCGAAGAGCGGCGGCAGAAGACGCGAGCTTCCCTCCTGACACAAGTTCTCACCCCGCGCTCACCTCTGCAGGCGCTAGACGTAGCGCCCGAGCAGACGGACGACGGGACCACCTACCCGTGTGAAGGTGCAGCTGACTTTATTTACCTGGATTTTTGTTCACTTCTGTTTGTGGTCTTTTCCGCTGGATCCATCTGTAAATCCTAAAGAGAAAAATTAGTGAGAAGTGACTCCCATTTCCCAGACAAGTTTTTTTGTTAGTGCCACGAAGAGAGTTCAAGCTGGCATTAAAATCAAAGGTCTGCCGCACTGAAATCCGGTCAGAAGAAACTAAGTAAAAGTTGATTCTTAATTTATATAAAACACGAACTGTAGACCAGCTAGGTCTCTATTGCCAAGCTATCTCCACAGTCTACAAATTTTGCAGAATCACTTTCGCCCAACTCCAGAATATTTACTGTAAACAAGGAAATACACAGAAAAATCAAGTTGGAAAAGCCCAGAACCCTACTGCCTATGAGCAAGGACTGTTACGAACATTTGTATATGGCCTCTAGATGGTTTACATTTTCCCCATCATTTGTGTCCAAAGGTCAGAGCCCACTTTTTTTCCATGTGTTATATTAAAAGCATTTCCTGGGGAGCCTGGGTGGCTCAGTCGGTTAAGCATCTGCCTTTAGCTTCGGTCGTGATTCCAGGGTCCTGGGATTGAGCCCCACATCGGGCTCCTTGCTCAGCAGGGAGTCCGCTTCTCCCTCTCCTACATGCTGCTCCCCCTGCTTGTGCAATCTTTCGTGTGTGTGCACACACACAATCACTTTCTCTCTCTGCCAAATGAATAAATAAATAAAATTTCTCTCAAAAAAAAAATATATATATGTTAAAAAGTACCTCCTGGGGTGCCTGGGTGGCTCAGTGGGTTAAGCCCCTGCCTTAGGCTCAGGTCATGATCCCAGGGTCCTGGGATCGAGCCCCACATGGGGCTCTCTGCTCGGCAGGGGGCCTGCATCCCTCTCTCTCTCTGCCTGCTTCCCTGTCTACTTGTGATCTCTCTCTGTCAAATAAATAAATAAAATCTTTTAAAAAAAAAAAAAAAAAAGGACCTCCTGACAACCATCTTTGGGCACAAAGATTTTTCTCCATTTTGGAACAATTTTTTTAGGAGAGATTTCTGAGAAGTAGAATTGCTGAGTTAAGGAATGCCGTAAAATACTTCAGCACATACCGGCAAACTCTCCAGAAGAGTGCTCAGCAGAACAGTGGGTGCCCTGATGGAAAGCCACCTTTCTGAACATGCAGTCTTGTTGGTTTTTTTTTTTAATCTCAGAATCAGGTCACCAGAAATAATTTCCCAGTAAGTAAACAACGCTCAATCACCCTATGGCATCATTAGATTTTAGAGCTACATGGAATCCTAAGAGTATCCCCCGACAATGTGCACACAACAGCATAGACGCCTAGATGCCTCCTCCTGCCCCGTCGCACCCCTGTTTGAAGGGTTCAGAGCTTCCTTTAAACTCCCGGTGGCGCCCCCGACCTCTCCCCCAATGTTAAGCAATCTCAGTCCAGAGTCTTGTGAAACCTACTAGATATCTTCTAAGGACAGTAACAAATACGGAGGCTTTCCACTGCCTTAAGGAGCCCTGCCTGCCTGCCGGCCCTGAGATTTCAGCGGCTGCCCTAACCCTTCTCCCAGCCCCGGTTCTAACAACTATAGAACACACGTTCTTGCCGGCAGCTGGGTTCTGGAAGCCCGGCGGCTCCCATCAGTCTGGTGCTGGGGGGGCTCGCCGTGCTGAGGCGAACAGCTCGGGCACTGAGCTGCTGGCGAGTCAAGTCCTAACCTCCCTGTCCGGGCAGAAGGTAAGGCCCGCACCCACGCGATCCTGGCGGACGAGTCAGAGTGAGATGCTCATCAGCAGACGAATCCAACCGCCCCCCGGCTCTGCCCCCCAATCACGCACACCCCCCGGTTACTCCTGCGAAGGGGACCCTTTTCTCTCGGGCCCCTCTACCCAACACCGTGGGGGATTTTCTAAATGGTCACTGGTCCATGGAAGACTTCAGAAATGCCCCTCACCGGTTCCACGGTAAAGACCTTTCAAAAGGTCTACCTGTGGTTCTTTCAATTCTTGTGCAACTCTGGGCTTGCGGGGGCCCACACGGGACCCTCGTACCAACCAGGAACCCAAACACTGCATTTACACACATCGGTCAACGGTATGAACACCTCAGACCCCTGCGGGCTACACGTAACTCCAAAACGACGTGACCTCCAGTTTACTGACCTCCAGTTTACTGAGCAAACCTCGCCCGGGGGGTATTGCACACGCACGAGCAGATCCCAGCGAGCCCCCGCACGCGGCCTATTGCTGGTGTAAAGGCTCAGACCTCTCTCTGCGCCCGAGCCTGAGGAAGGTCACGAGCTGGCTCCTGGACGGCAAGTCCAACGGAGGCCCCATTTCCAACCGCAACAGGCAGAGAGGCCCCTAGACGTGCACACCGCTGTCACCTTTATTTAGGAAGCAAGGTCGCCGGTGGGGAAGGCCCCAGTGAGAGAGCAGCCCGCGCCCGCAGGGGGGAGCGAGCAGACATGCAGGGCTCGTGCTGACACGGCGCTGAAGACACGGCCTCACTTCCTGTTCCGTCCACAGACTTGGCCTCTCAGCCAAAGCTCCCCAGAACCGAGAAAGTTCCCCACGAACCCCTTCTTCTGAAACCAAGAGCCAAACAGGAGATTTCCAAAGCGACCAGAGCCAGATCCCAGACGTTCTGGCAGGACAGCGAGCCCCTGCCAGGCGGCTCCCACACTCACCGCCACTCTGCTAAGCCAATCAGACTCGCCACAACAGCAACAAAAGCCTTCAGAGACCTTCAGAAGCTGCATCTTCTGGTTTCCTTGGTGACCATGCCGTCACCACAGTTTGCAGGCCCAGAGCCAAGTCATCATAGCAACCCGTTTTTTTTCAAAGACCCAACAGCACTTTCTGAAAGCAAACTCAGGCCCCAACACAGATCTGCAGAAGCAGTTCTGTCGTTTTCATCTAAAGCCATGAATGAAAGTGTTCACGGATGTTTTCTTCAAACCTGAGTCCCCGAGCGTTTCATGAGCTGGCCTGAGAGCAGCCACACTGCCTTCTTCCGCGAACCCCCAGCATCCAGTGCAAAGTAAACGTTCATCACACGGACTCCAACACAAAAGAGAATCGACCATGGACACGGCCCCCGTGATTTACAGCTAGCAGAACAACTCCCTAACCCCACTGCGCCGGACGGCTCGTGACCCCGCCTGCCGTCCTGCCTCCTGCCAAGCACGCCCGTGCAGTCCCAACACTCCTAACTCTGGACCTCATCGTGTGACGTCTCCGGCCAAGGAGGGACCAGCAAGCAAGCGTTTGGTGAGTGCTTTGACTCTGGGGCCAGCTGTGTTGGCACTCGGGCCCCCAAGAGCACGGTCTCGCCTCCCAGGAGGGTGAACGGCCTCCAGGGAGGTGTGTGGGGAGATGAGGCACACCGTCGGGCAGCCCGACACCTGACCCCCCAACATGTCAGAGGCTGCCTAGGGCTCGTCGGTGTCAGTCCCACAGCCAGGTCACACACAACCGCAGGAGATCCCAGGGAGGCCAGCCGAAGACCCGCGGAAGCAGGCCCAGACGCTGCCCAGCAGAACTGACCTCTGGCCGGGACGCCTACCGCCCCCACTGGTCTCTGCCGCCAGCAAGAGCACCGGACGGAAAAGGCAGACGAGAAAAGCACCAGAGAAGAATAAAAGGAATGAACTGCTCAGGGAGCGCTGGAATCACACTTTAGGGGGGAAGGACAAAATGCTGGTCGAGAATAATCTTAGCACAGGAAAAAAGTAAAATGGAAAGTAACCACTTTCTATTACAAATTATACTTTCACTTTACAAGCACAAGGCACAAATGAGAATCTGTGGGGTCCTCAGAAGCATCTTGAGAAAAACCTCTTCATTTACGTGGGTTCCACGCACTCTGAGCGGCGTGACAGCAAGGAGGGGAGCGCGCTCCGTGTGGCACCCGAGGACAGGGAAGACGGCTGAACTTGGACGTACACACACGTTCCTCGCACACGCCAGGGGAGGGGATTCTGCAAACATCTGTCGAAGTTTCCAGATGTTAGCTTTTACGTCACCTGTACTCGATCCCTAGAGTGATGGAATGAGACGCTCCCAGAACACGTGGAAAAAGTCCAACATGGGTCCCTGTGACTCTAAGTGACTGGCAGCAGGGCCCGCCTTTGTAGAACATACTAGCAAGCATACTGCATGCTACTGTTACCCAGTGACCCACGCTGAGAAATGACGCATCCGTGTGCTGCTCACAGAAGACAGGAGACTTGGAAACAGAGTGGACCCTTCACCGGGGATGGGGGGGGGGGGGACGGGGGACAGGTGAGGGGCAGCCCGCAGGGTTGAAAATCTTCATCCAAGTTTGGACTCCCCCAAAAACTGAACTACTAATAGGAAAAGGCACAAGGGAGCACTTATTATTGAGACACAAAATTTACGGAGAGATGACCCGTTCACAGGCAGACATGTGCACACGGGTTTAGGCAGGCAGGGTGGTCCGTGAACTCGCCGCACGCGCAGCGAGAGGGAGCCACAAAATCCGGCCCTTGGACAGGATTACCGCACAGTTCATTTCGATGCCGCCTCTCTATATCGGTTTACATTGTCTCTCCACTGAGAAGTCACGTGCAGTCTAAATTTTGTTTAACTTTTTTATGATAGATTTCTGTAGACTTTACGGTAGTAAATGCTAAAATAGACCAGTATCTACAAATACCTTGTGCATTCAGGACATACCTAACTTCTCAGTGTTTTAGTTCAAGGCCGTGCAGCTTGTCCGTTTTCTTCAAATTGTCACAAGTCTCAAACATCCAGGAGATTTACTGAAAACGATCTGTAAGTGGACCCACACAGTCCAAACCCGTGTCGTTCAAGGCCAGCTGGAGTTAAGTGTAATCCACCGCCCCAGTGCAGTTCCTGAGGACTAGAATGTCCTACAAGGAGGCCAGGCTGTACTCTCGCTCCCCCAAGCAGGCCTGGAAGCCTGGGAAGCACGGAGCAAGCCTTTCCTGGTGCGGCTCCCCGAGCTCCCGACACCGAACCCAGCGGTTCACACCATCCTCCCCTCTCAGTCTGATGGGATTCCCACAAACTGCCTTTTTCACAGCAACCTGGCTGCCCAGGTAGACTCGGGCACAGAAGCAGAAATCACTGGGTCATGGGAGTAGGTTTTCAAGGACAATGGACAGCCACACTTCCGACCACCAGGAAACTATCTGGAAGTGGTAACAGTGTTTCTGGTGCGCTTGGTTAGCATGACTAGGTTCACCTGATCTGGAAACAAGGTACGAATGGGCAACAATGAAGCTTCCAGAACTGCAGGAGAGGCTTAGCCCTGAGACCACTGCAATTGCAACAGAGGCGGGGGGAGGGGTGTGCAGACACACCAACACCAAGGAAAACCTGAGATATGGAGTCAAGACCACGCCAGCCCTTCCCAGCAGGGACAGCTCTCTGAAGCCGCGTCCAAACGGGTCAGCTGGGAGTTCCACCCCTCACGCCACTGACCACTGTGCAAACTTCCGGTGCCGCCACTATCCTGAAGGTTCCTGAAGGTTCCTGAACAGATGTAAAATGTTTCCCGCTATGAACTACCGGAGCAGCGGCGGCCAGCCCTGACCATCAGGGGGCTTCCTGCTCGACCTCGCACTCGCTCAGCCCCGGCTCTGCTTAGAGCTCCTCCAGCCGGTGCTAACTGGGCATCTTTAGGATGAACGATTTTTCTTCAGTTTACAGAAAACCTTAATTTGAACATGTGACATTGAACCAATCACTTTCTAAAGGCAGTCAAAGAAGTTCGACAGCAAAAAAAAAAAAAAAAAGCTTAATTTTAACAGTTATAATGTATTCATTTGCTTCATGCAACCAGTGCCTCCAGACTGACCTGGGCACATATCCCAAAAGAAGAGGACAACAAAACCCGCAGCTCATAGGAAATGTCAAAGTCACGGTCTGGTTCCAACTGCCACGTTCATTACTGACGTTTTCCGTACCCTTATTAGATTCAGGGGACAGCACTCGGCACTCTACATGCTTCATCCCACTTAATCCGGTCAACGACGCTGTGATCTTGACCAAGTGGTCGTCACGACCGCCCCTCATCTGGCGAGGATGACCGCAAACCCTCCCAGAGGCCGGTCACCACGGTAAATACGGTTCTGCGCACCTTTTCCTGACGCGAGTGTGGCTCAGAACAGCAAACACACACACCTGACATTTCACCAAGAGCCCTGCCAACCTGCTTTGTCTGCTTTCCAGTTTGTCCATCAGACATTCAATTAACTCAGACACGGTCCTCAATGATAAGTCAGTAAGGGTAAGACACACCCCCACGAAGGACTAAAGGCAGGCTGAACCACCAGCGTTTAGCTATCCCAAGAAAAAGATGTTCTAGAAAGTAAACCTCTAATGAGATGTAACATTACAGAATTCTAGAGCTGAAGGGATCCAAATGGTTAGGGGATGCCAGAGGCCCTAATTTTAGAAAAATGAAAATGGAGACTCTGTGAGGCAGTGACTTAGTCCCAGCCCCCCAAGGAGTTAGGGACAAGCTAGAAACTCGCTCCTCGCTCATGGCCCCTAACCTCGCACCATCCTGGGCACTCCCTGTTCCCCTGTGAGTCCAACTTCATCTAAAGCACTCACTGCAACTAAGGCATCTCTTTTTACCACCAAATCTTCACAAATAACAAGCCATGGTGTTTTGGTTGACCTAGTTTCCCGTGCTTTCTTATGGGGCTCCTTTTCCAGAAGTGCTAAAAAGCAACAGCCACCACGAGGAAGGTCTAAGAGGCAGCAGGTTTCTGGTCTAGCCTGACTCTCCACCCCACCATCCACCATGATTTCAGCGGGGAGGGCCCTGACCCGGAGGGCTGGGCCGGCTGGGCGGGAACGAGGCTGCCTTGCAGAAGGACTTCACTCTCCTCCACAAGGAGAGGCTCCAAGCTCTAGCAGGTTCTCTAGGAAAAGGCCCAGCCGTAGGTAGGAGTTAAACAACGCCCATGCTGGTTGTACTACTCAAAACGGGAGTAGGTTACTCAACTCTGGGACTCTCTTTCCTTTGTAAAAAAGGAATCTTATCTCTCGTCTCATAGGGTTGCTGGAAACAGTGAAAGCGTCACATTGGAAAGAACACAGCCTAGAACAGGATGCTTCCCACTACACCCTGCATGTGACTGGCTGTCCTTCCTGGATTTAATTGGTTAAAATTAAATAAATCTAACAAATTCAGTTCTTCAGTCCCACCAGCTTTATTTTAAGCACCTGAGAGCTGCACGAAACTAGTGCCTCAGGGAACACAGACCCAGAACATTTTCACTACCACCCAAAATCCCATGCCCTCGGCCACTGCCTGTGTCCTCCCAAACTTGTGTGGACACTGAGAACCACCACACGGTCTCAGGAGGGACATTTCCCCAGGACCCATCTGAACCTGCCTCTCCTTCAGAGCCCCTAAGTCCAACCTCCACACCCTCTGTGCTGCTCCATCTCTACAAACCTGCCCCTTCATGTTACCCCCACCCCCGAGCCATGCCTGCATCTCCTGTGTGGGTGTTGGGCTCTCGGTGACACACAGACATACAGTTACCCTGATGAAGCCCTCGGGACCACCCACCCTTTGGACAAAAGGACAAAACTTCTCCTACAGGGACTGGTAAGTTCCAAAGTCAATTTCCAGGCAGCATAGTGTAGGCTACGCCAGGAAAGGACTGAACGGCCGTCTCCGGGGTCCAGACTTGAGGAGGACACCCACACTGAGGAAGCCACGGTCTCCACTGCCACCACCCCGGTCCAGGACCCCTCTCTCTCTCACCCAGCTTCCTCCAGACAACAGCCCCCACCCCGCCCCACCACCACAGCCAGGGATTCTTCACGAACACGAAACCCATTTCCCTCCGTGGGCCCCGACCCCGTGCCTGCATCCTGACCCCCCTCGCCCACCCCCTTCTCCACCACTCTGCGCTCCAAACCCTGCCCTCTGCCAGACTTTCCCATTTCCCCATTCTGGTCTCCCTGGAATCTCCCTCAATCCTCCCCACGGACCGACTCCTACCCTCCTTCTGCCCTGAGCTGCATCGCCATCTCCTCAGGAGACAGCAGAAGCGGTGATCCAAGAAAGGACCAAGGGCACGAGCCTCGGGGAACGAAGCTGGATTCACCCCACTTAAGACTCCCTCTAATACTACCCTGAGGACCCTTTCATTAACGAAGCAATACACCTCCAGCTGTCCCCCAGGACGGTTTTGTGCTGTGGCCACGCTTGTTTCCAAGATCTGCTATGCTTTGTGGCAACACTCTCTGCCTTTCCTCACACTCTCCCCCTCCCTCTCACAAACACACACTCCACCCCCCTGCCTGGAATGACTGTGGCAAACTTCTCAACCTCAACCTTCAAGACCAGCGCACCTGTTACCCGTCCGCTTTCCTCCCCTTCCAAAAGCCCTCCAGAAACCACTTCCTGGGAGCTGGGCTCCCACCCCAGCTGGGCTCAAGGCCACCACTCGGCTCTTATCCCGGGGTGACAATTACCGACCTGCTTCACCTCCCCGGTCCACCCCGCCGGCATGGGCCCTGACAGCAAGGACTTCTTCGTCTCCAGCTCCAGTGCCAATTCCTGGAAACTACTGGGCATTCAGAAAAACGATCAGCTCCAAGAATGAAAAAATCAAGCCAAGCCGGCAGCCTCAGCGCCGGGCTCGCCCCGACCCCCTCCCCTGCGCAGTCCTCCCGCCACCAGCTCAGCCGGGTTCTGAGACTCCTCTGCGGGGCCGCTGGAGTCTCACCAAAGAGCATTAAAAGTTCAACCCTGTCCCTGCTCCGGCCTCAGTGCAACCGTGAACACACACGAAACGTGGGGGCCGAGATCACACTTCTGCTCCGTTACAAAGGTTCAGCCGGTGACCGAGGAGACGCCCCCACTTTTATATTATCATCAGCAATTTCCAGCCCCAGGGAAGGCTGTCGCTGATGCCCCTCGGGGGTCCCGGACCTCGGGTTTGAGAAACCAGCCTGGAGACCAGCCGACCGGGCCTGGACGCTCAGAGCAGGAGGTGGACAGGCAGGGGGCGCCCCGGGCGGGGGGCATGGGGGGATGCAGCGGCCTCGGGCTCTGGGGGAGGGGGCGCTGGGGAGAGAGGGCCCCGAGGGCCTGCGCGCCCGGACGGGGGAGCCGGGGCGGGCTCGGGGGTCCCGGGCAATCTCGGAGGCCCCCGGGGGGTCCGGGCGTCTAGGGGAAATCCCGAAGGGCTTCGGGGCTCCGGAGCCCTCCAGCGGCAGGGGCAGACGGGGCCAGGGGCTGCGACAGGGTCTCGGGGTCCCGACGGTCCCGACGGGCGTCTCGGGGGGACCCCGGGGAGGGCGGGGAGGGGTCCCCGGGACCGAAAGGGCTCTGGGCCCGGCCCCCTCACCTGCGGGGCCAGCTCCCGCCGCCCGCTCAGCGGTCCACCTCACCTCCGGGTCTCGGGGCGGCCGCGCGCTCCCCGCGCTGGGCGGGGCCGGCGGAGGGCGGCCTGCGGGCGGAGGGCTGCGCGCGCAGCCGGGGCGGGGGCCGGGGCCGGGGCCGGAGCCGGAGCGGACGCCGCGCCGCCCTCACCGCCGCGCTCCCCTGGGCCGCGGCCTCGGCGCCGCCGCAAAGCCTTCCCCCGCACGCCCGCCGTCGCCGCGCGGAGGTTCCGCCGAGAAACCAACGGCCCCGCCGAGGCCACGGCCCCGCCCCCCTCGGCCGCCGGCCCCGCCCCCAGGGAGCCCCGCCCCCCCGGGCTCTCCGGCGCAGACGCGGTGGAGGGCGCGCGGAGAGCTCGCGCCTTCGCACCGGCGGCGCTGCGCGTCCTCGCTCCTCGCGTCTGCGAAATGGGCGCAGGCGCACTTCGCAGGGACGCGGCGAGCGTTTCCCAGAGGCCGGAAGCGCCGCTCGGCTGCCGCGCCCCGGGCCGCGATCGCGCGCGGGCCCCGGGCTGCTCTCCGCGCCCCAGGCCGGTGCTGCTGGCCAGAGGCCTGCCCACCCGAAGTCGCCGGTCCTGTCCCCAGCCCCGGGCCCCGCTCCCTCGGAGCCCTCGCACTCGGAAACTACGCGCGCCTCTCGTCTCTCTCCCTGCCCCCACGGGCGCCCCCGGCGCCGCAGAAGCGTGCACGGAGCCCGGGGCGCGGTGCCCAGGTGCAGGGGGAGGCGCGAGGGCCCCGCGCTTGCGCGCCCCACACGCGGAGTGGCACGGGCTGCAGTTGGGGCCCGAGGCCCTGGGGCCTGTCCGTCTGTGCCCGAGGGGCTGCGTCCGTTGACGGCGCGAACTCCAGGCCCCGCGCGTGGACGCGGCGCAGGAGCACGCGGCCATGCCCCTCCCGAGGGGTCCCGCCTCTCGTCTGGGTCTGGAATCGGTTTCCCTGAGTAAGACCCGGTTGGATCGAAAAACACTTCCTCCCCGCAGCCTTCCCGGATCTGCCCTGCCCTGCCCTGCCCTGCCCGAGCCACCGAGCTAATGATTATTTCTTCTCTCCTCGCACAGTTTTCCGGGCCTGGTCTCCCCAGCCCAGCCCACCCGGGAAGCTTCTGAGGTTCAGCGGCCTGTGAACTTCCGGGCCAGGGCCCTGTGGGGGACCCCTGTGGGGGACGGATGGTGGCCGGGGAGTAAACAGGCGGAAGAGGGCTCCCTGTGCGGGGCGGGGCGGGGCACTCCCCTGAGCCCTCGGGGCTGCCCCCTTCGGAAAGCGCCATCGTGATGATCTCAAGAGAGACGCAGCTTCTCTCGGGTTGTGGAAAATTACTGAGAGGTGGTGCCACCTGGCAGCCTTGAGCGCTCTCGGGGTAGGTAAGGGGCTGGCATGGCGCTGGCATGGTCCTGTGCGTGTCACATGGTGTAGTCGTCTGTGTCCTAGCCTCCACCCAGCTGGCGCGAGCCTTAGCGGATGTTGAACAAAAGAGTGAACAGGTGTGTCCGTGAGACACGGAGGCCCAGCGTCCCCGGCCCAGGGACGGACTCCACTCATTGCCGGAGGGGTGGTGCTCTGGTGGGCACGCAACAGGGGCTGCCCGGTGAAACGCTGCAGTTCTTGGAACGGACCCGCTTTTGTGTGCGTGTGCTCACTGCTGTTTATGGAGCACGTGCTACACGCACGTCCTATAAACTCTTCCTGCACATTTTCATCCTCGCAGTCACCGTACCGGGTAGATATTACCCCCCTTGAACAGACCGGACAACAGGACTCGGTATGCAGGCCAAGTTGCAAAGTGGGGATCTGCTGGGAACCGGGGCCAGGGGCTGTCTGGCTACAGAGGGAGGCTGGCACTGGCAGAGAGGAGAGAGGCATAAAGTCCCAGACAAGGTCCCCGGGAGGGGGAAACAGAAAAGACAGCAGCAACCAGCCAACAGTCCTTCCGTCCTGGAGAAGAAGCTGTTGCTTTACTGTGTGAGGAGGCCAACACCGCAGCACACAGATGCATAGCACTGGTGTAAGAAGCCCGACATCCAGGCGTCAAACACCCTGGACCACATCTGCCAAGGACAACATACATGGCACACACACACCCTCCCCCTGTGCATTTATGTCCCTGCATGATGCATGCGTGCTGTAGACACTCCAATGGAAAAGGAGCTGATTATGACTTTTGGACACTCCCTCCCCCATCAGTTTCCTGTAGAAGCTCATGCTGCTCCTGCCTGGCAGCAGGTAGGGCCGCGATGCCAGCGCCGGACGAGGTGGGGTGTGTATGGCTAGTGGGATGGTTCTGCTGGCAGGAGAGGAAGGAAGGGAGCTTCGCAAATGTACCTTGGAAAAGTCGGTCTGGCCTTTTCTCTGCCCCGTCACCACTCGTGCCCGTGCCCCAGCTCAGACCTCCTTGATGCTGACCTAAAAGTTCGCAACAACCTGCTGTAGGGTCTCCACTCAGCAATCCATGTCCCCTACCCCTGCAGCTGTGATATGGCCGGGGCCATATGGCATGGCCACTGAACAAATAGGTACTGCCTACCCACTGTGCTAAGAGCTGAGGACGTGGCCCAAGAGCCATCCCCTGAACTCATGGGGCTGACACCATCGGAGGGGAAGCAGGCAGTAAACACGCCTGTCAGGGAAGGATGAGGCTATAAAGAAAAGGGAAGTTGGGTGAGGGACAGACCCCACAACAAAGATGAAAGGGTGATGCACAGACCAGGAAGAAATTCGCAAGACGCATATCAGAGCAAGGACCCAATCTAGAATATAGAACGCATTCTAAGACAAACAACCCAACGGTGAAGCGTCTGCCTTTGGCTCAGGTCATGATCCCAGAGTCCCAGGATTGAGCCAAGCATCGGGCTCCCAGCTCAGCAGGGACTCTGTTTCTCCTTCTGACCCTCCCCCCTCCCATGCTCGCTCGCTCGCTCGCTCTCTCTCTCAAATAAAATATTTTTCAAAAATAGTGGTAACACCAAATGCTGGGAAGTATGCAGAAAAATCGGCTCATCCACCCACCGCTGGGGAAATGTAAGTGGTTTCCAGCCCCCCTGGAAAGTAGTTTGCTCATTTCTTTAAAAAGTGACCACACACTTGTCCTGTGACCCAACAACTGCACCCTTGGCTCTCCATCCCGGAAGAAAATGAAAATCACTCACGTCAAAGCTCACACACATGTTCACAGCAGCTGTATCCCTAACAGCCCGAGGCTGGAAACACCCAAGTGTGCCTTGGCCAGGGAACGCTGCGGCTGGGGGAAGTGAGAGCAGCCGGCAGCCGGCGGGCAGGACCGCTCCGGCAGTCCCACCGTCGGGGAAAGATTCCAGCTTCTGCACTTGGTGAAACCTGGAGCAGAGCAGCCATGAGAGGACACGACATGCTAGGAGCACCGACTGCCGAATGGAGAACCGGATGAAGAGGGGGGTGTAAGCAGGGAGACAAGCTGGTAGACAGGCCAGATGCATCTGCTTCCAGGTTCTGGGCCGTCCTTCATGTTCTGACGGCATGTCTGACTTGGGACAAACCTCCCCCACTGACCCTTCGTGTTCGGAGGCCTGGGATTGTCGTACAGGGCACCGGAGTTCACTGGGGGTGGGAGGAGAAAGCAAGCTTTGGAGGACGAGGTGAGGGCCTCCCTGGGCAGGGGAAGGAGCCACAGGGGCCCCAGCAGGAGTTTTTGAGCTCCCGGGGGCAGCCACGTCCCCAGGGTCACCCCACGGCTGGCATAAGGGAGGGACTGGGTGAGCAAGGCGCCCAGGCTGCCCAGAACACCAGCCCTTGCCTCTGGGCAATTGCCATGTCCATCCTCAGATGGTCACATGAGCCACAAAGGAGGGGCAATAGTGACGCAGGCTCCTCTCCAGCCAGGTAGAGGGCTCTGAGGAGGAGGCTAAGAGGAGACAAAATGAATGTGACCTCGGAACTCCAGAGGAGAGCTGAGGCCTCACTCAAGGGCATTGTGGCCTCCTCTTCTCTTTTCTCAAGCAGCCCAATGTTGCGTTGTTTGTGAAATTTAAAATTATTAAAACTGGAGGAACAAGAAACACGACATCCCAGGAACTTGTCAATGTTTACTCAGCATCTGAGTAAACACCACTGACAGGGCCATGGAATATGATCCCAGACCTCAGGCGCTCTGGATCTGGAAATGGTAGGAATCTGAGAAAAAGTACCCCCTCCTCCAGGAAGCCCTCCTGACTATTCCAGCCCTGATTCCTGCAGTGCTTCTAGCCTGACCTGTGTGTTGAAGGCCAAACTGTGCTTGGTGCAAGGCTCCGCTCTGACGACTCCTCCATGCATTTCTGTTCTTCTGCCGAGACGGGTGGCTCCAAGCTTTCCTGAGCCCAGAGTTCGGGGTTTGATTGGGTTGAACTGAATGGCCTCACTTTGTGATTGATCAGATCCCAGGGAAAAAATCACCTGCTTTAGAGCAGGCTACAACAGCAGTCTGACCCTCTTTGCACAGATGAGGTCAAGGGCGCCCAGAGAGGTTCCTCCTTTGCCCCAGGTCACACAGCATGTCTGTGTGATTAGCTAATTTCCGAGCCTTGACTGGGGTGGGCAGGAAGGTGAAGCAATACTTGTGCAGAGGCAGAAGGCTTAGCTGGAAAAGCCCTCCCACCTCGGCCGCGGGACAGCGGGGAGAGGGGCTGCCTCAGAACCTGAGACGGGAGCCAGGAAAATTTCCCCTGTGGGTATATAGAATTAGAAGTTTCTGGGAGGCATCAGTCCAGACCAGAACTCATGAGCCCCACTCAGCATGGCCCACCTGTCTCTGCCCACCAATGCGGGTTATTCTGCTCGGATTGGAGACCGCCGGCTGGCACTTAGCAGATTCTTGGCCTGTGCCTTGAACTCCCCCTCTGCAGGCTGCTGGCTGACCTTCCCTCCTTGCTGCTGCATGGGGGGGGGGGGGGGGGCGTGGGAGCCACATTCCCCAGGGACCGATGGAAGGACTCCAGACAGGCTGGGTTTTCCCCGGAAGTGTGTGTTGGGGTGACACGGTGAGCAGCAGCGCCACTGTCTCCGTGACAGGGAGGTTCTGGGGCTGAGTGGGAGAACGGAGGCCAGAGACAGAGTGCGGTCACAGCGGGTAGGTGGGGGTCAGCTTTCCAGTGAGTTCTCTTCCTGCGCCTTGGGCATCCCTCCTTCCCGGTCCCCATGCTGAACGGGCTCTGTCCTTTGCCTGCTCCATAGCCCCGTTTAGTGAACCCAGCCCGTCCCACGGTGCCATGCGTCATGTTTGCTCAGCGTATCAGAAAGCCTGGCGGCCGGATTCGGCTGCGGACACACGCCCGGAATCCCTGCTAGCTGTAGACAACGAAGGAGGAGCCAAGCAAGACCCCAGCGCCCTGCGTTCCACGTGCCCCAGGTTGAGTCTGAAGCAGAAGGGGCCAGGAGGCTGTCACAGGATCATGGGACACCCTGGACTGACCTTTCCTGGGACAGCCTCACCCCCGGGAGGGGAGGAAGGTGAGGCATGAAGCCTCAGACCTCATCGGAACCCGAGAATGGGACACCGGCTCCCGGCAGCCTCCCGGGAAGATGCGGAGGCGGGTGCCACTCAGCCTTGTGGCGACAACTCCCACGCCTCCTGGGCTCATCTGTCCAGGGGGGATCCCCGGGGCATTCGGCCAAGACTCAGAGCAGCTGTGGGGAAGTATTTCCTCCAAGGCCTATGTGACTATGCGCAGGGGCCTCCGGGCAGAGGCTGGGAGCTGTTCCCCTCCAGGGACAGCCAGGCCTGAGGTCCCAGTGGCCTGCAACACAAGGTCTCGTGCCCGTGAGCGGCACCCGTGGGCTGAGGCTGTGCTGCATGCACGGGCCTTCTTCCCCCATGCCTTTGGCGGGCAGGGCAGCCCCTGGGCACTGGGCTCCCTCGCTAGAGGGGAACCACCTGATGGCTCTTGAGTTGCCGCTCAGAAGTGGCCACAGCACATCCCGGTGGGGCCTGATGCTGGTGGGGAAGGCAAGCATAACCTTTTCAACATGTGGGGGGTGGGCACGGGGGATCTCCGACACCTCCAATCCTCCTTTCAGACCGCCACGGAGCTGCCCCCAGCTTTGCAGACCTGAGCACACCACCGTCTCCACTCAGCTCCACCGGCTACATCAGAGGCAACTTCTAAGTGACCCCAAAGTCCTGATACCCTCCGACCCAACCTGCTTGTCCCCCATTTTGGTTGAGGGCACCACCAGGGACCCAGCAGCCCCGGCCCCCGGCCCAGAAGTCACACCCAAACTCCGTTTGCCCCTTCCTGCCCTTGCCACGTGCCGAGCTGGGCGACACGGGGTCACGGACATGAATCGTGCTCCCCAGCTCAGTCTGGACACCGCTGCAGACAGAGACAACTGCGCGGAGGGAGCCGTCATGGAGGGAGGCCCAGTAATGACAGCCGAAAGGCCCAGTTCCATTTCATCCTCACGAACGCACGGCGGGCGCACAGCATTCCGCACCCCACTCCTGGCACCTTGTTTATAAATGAGGCCGCAGAGCCGGCAGGAGGCACAGTGCGTCTCCCAGGGTCTCCCGGCTGACAGGTGCGTCAGATCTGTCTGATTCCAGGGAGGCCAGCAGCCTCTCCCGACAGTCTCCCTGGGGCCAGTAGCAGGACCACATTAACCCTCCCTGGGGAGAGGAGACTCATGACCAAGGGAACTGGGTCCTGCCTGAGTGAGGGACACAAGGTCATTCATTCGCTCACTTCCTCGCGGCCCCAGGATGGGTCTGCCCATCTGTGTTCCAGCGGCTTGTCCCTCCAGCTTTTGTGTCGTGAGCTAGTGCTGAGGTGTCCCCATAGCTGGAGGGACACCTGCCCTGGGCCCTCAATCACCCAGGCCAGCGGTAAGAGGACTTGGCATCAAGGGACAGCAACAGACCCGCTGCTCCAGAGAGGTGGGAGTTTTTGCTAACAGAGAGGGGCTTGGGTTACCGCGGGCGGGGAGGAGTCTTGCTTTTCAAATAGCGGGGTAGGGAATGGATCCAGACCCAAGTCCATAGAATAATTCTGGGGCCCTCTCCACAGCGACCGAAGCACTCCAGCAGTTTTGATCCTAAAATAAACGTGACGTCACTGGCAGGAACACATAACGGTACGGTCCCTTGGAAAACAATTTGGTGGTTCCCAGCATGTCAGACATAGAACGGCTGTGCAGCCCAGCAATTCCACTCCTAGGTGCACACCCAAGACACCTGAACACAGGCGTTCACCAAAGTCCATGAAGAGGCGTGCCCAGAGCCATGCCGGACGGCAGCGCGGTCACAAGTGCTGGAAAGAAGCGGAGCGTCCACCAGTCAGTCAATGAACGAGACACGGGTAATGCACTGCTTACTCCTCGGCCACAAAAATGAATGAGGTTTGGATGCCCGCCACGATGAGGATAAACCTCAAAAATAGGAGAAAGTGAAAGCAGCCGGGCACAGAAGGTCACCACACGGCGTCTGACTCCATCAATATGAACTGTCCCAAGCAGGTGAATCCGTAGAGGCAGAAAGCAGATCCGTGTCTGTCAGGGGCACGGGGTGGAGGAGGAGGAAACGGGGAGCCCCTGCTTCATAGGTGCAGGGTTTCCTTTTGGGGTGACGAGAAGATTCTGGAACTAGGTAGAAGTGATGATTGCCTAACACTGAGAATGTACTAAATGGCACGGAATTGTTTGCTTTGAAACAGTTAATTTTATGTTATGTCACTCTCACCTCGATTAAAAATAAAATAAAAATAAAGACAGGCATGTTAGAAGCAGAATGCAAACTTGCACGCAGTTCCAACAGCAGCGGACTGCCAGGGAGCGCTTCCTCCCCTCCGCCGCAGCCAGGCATGCTCTGAGGGAAGCGCTGAGGGACTGTCCTAACCGGGGTTGGGGAGGACACACAAGACGGGGGAGGCGGGAATTCCAGTGGCTACTCAGGCAGACTCCGGTGTCCTGGAAGACAGTCTGGAGGGATCGGGAGCTAGTCCAAGGCACACCTGGGCTGGGCACCCCCTAGAGAGCGGCACCATTGCCCCCTCCCATCCCCGCTGCCCAGGGTCTGGGCTCCTCTCAGCTCCGGGGACCCTCAGTGGCTCTGGCTTCTCCAGACCCCTCCCTGCCTTTAGGCTTCTTCCCATAGCTTCTGCCTCCTTCCTGCCTCCTCTGCCTTGGAACCCTCTAGCATATCTGTGTGTGTCTCAGCGTCCGTGCCCCCAGAGAACGATCCAGGGCCCTCAGAGCACCCCGTCCCGACACTGGTGATGAAGGCCCGTGGGGAGCATGGCACCTCTCAGGAATGCGGCCTCCTCCAGCCAACGGGGAGTGTTCCTGCTTTACACCCCGGACCTGCTCTGACACGTTTCTTCTTTCAGGGAAAAGGGAAGTGGGACTGTGACTCCTTTTGCTCATTCCCCAAAGGGAAGTAGTCTTACTACCTGGCTCAGAAGAGGGAAGTGAGTCATCTGAGCCGAGAAGCAGGGCTGGGAGAGTCCCTTCATCCCCCAAGTGGACTTGGTACCCCTCTTCTGCCTGCCCACCTTGGGTCTTCAGGGAAAGCTGAGAAGGAGCCTTGAAATTAGCCATTTATATCAGCCCATTTTACAGATGAGGAAGCTGAGCCCCAGAGGGAAGGAGACGGCTGCTGGGGTTGACAGGAGCTGCCAGCAGCTGCCCCCTGGGTGCCCACTTTAGCTTCTAGGACCTCATGGCCAGCAGACCCCAAACACCATCTATTGACTGCACGCACAGCCCGTTTCTCAGGACCCATTGTCCAGATGTTCCCATAGCCTCAGTTTCCCTAACCCTCACCACCCCGACTCCGATGGAAAATCAGACCCTTGCCCCCACCCTCCAGAGAAATAATCCGACCCCTCCATAGGACACCGACTCATTCACCCACCTTCTCACTCCTTCCTTCAGTACGTCTCTATCGAACTCAGAATCTTAGGAATATTTTATTAGAAGCCTTCCTGCAAGTTGGACCAACGTGCCCTGTTCCTCGGGTGGGGTCAGGGCGTGAGCACCTGCTGTGCACAGGCACCCCCCCTCCTCACCCCCCCTCCCCACTGTCCCCAGGGTGAGGCCAGCCAGGACAGTGTGGCCGCCCGGGGTGGGGAGCCCGGGTTCAGTCCTGGAGCTTGCTGGTGTACACCTCGGCCCGGTCCAGCGGCGGCCCCCGGTTCACAGATGTGTACGCAGCCTCCGAGGCCCCCAGGGACCTGGGGACGGCCTCTTGCGTGATCTGGGAGTCATGTGTCGTTTCTCTGTCCGAGCTGCCCGTGTCCCTGACCAAGGGGACGAAGAGGGCGAGGGTTAGGGGCACCAAGCAAGTCTAAACCCCTCTAGCTGGCCAGGGAGTCTCTACTTAGACACTGCTTTCCTGGCCGCAGTCTCAGGCACAGCAAACAATGCCCAGACTGAACGTAGCAGTCCAGGTGGGAACCATGGGCAGGCTTCCCGGAGGAGGGGACAGTTGCTCTGCCCTGAAGGAGGAGGGTGGGGGCTGGGAAAGGCATTCCAGGCATGTGACAGGAAGCGCTGAGAGTTCTGGGGTCACAGTGGGAAGTCTGGTGGGGCCGGAGCCCGGAGCCCGAAGGGGCCGGAGGAGGGATAAATGCAGGAGCCAGGCCACAGTCAGGTAACAGGAACTTGGGTTCCCGAAGGACGTGTTGTCCAAGAGGAGGGAGGGACAGAAGAATGTCCTCCCACTCCCAGGTCTGGCCAGACACACCAGACTCTTGGTGGCTAATCTTATCTATTATTTGTGTTCTCATTATTAAATGTCAGAAGGCAACCTGATTTGCAAGTTCACTGCCCCCTACTCCATCCTCCCGGTGGCGTTCCCACCGAGCTGATTTCTGTGTGCACTAATTTCACCTACTCCGGGAAGCTTTTCCATCGGCTCTCCCCATCCACGCTGGGACAGGCCCCCTGCCGTCCTCAAAGCCTCCTGGGGGCTCCCTCCCTCTGGCTGAGAAACGCAGGATTCATTCCCATCCCAAAGAGACTTAGCTCCTGCTGCCGCTTCCTCCGGGAAGCCCACCCTGGTGCTCCAGGTGGGGCCTTCCTCACCTTCCTCTGGATTCCCACAGCACCCGCGGGAGCCCCGATGCACCCCCTTGTGCCAGCCCCCCAGGATCAGAGGATCGTGAGTGCACCTGACACCCACCAGGCAGCCTGTTAACTGCTCCAGACACACACAGGAGACCTCGAGTCCCAACCCAAACACACACACGGCAGAGCCGATGGGGCCCTCGAGAGACCAGGGCTCTGGTCCCAGCTCTGTTTTAACTGGCTGTGTGACCCTGAGCCACCCTTAACCCCTCTGGCCTCAGTTTCCCCACCTGTCCAGCCAGTGGGTGAATCATGACTAAAAAAGCTAAGAGCTGTTCAGGGTCCAGATGCCGCCTAAGAACTCTGCGGGGATCATGTCACTTAACAGTCATGACAGGAAGGACAAGATGTATGAGTATCACCATTTCCCAGATGAGGACGTTGAGGCATAGAAGGGGAGGTGTTGGGGCTGAGCCCCTCCCTACCCAGCCGGACGACCCCAGGACACTGCTTCCCTCTCCGCGGACCCCCACATGCACACCCAGGATGGAAGGCAGCTCCCTCGCCTTCTGGGGTCACCCCCACCTCGGAAGACCCTCTGGGTGGAGTGTGTCCAGGGTGGCCCGCGGTCTTGCCCTCCAGCTGGCAGGTACTCACAAAAGGCTGAGGACAACGGCACCGGCAAAGGCGACGAGCAGGAAGAAGGGCAGGGAGCCCAAGATGGACGTGATGACGATCATGCCTCCGCTTCTCCGGCCGGGCCACGTGTCGATCGCTGAGTATGAGGTGACTGAAGGGACACAGGCCCGCTTAGCCCCCAGACGCTGCACCCCCAGCCTTCTCCCGGGAATACCCGCCATCCCACACCACCCTGGCAGCCACAGATCTCAGGACGAAGCGGGGACCCAGGTCAGAATCTGTCTCCGCCCGGTCCGCGGTGCCATTACCTTGCTTGCCCCACACCCTCCCTCGTCTCCTCCTCTTTTAACTGTCTTTCTGGATGATTTTAAACTCTAAACAGACTCAACTGGTGAGATGGATGGGACACGGATCACAAGCAAGTAGAGATGAGACAACGGGCCCTGGCGTAAGGGGGTGGGGTGCCCCATGACCCCTACTCTGCTCCAGCCTGTGTCACCCTCTGGAACTAAGCGGACAATTTATAGGTTGTCCCGTGAGCTGGCCGCTTTCTGGCCATTCCCATGTAGACCGGACGAGACCCGCATTCTTTAGATCACTCACTGCCGCGCAGGGATTTCGAGTTCCTGTCAAGGGCATTCGGACTCCAGACTCAAGCCTACAGGTCTGTCGGGTCCCAGAGGGCACACTCTTCCCACAAGCCAACCTCAAGCCCTGCCCCCAAAAGAGCCAGGCCAAGCGCTTTTGTCTGGATTACTCTAAGGAACCCTGCTGGGGAGGCAGAGCAAGGATTTTTCTTCCCATTTCTCAGATGTGGAGACTGAGGTCCTAAGGGGGGCACAGAGCAGTGAGGCGCAGAGGCTGGGCTTGAACTCGGCACTCATGGTCCCAAGGCAGCCCTGTTGTTGGGGGACCACAATACACGGGCGTGCCACTGGAAGGGTTGGGAGGGGGCCACCCCAGCCACATGTGCACACACGCCTGTCTACACCCCTCACTAGCTATGTGACCTCAAGCAAGCTGTGAGAACTACTTCGTGCCCCACAAGCTTCCCATGGTGGGGGTGGGGGAGCTCTACAGGTTAAATTCTCGGCTCTAGGATGAGCCCATCCTGGCATGAATCTCATCTTGGGGGAGAAGGTTCTAAACTTAGGGTCAGGTGCTGTCAAGGTTGCCGTTGGAAATCTCTTCCAATTGCCCCTCAGGTTCAGCAGATACGGTTCTGGGTATAAACCTTGAATGCATGTTGAGAACCCAGATGGAGGCTTGAGGAGGGACAGGGCAGGGCCTCGGAGCCCCCCGCCTTTAGGAAGCCCACGCAGTCTCCAGAGAACGGGGTGGAGAGGTGGGCAGCACTCCTGCTCCCTTCCAGGCTCGCCCCTGCACTGAGTCCTAGCCTCCGGAACCACCCAGAACCTTCTGGAGCCGTGTCACGTGGCTGTAAGGCCCAGACAAAGGGGCAGGTTGGAAGGGAAAGGCAGGGTCAAGTCCATGACCCTTGGAGGCAAATGCCTTGACTTCACTCGTGCCCGCCTGCTCTTCACCTGCCTCCACCACAGCACCCGGGGCATCTCCGGTCACATCATCTGAAGATGCGTCTCCTCACCAATGCACTGGCCTGCCCGTGACTGGGGAGACTTGACCGAGTGACAGCCCAAGGGTCGCCCCCCAGCCCAGACCCTCTACTTACGCCGGTTGGTGTGGATGGGGTCTGACCACAGGGTCTGGTCCTGTACCAAGCCCGTGGACGTGTTGACAAGGACGTACTTGAACCTGCAGGGAGATGGAGAGACGGGGACTTCTGTCTACCCTGTGTGCCCGGCCACAGGCAGGTGAAGAGATTAGGGTGATGGGGGTGGGGGGCAGAGAGGGTCCTTCTAAACGATGGAAGCCATAGGGTGGGCTCTGGGCAGCAGGACAGTCCTGGGCGTGGCCATGGCGCTGTTACCCCCTATTCCTGCCCCCAGACACTTTCCATGAAGACTTCAGCAGCCTTCCTCTCAGCCCCCCCTCGGGGGCCCCCGACTCCCTGTTATCTGTAGGACGGATATAGTGTATCTGCTGAATACGGACTCAATCATCCTCATCACATTCTTGCCTTCCACCATTCCCAGCCTGGTCCTTGGTATCACAAAAGGGACTTAAAAAAAAAAAAAAAAAGAAAGAAAGAATATTTATCCCCATCCCAACTGCCCCGGGACAGGACTACCGTTTTATGTAGAAAACCCCAGCTGAAAGTCACTAATCATAAAGGAAGATCAGCACAAGATTCCCACCTGAGGCCTCAGATACGGTCAGTTTAAAAAGATGGATGGTCTGAGAACTCGAAACCAACAGCCTCTCCTTTAACACTTGAAAAAAATGAAGACCCTGCGGATCTCTACAGCTTCCGGTGTTTTGCCTAATCTCCCATTTCTCTGGGTTTGAAGAGGAGAATTCCAGACGCTGGGAGATGGGCCTTGTGTCCCCCAGGCAGGAGGCTGGAGGAGGTAGGTGGAGGGGGAGGTTTTCCCACATTAAGAATAAGGTCAGAGGTCAGAGGTTGAGGATGGGGAGGAGACACTAAGGCTTTCATCTTGCCCTGCAGTGGGGGCCAAAGGAGAGGCGAGCCCTCAGTCAGGTTGGCAGGTGAGCGATGGTCTGGGCCCCAAGTGTGCCTAGCAGGTGCAGAGACTCAATGTTAGGCGTTTCCATGGTAACGGGAGTGGGTGTACCGGGCAAGACCCCATGGCCACGGGATTCTGCACGGAGAAGAAACGAGTGTGAAAAGGAATCAGGGACCTGCTGGGGTCGGGGATGGGGATGGGAGGAGATAAAAAGCACAAGCCAGGGGCGCCTGGGGGGCTCAGTGGGTGAAGCCTCTGCCTTCGACTCAGGTCATGGTCTCAGGGTCCTGGGATCGAGTCCCGCATCGGGCTCTCTGCTCAGCGGGGAGCCTGCTTCCCTTCCTCTCTTTCTGTCTGCCTCTCTGTCTACTTGTGATCTCTCTTTGTCAAATAAATAAATAAAATCTTAAAAAAAAAAAAAAAAAAAGCACAAGCCAGGAGGCAGGAAAAGCGAGGATGATGCAGGAGCTGGAAAAGCCCTGAGTGTGGCTCGAGTTCGTGTGAGGCCACTGCTTTTCATGCAGTGACCCCTTCCCTCTCTGGGCCAGCTGGTTTCCTCCCCTGGCGGATGACGTGCATTGGGTAAGTAACCGCCACGCGGGGGATGAGCCAAGACCAGGCGCAGAATTTGTGGAGTCGTGCAAAATGGAAATGCAGGCCCCCTGTTAAAAAAAAAATGCAGATCTCAAAGTGGCAGTGGTGGAGGATTCAGGCAAGCAGGGGTCCTTCTGAGCGCCTGGGGCAGGTCACATGGGCCCGAAGTATGTCCCTTCAGGAGACCCGGGATGGTCCTGGCACAAGAAATGAGGCCCCCCAGGCTGCACCCCTCCTGGGTCTTCCTGAGCAGGGCGGGGGCATAGCGGTCCCTCCCCCGCGACCACTCACACTCACCTGTATTCCGTGGCTGCAGACAGGGGCGGGTTACAGAGGCCCCGGAAGTTGGGGTCTGACAGGCAGGTCCCGTTGGCACCCACCCTGACAAGGTACGCATTCAGGATTTCTGAGGCCCGGGCCACGTCCCCTAGGGCATCCAAGCTGGGCAAGTCGCTGCAGGGGGACAGGTCAAAGGCCACAGCCTTGTAGGGGCCTGTCCTCCCTCCCTCTGTCTGCTGGAACGTGGAGCTCAGGGGAGTCCTGCTGTCGTCCTGCACGGAGGCGTTCCTGGAGCTCGCTGTAGGGACAGCGGCAGCGGTGAGGCTCCTGGCCACCCCGGGCTCAACAGGACTCCCTCAGCCTGTCACCCAGTCCCCGAACATCCCCTGAGCAGTGCTCTGAGTAGGTGCTGGGCCCCAGGGTCCCAGGCAGGGCCTGCCTCAGGGGCTCCCTGCACGTTGGGGGAGATAGGCAGCAGCACCCCTGGACTTCGGGCAAGAGGACGGCTCCTCCTCCTGCGGGCCAGGACGGGCTGCCGGGTCCTCCCATCCCGACAGACTTCCATCATTTCCCTCCCCGCGAGAGCGCCGGCCCCAACTGTGAATGGGAGAGAAAGAGCCCGCGGTGTGCACACACTGGGCCGGGGCCCAGGGGAGGGCCCCGAATGAGCTCCTGCACACGTCCGGCTACCAGAAATGCAAGAGGGCTGTCACTGGGTTCCTTCTCCCAGAAGCCAGGATTGCTCCGGTGACCAGGCGGGACTGGCCCAGAGCACGCGGGTCCAAGCGCGTAGTTCTGACAAACACTGGCCGTGCCCCACCTGGGCAAGCTGGGCAAGGGCTGGTGCTGGAGGCACCACAGAGATCCGGGCTCACATTCCAGCCTCTGTTGGTTCCTGGCTCTGTGATGGGACAGATGTCTTGCAATGCTAGGGCTAAGGTATGCAGAGCACTGAGCGTCATGTATGTGCTCAGTGACCAGTGCTGTCTGCACTTCTCCGCTAGCCGGGACATCTCTCTGGGGCAAAGAGGAACGTGTGACTGCAGCACTCAGCCCGGGGCTGGCCCAGGGCAGGCACAGCGTTCTCGCTGAACGGCAGAGCGAGAGCATCCCACGACCTGCCTCCTTTCCTCCTACTGCAGACAGGCCAATCCCCCTTTCAGCGCAGCCCAAGCGAAGCAGAACCCTTACCTAGGTCGACAAGGACATAGAGGTAGATCTCATAGGTGCCGTCAAGGGCCGCTGAGCTGTCAAACATGCAGAGAGGCTTTTCCAAGGCCACCGTGGTGAGGGTGGGGTTGTTGGTGGCAAAGGTCATGCTGGCCAGTTGGGGCTGGAGGTTCACACCTAGAGGAGGCAGTGAGGACGGCAGCTGACCTCCAGTAGAACTGTCCACACCCGCAGGCACACTGTGCCACCCGCATGTCTGCATACAACACTGGGCACCTAGGGTGTACGAGCCCTGGGGTTCGACCTTCCCACCGGCCATCTCCGGAATCTGTCTCACACCCAGGCAGCTCCCCAGCCCTCACCAGCCATCCTCCCCGCCCAAACCAAGCAGTCCAGACTAACGGCTGCCCTCTCTCCCCACCCATAGACGGCCAGTTGCCAAGGACCCCACTGCCTCTCCAAAGCATCTCCTCACCCAGTCAGCCCAGCCTTGGAGTTCTACTCTTTTCACTGGGACCCCAGAAACCAGCCTCTCCCCAATCCCAGTCCTTTGCTCTAACACGCAAGTCTGACCCTGTCACTCTCCTGCTGGGCCCCTTCTGTGGCTGTCCCTGTCTCTCCACAGCACCCATCCATGAGCCTGGGAACCCCCACCCAAGGAAACTTATTAATCAGTGTTGTCTTTATTATTAGTATCTGAATCCCCAGAGCCTGCGGCGTGGCGCAGAGCAGCATCCTGCCTGTTCCTGGAGCGAACACGCGAAGTTCCCGTCCCCAAGGCCACGCGCCACCCCGGCTCCTCTGAGGACAGCGGGAGGGTCAGGGCCCGGGACTCAGCCGCCCGCCCTCCCAGGGCACGACCCCTTTCCTCTTCCCCGCTCACCCACGCCAAGCCGCAGGCAGCCGAGGGCCAGCAGGGCCCAGAGCGGAGGCATAGCCCGGAACACAGCGCGGGAGCGCGGGCGCGTGGTGCAGGGGACCCCGGAGCCCCGCGCCTTTCACCGTCCGCGCACCTGGACGCCCGGGCCCTCCCTCGGCGCGCCCGGCCCCGCCCCGCCCCGCCCGCGCCGACCAATCCCCGGCCCCCTCGCGAGCTATTTGCATACGCCCCGCCCCACGACGTGCCAGAGGACCCCACCGGCGATGTGGGACCTCTCCCCGCACCCTTACCGTAGCGCCAAGGGTGCGCCGCTGGGGTGGGCTGGGGTGGCGCTGTCCCGGCGTCTGGGATACACGGGGGGCTGGGGGCAAGACATCCCCTCTTTGAGCAGCCGCTTCCACCCTGGGAGATGGGGGCGCTAAGTCCCGCAGCTATTTATGGAGACCCCACTAAGCGCCAGGTGCGGGCTGGGCTCTGCTGGAGAAGGACCCGCTAATCCGAGAAGGTGCGTCGCGGAAACCTTCCAGTCCGGGGCCTGTGAGCCCTCCGGGGACCCCAGGGTGACCCTTTGGGTTCACAGGTGCGAGGCCAGGGCGGGAACGGACTCCCCGGGAACGCCCAGATGGGGGGAGCGCAGTCCTGCCTCCCAGCCCCTGCTGGTTCAAAAGGCCTGCTCTGGGCTTGAAAACCGTGCTGGGGGCTTCCCCTGGTCTAGATGGTTCCTTCCAGCGTCGGAATCTTGCTTTTTCTCCAGGAGCAACCTAAATATTACATTCTACATTTCAGACATAAGTCAGTGAGGATAGGAGAAACCTAAAACTGGAAGCCAGTAGAAAGTAAGGAATCCAGGTATAACACGAAGGTCATAGCCCCATGTAGAAACACTCCGTGTGAGAGACTCCGGAAGGCTCGTCGGACTGCGCTGGCTTGTAGAGAGCTCTCTAAGGGCGAAGAGGACTCTAGCTGGACCCCACTCCGCAGGAGCCAGGCAGCCAGGAGGGCAGAGGGTTCTGGAGCGACCCGCGGTATCCTAAACTGGGGTCAGGACCCAGGCCCTCACTGCAGGAAGAGGGAGATTTGGAAAGGAGGAGGAAGAACTTGTGGAGTTTTGAATTCGCAGTCTCCTGGTGACAAAATAACAACTCCCAAGCTCTTCTGTCTGCCCCAGTGACTCCCAAGGGGCAGGAGCCCCCACTCAGCACTCTGGGTTGTGAAACAGCAGTCCCCAGTAAATGACACCAGGGCCCCTTGGAGACAGGGTCACTCTGGGGCTGGGACAGGGAAGGTCAAGAGGAGCCTAGATGCTAAAGTGCTAGACGGTGATGAGGGGATGTCCGAGGTACTGGCACAGAGGGGCTTGAACGGGCTCCCAGAGGTGCCGTGGAATTTGCACACAAAATAAAGTGTGTGTGGAAGTGACGTGTTTAGCCCATTGGATGAGACATGAATCCATGAGTCAATACTGGTACTTTTTAAAAAAGTTGTAGAAGAAAACATTTTTCTTCAAAGAATACCAACTAATAAATGTACAAGAAATGCCAGAACACAAATCAACGTTCTGCAAAGATGCTGGTAATAACGGATTTCAGGAAAGCATCTTCTCAATCAGTGTGAAAACCACAGAGGAATGAATTTTAAGGACCAACAGGTGCAGGAATCGGGGTGCCAATTTCGTGAGGGACTCAAACCTCATGTGACCAGGAACGGGGTGGACTGACCTCCTGATCTTCCCGGGTCGTGCCTCAGAAGGCTCGGGACCATCTGGGTAATGTTCCCATCCAAAAACTTAAGCCTGAATCCAAACAAAAGGAAACACTCGAACCAATCCAAATTGAGGGTCTTTCTGCAAGCCCGCTGGCCCGGATGCTTTGAAATGTTCTATCAGCAAAAGCAGAGGTAAACACAAAACAAAAGGCTGAGAACCGTTGTAGACTGAAGGAAACCAAACAACTCACTGCCCCTTGCAACCCTCGGCTAATTCTTACTAAAAACAACCTGTAGGGGTACCTGGGTGGCTCAGCTGACTGAGCTGACTCTTGGTTTCGGCTCAGGTCATGATGGCAGGGTCTTGGGAGAGAGTCCCACATTGGGCTCCCTGCTCAGCGGGGAGCCTGCATCTCCCCCCAGCCCCCTCCCAAATGTATGGATATTTATTATATTGTTCTTGAGATGTGTCTATAGTTTGAAATTTGCCCAAGTAAAAATGTTTTTAAGGGGCACCTGGGTGGCTCAGTGGGTTAAGCCGCTGCCTTCGGCTCAGGTCATGATCTCAGGGTCCTGGAATCGAGTCCCGCATTGGGCTCTCTGCTCAGCAGAGAGCCTGTTTCCCTTCCTCTCTCTCTGCCTGCCTCTCCGCTTACTTGTGATCTCTCTCTGTCAAATAAATAAATAAAATCTTTTAAAAAAAAAAGTTTTTAAAAACCAAACGTGCTGCTCCTGTCTCCGGGCCTCAGAGATATGGGGAGGCGTCCAATCGCCAGAGCCCTGACATGCAGAGTAGATGCTCAGATCCTTATCACCCGGGGACAGAATGTAGCAGAAAGTCTCTGCCCCAGAGATAAGGATCTTTTGGGCAAAGCAGTAGGGGTTCCTCTAAGAATTTTTATGGGCTGACATTTCTTGTTCAACGTCCAACGATTGTTTGTGAACCTGGACTTGAATAGGGACTGGCTGAGCTGATCATGAAGGTTCAGCCCAAGGTCACCCACGAGAGGGAGAAGACCCCAGGCACGTTGGTCTTCTCCCAGACCCTGCAGTTTCTCATGAAAAAACATACAAAAAGTCCTCCGGTCTCTTGTCTTGCCCAAATATGGCAAGAACATCTGGGGAAAAGAGTTAAAATAACAATCTGCTAAGGCCCCAAAACATTCTTGGGAAAAAAAAGAAAAAAAAGCCTTGCATTTATAAACAAGTCTGCACTTCAAAGATGCTGACTTTTGTTGGCCAGTTCTGAAGAGGAGTGAGTGTAGGAGAAGAGGGTCGCCGTGGTCCCTTCACCGGGGAGACTCCCAGGCTGGTGTTTGTAGAGGGAAACGGGGGACAGGAGGGACCCCCAAACCAATCTCCTGCTGCAGCCTCGCACCCCAGGTGCACATTCCAAGAACATTTTTTGCCAAAAAAAATTTTTTTTTTAAAATTTCCCTTTCAGATCAAGCAAATTCCAGGGCACCGAGCTTTGAGTCTGACTTTAAATCTGCTTTTCTACCTCGGCACCTCAGATTGTCTCTGTGAACCCTGGCCCAGACGACATGCTTGTCAGGAGGCCACCAAGCAGGAAGTTCTGGGATGTGAAAGGTTATGCAAAGCCCAGCCCTGCGCAGTCCTCCTTTGAATTCAAAACATGGGGAATTTATGGGTCGGAAATTTTTGACCCAGAAATGTTTCTCCCAGCACCAGAGAGGCCTGAGCTGCTTTCTGCTACTCATTTTTTAAGGAGTCAGAGGCGCTGTGGGTAACTTTTGCCCCCGGAGGCTCTCTCTGGCTTTTCGTGTTTGTTACATCCGAGAGGTCCTGAAAACCAAACTTTCCAATGTGCTCAGATTTGGTCCCCTTGACACCAAATGAAATGAAAGCAAACAAAATGAAGCAAAGCGCCCCAAGCCCCAGGCCTTGGGGGCTCAGGGGTTCACCCGCAGCCCCGGGTTGTTCTCGGCCTCCCCTCCCGCTCCCCCAGGCTCCAGACACCTGTCCTGCCCAGCGTTCCCACCTTGCTAGTCCCGGAAGACCCTGCCCCTTTCCAAAGCCTTTGTTTCTTTTTCAGGGAAGCTGGGCTAGCAGGTGCCCCCTTGCTGAACAGAGGCAAGAAATGTGGTGGTGGGGGGAGCGGTGAATGCTCTGGGACTGGGGCGTGGACAAGGCTGGAGTTTCGATGTCTCCCACCGCCTCCTGGCTGCCGCCCGCTGCGCAGCAAGGTCAGGCCTGTCCTGCCCTCTCCCGACTGCCCCAGTCCCCCCTTTCTGGCCCTTCTCATGCTGAATCCAACCTTATTCAATAGCTTTGTCCTGAGTGCCTACCATGGGCTGGGCACACCAGTCCCCCAAGCGCCTCGAATCTGTCTCTTCCTTCCCCATCCTGCTACGCTGCCTGGCGCACCGTAAAAGTTTGCTGGGGCTGCGGACCCAAATAGCACAGGCGGAGCCTGAGCCACAGACACTTGGTTTCTCAGAGCTCTGGAGGCCCGAAGTCTAAGATCAAAGCGTGGGCAGGGCTGGTTCTTCCCAGGGCCCCTCTTCTGGGCATGGCCGTTCGCACCCTGTGTCCTCACATGACGTCCCTCCGTGTGTGTCTGTATCCTGACCTCCTCTTTTTCTGAGGACCCCAGGCAGGTTGGATTAGAGCTCATCCTAAGGACTGTATTTTACCTTAATTACCTCCTCTGAGGCCCTGTCTACAAACACGGTCATGTTCTAATGTCCTGGGGCTGAGGGCCTCAGCCTATGGATTTGGGGGGGACACAGTTGACTGGACAGATGGACATGCCCAGTGACCCCCAGGGAGGAAATAGGGAAACGGATTTTAAATTTAAGTCATGGGGCCCCATGGGACCCTACCCAGCCCTGCCTCTACCTCAGTCCGTTCTCTCGCCTGTCACCTCTCCAGGGCCTCTCCACCCAGAAGCCACCGTAGCATTTCTAAAGTATAAATCTGATGGTCACCTCCCTTGTGTAAAGCCCCTCAGAGACCCTGACGGTCCTCAGGACACAGCCGCGCTTCTGACCCCGGCGTCCAAGGCCCTGCGTGGCAGCTCACTATGACCAACCTGTCTGCCTCCCCCTCACCCCTCACCACTGGCACCAGCCCCACGGGACACTGGCATGTCCCCAAGCTCCCCATGCTCTCTCTTGACCTTTGTGGCTCCAAAAGCAAGGGCTTTCTCTGTTGTCCCTGACTTTGGTGTCAACAACTAATGCTTTCTCAAGTCCCCTCCCCTGGATTGCTGCCCTGAGGCCATTTCTGCACCTGCTGGGACCACTGCCTGGGGGGCCTGGGCCGTGCTTCTGCATGGAGGTCCCTTGTCCTCCAAGCCCAGCCCCAATCCGTTCTCCTCCGGAAGTCTTCCTTCCGTGGCTCTCCTGCACGTGACCTGTGGGCTTTGACATCATCATGCCTTTGGTGTATCTTCCTCCCCCAAGCCCCAGAAGAAGAGCCCCTCCCAGGCCGCGACAGTGTCCTCTTCCTCACGATGGTTTCTGCGCCCTGCCCGGGGTCCATGCCCATCAGTGTTGAATGAACAATTGGAAGAATTTTTAAATGAACAGAAGTAGAAGAGAAGAAAGTCTTTCCAGGTTCCAAGCGTGTCTCAGTTCACAGCAGACTCTTCTGGAAGGAGCTAGATCGTGGCACAGAGCAGGCTGACATCAGGAGGAATGGTCACAAAGTAGACACATTTTACAGGATGGGCCACCAGGACTTGGGCTGATGATGGGATATGGGGAACAGGTGAGGGGAAATTGAGGGTGGCCTACGTTCTTGCCTGCGGGACTGGAAGGAGGGAGTGGCCCTTAACCGAGATGGGCAAGACCATAGGTCGGATGGGTCTGGAGAGGAGAGGGAATCAAGACATGGGTTTTTGAGGCAACCCACAGAATGGGAGAAGATGTTTGCAAATGACACTACAGACAAAGGGCTGATATCCGAGATCTATAAAGAACTCCTCAAACTCAACACACATGAAACAGATAAGCATGTCAAAAAATGGGCAGAAGACATGAACAGACACTTCTCCAAAGAAGACATACAGATGGCCAACAGACACCTGAAGAAATGTTCGTCATCACTAGCCATCAGGGAGATTCAAATCAAAACTACATTGAGATACCACCTTACACCAGTTGGAATGGCCAAAATCAACGAGACCATAAACAACAGGTGTTGGAGAGGATGTGGAGAAAGGGGAACCCTCTTACACGGTTGGCGGGAATGCAAGTTGGTGCAGCCACTTTGGAGAACAGTGTGGAGATTCCTTAAGAAATTAAAAATAGAGCTACTACTTTTGCACTACTGGGTATTTACCTCAAAGATACAGATGTAGTGAAAAGAAGGGTCATCTGCACCCCAGTGTTCATAGCAGCAATGGCCACAGTCGCCAAACTGTGGAAAGAACCAAGATGCCCTTCAACAGATGAATTGATAAAGAAGATATGGTCCATATATACAATGGAATATTATGCAGCCAACAGATGAATGGATAAGGAAGATGTGGTCCCTAGACACTATGGAGTATGACGCCTCCATCAGAAAGGATGAATGCCCAACTTTTGCATCAACATGGACTGGACTGGAAGAGATTATGCTGAGTGAAATGAGTCAAGCAGAGAGAGTCAGTTATCATATGGTTTCACTTACTTGTGGAGCATCAGGAATAACACAGAGGACATGGGGAGATGGAGAGGAGAAGGGAGTTGGGGAAATCGGAGGGGGAGACGAACCATGAGAGACTGTGGACTCTGAGGAACAGACTGAGGGGCTTGGAGGGGAGGGGGGAGGGGTTTGGGTGAGCCTGGTGGTGGGCATTCAGGAGGGCACGGACTGCATGGAGCCCTGGGTGTGGTGCATAAACAATGAATCTTGGAACACTGAGAAAAATAAAACCAAGTTAGAAAAAAAAAAAGACATGGGTTTTAGAGCTTTTCATTCGGTATTTCCCAGTTGAGGCTCTGGAGTCCAACAGTGGAAAGTAGCTTAGTGGGGCCACCCAGCCACTCCCGGCCCTGGTCAAATTGCAGCATTCTTACTGTTGCAATGGTGTCCACTCTGGGATCCGAGGGGCTGGCTCCCCGTCAGAGGAAGCAGCAGCAGCTTCTCCCCATCAACCCCCACCCAGCAACGGCTGAGGGTTGCAGGAGGTGGGGGACTGATCTACAACCTGAACTTACCTTTCCCGGATGTCCCCAAGCTCCTTAGGGCACAGGGGACCGAGGACGGTAGGACCCGCTGGGTTTCTGGGGAAGCTCTTGGAGCCCCGGAGTCAAGGCCAAGGGCTGTCCTTGAAGCAGAGGGTGTCCGTGGGATGCTCAGGTGCCCACCCCCTTGGCCTCGGGGAAGGTGAGGCTTCTCTGGTGGAGCAGAGCCCAAGTGCTTTGTCCATCTCCGGCAGGAAGCCGGCTGAGACGTTCATCTCCTGTTCTCTGTGGGATCTGGAGGCTGCCAGGCCTGGGGGGGCCGTTCCTGCCCAGCCACAAAGGTCTTGGTTGGCTCAGAATTGCTCTCCCTCGGCCGCCTGGGGGAGTCCCCACTGGCACCTCACCCAGAGCCGACCTAGGTGGCGCAGAGCCAGGAGAATGAGCCCAGGCCCTGGAGGGAGGAGAGGGGGCATTTCATGTCCCAAGTACCTCCCCCTCCCTCGTGTCCCTTCCTCCCTGTACCAGCTCGGGTGGGCCTTTGGGGTCTCCCCTCGCCACACCCCCTCCCCTTTACAGAGGAGAAAACAGGACCCCTGGGGATGGCTGGGTCCCGGGGGGATGGCTGAGCACTGGGAGCCCAGACTCCAGGCCTCAGTCTGGTTTGGCTCCTGCTCAACCCTTCCCCAGCCCCATCCATCCCAGTCACTGCCTGGCCAGCAGGAAGGGGCCCCCCTGAGCACCCAGATCCAGCGAGGCCCAGAAGGAAGAGCTGGGGACAGCCATACAGCACAGCCCCAGCAGGCGGGCTCAGGAGCCCCTCTTCTTGCCCCCACATGTGCTCCTGCATCCCTGCCGACACGCACGCGGGGGGCCTGGCCTCTGTCTGCTGCCTCTCGAGCTCAGATACAGAACAGTTCCTACTGGGTGTTCTCTGCCCCTGCCCTTTGGGTGTTGGAGATACCTGGCCCGCAGCCGCACATCTAAAATGACTTTTCCCTGTCCTGTCCCCACCCTAAGTCAAGCCCCATAAGGGCATCTGCAATGCCCGACAAATGTCTTCTTGTGAACCTGTGAAAGCCTCGGGCCTCCCTGGACACTTCCCTAGGGAGGAGGCCCGGAGGCATCCAGGCTAAGCACACGGGACTTACCGCCCACCCTGCCTGTGCAGCTTTGGGCCAGCAAAGGGCTCACTGCGCAGTGTCAGCCTTTGCAAACGGTCATCATCTGTCCCTCACGGGTCTGCTCGGAGGATGAAATAAACCCATATAGACAGCAAAGGACTCGGCTGGGAGGATTCGCTGAGACAGTGTGTGTAGAAGGAAGGCTCCCTGGGCAGTTGCTTGCTTAGCCGCGTCTTCCTAAACTAAAATAACTACAAGAGCAAAGTCAGCTCCCCGAATGTACTCGCCACCTGGTCAGTGTGGGGTAGCCAGGCATGCGGCCGGCAGCCGCCATGCAGGACCTGACAGAGCTAGAACATTCCTGTCCCTGCAGAAGGTTCTGCTAGCACTGTCTGGAGGCTGGGATGGCCGTCCATGAGGCCTCCCACGGGGATTCCATTTATTGGTTAGAACGGGGACAGGCATAAGAGGTGGGTCGCGGGAGAGCACCTGTGACAATGGCTGCGTGTCCTTCCCTCAAATGAACGTGCATTTAGCAAGTGCATATCAATGGCCTGTGACTGTGCACTGGGGATACAATATCCTGACCATCGTGGGAAGAAAGACACCCCACGCTCAGGATGCTGTATAGTAGGGAAGGGAGACATTCGTCAAATAATCAGACAAAACACATCCCCCCAAACCCACCCCAGGCTAGGGAGAGGCTATTGGAGTCTGGGCTTGGGACACCTTCCAAGCTGGCAGGACACGCACCCTGAGGGAGCGGCCCCTCGGCTGGGCTCTGGGGGGTGAGGTCTGGCCAGGCAGAGGCTCCCAAGCCCGTGCGGAGAGGACTGCACGTTGGCACAAGACATTTAGAACTGCACCCCAGCAGGGGGTGGGGCAGCCCCTCCTGCTGCCCGTGACCCCCAGGCCTCAGGGGCAAGAAAGAGTATGCTGGAAGACAGCAGACCCAGCTCCTGCCCGTGACCTCCACCTCTAGACCAGCTGTTGGGATCAGGAGGGGCGGATGGAGGGTGTCTCGTCTGGGGAGAGGCTGGAGGCCCCACGGGAAGGGACAAGCTAAGGGTCTCCTCCCCAGCTTTTGAATTCAACTTTCAAACCTTAGATTCTAACATATGGCTCTAGCAAATGTGAACACTTAGGAAAGAATGATTTTTAGGGGTGCCTGGGTGGCTCAGTGGGTTAAAGCCTCTGCCTTCAGCTCAGGTCATGATCTCAGGGTCCTGGGATCGAGCCCCGCATCGGGCTCTCCGCTCAGTGGGGAACTTGCTTCCTCCTCTCTCTCTGCCTGCCTCTCTGCCTCCTTGTGATCTCTGTCAAATAAATAAATAAAATATTAAAAATAAATAAATAAAATCTTTAAAAGAAAACGATTTTTGTTATGGAGAATTTAAAACACACACAGAAGTAGAGCTAATAAAATATGTACCTAGTGCACAGCCTCACCAATGACTTGGCTAATTTTGTTGATTTAAAATTTTTTTTCATCATGGAGAATTATAAATATATACAAAGGTAGAGCGATTGCACAATGACTCTTGAGTACCCATCCCCCAGCGTTGACAATGATGGACTTCTATCAATCTTATTTTGCTCACGCCCATTTGCCCATCCCTGAGGTGATTATGAAACAAATCCTAATTTGCAACGATTGAAGTTACAGAATGCTGGGTTATTCTAGGAGTCCTTGCCTTGAGCAAGAATACATCTTCAAACAAATGTATTCTTTATTGATACAATAATGGAATGAGAGATAAGACAGTGTAAGCTCGTTCTAGTATGGCCCCCCTCCCGGGACATTATTAATGGTAACTTTGTATCACTATGGGCGTGGTTCTTCATAGAGTTAGTCCGCTTTAATCAAGCAGGGTCAGTTTTCTTCCTTTGATCTTCAAATTGTCAGAACCTTGGCCAAAGGGAGCCCTTAACCAAGCCCTGGCATCCTTGTGACATGACCCCAATGATCCTTAACAGTCTTTCTTGCCCTGTGGTTCACCACAGCGTTCCAGGTCCAGCAGGAGGCTCCCAGCTCACCCACAGGGACGTGGGGACATGCCTGTCATTAATGGCTGGCTACTGCAGTTATTTGAAACATGAGTTTGTGTCAATATTTCTGAGGTAGTTCTAACATTCTTCTATTATTGAATTCTATAATTGTTCCTTATGTTCTCACCTGAAAATCTTGATGCCTAACCCACCAACATACATACTTAGTTGCTTTTGTTCACAATACAATACAATAGTTCCAAAATAATTCTGCCAGTATAAAAACCCAAAGGAAGGCAGGAAGGAGGGAAGAAGGAAAAAGTACCAAAGCAAGAACAAGATTTTCTTAGCAAGTCATTTTGTGGGTAGCCTCACTTTGTAATGGTGAATTTTATGCATCAAATTGGCTGGACCACAGGGGCCAGATATTTAGTTAAACATTATTCTAGATGTTTCTGTGAAAATGTTTTTTGGATGAGATTATCATTTAAATCAGTGGGCTCCCAGTAAAGCAGTTTACCCTCCACGATGTGGGTGGGGCTCACCCAATCAGTTGAAGGCTGAAATAGAACAAAAGACAGACCTTCCCTGAGCAAGAGTGAGGTCTGTCTCCAGCTGGCTCCTGGACTTGAACATCAGCCTCTTCAGATCTCCAGCCTGATGGCTGCCCTGCAAATCTGGGACTTACCAAGCCTCTACCATCACATAAGCCAGTTTATTAAAACCTCTCTCCCCCCTCCTTCTCCTCCCCCGACACCCTGATGCGGCCAGGTTTGTCTGTAGGACCGTAAGACACCTTCTAAGGATGCTCTATTCAATGCCTTTCAACAAGGGATGATTCTGCCCCCGGGAGACACGTAGCAATGTCTGGACGCACTGTTGATTGACACCGCTGGGTGACGAGGAGGGGTGCTGCTGGCATCTAGGGAGTGGAGCCCAAAATGTTTCCAAACATCCTACAGATCACAGGGCAAGTGCACACAAGAATGCACGACCAAAGACTAAGCTTAGACTAGCGAGGCAAACCTCGGCTGAAAGCATGGAGCAGGACCACAAAAGTGGAAATAGAGTCAACTGTGATTATAACTCCAGGAAAAACCAGTCCCAACAACGTACCATCTGGGGAAAGATAAAGTGGGTTAGGCTGGAGAGCAGCCACGGAACTCACCCATTTAAAGTGCACCGTTCGGGGCACCAGCTGGCTCAGCCGGTGAAGCATCTGCCTCTGGATCTCAGGGCTCTGAGTTCGAGCCCCACGCTGGGTGCAGAGATTGGTCACTTAAAAATAAAATCTGAAAAAAAAAATAAATGAAATATAAAGTGCGTAAATCTGTGGTTCTTATTTGCAGGGCTGTGCAATCCTCACCACAAGCAGACGTCTCCATCACACCCCAGAGAAGTCCCACACCCATCAGCTCCCTCCTGTTCGCGCTCTCCCTGGCAACCACCAGGCCAGTTCCCGTCTCTAAGGACTATTCTGGGAGCTTCATATAATTGGCATCACACACTATGAGGCTTTTTGCGGCTGTCTTCTCTCACCAAGCACAATGTTTTCAAGATTCATCTTTTATTTGAGAGAGAGAGAGAGAGCACGCGCAAGTTGGTGAAGGAACTGAGGGAGTGAGAATCTAAAGTGGACTCTGAATTCAGCACAGAGCCTGACACTCTGTGTCAGGGGCTCAGGGTCTCAATCTATGACCCCGAGATCTTGACCTGAGCCAAAATCACGACTTGGGCGCTTAACCAACTGAGCCACCCGGGCGCCCTCAGTCACAGCACCTATCAGGACTCTGTCCCTTTGCACAGCCATATTCCGCAATATGGCCAGGCCGCGCCGTGGTCCTTCCCCATTCGTGCACTGATCGGCATTTGGGTTGTTCTCACTTCGAGGCCATTAAAATTCCTGCGGCCGTGAACTTCTGCGCACACGTTCTCGCGTGGACAGGCGCGTTCTCTCCAGTAGACACCTGCGGCAAAATGGCTAGGACGCGTGGTTACTGTCTAGTCAACCCTTCGAGGAGCTGCCGGGCTGTTCTCCACGGCGGCCACACCGATTTGCGTTTTCACCAGCAGTGCCCGAGGGGTCACTCCCCCCACATCCCACCCACACTCATTACCCGATGTCTGTCTTGTGTATGACAGACACCCTAGCAGGCGTGAAAGTGTATGTCATGATGCAGAGAGGTTCACAAGACCTGGGGATCGCACTGTTTGGTTTAGAATATCTCAATGGCTTCCTGTGTATCTCAGGAGGAAGTCCAGGATCCTCCCCTTGACCCTCCAAGCCCGGCATGCGTGGCCTGTGCCACCGTGGACATGGCTCCCAGGTGCCCCTCCCACAGCAGCCTGGCCTCTGTGTCGAGCTCCAGCCACACGAGCCGGCTCTCCTCCCCATCAGGCTGCTGTCCTCTCTGCCTTCAAGGGCTCACCTGCTCCCGTCTGTCCCCACCTCTTTCCGTGCCAGATTCTAATCTAGTTTTTGACGGCTTGAGCTGAAATGTCTCTGCCTCCCTCTGGGGACCGGTTCCTGACCCGCATCCCACAGGCTTTCAGCATCCCAGGCTGCTGCTTTGCTGCCTTCAGAAAATATCGCCCTGTTCATCAGCCCGACCCCCCACACCCCCCCACCCCTGCCACAACAACCATTTGTATCGGGCTCCCTATGTCCCCAGAGCCTGGGACGGTGCCTTAAATGGAGGAAGTACACAGTACAGAGCTCTTAGCGCAGGGCTAGAGCTGATGCGAGCATGAGAAGGAGATGCTCATTAGGGTAAGATCTTCCCTGCTCACCTGCTCAGACCTTGCAGCCAGGCCTCAGCTGGCCCGTGCCCTCGCTAACCTCAGCAGGCAGAGGGGTGGCCCGGAAAGATCAGGGTCTCGTGTACTCAGCACTTGCTAGGTGCTAGCCAGGGGCCGATCAAAGAATTTTCTACCTCCTCTCGGGTCCTGACCATAGCCTTTGTGGTAGGAGCTCTTGTTATGCCCATTTTAAAGGTGGGTATGTTCAATTTCCTGGGACTGATGTAAAAAACCTCACCTCAAACGGGAGGCTTACAACAACAGAGATTTATCCCTGCCCGGGTCTTGGGCCAACGGCTGCCATCAGGTGTGGGCGGGCCCGTGCTCCCCCTGGAGGCTCCTGGAAGAATTTGTTCCTCGCGGCTGGTTTTCAGTTTCAGGGTTGGCTGGTGGCCGCCAGGCTCCAATCTCTGCTCTGAGGGTCACATGGGCTCCTTCCCTGTCTCTGAACTCCCTCTGCTTCTCTCTGATAAGGAACATGTGACTGCATTTGGGACTCACACTGATAACCCAGTATAAAGTCCTTCTAGTAACACCCTTAATTAATCGTCTTTGGAAGGTTCAATGCCCAAGTTCTGGGATCGGGAGGTAGAAGCATCTTTTGGGAGGCCACCATTCAGCACACCACAGGCCACTGTGTCGGGGTGGCAGAGCGGGCCCAGGAGCACCACAGTGTGACCCCTGAGCTCTGGTCTCCCTGGGGCCTGCTCACTCCCCGGGGACAAGACACCAAGCCCACCCGAGGGACAGGGCGTCATGGCTGGTCTCCTGATACTGGAGAGGCGTGGGGGCGAGTGTGCACTTCTGCGCTGGGAGCACCTGCATCACAGAGGTTGGGAAACCCCCCCTTTTGGAGCCGCAGACGCCCAGACAGGTGACCCCAGAGGGCACCACTGCGCACCCCCCCAGGTGCCACGCTCTGCTGGAGCTTTCCAGGACTGACCTGTTGAGGGCTATCCGAGGTGTATTTGTTTCTTGTCTGTGTCCCTGCATTAAACATAACCTCCCCAAGGGCAGTCTTGGTGCCCCAGGAGCAGTGCCTGGCCCACAGGTGTCGAGAGAGGCAGGTTGTAAGTGGCTGAGCCCAGATCCTCTGGGAAAGGGGGTCCCACCATCCAGTCTTCCTCGGTGGACACTCTTCCCTGGGGAACGCTCAGGGGCCAGGAGCCTGCCTTCTAATTCGGGAGGGGTGGAAATGGTAGCTCGGGCCCCTTCTGCTGGTCCTAGGCAGTGGGGAGGAGAGAGGGGGAACGCTGGAGCCCTCCCTGCAGAGAGTATGGAGCAGGGAAGCCCGGGACCTGGTGCTCAGCCAGAGTCCAGCCCCAGCATTGTTCGAGAAACCAGACGTGCTGTGCGCCACGGAGGACCGCTGACCCCACTCCTGGTGGGACTCTCCTTATGCAGACGCCAGCCTTCTCTCCGTGACCCTGACCTAGACCATCCTCTCCTTCATGCGCACGCAGAGGGACCCGGCTCTCCGGAGTCTCTTCTTACAAGGACACGGACCCTTCTGCCCTCCTCTAACTGAACCCCCTCCTGTAGGCCCCACCCCCCAATACGGCCACACCGCCGCCCTGGGGGGCTAGGGATGTGGGACTCACGGGCGCGTTCCTTCAGCACACAAGCACGCCGTCCCTCTGAGAGGCTGGGCCCGGGGCCGGGCGGCTCAGGGGAGGACGCGGCAGCTCAGAGCTGGGGCCGCGCAGCTGGCAGGGGGGCGGCCAGAAACTTCCATCCAAGGCCGCGGGAAGCCAAGGGCCCTGCGCGCCGCCCGCTGCCACAGCCCAGACTCATTCACTCATTCACTCATTGCTCATTCCTTCCTTCCTCCTCTCGGCCCACAAAGGAAACTCCCGCTCCCTTAAATCTGGGACACGGGATGAAGAGTCCTCGCCCAGGAAAGGACAGGAACACCCCTCTCTTCCCCCAGGGATCATGACTCTGCCCACCCCTGTCCTCCTCCAGGACCTGTCAGCTAAGGGGACAGGTGTGTTCCCATATGTGTTCGGGGGTACGAGAGAAAGGCACAAGGAGACAGGTCTCGGGAGCCAAAGCGTGACGGCACAGGCCTGCCAGGCCCCGGCGCGGGCCCAGCCTCTCCTTGGTCCCTCACGGCCCTGAGCAGGTGATGGGCAGACCCTCCGCTTAGGTCACAGCAATACTTCTAAGCAACATTTCCAAGCATCTCCTCTGTGCCGGGCCTTCCCCTGAGCGTTAGGCAGGCGCTGTCTCATTCCTCTTCCTGTCTCATTACTCATTACTCTTCCTGAGAAGAAGAGGCGGGGACTAGCTTTAATATCACCCCCCCATTTGCCAAATGAAGAAATTGAAGCACAGAGAAGTTCAGTAACTCACCTAAGATCACACAGTAAGCCGGAGTCGGAGTGGGGACATGAACCCAGCGAGCGTCCCTCTGGTTTTTGTCACGCATCACCTACACGGTGCCTGTGTGACCAGAGGCCGGCAGGGACTCTGGGGACCGGGGGTCTGAGTGTTCTAGAACGTTCCGATCCGCTTTTGCAAAGCCGTCTTGCCCACGAGGCATGCCACGTCCGTCAGCTGCCACTCCCGGAGGCTCAGATCACACAGTGTCACCGATCATTACACAGACCCCTGGAACCCTCTCTGGTTGATTAGTTGTGAGAAAATAATTTCCAAACACCTCCGAGTCCTTTACTACTGCTCACAAATCCAAGAGGCATCTCAACGACGATCCGCACCCCAGCCGAACGCCCCTCTGAAGCAGGAGACCGAGGGAAGAGGTGCTGGGAGGGTGTCTTAGGGGAGGGAGCAGCTATTGCAAAGGCCACCTCGCCTTTAGAGGTGGGGAAACTGAGGCAGGAATGGCCCACAGTCTAGGAGGGCACGTCCTCAGGGTTACAGACATGAGATGGGACGGGGTGGGAGCCCGGGAGCCCATTCCTGAACATTCCTAAGCAAGGAGGGGTGGGGGTGCCAGGACGTCCACCACTGATGACCCAGCAACGCTCCCGGATTTATTCACCTGGACACCACTGTCAGAGTGGCCATTCTGGGGTGATAGGTCTTACCTCCTGGGAGACAGGAGCAGTGACCAGCAGTGTGAATGGGGTCCCAGCGGGCTGTGGGAGCCTCCGAGGAAAACCTGGCCCAGCATGAGGCCCAGGAAAGCTTCCTGGAGGCGGTGATACCTTAACTGGGTCTTTAAGGGGGAAGGGAGACCATGATGTGCACAGAGTGTGTTTTTTTGCGGCAGGAGCAAAGCCGGCAGAGCAGGACCTGGCCCCGAGGGCAGCGCTCCGGTGTCGGGCGCCCCCTGGCGGCGGCCCCACGCGCTGTTCCGACGGGGAGGCTTGCCGGTGCCCTGGGGCCTGGGGCGGACTCGGGCTCTGCCTCTGCTTCCAGCAGGGCGCGGCCAGCGGGTGGGGTCTTGCCTGGGCGCTAGAAGGCCCTTTTGGCTGCGGGCGGGAGGACAGAGAGTGAAAGCAGGGAGCCCAGCTGGGAATCCATGCAGCAGCTCCCTGGGGTGTGCGTCCCCTTCGCTCTGTCCCCCTGCCTGGGGCCCCTTCTCTCTCTCCTAGTTTACCCCACCAACTCCCACGGTCCCCCGCTCCCGTGCCCCCCTCCATGTGCAAGGGGCGGCCCACACAGGTGGACACGCGTGTCCCAGCATCCCACCTCACTCCTGCAGGCTCACGGGAAGCAAATCCTCCGCCGTTTCTGACGTCAAGGAGAAGTGCCTTTGAGCTTCCTGGAAACCAGAGCGCAAAGGGAAGCCCTCTGCTTGTTTTATGCACTCAGTGCTCGAGAACAGAGAGGAGTCAGTGGGAGATTTCAGGAGACCCCCCCCTCCAGGTTTGGTGGAACCACAAGAGCCACAAAACTCTGGGCAAATTCCAGGTCACAGGATGGACCCAGTTTCTGGAACCTCCAAATCTCATGTTTCCTAACAGATGTTGGTCACTAGCAGCTCCGAAGAGGGACAGGCTAGGAGAAGGTGTGTCCTCAGAGAAGCAAGCCTTGCTCCTCTTTGGGGGGGGGGGGGCACTGAGGCAGTGGAGAGAGGGGTGGTTGTGGCTAATGCGGCATGGGACAGGTCTGCAAATATTTACAACCAGCTGCACTGACTGGGTCGCTGAGCTACAGGTGTGGTAAAGCCGGGTCCCCTGCGTCTCAGCGAGACAGGGTGGAAGGGGCCTGTGGGCAGAGAGCTCCAGGTCAGCTATAGACTCAACAACCCAGCACAGAAATCATGTACAAGGGAGTCCTAGCACAATTTCTGTGGCCCTCCTCACCCCTCACCCATCAGACGGTCCCCTGTGGTCCTCTCTAGAAAGCAACAGCGAGGGCACCTGGGTGGCTCAGTGGGTTAAGCCCCTGCCTTCGGCTCAGGTCATGATCTCAGGGTCCTGGGATCGAGGCCCGCATCGGGCTCTCTGCTCGGCAGGGAGCCTGCTTCCCTCTCCCTCTCTCTCTCTGCCTGCCTCTCCATCTACTTGTGATTTCTCTCTGTCAAATAAATAAAAATAAATAAATAAATAAATAAATAAATAAGAAAGCAACAGCGACCCTACCTCTGACGGTCTGATGTCTGTCGTGAACAGACTGAGCTCTCATTCCGCCCAGACTCAGCCCAAAACCTGGGTTTCCAGTGGCTGCTCAGCCATCCCTGGCAACCTTTGGAGGCAGCCAGACCGAGAGGGGCTTTGTTGGGCCACCTGAAAAGGGTCTGCAGGTGCAAATCTGTGTCGCCCCCTGCTCAGAACCCAGCCCCAGCTGCCTTACCCCCAGGCCAAAAGCTCATCTGCCTGGGGGGCCGAGATGCCGATGCCCGAGTGCAGAGAAACCAAGGGAGTTGGGGTCCAGGCAAACCGGGGAGCCTGTGCAAGCAAGGGGAGGGACAGAGGGAGAGGGAGAGAGAATCTCAAACAGACTCCCCAGAGCGTGGGGCCCGAGGCGGAGCTCGATCTCATGACCCTGAGACCCTGACGTGAGCTGGAACCAAGAGTTTGACGCTCAACTGACTGCGCCACCCAGGGGCCCCGGCCAGTCACATTTTTTAGGTAGAATCGGCAATAAGAATTTTTTTTTTTTTAATTGACATCGCCCCATTTTTTGGATGGGCAACTGATTTACAGATTTTTTGGTGTAAATGACATGCAATGAAACATGCTTGTTTGAAACGTACGATGTGATGAGTTTTGACAGATACATGAATTTGGACAGGTGTGCCCATAGTTCCTTGAATCCATCACGATAATTGGGGTAATGATTTCCATCACCCCCAAAAGTTTCCTGGTGCCTCTTCTGTAAGAGATTTGGTTGCATTTTTTTGAAGTTCATATACACGGAATTATACGTGTTCTCTTTTTTTGGCCTGGCTTCTTTCACTCAGTAGAACTATTTTGGGCTTCATTCAAGTGTGCTTATGTGTATTAATAGTTCACTCCTTTTTAGTGCTGAGTGGTATTCCACTGTAAGGAGATACAATTCGTTGATCCGTTTGCCTGTGGGGGACACTGGATTGTTTCCATTTTTTTCCTCTTGGCTACTACCAAGGAGCCACTGTGAACGCTCCAGTACAAGTCTCTGGGTGACTGCGCTCTATCGTTTCTCTTGGGGAAATCCTAGGAGGGGAGTGGTTGGGTCACATGGGAGGTGTATGCTTAACTTCTTCCTCTTCTTCTTCTTCTTCTAAGATTTTATTTATTTATTTGACAGAGAGAGAGAGAGAGCACAGCGGAGGAAGAGGGAGAAGCAGACTCCCCACCGAGCAGGGAGCCCGAATCGGGACTCGATCTCAGGACCCTGGGATCATGACCTGAGCTGAAGACAGACGCTCAACCGACTAAGCCACCCAGGTGCCTGGCATATGCTTAACTTCTTAAGAAACTGCCAAATTGTCTTCCAAAGTGGGTGTGGGCGTGTGTTTACTCCCAGCAGCAGGGTATGAGGGGTCTGGTTTTGCCATGTCCCTGCTGATGCTTGCAATGGTCCGTCTTTTCAGTTTGGAACATTCTGGACATTCTGGTGTGTGGGTAGTGGTGTCTCGTATCTAATTCTCTAACGACTAATGATGTCACGCTGCTTCTCATGGGTTTATCGGTCATCCCAATGTCTTCTTTGGTGAAAGGTTTGTTTATTTATTTATTTATTTTAAAAGATTTTATTTAATCTCTTACACACACACACACAGCACAATCGGGGGGAGCAGCAGGCAGGGGGGAGGGAGAAGCAGGCTACCTGCTAAGCAAAGAGCCAGATTCGGGGCTCGATCCCAGGACTCTGGGATCATGACCTGAGCCAAAGGCAGACACTTAACCAACTGAGCCACCCAGGCGCCCCTTGAAAGGTTTATTTAAAAAAGAAAGTGGTGTTAGGGGAACACCTGGCTGGTTCGGTCAGTGGAGTGTGCAACTCTTGATCTCAGGGTTATGGGTTCATGCCCCGTGCTGGGCTTGTAGAGATTACTTAAAAATAAAAAACATTTTTTTTTAAAGGTGGGTTTTATGTCTGCTCACTGCCTGGTTATAAGGGTTCTTTTTGTGTTCTCCATTACTGGTTTTCCGTGTATGCCCCCACGGGGATGTAAGTTGTTCCTGGAGGAGGGGGAGTGCGTCCTCTCTTTATGTGGAGGGCACGGAGGTCCGTACCAGACAGAAACAGACAGCTGTGGGACTAAACATTCATGGAGGCAATGAGGAGAGAAATGTCCAGAAGGGCTCCTTGAGGGATGAAAAAGGTTGGAGATGGGGTTTCAGAGATAGGTCCTTTGCTGGATACGCGCTTCACAAAGAGCAAAATGTTAAACTTGGACAAAGTCCAATGTATCAATCATCCCTTCTATGGCTTGTGCTTCTGTGTACAGCTTCCCTGGGCCACTGAGATTTTTCTCTCATGTTTTCTCATAGATGTTTTCTATTTTAATGATTTCTTTTAGGTCTATGATCCATTTCATAGATGCAAAAATTAGTTTTCGTATGCAGGGTGAGGTCAGAGTGAATATTTGTTTCTTGTTTTGGGGGGTTCTTTTTTGGTCCTTTTTTTGTTTTGTTTTTTGGTATCCGGACATCGATTGATCCGATGATACTTGCTGAAATCCTTTTCTCTCCCCACTACGCCGTGTATGTGTGGGTCTATTTCTAGACTGTCGGTTCTAACAGGCCGTACAGACCAAAGAGAAGACCATCTCTGAGCCACCTGCTCTGGGCCCTGACTGGCCCTGACTATGTCTCCCCAGAGACCTCCTGCCTCCAGGCCTTAGCTCCCGCCGACCCCTCCACCCTGAGCATCAACGTCTCCTCCTCCGGGAGGGCGGCCCCCTGCTCCCCGTGGCATCTCTCTGTTGATTTGGTTGTGGGAGAGCTGGGTGAGGTCGGCAGGTCCCAGATCCCATTGGGCCAGGCGGATGGAGGTGAGAGGGGTGAGGCGTCCCGGGAACCATTCTGGGCTATTGGTGTCCTGTAATGACCACTGGGCCAGCAGCACTCTCACGGCGAGCCCTGTACTTTTGAGGGCCACGTCCCTCTGCCATCGACTCCCCTCTGGCCAGCAGGGCATCCCAGGCTCCTGTGGGGATGGCACTGACCTCAACGGAACCCCGGCTCACTCACTCAGTCACTGACTTGGGGGCTGTGGACAGGCGGTGGGGAAATGTTGGTGAGCGAACTGACATGTTCGCGCTCAGGGGCTGCAGGCTGATTGGGCAGTGAGAGAGCAGGCAAGAAATCACGCCTGTGAGTGGGTCATCACGGACCAAGAGTAGGTTCAGGGCAAACACAGGTTCCAAGAGATCAGAGGACATGGGAGTGGGACCTGGTTCGGGGATTCTGGGCCCTCCCTGGGGGAAGACAGCTGAACTGGAAGAGAAGGCACAAAGAGCATTCTGCAAGAAAGCACAGGCACAGAGGTGCGGTGGCCAGGAGGACAGGGTCCACCGACCGCAGAAAGGAGGCCAGCAGGCGGGGGGCAGGGGCGAGAGGGGGCACCAGATGGGGCGAGCGAGGGAAACCAGGAGGTGCTAAGTGGCGAAGGGATGCACGCACACTGGATGTTGGAGCGGCTCGGATCTTGGCTCAGAGCAGCTGGTGAAGAATGCTTGAGGGGCTGGAAGAGAAATGTGAGTGCTACTGGGGTTTAGAAAGGGTTAATTTTCTTACAGGGCCAATGGAGCTGTGGTGATGGAAAACACCCATTTAAAAAATTGGATGCACATCTTGACATATTGAGAAGGGAACACGCACCACGTCTGAAACTGACTTCAAAATACTCAGGAAAAAAGATACATGAAGAAAAGAAGTTAGGATATTAACAGTTGTTCAAAGCTGGGTGATAGGTTCCTGGAGGGTCCGTGATGTTATTCACTTTGCTTTGGGATTTATTTGAAATTTTCCATATTTAAGCTGAAAAAAAAAAAGAATAATGAAGTAGGAAAGATAGATCAAGGATAGGTAGAAGCACAGATAGGCAGACAGACGGATAGGAAAGAAAGATCACCCTGCTTGTCCAGCAGAGGCTGGGCTGGAGGGGCCAGGGGTCTCAGGCTGCGGAGACCCCATGGAGAGGCTGTCTGTTGTAGGTGAATTCTAAAATGAGCTTGGGTGCCCACGTATGATCTTCTCCCCTTGAGTGTGAGCGAGACCTATAGCTACAAGGGGACATCACTCCCATAACCCGTTAAGTTAGATGGCAAAAGGGAATTTGGCAGGTGTAAAGTAAATCAGGTCCCTAATCAGTCGAGTTAATCCAAAGGGAGATCATCCAAGGTGGGCCTGACCTAATCCGGTGAGTTTTTCCAAGAGGGAGTCTTGAAGCGGCAGTCGGAGAGGTGTATTCCTGTGACCTTGAGGACACAGATTCCACGAGATCTACAGCTGCAGGGAAAGGACTCCTGCCCCATCAGATAAGACTTCAGCTCCTGCTGGCACGAGGATTTCAGCTGGCCCGACTGAGCACGAACCCACGGGTGCCGGGTCTGCCCTTCTGGCCTACAGCCACCGCAAGACGTCGAGCCACCACATGTGTGGTGGCTGGTCACACAGCAACAGAAAGCAGGTACGTGTCAGCAGAGTTGAGGCGGAAGAGCCAGCCGCGTGGGTCAGGGCAGTGACAGTGGGGAACGGTGTGAAGCAGAGGGACTCGCACGAGCGGGGAAGAGAAATCACCGGGTGGGGTAGAGATGAGAACGAGGTCGTGAGAACGAGGTCGAGGGACAGCAGCAAAGCCTCCTGGATCTCTGGCCCGTGCGGCGGACGTGCAGAGCCTGCGGGAGGAGGAGGCGGGCAGCTGGCGGCGTCTTGGGCTCTGGGTGAACTTGTGCAGTCGGCGGGGCCCAGGGCAAGGTGCGGCTCGCAAGGGCAGTCGCCCGCATGCGATGGAGGCTGGTGGGCGGGAGTCAGGAGGCGGACCCAGGGCGGAGCCCGGAGGACCAGACTGAATGCCTACAGGAGCTGGTCCGGGAAGTCGGGGTTGGGGGTGTCCCGAAAGCTGGGGAGGAGAGAGGCCTCAGGGTGGGGTGAGGGCAGTGGCGTTCGGGCTGCCCATCATACAGGCCCCCGAGGCCTCCCACCATGACCTCCTCACCTTTGGCCTGGTTCTCCCTCCCCATTCCTGCAGCACCTCCCCCAGCCCAGGACTCCCGGCCCTTCCCCTGACCCCAGGCAGCAGCCTCATTCCCCGCGAGGGCCTCCCTGACTCTGCGGTCATCCTTACACACTCAAATCTGAGATCGCGTCCCCTCTTGGAGGCCATGGGGCTCCCTGGGCTCTTGCGGCGGCTCTGGGAGGGCAAGACCCCCAGCCCAGGCCCGGTGCCCGTCGCTGACAAAGCTGCAGATCCTACCGTGGTCGGTGACATTTCTGTGGTCTGTAACGTGCGACCATAATGAACAAGGTGCTCAGTTTGAGCCAGGAGTGAGTGAAGATAAAGATGTGATGTTTTCCCCACTCAAGTTCACAGCCCGAATGCTCCCCACAGACCCCGGGATGAAGAGCGGGAGTTCAGCCCACGTGAGGCCCGAGTGAGCCCACTGACAGCAGAACAGCCTTGCCGAGAAGGAAGAAAACCTCAGTAAACTGAGGCGGCAGCAGCAGGACGGATGGGGCAGGGCAGGGCGAGCCAGGTCGGGGTCTGAGGGCCGGGGACATTCTAGGCAGCAGGGACCTCAGGGAGGTCCCACCACTCTGGGCCTCGGTCCCCCATCTGTGCAATGAGCAGGTTGGGCCCGAGGCCTCCTCAGCCCCTACCAGGGGCTCCCAGCTCACTGCCTGCCCCTCCTTTCCATCTCTGGCTAAGAGGACCCTGAGGGCAAGAGTGACACCAAAATCCATCCCATGTCAAATGAGGGGTTGTTCCTAGTGTACTTCTGCTCCGGTCGTGAGCAAGGGACAAAACCCCCTCTGAGCTGGCTTTAGCAGGAAGGGCAGTGTGTAGGCCCCTGCACATGAAAGCCTGGGCCTCACATTCCAAATCTCAGCCCTGCTCTCCTCTCTGTGGCTGCAAGCCACTGCCCTCAGAAGACCCCCCCCCGCCCCCCACAAAGACAACCAGAGTCCCAGACAGCTCCAGCTGGACGAGCCCTGGACCAGTCACTGTGCTGGAGAGATGCTCTGCTGGGAGGGGCCAGCCCTGGCTCAGAGGGCTCGCCCCAGGTGGGCTGAAATGGGGGCCGAGTATGTCCCAGAGGAAATATCCAGACCCACCATCGGAAGATGGAATGCGTGCTGCGCGTGCAAAGGTAGCAGGACCCCCTCCCCCGCCCCCCGCCCCCAGACAGGTCTTCCTGGGACCTGTGAAGGTGAGCAACCTTCCTTGGAAAATAGCTTTGCAGATATATAATTAAGTTAAGGCTTTTGAGATGAGAACATCCGAGGCCACCGTCAAGTGTCCTTATATGAGAGAGGTATGGGGGACAGGAGCCGCGTGGACAGAGAGGGGACAGCGCATGTGACAACAGAGGCAGAGACTGGGACGTGGCCGGGAGCCAAAGAGCTGCCGGAGCTGCCAGGAGCTGGAGAGGCAGGAAGGGCCCCCTCTAGAGCCTCTGGAGGGATCTCAGCCCTGCCAACACCTTGATTTCCTATTTCTGGCTTCTAGACCGTGAGAGAAGAGCTTTCTGCTGTAAGCCCCCAGCATGTGGTCTTTCGCTAGGGCAGGTGCCAGGAACGGACACGCCCGCCCTCGTCTCGCTTATGAAGCCCCATACGCAGCACCTCGGGGCGGCTCCCAAAGCTCAAGAGTCCACCACTGCCTCCAACGCCTCCGTCAGGAAAGGACAGTGGCGGGTTCTAGACACTCAGCCATGAGCCTTCGCAAAGTAGGTGCTAATACATACACCCAAACGACCGAAGGGAGACCCCTGCACCCGTGCAGCCGGTGCCTTCTTCTCCAGGCCGATGGGCTCAAAGCCCAGCTGTGCTGAGCCCTGGCTGTATGATGCGCCGCTCGGCGTCTCCGAGCCTCAGTTTACTGTCCAATAAAACGAGGACGCTCTCAGTACAAGCGGCCAGCTACTGTGTGGATGAAACGAGCAGATGCCGTGATTTCAGCCCAGGGCCGGGTGTTTCCGAAGTGCCATGTCCGTTCTCCGCTGCCCCCCCCACCCCCACAGCGGACAGCGAGCGGTCAGCGTTCTTTCTTCCTTTTTTTTCTTAAAGATTTAATTTATTTACTGAAGAGAGAGAGAGAGCATGAACGGGGGAGAAGCCGAGGGAGAGGGAGAAGCAGACTCTCCCCTGAGCCGGGAGATTGATGTGGCGCTCAATGCGGGCCCCCAGGATCATGGCCTGATCTGAAGGCAGATGCTTCACCCACTGAGACACGCCCCCCCCCCCCCCCCCCGCTGCCGCCCCGGTACCTCTGAGTGTCACCTTCCTGGTGCAGGCCTCATGCTGGGCCTCGGGGGACAGAGTCATTTCTCAGGCCTTCGGTGGCCTGAGGCACTCTTGCTTTTGGAGTCTCTGTGCCTACATCATCTCAAACATGAATGTACCTTTACCAAATGTGCTTTTCCCCAAGGGAAAAAAAAAATCTGCAAGGATTTTTATAATTTTGCTCTTGAATTTACTTGGCCACCGGATTCTGCCTTGGAGGACTGTGGACGAGTCACCTAACGTCTCTGGGCCCCAGCGGACTCATCTGCGGAAGAGGGACGCTAATGTCCCCGAGTCACAGAATTCAGTGCCAGCAATTGCGAAGTCAGAAAACAGTGCCCAGCCCACAGGGGGTCCTGCATCCATGTTTGCTAAACAAGACAAAATATATCACTATCTTTAATTTCGGATTTCCCACCAACTCTCCGGTGTTCTCAGAGTCCTTGTGACCTGAGAAAAACCTAATCCACAAAGAGTTCTCTAACATAGTGAAACTTTTATTATAAATATCAAATCAAACATAAAGATGAGGGGCGCGTGGGGGGCTCAGTCAGTTGAGCGACTGACTCCTGATCTCAGCTCAGGTCGTGATCTGGAGGTTGTGAGATCGAGTTCCATCTTGGGCTCTGCTCTGAGTGGGGAGTCTTGAGTGTCTCTGTACGCTCTCTCTCGAATAAATACATAAATAAAATCTTTTATGAAATAGAGATGATACGATGTTATATCTTTTAGGCATTTAACGAAGCATCCCTTAATTTGGCCATTTTGTTTTTGGGTTTCACAGTCGTGCACAACGTTGGTTGTTAATAGAGTGTCTACTGGCCCAAGCAGGAGAAAGCTGTGTGTTCACGCACGGGGGAAACAGGTTCTCGGCAGGAGCTCTGGCAGCAGGAGACCCGGGGAACCAGCAAAGAAGGGCGGGCTCTCTCGCTCTCTGTGCCAGCGTACCCCACCTGTCCTTCCGTAATGTCGGGGCTGGAAAGGCCCAAGAGGACATCTAACTCAGCCTCCTCGCTGACAGATGGGAAGCCCAGGGCTCTGGAGCAGAAGGGCCTAGACAAGTTCAAACTGTGTGGGTCCCAGGTCTCCCTCCTGATGGTGAGATTTCTTCCCTTATTTCGTCCCCGTCCGCACTCAGCACAGACCACGCCCTCATCCCCGGGCAGCCCACAATTATACAACTGTACTTCCCAGCAAACACCCCACGGCCGTGCAGTTCCATGAAGCCAGCCTTCTCCCTTCAAAGCTTATCATCCCGTGTTCCTTCTCTGGGGGGGCCCTTCTGACTTAAAAGTAGAAAAGGGATGAGTTGATGCCAAAGGGTGTGTGCCTGGCTGTCTCCTCCTTCCTGGATTGCCAGGGTTCGAATCCTGGCTCCGGGCTCCGGGTTTCACGTGCTGAGTGGCTGTGAACATTACTCTGCCTTTCTAGGTTACCCGAGTCTGACCTAACCCACAAAGACACTAGCTGCCCTCCAGGGCTCAGGGCTATACTTGTCCACGTTCAGGAAGCTTCCGGCATCAAGCAGTTCCTCGAAAAACGTGAGCCCGCTCCCCCACCCCCAGTCCCATCAGGCACGTTCTCTTTCACAATCTCTGAGTCCTTTCTTCTCGCTACTGTGCGGGTGCCTAAAATAGCTTTAAGGTTATCCCCTCCAGGGGAATTTTAGCAGGGATCTATTTTAAAAATGTAGAGTGCTAAAGGTGGCATTTCTGACAACAGCGAGGATGAGAAAATATTGCGTGTGCGACGCGCGCGTGGCGGAAAGAGGGCTGGTGGAGGACAGGAGGGAGGCGGGGAACCTTCCGGGGGGCGCCCCGACCTCCGTGGCCGGTGAGAAAAGCCGAGAAAAGACCCAGTGTTGCAGGAGGTCTCCGTCTGGGAGTGGTTGGGTTTCATTTTCCAGAGCAGCAAAAGGCTGAGGACCAGGGACTGCGGCACAGGAGAACCGCGAGTCATAAGGCGGGAGAAGTCAGGCGGGGAAACTCACATGACCGCGAGGAGGGTTTCAGCAGATTCTCTGGAGCAATGCAAGAGCCCGTGAACTTGCCCTTTGCCATTCCTGTGCTCATTCACCCAAGGTGGGCTGTGCTGACCTGACTCGGCCCCGGAGAACCGTCTTCTCTTCTCAAGGAGAAAAGATGCACCATCAGAGTCCAGTTCCAGATTCACGGAACACTACGGGCAGAGGGGACTGTCTCAGCTCTCACCCCGGACCCGTGCACCACTGCACAGTCAACAGAAGCTTGGAGGAGAGAAGGTTGGTGGCCAGGGTCTCTCTCTATCGCCGCCATGACTAACAAAATAAGTTCCCTAAACCCACATAAATGTATTACCTTACAGCTCCATAGAAGTACAACGGGGCTCTCACTTTGGGCTAAAATCAAGGTGCTTCTGGAGGCTCTAGCGGGACAATCTGTTTCCTGACCTTTTCCAGCTTCTGGAAGCTTCCTGCATTCCTGGACTTGTCGCTCCTTCCTCCACCTTCGAGGCTAGCGACCATGTGCTTATTTGATTTTCCTCCTGTCACGTCTCTTTCTGACTATAGCCAGGAAACCTCCAATTTTAAGCATCTATGTGGTTAGACTGAGCTTCTGTGGGTAATGCAGGAGAATCAGTCCCTCTCAAAGCCCTTAATGCCCTCCGCAAAGTCCGTTTTGCTCTGTAACATATACACACAGACTCCAGGATTTAGGGTTGGACATCTTTGGGGAGCATTATTCTGCCTACACCCCCCCCCCAAGTAGTCTCTCTAAGCGTGCAGTTCATTTATTTACAGAAAAGAACTTTTTCGTTGTCACAGGAAATATGGCTAAACCAAATTTTTATCAGGGATTATAAATCTTTTATTTATTTATTAAAGACTTTATTTATTTATTTGACAGACAGATCACAAGTAGGCAGAGAGACCCACCGAGAGAGAAGAAGGGAGGCAGGCTCCCCGCTGAGCAGGGAGCCGGATGCGGGGCTCGATCCCAGGACCCTGAGATGGTGACCTGAGCCGAAGGCAGAGGTTTTAACCCAGTGAGCCGCCCAGGTGCCCCTAAATCTTTTATTTTTTAAATTCTACTTTATATTCTGAATGTTTATATACAGAAAAGTAGATAACTCACAAACTTATAGCTTGATTTTTGTGCACTCACTAGGGAGTCCACACCCAGATCAAGAAACAGAATATGCCCTATGGCCAGGCTCATGTAAATGTGCACTAAACATTTGCTGACATGACAAAGTTCCCTATGGGGGCACCTGGGTGGCTCAGTGGGTTAAAGCCTCTGCCTTCGGCTCAGATCATGATCTCAGGGTCCTGGGATCGAGCCCTGCATCGGGCTCTCTGCTTGGTGGGATGCCTGCTTCCTTCTCTCTCTCTCTCTCTCTCTCTCTCTCTGCCTGCCTCTCCACCTACTTGAGATCTCTGTCTGTCAAATAAATAAATAAAATCTTTTTTTTAAAAGATAGAGAGAATATCTACTCTCAAAAGAAAAAAAAAGTTCCCTATGTCGGGGCACCTGGGTGGCTCAGTTGTTTACGAGTCTGACTCTTGATTTTGGCTCCGGTCACAATCTCAGGGTCCTGAGACAGAGCCCCAAGTCTCTGTGCTTAGTGGGGAGTCTGTTCTAGGATGCTCTCTCTCTCCCTGTCCCTCTGCCCCTCTCCCTGCACCCTCTCTATTTCTCTCTAAAATAAGTAGATAAATCTTTTTTAAAAAGTTCCCTATGTGGACAGTTACCAGGAGTATTATTGAAACAAAAAGCAGAGAACCAAAGTGATATCCATTTTTTCGCTCGACAAACATTTTTCTGCCACCTGTGCCATTCTAGACCCAGGCGTTGACCCCGTGCTGGTCTTGTGGCACGGAGTCCAGGGAGGCGGCCGTGTGTGTGTGTGTGTGTGTGTGTGTGTGTAGTTTATGAAGCAGAAGAGAACACAAGTGCATTGGCCAAGCCTAACCAGAACGGCTTCCCAGCAACAGCAGGCCTCCAAGGCGAGCCTACGGGGGAAGAGAGGATTTCAGGCACAGGGAACAGCGTGAACAAAGGGGAGGCCAGGCAGGGCTTTTCAGGGAGTTTGGGGAGACAGACAGGGAGAGGGCCATTGGGTTTGCCTGCCTGTGAGCCCCCAGCATGTCTCATTCCCTTTCCTGCAACCCAAAGCCCCATTGTCCAGACTCGGGGCTGGAGGCCACAGCCCTCAGTCCGGTGACTTCATTGTACAGCTGAGGACACAGGCCTAAAGGCACCACACTAGCAGGGAGGCCTGGATCAGGGTCCAGACCCCCCATTTTCTCCTCCAGGCTGTTCGCCGGCCCCACAGTCCCAGGCCTCCTTACTGCCTTGTCCAAGAGGCTTTCCTGCTTCCTATCAGGCCTGTCACCCATTCTTTGCCCACCCATCCGAAGCTCCTTTACACGGGGTCCACCATGTGCCCAGCAACTGGTTAGGAACACAGCTGTGAGCCGCGAGGAATTGGGTGATACACGGCCTGCTGGTGTGCGGTGTGATGTCGGAGGACGTGAGGGCCATGCTGGGCGGGGAAATAAAGCAGGTAAGAGAGGGAGGGCAGGGGGGTTTCAGGTAGATGGTCGGAACAGGCCACTTGAGGAGGGGACACTGGGACCTGGGAAATCAGGGAACGTGTACAAGAACGGGGGAGAAGAGCACAACTGACCCTTGAGCCTGGCGGGGCTGCAGAGATGCCATCCCTGACACAGCTGAAACCCCCCATGTAACTTTTGACGCCCCCAAACCTTAACTACCCATAGTCTTCCGTTGACTAGGAGCCTTACCGGTAACACAGTTGATAAGTACATGTTTTGTGTTGGTTTGCGTGTGTACTGTACATGTTTGCGTATCTACCGTGTACTGTCTTCTTACAATAATGTAAGCTTGGGGCGCTTGGGTGACTCGGTTAGGTGTCCGCCTTCAGCTCTGGTCATAATCCCAGGGTCCTGGGGCTCCCTGATGAGCTGGGAGTCGCCTGGTCCCTCTCCCTCTGCCCCTTCTGCTGCTCGTGCTCTGTCTAATAAATAAAATCTTAAAAAAGAGAAAATCATAAGGAAAATACATTTATAGTACTATACTGTATTTCTTGGAAAAAAAATCTGCCTATAAGACCTTCGCAGTGCACATCAGGGATGTTGGGGGGTGAGGTGGGGCCTGGAAGCAGGACCTGCTCCTGTGGGTCAGAGTTGAGACTCCCTCCCAGCGTGGACTGTCCATTCCCAGCAGCTCCAGAAGTGAGCTGGCAGGCGTGGGTCCTGGGAAGGCCTCTGGCTGCTTCCTGCCAGGGTCTTCCCCATCAGCAGAGGCCGGCACACGATGGTGCCTGGCTGGACCTTGGCCTTCATCAGGATCACAGGCCCAGTGACCTCGTGCGTCCCTCCTCCTCCATGTCCTCCCACCTAGTCAGCCACAGGCTCAGAGCCCTTCTCAGCTCCCTGCCTGGCACCGGCGAAGGACTGCGTACAGGACACGGGGCTTTGCATCAGACTCCCTCTGACTTTATGAGGACGGGTGAGCTCTCGCTGGGTTCTGCCGAGGATGTTCCTCCGCAACTGCACCGGGAGGAGAGTGGCAGTGTGGGGAGCAGGTGACAAACTATTCTCGCATGGGACAGGCGCGGGAGAGAGGAGCGCAGAGGGGGCGGGCAAACAGCAGCACGAGGTTTGGGGGCGGGGGCGGGTCTCGGGGACGGCGGAGCGGGTAGCGCCTGGAGGAGGTGGGCGCAGGGACCAAGGCCAGGGAAGATCAGGAGGCCCCGCGTGGGAGGTCGAGGCGAGCTCCCGACCGCCGTTGGAGGAAGAGCGTGGCTGGTGTCGAGGGAGGCGGGGCCCGAGCGGCCAGGTTTGCTGGGGGTGGGGAGGGGACCTCGCCCGCCGGGTTCCGGGCCTCCGAGGCCGGGCCCGGGGCGGGGCCTCGTCGGTCGGGAGCGGGCAGGAGGCGGGGCGATAGCGTCGCGGGGCGGGGCCCGAGCCGGGGGCGCGGCGGGGCGGTCCGGGGGTGAGTCGGGACACGGCCGGGCGGTGGCGAGGGCGGGGCGGGGCCCAGCCAAGCAGAAGGTAGGCGGGAGGGGCGGGGCCCGCGGGGCGGAGGCGGGGCCTGGAGGGCCGGGGCGGGGCGCGGGCGGGGCGCGGGCGGGGCGCGGGCGGGGCGGGGCGGGGCGGGGCGGGCGGTGGCCTGGAGGCGCGCGGGCGGCCGCGGCGGCGCGGAGCTGCGCTCGTTTCCCTGGGCTCGGCAGCAGGGCGGCGGCGGCGGCGGCGGCTACAGCGACGGCGGCGGCGGCGACGCGCACAAAGGCGGATTGTGGCTTCACTGGTGCTCGCGGCGGGCGGCGCCGGGTCGGGGGCGGCGGGGCGCGCCGGGGGCCCCGGCGGGCGCGGCGCGGGCGATGAGCCGGGGCCCGGCATGGCCTCTGCGCGGCCGCCGGGCCGGGCCTGCGCCTCGGCGCCCGCGCCCGCGGGGCTCCGGGCCGGGCCGCCCGCCCTCCCCGCCGCTGCCGCCGCATCCCCCGAGCCTGCGGGCGGCGCCGAGGCCGAGGAGCGCTCGCTGCAGCGCATGCTGCGCGCCATAGCCGAGGAGCGCGGCCGCCTCAGCCTGCGCCGTGAGGTCTGCGGCCTCGGTGAGTGGGGCGGGCCGGGGCCGCCCGCCGGGGCAGTGCGGGCCTCCGCGGGTCTCCGCGCCGGTCTCCGTCTCCGTGCGCGTCTCGGTCTCCACGTCTCGGTCTCTGCGTGCGTCTCCGTCTCTCTGTGTTTCCGTCTCTGCGTGCGTCTCCGTGTCCGTCTCTGCGTGCGTCTCTGTGCGTGTGTGTGTCTCTGTCTGTCTCTCCCCCTGCGTGTCCTGGCCTCCTCCGTGCGCCCCCAGCTCCCCACGGATAGGTTTTTCCTGCGTCCCTGTGTGTTGGTCTCTGATTTCGGTCCCAAGAGCGACTCCGCACGAGAATGTTGCTGGGTCTCTTCCCCTTTCCCGGGTCTCTCGGTGTCTCCCTCTGTCTGTCCTTTCGAGTATGTCTGTTCACCCTTCTTCCTCGCCCGTGGTTGTGGCAGGTCCCTCCCTTCCCCTTCCCTGGGAAGCCCTCCCCGGGGCTTCAGTTCCACTGCAGGGAGTGTGGGCGTGGGATCTGGGGAGACCAGGAGATCAGCACGGGAATGGGGGGGCAGGGCCCAGTGGGGTCTAGGCACACCTCCCTGCAAGTGTGTCGTGGCCACCATGCCCAGCTTCCTGAAGCCTTTGTCTCCTGCACCTCTCCGCACTGCCTCGCCTGCTCCCCATCAGCTCCAAGTGGAACCTGTTGGGCCTTGGCCCCCTGAAGACACCCACTTAGCACAGAGAGCAGGACCTGCTGCCTCTCTGGGTGTGACCCTGTTCAGTTGAGGCCGTAGGTCACATGTCTGCTGTCGGGTGGGGTGGGGGTGTCTGGTATTGTTTGGAAGAGCCTGGGACTGTTAGGTGTGGGTGGGGTCTCCCTGCCTGGCTGGGTGTGAGGTCATCGCTGGGATTGGATCCTGCCCAGACTGAAGCTGAGAAGCCCCCTCCCCTGTAGGGTGGGTTTTTCATTTTCTCCATGAAAAGACCCCTCCCTTCTTCATGCGGAAAGGATTTCACTCCACATTGTCAGCCACCCCCACCCCACCCCCACCCCAGTCTGAGCTGGGGATTTCTGGGGAGGGGCGGGGGGGGGGGTGTGGGTGTGGGTGACTGCGTTGTGAAGCAGGGAATGTCAGCTTTGGAGATTCTACCTTTCCCCTCGTTGCTCACCGTCAGGGAGTCCCAGAGAGCCAACATAACCCCTCTGGTCACACAGCAGCGGGGTCACCGCTGCCCTAGGGTTCCAGGCCCCTCAGCAGGCCACGCCCTGGAAGCGAGTGAGAAGAGGAAGTAACTTGCAGCCCTCCTTCCAGTCCTCCAGGCATGACACCTGTCCCCTCAGCCCAGCCTGCCCCAGGAACGACCTTTCCTGTGGGCAGGGGTGGGAATTGCGGGCGGGGCATTGGGGGTGCCTACCAAGTAAGGATGGACCAGGAGATGGATTTCTCAGGTGTCTTTTCTGAAAAGGTGTCACGACTTCATTTTGCACAGATGTTGAAGGATCCTTGTTTGTTCATTCAGCAAACGTTCACTGAGCACCTACTGTGTGCTGGGCTGTACGCCAGGTGGCAGGCGCACCTGCTACCTGGTTCAGGCTGTCTGCGATGGGAGGGGTCCGAGGGACCATCTGCTGCAGGCCCCTCCCCCTGCTTGCTTGGAAGCCCCTCGCAGCCCCTCCCCGTTTCACGTGAGCACTCCCCCACTGTCCTCGACCACTGAGCATCTTGTCTCTCCCCTGTCAGGCCCTGTCCCAGGGAGCCCACGGGGCCATTCCTTAAGGACAGTAGTAATTAATTTTAGCACTTGGCGTTTACGGAGTGCTTACTATGTGCAAGGACATTGTGTGTGCTCAGGTTGATTCTGACTTTGCCAGATAGGAATATCCTCTCCATGCCACAGAGAATCCAGAGGTTCAGAGAGGGGAGAGACTTGCGTAGAGATGGTCAGCGAGGAAGCAGCATGGCGGGCATTGACCCTTGGCCAGTCTGACCCCAGAGCCCGCCCCCCCAGATGCCTCCAGCTAGGCCCCCCGGGGCCTGCTGTGCTGCCTCTGGGGAGGAGCAATGCCTCAGGTCTCCTGTCCTGGCACCCAGGCCTCCCTCCCGTGCAGGGTCTCCTGTCTTGCCCCCACCCTCCTATCCCGCCCGTCCCGCATTCCCCTGAACTCGGTCTGAGGTGCTCGGACGCCCCGTTTTAGGCCTGCTGTTTTCTCTTCCTGGACAGCCGCCCCTTCTCCCCTGCCCCCCCCCCCCCCACGCCTGCGGGTGTCCTTTTAAGTGTCCTGCGCTGCCACTTTCTGGGAACCCTTCCTCCACGTCCTGTCCCTCCTCCTGGGCTCTGCATACCAGGTGCACGTCTGTGGGTTTATCAGGCCTGTTGTGGCTTTGTGAGAGTCTGTGTGACTGTTTCCCCAGCAAGTGAGCCCCTCGAGGGCATGGCCCCGTAGAGCAGGTGCCCAGGAAACATTTAGCAGGCAAACGAGAGACTCTCTGGGCTTGTAAATTAAGGATGAGCGTGTGTATAGAACGTGGAATCTTGGCCTCTTAGCAGGGCTCACTTTGACCATCTTTTCGTTTATCAGATGAGAGAGGGGAGGCTCAGAGAGGGCCAAGCTTAACAGTGACCTGTTGCCAAAGTAGAGTTAGGACCCGGTGGTTGGCCTGTGCACCCAGACGGGAACCCAGGACGTGGACACGGCCCGCGGACCACTTCCGCCTTTCTTCCCTTTACAGCTGTGACAACCTGTTAGACGGAGGAATGTAAACCGCCCAGGCCGCCGTTGCTGTGTCATTAAAGCTGCGGTCATTCAGAAGCATGCCATGTTCCCTGAGGTTGTTTCAAAGATGTCAGGGAGCCTCTGGTGGCGATGCTCGACCCCAGACACACTGTTGTCACTTCTGAGTCACAGCCTCTAAGATGGGAGAGGGCGACTGGTGCCCCCACACAGGGATTGTCGCTCGGCTGTCATGATGAAAGGCACCTTGTGGATGCAAACATGATGGTTGCATCTTTCCTTCAGCAGCATCTGTGTTGGAAACATCTCGTGAGTGCCGGGTGGGGGGATCGGGCCTGACCCTGCCTTGCTGGAGGCCACAGCTGAGTAGGGGAAAGAAGCCAGGTGCACTGTGACAGCCGAAGCAAAGATCCTGCTGGCAGCAGCTGCTCCGAGCAGGACTGGGGGTGGTTTATATACAGGAAACTGCTTGGGATTCCAGGGAACAGATGAACCAAGCTGGCTGGCTGAGCGAGCTTCTGTGGGGCTCCGGGTTCTCTGAGCTGGGAAGAGTCAGGAGGTCCAATGCCCAGATTATGGGCGATGCAGACATCTGGACCAAAAGTGGACATAGCCTGATCCTTCCTCTGGGGCTTGGGCTCTCTCATGGGCCTGGGACGTCAGCTCCAGCACGCTGGGCAGGAAGGCTCCCTTTCAGCAGGGGCGGCGCGCCACTGACGTTTGGCAAAGCCCCGTGGACTTGACCCGGCCCCGGGACCTGGTGTCCACCAAGGACAGGCAGGTGCTGGGAGGGGTGAGGCCCCCTCATGCTGCTTGTCTTCAGGCCCTGCCTAGGCTGTGCACCTTGTAGAACTGTTGTTTGCCTCGCCTCTGGCCCCCTTCTAGGTGGCTGAGGGCATTCTCTCTCTGTGGGGCCAAAGGACAGTTTCATGTTCAAGGTTTGCTTTTATTCTTGAAACAGTCCTATAAGGTAGGTATTGTGGTACCCTTCTCTTCGTCCTGATGAGCGAAGTCAGGTTTAGAGGTGTAGTAACGTGTCCCTAGTCACATGGCTGGGAAGGGGCTGAATCTGTCTATAAACCTAAGCTCTTAGCAGAGGTGGACCCCGCCCACAGCTGCCCTCGGGGTGCTGGCAGCCTGGTCATCACACGCGCGCACTGCTCCCAGGCACAGGTGGGTTGAGGAAGGGCCCAAGTCGAAGGATGAGAGGTTCCCTCCGGAGGCACGGAGGAGGGAGTCCCCACGGCTGATGGGGGGATGGTGCGAGGTGTGGCCTTTGAGAGGGGCTGCGGTGGGGCAGGGCCTGCCGGGGCCGAGGAGGAGAAGCCGGCCGGCTGCAAGGGAAGCTGTGTGGGAGCTGGGGCTGCAGCAGTGGCTGAGCCCGTGGCCGGGCCTTGGGGACTGTGGTGGCTATTGACTTGTGGGGTGGCCTGCCTGGCACCCGGCACGCCCACTGTGCGCCAGGCGCCTGGCAGCCCTGGCAGTCTGATAGTTCCCCAATTTGCAGATGAGAAAAGCAGCTTCAGAGAGCAAACTGACTCACCCAAGGTCAGGTCGCTGGGAGGCCGCGGGACTGGGGTCTGTGTGACCTGTCAGAGGCCACGAGCTGCCTTGCAGGGAGTCATGCGATGAGCCAGAGGGCACTAAGCAGGGACATTGCCTTCCGGTGAGCCTCTGCCCCGGCTAAACACCCACGTACGCCGGACACCTGGTGCCAGTGTGAGAATCGGGAAGAGGACCGTACAGCCTTGGCCCAGCCCGTCACCCTTCTGCCGGGGTCAGTGCGGCTGGACTTTGGTGAGGGGCGGGAGATTTTGGTGGGAGATGTGCCTGGAAGGGAAGACTGGGGGCCTGTGACCCTGCACAGCGGCGATGGCAGAGTCTGTGGGTTGTGGGAGTTGTGTGAGAAGTGGCAGGTTCACGGACGAGCGTGGGGAGCGGCTGAGACTTGGCGCAGGGTCAGCCCTGTCCTCGCTGTTGCCCTTGTCATTAGGAGGGACAGGAAGGGCCTGGCCCCGTGCCCCGGCGTGAACTTGGGGTTGAATGTGTGCTCTGGGGGGCTGCCTGCTGTGCACTCCCTGCAGACAGTTTCCCGGGGTTCCCTGGGGTCCCGGGCCCTCCAGCCCAGCTAAGGCAGGCCAGGCTGGTCCTGGGCCCATGCTCTGGGGAGGAAGTGTGACCCTTTGTAGTGGTGGCAGTGCCTCTTTCCGTTCCCGGGCCTGTTTTTAAGGCCTGTGGGTTCCGGCTTCAGGCCGTGTCTGGGGCTGGAGCAGCCTGGAGGCTGTGGGGTGGTTTTCTCCTCAGGCAGAGACTCTGGGAGCTCCGAGGACTTTGGACTTCCCGCTTTAAAGAGCCCCAGGGTCCGGGCTGCAGGGGTGTCTCTGCCAGACCAGAGTGGGCTGAATCGTCTGGCACCCCTGGGCCTGCAGGCGACGGCCACTCTGCCCCTGCTGTGTTCCCTCCTTGCAGCGGCTGCTGGCTGCTGCTGATGCTTGCCTCTTTTACCGGGCCGGGCTCTGGGACAGTGGCAGAGCCCAAGGCCGTGGAGGGGGAGCCCCACGCGGGATCCTCGTGAGAAAACAGCCTCGGAATCCCCAAACAAATGTTTTCCCAATGAAAAAAAAGTTCCATGCACATTATAGGAACTGGAAAATTTAAGAAAATGGGAAAAAAATTACTCACCGTTGCAGTCACCCAGAGACAACTATTAACTTTGCGAAGCCTTTTTATAAAGAATTCTCCGTTGTTCTCTGGTTTCTTAGTCATGGTTTCTGACTTAAAATTCCTAAAACATTTTCCATGTTGTCCAGACTTGAAGTGGAAGTCCACCAGCCTGACCCTGGGGTGTCACAGACAGTCGGGCGGGGCTCAGAGAGGACCCTGACACCGGTGGGTCCCAAGGGCTAGAATGAATGCCTGATTTGATTCTCCCCCAATCCCCAGCCCATGCAGGGGGCACAGCTGGAGGCCAGTCAGGGGCGAGGCAGGGGTGTGTCCTCAAGCACATCCCTCCCAGGTCCCATTGGCCACAGATGGGGGCTGGGGTGTTGCCGTTGGACCTGCAAATAGGGGATCCGAGACATGGGCCAGGGATAGGGGCTAAAGTCTGGGAAAACCCAGCTGGGGGTGGAGCCTTTACAACCCAGGGCCCCAGAAGCCACAGCTAAGTTTGAGGAGGACCCCCCTCCTCTTAAAAAGGGAATCCTGGTACACGTGCGTGCCTCCGTCTGTTAAGCGTCTGCCTTCAGCTCAGGTCGTGATCCCGGGGTCCTGGGATCGAGCCCCGCATCGGGCCCCCTGCTCAGTGGGAAGCCGGCTTCTCCCTCTGCCTGCCGCCCCCCCTGCTTGTGCTCACTCTCTGTGTCTCTCTGACAAATAAATAAATAAATCTTCAAAATAAATAAAAGGAAATCCTCTGACGTGACATGGCACAAGCGCCCAGCTAGCTTGAGTGTCTGTTCCTGACCAGTGATTAGCCGAAGGATGTCTGTTGACAGAAGTAGAAAGAGGCCGCTTCGGTTTTCTTTTTTTTTTTCTGTAGGTGGAGTTGTGGTTACTGTTTATCTTTTTTTTTTTTTTTAAGATTTATGTATCTGAGAGAGGGGGAATGAGGGGGCGGGGGAGGGGCGGAGGGAGAAGGGGAAGCAGACAAGGCTGCAGGGAGCAGGTGGGGGGGCAGTGGGGGGGTCGGAGGACGGGTACGTGCGGTGAAGAGGTGGTCGTTTCTTGGGGGGTGTCCCTTGAGTGGGCATTCCTCACAGAGGGCCTCCCTGGCAGAGGCAGACTGAGGAGGACGGCAGAGAACGTTCCAAATTGAATTGTCCCCCAGTGCTGTGCTGCTTCGGGGAGATCCCTGCCGCTCTCTGGGCCTCTGCTCTCCTGGGGGGTAGGATGCAAACACGATGGCTGTTCTGCCTCCCCCCAGCGCAGAGGCCAGTCTCCAGACCTAGAGCCGCAGAGAGTATCACGGAGGCTTGCCGGGACAGGTGACAGGGCCCGGGGCCAAATCCAGGGGGCCTGTGAGGGTGACCTTGAGCAAGGCCCTTGCCTCTGGCCCTCACTGTCCTCTTACATAAAGGGAGGGAGGGCAGACTGACCCGCAGCGCCATTCTCAGCCCGAGGTGTGGCGCGTGAGTCCCAGCCACCTGTGACAGTCAGGGCCGGTGACACCACGCCTCAGGGAGGTCCCTGCCACTCGGGTGCTTTGGCTCAAGCTGACGGAAGTGAAACGGGAAGAGGCAGAAACAGGAAGAACCCCGAATCCCACCCCGCACAGGGGGAACGGGAACCCCGTCATCCCACAACCCCAAGCCGTGGCCTCCCCTTCGGGCTGTAGCCTGCACAGCCTCCGAGCCCCCTGCCTGGGGGTCAGAGCCTCCTGGGGTGACTCGGGATTCCTTCTGACCCGGGGTGGAGGGGAGCGGCCCCCCACGGTGGGACTCCTGAGCTGTGTCTGCGTTCCGGGCCGCAGGGCACCCGGGGAGGCTGGGGAGGCCCGTGGGCTCCGGAAGAGGGCGGGAGCCAGAGCAGCTCCTGCAGGCGGGGGTGCGCCCAGCCTTGTGTCCTTCCCGTGGCGGCCCTGAGCGGAGGCTGTGTTCGACCTGTTGGCAGATGGAACTGGCGAGGCCTGGAGCCACCGGGGCACGGTGTTCACGGTCCCAGAGCAGTCAGTGTGGGTTTGGGGCCCAGTCCTCTGGGACGTGAGGCTGTGGCCTATGCAGTGTCTCCCTCGGATGCGTCTGTCTCCCCAAGGAGAGGCATTTGGCACCTCCTCCCCGAGCGGCCTCACCCTGGTGCGGCCCAGAGCAGGAGCCCCGCCGCCCACCGCCCGTCTCCACCATGAAGCAGGGAGGGGAGGGGGGATCAGGAGGCGGAGACGGATGTGGGAGTGGGCCCTTCTGGGGGAAGCTGCCTAGCAGAGGGCTGGGACCCCCGTCTCGGGGGAAAGAGTGCAGGTCCCGGGAAGAGGAACACTGTGCTGGGGCCCGGCCAGTGACCCAGTGATCTCAAGCCTCGGTGGCGGGGCGGGGGTGGGGCGAGCCAGGAGGTCACAGCTCCCAGCTCCCAGCTCCTGTCTGGGATGGGGCGCCTTGCCTGGGTGTCTGTGGGAGCCTCAGAGGTTCCTCGGGGGACCTGCAGCCGGTCTTAAAGGCCCCGTGTTTCACGAATCAGAGCAATGAGTCAGGAGTTGGAATAAGGTCCCAGCCTCAGGAGGTGGGCTGCGGACTGGGGGGCATCTCTTTGGGCCCCAAACTGCTGGGTGGGCTCGAACCTGGAAAGGTTTAGGGGAGGGCACCGAGTGGCAGGGGTGGGGGAGCCCAGAGGATCGCTTCTGGAGACAGCGGGTGGGCGGTGGACCAGTCTGGCGGATGCCCCAAGAGAGGGCCTTGAGGACAGGGTCAAGGTCTATTTCCCACTGTGCTGGGGGCCTCCCACAGAGCCACTCTGGGAGCGGAGCGGGTCCACCCTGGCCGGGATCCCAGCCACGCCTGCCATTGTGGTCCTTCTGGGTGACCTGAGTCCAGCTTTGCTCTCCTCTCCCAGGAAGTCAGCTCTTAGGGTGATCCCGGCCGTGACCTGAGGGCTGGAAATGCAACAGAGGGCGGAGGATAAAGGCCTTGGTGGTGGAGGCTTTGGGTGAGTTTCAGAGCTTCTGGGCGTGCTGTGAGCTGGCGGTGGTTGTCCCCCTCCCAGTTCCGTGCTCAGCCCTTGCCCACCTGCTGTTGGGTACCCTGCCCTTCGCGGGTGCTGGTCCCACTGCCAGCAGGGGGGCCTGGCTTGGGGGGGGGGCGGGGCGCTCGGGGGTTGGGAAGCCATGCGGAGGCGGAGGCTGGGAAGACATCCCCGGACTGGAGATTTGCAGGGTGACATCAGACAGGTGACTCAAGCCAGGAGTGACATCAGACAGGTGACTCAAGCCTGGAGCCTCCATTTCCTCATCAGCTGAACGAAGATGGAGACTTGACGCCGCAGGGTGTCGCGGAGGGTGGACAGAGGAGAGGTAGCATGAGGTGGGAGGCATCAGGGCTTGGGCGGGGGGAGGTGACGGCTGGGGTGACACATGGGGGCCATGGGCACGGTCAGGGTGGAGACCTGTCAGCGAGGGGAGAGGCGGACCGTGGCGGGCTGTGGGTACACCGGTGTCTCGTCCAGGAAGAAGGGCGGGGGGACCACGCCGCAGACTGCGGGGCTGTCCGGACAGCCCGGCTCACCTGGAGAAGGAGCCCGGACTTCAAGAAGACAGGGAAGCGGGCAGGGGTGTTGGGCTTCTCCTGACCCGGCCCCCTTGCCGCCCTGAGAGCCCTGCTTCCCTGAGGCCGGAGCAGAGCCCTGGCCAGGCCGTGGGGACCCGTCTGACCCGCACTTCTCTGTCTGACTGCCTCGGCCCCACAGGCCCAGCAGAAGCTCTGTCTCTTGCGCCCCGAGGGAGGGCTTGAGCTGGCGAGGAGCACTGAGAGGCACGAGTCGGTGAAAGGCCCATTGAGGGGACCACAGAGGCCCTATTCATCATCCGGCCACTGCAGGGGTGCGGGGGAGCGTACGGGGGCTGAGGGCTGCCTTGGACTCGCCCCAGAGAGGCCACTTGACACCCCCCCCCGCCCGCCTTTGGGAGGGGGCCAGGCAGAGAAGAGGCGGCTGCCAAGCTAGGCGTGTACTCCGGGGGCACCTTCCCACAGCAGAGAGACCCCAACTCCCCCGCTCCCCTCCAGACCCCTAGCCCGGCCACACCAGGCGGCCCTGCCCCTGGCTCCGCCCACTTCAGTGTGACCCCTCAGATGGGGAGTCTCGCTAGTGGCTTCTGACTTGCGTAGACTCAGGACACCGTGGGCCACACACACCTGTGTGATACATCCGGGGGGCTGCCGCCGCCCCCCCACCCAGCTCCCAGCACCCGGCCTCGGAGAGTGGCCCTCGGTCAGTGTTGGCTCCAGACCGGACCAGGTGTGGATGGGGTGGGGAGGGGTGCAGTGCCTGCGACCTCGGACGGCCCGTTACCTCACTGGTGACTAAAACCCGCTTCCGAGTGTGGACTCGGGAACGTAAGCATTGAGCACAGCGCCTGGCACAGCCTTCAGTGGCATTTAAGTTCACGGGCATCTCTGTAGTGTTTGGACGACAGGAAGGCCGACTGAACCCTGACCCCGCGGGCCTCTGCTCGACTCCCTCTGTCTCACGGTTTCTTTCACTGAGGCGTTTCTGTGCACTTTGGTGGCCTGCTTTTTTGTTTCTGTTTTTTAAACATTCTAGCCTATGCATTTTTCCAAGTAACTGCACTGTTACTAAAACAATTTGGGGGAAGAGTAATATATTTTTGAGACTTTCTGAGTAGGTAAACGTGCCACAAGGGCATCAAATCCAAAGGGTATGAGGAGGTTCAAGATGAGAGTCTCCTTTCTCTGGCCTCTCGGGAGGCTGACACAGGCGGCAGCGGCGGTGAGCAATGCTTGTTAACCTGGGCGCCTGCCCAGGGCCCACCCTGCAGGAGGCCTCACATGTCCCCGCCCGCAAACCGCAGCGTGGGGAGGTGGATTCCCTTCTCACTACCCTTTTACAAGTGGGAAACGCCTCCAGGGGTTCGGGGCTCACTGGCCCCTGTTGGGACTGCCGGAGCCTGGAGGGAGCCCAGCGCCCACACTGCTTCACGTCTGCGCTCCGTCCCCCTCCCCCAGTCCTCACTCGGTCACAGCCAGCTGTTCGCCTTAGTAGTGAGAACCTCTTCCTCGAGGTTCTGCGCTCCCTCGTCCCACTTCCTCTATCCCAGAGATCTTAGAGGAACGTTGCAGTATTTTGCAAACACCACTGTCATAATTACATAATTTGGAAAAAACCCGAGGGGGTGGACTTGCCGGCTAGAAGGCGTGAGCAGGTGCGGCTCTTCAGTGCCTGCCATCTCCATGGGGATTTTCATCAGCCGGACGTGAGGTCCTGTTTCTCGCCGTTCCCTTCCCCCCTGGGAGTGTGGTCAGGTGTTCCGATTTTTACAAACCTGCGAGGTGAAAAGTAGAATTTGGTGGTTTTCAAAGAATATTCCTCTCACTGTATGAAGTTGAGCTGGTTTTCGTGTTTGGAAAGCTGTTTGTATCTTCCTTTGCTTTCCATTCTGTCTTATTTTAATTTAATTTATTTATTTGACAGACCGAGATTACAAGTAGGCAGAGAAGCAGGGCAGGGGGAGCAGGCTCACTGCTGAGCAGGGAGCCCAATGCGGGGCTCGATCCCAGGACCCTGGGATCATGACCTGAGCCAAAGGCAGAGGCTTTAACCTACTGAGCCACCCAGGCGCCCCTATTCTGTCTTATTTTATATTTGTTACATGAAGCTTATTATTTATTAAGGAAATTAGACACAAGATCAGAGTTCCAGTAGTTTTTCTGGTGCATTGTTTTCTTTTATGACGCATGTGGGGCTTTTTCCCCGTAGACAATTTTTATTTTTATGTGGTTCGATGAATCTTTTCCTTGAAAGCCTTGGTGTTCTACTTAGAAAGGTTTTTTTCGTTTCTTGAGAGAATAAAAAAAGTTCTCCCGCCATTTTTCTTTCTTTCTATGATTTTACTTTTAACGTTAAACGTTTTGATCTTTTAGAATTTGTGTCGGCATGAGCAGGGACCCAGGCTGCTGCTTTTCCCCTCGCTAGCCCGTTGTCGCAAGGCCCGTGGCCGGAGGCCCGTCGTCTTCATCCTGCGGGTTTGAAGGGCGACCTTGATGTGCACGAAATCACAGCGCGTCTCCTGTTTCGGTAGTTTCTGTGCTCGGCCACGGATCGGTGTGTTCATGCGCAGTGCTGTCCTGGCTTCACTGGTCACAGAGTTCATGTCACTTACTTGTTTCGTTGGCCAAAATTTATTGCTTCCTCTGGGCCAGACACTATTCTAGGACCTGAGTATGCAGCAGTGAACCGAATGACCAAAGCGCAAACACAGACCTTCACGGAGCGGACGTTCTCACGGGGCACCTCTGTGAAAACGCAGCCCAGTCCTAGGAGCAGAGAGAGGTGTTGGTGAACCATGGCCCCGGGCCAGTTCTGGCACTGCCTGTTTTTGTAAATAAAGGGGTTAGAACCTACTAGCTGTGCTGGTTTCTTTATGCATTGCCCGGGGCGATGTTGTAGTTGAGACAGAACCTAAAATATTTTCTGTCTAGACCTTTGCAGAAAAAAGCATGTTGGCTTCTGTCCTAAGAAAAGCCTGAAAGCCAACAAAATAAACTGGTAAAATGCAGATGACGTTATGTAGTGACAGGTGCGGGAAGTGGGATCGGGAACGCTCTGGGTGGGGTTGGCGATTTTAAACCGGGTGGTTTGGGAAGGACTTGCGGAGAAGGTAGACTCTAGAGTAAAGGGTGGGCGTGACCCAAGGGGGATTCTGAGCCGGGAAGCGACAGCATCTGATGGAGGCGTGAGGACCAGTTAGAAAGCTGTGCCAGTGAGGCGGGTGTGAGCTGGTGGCTGGGCTCTGGGCAGAAGGGTGGTTTGTGGGAGGTGGTTGGCTTCCAGGTTTGTCTGAAGATAGAATCAATGAAATGGTACAGTGATGAAGTCACTGTTCTGCGGGGGGTGGGGAATGGTCGAAATTAACCAGTGTGTACATGACCAAATCTGTCCAGGAAAATGGTGGAGAAGTTGTTGGAGTCGGCTTCTGGTTGGCGCTGTAGGGCTGAGGGCTGTTTTGCGGTTTGTATTTTTAGCGTCTGATGAGACTCGGTGTTTTGTTTGCTAGGATCCTTTGGGTTACAGGTCCCTGTTTTTCCCGCTGGCCGGTTTCTCCTGCAAGCCAGCCTCCTGCACCAGGCAGACGCATCCCACGGTTCTAGGGGCTTTAGGTCTGCAACGCCAAGGGGTGGCAGGAGGCCCTAGCTCTCCGATAGAGACCCTGTCCCCACCTCGTTCTTTCGGAATTGTCCTGGCTCTTCCCACTTACTCTGAAACACTCTCTTGGTGTTTTCTATTGGCTCATGTTAACTTAACGTATTAGTGGAGTTTTTCCTTCAGTGATTTGAATATCCCTACCCAAGAACTCGCAAACCTTCAATCATTCAAGTCAGTTTTTTTTATTATTATTATTTTTAAAAAATTCTGAATGGAGTTAATTCTTTCCATTATACGTTCTAGCCGGAATGGTGGTGTGTCTCAGAACCGCTGGCTTCTGGATGTACTGGTGACTTTGTACGTATGACTTCTGTTGTTTTCAGTTGAATTTTTTGCCTCTTCCAGGTCAGGTACAATGTCATCGGTAAGATGTTAATTTTACCTTCTCCTCACAAATTCTGTTATTAACATCCTCATTGTCTAACTGCAACGTGTCTAGTACCTTTAGAACAATGTTAATCATAGTGAATTGCGGTAATACTTAACTTGTTTCCTTTTCTACTTGAGCTATAGATCGTGTTTAAGGAAATACCCTTAATTCTCATTTTATGGAGAATTTTTTTTTTAATCAAGAAGGAGTATTGAATTTTACTGGAGTTTTCTCAGCATCATAGAGATGATCGTATATTATTTTTCTTTTAATCTGTAAATATATAGTGAATATATGAATACATTTCATAATATTGGACCATTTTTGTATTCCTAAATTAAATCTGACTTGGAAATGGGATACACTTTTAGTGGATTGCTTGGTTCTTTTTAATATTGTATTTAAGATTTTAATGTTTCTTTCCATGTGTGAGATTAGCCTGTACTTCCCTTGTGTGTGCGTGCATGTGTGTGTGTGTGTGTGTGTGTGTGTGTATGTGTGTGTATGCATGCTCTATTTTTGGAATCAACATTATGCCTCCTTGTTTAAAAGAATGTGCAAATTTCTTAGGCTCTAAAAATGTGTGAGTAGCATAGGAGCTGTTGTTTCTTGAGGATCTGGTAGAATTGCCCTCTCAAAAACATCTCTTGGCGTGCTACTCCAACATAGCCTTTTTAGAAGTAGTTCTTGGACAGTTTTCTCTATTGTAATGCATAGTCCTCATTTTTAATGGCTGCAGACTGTCTGTTTTGTTTTAAAGTGGGCTCCCAGCACAGAGCTCCCCATGGGGCTCGTCAGCAATGCTGCGCTCAAGACCTGAGCTGAGTTCCAGAGTAAGACGCCGAACAGACTGAGCCACCTAGGTGCCCTGGAAACTGTTCTAATGAGGGCGGTACTCTAGCTGGCTTAACCATGTGGCTGAATGGTCCTGAAGAGCGCTGGGGTGGTTTCAAGGAGTGCCTCCCAAAAATCTAATTCATGATTTTTCAAAGGTCTGGTCAATGGAAAATAATTTGCTTGAGGCAGGGGAGACAGCTGGCCCTCGTGGCCCTTTGGAGCTGACGGATGCCAGTATTTCTGGGACAGTCCGTCCTCATTATTCATGGATTCCATGTTTGCAAATTCACGTGCTTGCTAAAATTTATTTGTAGCCCCCAACTCAGTACTTATGGCGCTTTCACAATTAATTGCAGATATGCACAAAGCAGAAAACTTGGGGAGCTCAGTGGGTGCGCTCCCCCCACCCCGAGGTCAAATGAGGTGACCCTCAGCCTCATTTCAGTCATGTTCTCCACAAGTGTCCGTTTGGGGACACTTTAGTCCCTGTATTTTGCATTTTGTGCTCTGTGTTGATGATTTTGCTGTTTAAAGTGGTCCCTGAGCAGAATGCTAGAGTCTGCCGCAGGCATGAGAAGGCTGTGACTGGCCCTTATGGAAAAGATCACATGGTTTGTTTGGGGATTTTTTTGGTGTTTTTTTTTAGATCACATGTTTTAAATAACACGTGTGTGTTCGGCACAAGTTACTGTGCTGTTGGCCGTGCGTCCAGTGTTGACAAACCACCGCTACATTAAATTACATTTAGTCACAAAACACTACATCAAGTCACAAAACAAACACACGTAAAGCAAGGTTACATGCTGATCGATTGGCGGAAATGTTGTGTCCAGAGATTTCGTAGGAACCGCTACCTGGGTTCCCCCGGGAGCACTGGTGCGATACTGTTCATCCCATGGCTACTCCAGAACGGAACGACCATGCATCATGAGAAGGGGGCCGTTAGGATGCTGCTGTAGGACCCCAGGCCAGCAGGGAAGCTGGGCCCTCGTGTATGGAGGGTCCGTGGTGTGGCCCAGGTGAGCGGCTCAGCATCAGGGGCTGCCCCTGTGCCACAGGTGTGTCCACTGGTTCAGGATCCTGAAAACCTCCTACCACGGCGGCCAGATGGCGGGGAGACAGGGATGGGGGGAGGTGGGGTGGTTAGGGAGCTCTCTGCTGGAGTGGCACCTGCCTGGGCTTGTGACCCAGGGCATCTCTTGCTGGGCAGGCCTGGGGAAAGGCCACATTGTGGACAGAGACAAGCAGAGCAGTGGTACAGGGCGTCCCCACGAACCCACACGTGGATGGGCCTTGACAAAGGGTGTTCCTGTCGGCCTCTCGCCTGGTCCTCACCGTGGATTCTGGGAGGGTGGGAGGTTAGAGCCATCTCACGGGTGGGGTCCCTGAGATCCAGAGAGGTCCCATGGAGTGGCTGCCTGGCTAGTGCGGGGGTGACTCGGGACCTGACCTCAGGTGTGTGTGACTGCAGATCCGGTCGCTGCTCTGTGCCGCTTGGAGCCTGAATTCTCTCTCGCCCAGTCTCGCCCCTCGCTTCGGACTGGGAGCGTCTCTCTGAAGACAGGAGTCCCCACTCCGCCCCCCTCCCTCCCTCTCTCATCAGCCTGTGGACACTGATCAGAGGTTGTACGTTCACGGGAAGAGGAGGTATCCTCGGACTCAGCAATACTGAGAGTCAGAGCAGGAGGAATTGGAAGCTATTCCCCGTCAGGTTCACAGCCCCGGTCACTCTGGTGTGTGCTGCTGGTGTTCCCTGTGGCCGCAGGTGCACCTGTGCTCTTCTCCGAGAGGGACGGAGATCGGCTTAGCAGATGGAGCGTATCCCCCCAGACCGAGGGGCAGCACAGCGAGCTGTTTTCTTTTCCTCTGTTGGGCTGTTACCTTCCTGGCCCTCATGCACAGTCGTAAGGAAGAGCTTTGTGCCCACGGCTGTTAATTTTGTGTTTTTATTTCCCTACATAAAGTAGTTCGGAGGAGTAGGAGAACGTCCATCTGCTTTTCACAAAGGTGAGGGGGTGTGCGTTCTTCAGCAGCCCACGAGCGTCCCCGGGCAGCGCCCTTGCTGGCTTTGCCTCTTACAACTTCGAATCAGCGTTACCAGAGCGTGATTCACGTGAGACAGAGTGCGTCCACGTGGCCACGCGGATGAGGTTTGCCGGCCGTATGGACCCGTGAAGCCACCAGCGTGAGAAACAGAATGCGTGGGGACAACCACTGCTCTGCTTTTTAAAAAAAAGTTTTATGTATTTGAGAGAGAGAGAGCATGAGCAGGGGGAGCAGCAGGCAGAGGGGAAGCAGGCTTCCCGCTGAGCAGAGAGTCCGACGCAGGGCTCGATCCCAGGACCCTGAGATCATGACGTGAGCCGAAGGCAGAGGCTTAGCCCACTGAGCCACCCAGGCGCTCCATAATGAATTTCTGATTACTTGTGAGATTAGTGTTTTCCTGCATTTTTGTTAACTGGTTATGTTTCCTTTTTGGTATGTTCCCCATTTTTAGGGTCTGTGGGCGTTTCCCTTCAACAACGCTCGCTGTGGTCGGGGTCCCTCTGTGTCCCAGACGCGGGTCACCAAACCGCAGCTTGCCTCCCCCCGGGCTTCACGCTCCCTTTGATTTCAGTGATGCTTCTCTTGGACTAGAGGGCAGTTTGGAATGTTCGGGAAGGCAGCTCTTGACCGCTGTGACTTCTCTTCTGCTTCTGACTTCGAGCGTCCCGGGCGTGGAGGTGGTCTGCGGGCCTGTTCCCCGCGGTGATGCCCACGGCCCCCTTCTGGCCCTTGTCCCTGTGGCTCTTTGCCTCGAACCCCTCTCCCGCCTCACGATGGGCCTTCTTGGCTTCGTGTTAGAGGAAGCTGTGCTGGAGTTGGAGTGTCTTCCCTCTGGGGTCGTCAGGCCAGTGCTGAAATCGTGACGTTGAGGATTCTGTCCCCCAGTGGACAGCGAGTCTTCAAGCCCCTTATTGCATTCAGAGCTCCCTGGCACTGGGTCCCCTAACTTGCAGGTACCCTTGCAGCGGGGTGACGGTTGGCCCAGACTGGACACCCTCTCCTCTCCTCTCCCATGACACCTTCTCAGTGCCCGCCGCAGGCCCACTGCCCCACGCAGCTCCCCACGGTGTGACCGTGGAGTCGTGGCCCCAGGCCCCGGAGAGCCCAGCGAGGAGGGCTTCTAAGGCTTCTCCGGGACATCTTTGTGACGTCAGGGCCTGTGGCTGATGGAAGGAGGCCCGGGCTCCCGGGAGACGGCTCTAGCGGGGCCACCTCCCAACTGTGCAGCTGGGCTAAGCCGTTCATGCGGCATTTAGGGAGTGCCTGCTGCATGCCTGGCACTTTGCTGGGCTCTGAGATCAAGACAGAGCCCCGACTCCTGGGATGCTCTCCCGCTGTGGGGGACAGACAGCAGACGTGGGAACGCCACGGGGGGATAAGGTTGCGGCAGCCGTGAAACCAGGTGACGTGACAGGGAGAGCGCAGGGGGCCCGTCTGGTGTGGGGCCTGGAGGGGTTCTGTGAGGAGGCGACATCGCGGCTCTGAGTGTCGCCGGGAGGGGCCCAGGGCAGGGGAGTGGAAGCCGAGGGGAAGCAGGGGCAGAGCACCCGAGGTCAGCGTGCGCTGGAGCCCGGAGACCGGGACGGAGCCGGGTGAGAACTCTGGGTTTTATGCGGAGTGCCCCAGGGGGCTGCAGACGGGTCAGGGAGAGGTGTTTGAACAAATGTCCTGGGGCTGCGGTGCGGAGGGTGGGCCGTCGGGTGGCCGTGCACGTCCCCGCACGTCCCCGCGGAGGTGGCCCTCGCTCCGTACCGGCGGCTGTGAGTGTACTTGGCGTGCGGCTGCTGCGAGCTTGGCGGGAGCGTTTGTGTGGCCCGGAGAGGGTGGGGCCCTGGGAGGGCGGCTGGGATTTCCCACGGGGAGTCCGCCCTGGCCGTCAGTGTGGTTCAGGCTCTTGGGACCCCAGTGGGGGAGCTGTGGAGAAGGTGTGCTTAGCTCTGCCAGGCAGGGAAACGGGACCCCCTACTGGCCCCCGCTGGGCGCGGAGGCTAATAGCACAGGGTGCATATGTTGTGCCCCGTCCAGAACGTCCTCCCGAAGCCGGACCCCTCGTCCCTCAGCCCAGGACGCCATCCGTACACTGCGCTCCCAGGGCAGGACCGCTGCTCGCCACGCCGTGGGTCTGGAGCCTCCCGGCCCTTACTCTCACCGAGCTGCCGAGTGGAGCGCGGAACATCTTTCCGGAGCCTGAGCGTGGGGTTGGCCAGGTCCGAGGGCCTCAGTAGTGTCTAATGCTGTGAACTTGAGCACGTCCTCGAACCTACCGAGGGCTGGTCTTTTCTGTGCCAGGGCAGGGATGACAGGCGTCGCGACCGTGGAAGGCGAAAGCCTGTGTAGGCCACGTGGCCCGGGCCCACAGGTGGCAGGCGTACTTCTCATCCATGCTGACCGGGCGCCCAGTTACCACCAGGCCACGATGGGGTGACTTCTGTTAGCGTCACGAGAGGAATCACCCACGGAAGGCAGTGCCTGGCCCCAAGGACAGACACTGGTGGCCACCCTCTGTCTCTGTGGCAGACGGAGGGGTTTGAGGTGTGAACCCAGTCCATCACAGCCAGAGACGCTTCTTGGGGGCGTCCCAGGACCCGCAGGGAGGGCGCCTTCGCTCTCCTTTGCAGGGGTCTGTAGTGGTGGGACTGGGCGTTGCGGGTCAGCAGAGTGTGTGGGAACCGCTACGGAGTGATGCAGGAGGAACGCAGATGGGGGGCGGGGGGCTTGATTCCGCCCGGGGCCACCAGGCAGGCGCACTGACCCAGACCCCTAATGGGAAGACCCCCATCTGCCCTCACCCGGGACCCAAGCAGGTCATGGGAATAGGTAGGCTCCAGGCTGTGGGCAGCGGCTGGGCAGGGGGCTCGGGCTGGTTTGCAGCCCAGGTTCTCTGGTCACCATGTGGCTGGAGTGAGCACAGTCTGGGGTTTCTGCGAGCGACCCCGCCTGCTAGAGCCTCATGGCTGAGCCCCCAGGAGTCTGGTCAGGGGACCTGCCAGTCCTGGTGGGGCCTCTGAACTGCCGGGGGGGGGGGCGGGGGCGCGGGGGAGTCCACGGGGGGCGCTCAGCTTCCCCATCTCTCAGGGTGGGGGTTGGTCCTTCTGGCACCAGAGTACAAGGACTGGGTCACAGTGGGAAAGTACGTTCTGGAGAAGAGAGGAAGAAACCAGCAACGATCTAGCATTTCGATGATAGGAAACGGCTCTGTCGCATGTCCTGAGACTGCATGCGATCTGCCCGGAGAGGCAGGAGGCCCGCGTTGCCTGGGCTTGCTCTGTGCCAGGCGCGGGCCCCGTCTGTGCCGCTTCCCTGGCAGGTGTCTGGCAGCTGACATTCGCGGGGGAACCTGGGGACCAGAGAGGCCAAACGGCCTGTCACGGTCGCTGCAGGCTGTGCGAGGGCAGAAACCCGGGGCTTTCCCACCAGAGCCCAAGAGCCTTTTGTCCTCCTGCGAGAAGGGTGGCGACAGAGCTCTAGGGACCCTAAAGAAACACTTATTTGTCATAAAAGAAGAGGCTCCGCAAAGATCACGGGAGCACAGATCTGCCTGATGACGGGCTCCGCTGGGCGCGGGGGGCGGGTGGGGGCCTCCCCTGCCGGCCGCCGAGGCTGGTTGGCACAGGGCAGCTGTTCCTTTAAGTCAGGTTCTCCGTGGGAATTGCCGCAGCCTGGGGTGGGGGTGGGGGCTGCTGGCCGAGGGTGGTGCCAGCCTCCGGAGCTCCCTCCAGAGCCCGGCTGTCTGCTCCCAGCCCAGACGCTGTGACGCTGCCTCTCAAAGGGCTTTCCTTCCCCGCCGAAGCTGCTGATTCATGCGCACTGCGGTCGGCTGGGCTGTGGGACCGGGGGCCGGGGCTCTTGGGCTCTGCTGGGTGGAGGCACTGGGCCTGGCAGGAGGTGTCCTTGAGCTCCTGTCCCCTGGCTGGGAGTGGGGGGAGTCGGGGGGGTGGTGATGAGGGAGCAGGGGGCTCTGGACATCACAGACCAGAAGTGTAGGTTGGGGGAGGGGAGGAGAAGGAGACAGGGCTTGGCCAAGGTCACATGCAAGGGCCAGGTTGACTCGTCCTCTCTCACTCTTCGCCGCCCTCGGCAGGGTGCTTCAAGGATGACCGCATCGTCTTCTGGACTTGGATGTTCTCTACCTACTTCATGGAGAAATGGGCGCCGCGGCAGGACGACATGCTTTTCTACGTGCGCCGGAAGCTGGCGTACCCAGGCAGTGAGGGCAGCGTGGACGGGAGGAAGGTGAGCGGCCCCCTCCGGCCCCAGCCAAGCATCCTTGCGGGGTCTGCCCATAGCTGCCCGGGTGGGCTTCCCTGCAGACCTCCAGCAGGTCCCAAGGGGGAAACGCAGTTGACTGAGCACGTCGTGGGAGCCAGGAGCTGTGTGGAGACGGGGGCGGGGCGAAGCTTTTCCCGCCGCCCTTCACCAGGACCCTGAGAGGCAGGGATGACATCACTGTTGTCCCTTTGAGGGGACAGGTTTAGAGGCCAGGTGGTTTGACCAGCATACTATTAAGTCAATCAACAGGAGAGCAAAGATTTGAACCCAGAGTCTAGGGTCCTCCCTGGCCAGCGGCAGGCTGAGCGGCCTCGAAGATGAGGAGGAGGCCTGGCGGTTCTGAGCCCTCGCCATGCAGCAGACGCCGTGCTCGGCTCTTTCCTTCTCGAAGCTCTTATGTCCTCCCTGTAACTCAGCGGGGCAGGCGGGGAGCCCGGGGACTTGGGGCGAAGGGGCTCGGCTGAGCCATTTCATCCACCACATTTAAGCGTGTGGAGGAATTAGTAAAACAGCCTTCATGTGTTCCCTTCTGTTTTTCAGAAACGCTACTAGCTTCTAGAATGTGTAAGCACCTTATGTCGAACAGGGGAATGCACTGTTTTCCTTTAATCACAAAAACGGGAGGGTGAGGGACTGGTCTGGAACTCAGAGCCATGGTGGCTCCAAGTCCAGAGCCCTCTGGTCTCTGGGCCGCGGCTTGGGAGCTGCAGCCCACATGTCAAGTGTTGGAGCCTGTCCCTGCTTGTCCCTGTTCGCGGAGCTTGACACACAGGGTCTGGGAGTTCTGTGTATGGACAGGCCTGGTGCCTTCTGCAGAGGAGACACAGTGGCTTGCGTGCTGGCCGCCAGAGAGCTGGTCTGGCTGGCTTGTGAGACATGCAGGAAGGCCCAGGGTTGGCCTGGGTCCTGGGGTGTTCACGTGGTATGCCAGCCGCCGGCTGCGGGACCGAGTGTTGTCCCTGGGACCCAGGAGCGCATCATAGAGCCAGTACCAAAGGGTAAATCCAGTGACTGGAAGGGACAGAAATGGTCAGCAGAGGCCACATGGGTGAGGTGAGCCTTCAGGAAGGAAAGAGCTTTCCCAGACGAAGGGACAGTAACCCCAATCGTGGGCCTGAAGCTTGTCAAAGCCCCTTCGTTCGGGTGGCCCGTGCTAGTACCATGTGGCCCCGGGTAGAAAGGCGGGAGCAGAGACAAGGTCGGCTCGGGCCAGATCATGTGGATGCTGAAGGCCATGCCTCGGAGTTCGGGTCGGTCCCTGGAGCTCTGAGCAAGTGAGGAAGGGGGACGTGGTCAGAGTTCCGTTTAGCTCCTGCGCGGCAGCTGGAGGAACGACTGAGGTTGGAGCAGAGGCAGGGGAGGGGGTGGGGAGCAAGGGAGTGCGGCGGGCGGCACGAAGGCCAGGGGCATAGGCTCCACCAGCAGGGCTCCGGGTGACTGGACGCGGCCCTGCGGGAAGGCTCCACGTGACAGCCGGGTCGCTGCCATGGGCTCAGGGTAGGTCCAGTGCTGTCAGAGGAGGGCAGGGTTCGGTGTTGGACCGGCTGAGTCCTAGGCGCCAGGGAGCCTAGACGCCAGATTCCGGTGTCTTCTGGTGGTGGGTCTCCTGTCTGACACTCAGCAGAGACTCAGGGACAGAGGCAGGGCTCCAGGACCGATGGCTCCAAGATGGTCCCTGGGGCATGGGAATGTGTGGGAAAAGGAGGGGGACTTGGAGGCGGGATGGTCACAGAGGCCTAGGACAGAGCTCCGAGCTAGCCTGACACTGGAGGGACTAGCAGGAGACCAAGTGGCAGGCCAGGTAGGGGTGCCGGGAGGAAGGGGCGTGACCAGCAGGGAGGCGAGACCTGAGGAGCCAAGTCCGGCAGGACGAGAAGGGGGACAGGCCGATGGACCTGGGACCAGAGGCTGGGGAGGCGTGGGCAGAGCAGCCTCAGCGGTGGGCAGGGACTGCCCCCTGGAAGGGAGGAGAGAAGGCCGCAGCGGGTGGGACTTGGCGGGGCTCGGTGTTGGAGGAGAGGCCCGTGAGCTGAGCAGCCCTGGACCTGGCCCAGAGCTCCGCCGTCCCTGCTCGCTGTGCCTGCTCTGTCGGGGGCTGTCGTGGACAGACCAGCTTTTCCAGCTTTGTCTGCCCCGACTTGCCGCTCAGCCTGGCCTGCTATGGGGGCTGGGCAGTTGCTCGGTGAGGTTAAGGTCCTTCCATTGCGCACACCTGGGAGGCCAGGTGTGTGGGGTAGTGTGACCACAGGAGTCTCCTGGCAGAGGGTGGCGAGCCCCTAGGGAGCCTCACTGCTAGAGACACCCACCGTGGGCATGCTGTCCTCCCTCAGCTCAGCCCAGGGGCGCAGGCTTCTAGCACCTAGGGCTCACCTGCACAACTGGAACGGGGCCGTTCTGCCCGAGGGCACGCAGCGAGGGTACAGCCTGCGCCCTTGGCCCCTCGGCATCTGCTGGAGTTCACGTTGTAGACGTTGGGTTTTGTTTGGGTTTTGTGGGGAGCGGGGGGGGTTGGTTTTTGTATGTTTTGCAAAATCTTCATCTTTTCCCAAAGGCAGCCTGCTAAGACCAGAGGCTCTAATAAGGATCAGAGACTCAGCCAGGCCCTGAATTTTGGTGTGGGGAGAGGCCTCAGCTCTGGTTAGGGATGGTTTTCTCAGCCTTGAGTTCTCCAGGAAGCAGGCGGGAGAAGGGAGAGGCCAGGTGAAGAGGTAGCAAGAGAAGTTCCCTGATCCTAACTGCGCAGTTTGGGGCTGGGGTCCCCGGACCGTGTGCAGGCTTCCTGGAAGGTTTGGGGGTGTTGAGGTCCGTTGGGGGAACATGTGGCAGTCCAGCTGTTGATATGCGAGAATGTTCCATCAAACACCGCAGTGAGCCGTAGGCAGCTGCCCCTCCCTGCAGCACTGGGAGCCCAGGGATGACTCAGAGCTGGCCCTGTGCTCGGGGAGCCCGTGTCTCCTGGGGCAGACAGACAGCATCACCAGTGATCAGAGCGCTTAGTGCTGCGGTAGTGGGAGAACGGGGTGGGGGGGTGGTGGGAACAGCCGGGAGCCACACAGAGAAGGCTGTGACACCGGGCCTCAGTGCTGTAGGACAGAGAAAGGGGTCCACGGTGGCCTAAGGACAGTCCCACTGGAGGGACCAACCCGTGGGGTGCTGGTGGGGGCGTGCCAGGCACACACGTGACTCGGCACCTCCCCGAGGGGACCCTGTGGTGTCTGTCGTGTTTGGAGGGCAGGGGGTTGGGCAGTGATGTGGGGAGACCCCGCAAGCCCGAAGGGTGCAGCGTGGGCAGGGAAGGACAAAGCGGAGACTGGACAAGCCGTTCCCGGCAGCCTCTCTGCCCCCACCACTCAAAAGAACAGAGCCAGGAGAGCCCAGGGCAGGCGCCTGCGCACTGTGGCCTCTCTGCGGCAAGCCAGGGCCGCCTCCCGCCCCCTCCCCAGCCTGCCGCAGAGCTGGTACCCGGTTGCCATAGCAACCTGCGGGCTTCCTGCGCTAGGCCCAGGGTGGTGGTGGTGGGCGGATGGGTGGACGGTCGCCTCCAGGCAGATTGAACAGAAGCAGTGTGGGTGGGACAGGCGGCTGGGATCCCCACGCCGAGCTGCCGGGGCTCTAGGGACCACCTCGGAGGCTCCTTCTCAGTGGACTTGGGGCCGCACAGCCGGAGACGGAGAAGCCAGGCGGGAGTCTGTGTCTGCCTTAGCGGCTGTCCCGGCAGTAGTCAGGGAGAGGGGGCCGGGACTCATCTGTGCCCTGTGCCCCTCAGCGGGCCGAGGCGGAGCCTGAGGTGGAGGTGGAGGTGTACCGGCGCGACTCCAAGAAGCTGCCGGGCCTTGGAGACCCCGACATTGACTGGGAGGAGAGTGTTTGCCTGAACCTCATCCTGCAGAAGGTACATGGCGTGGTGGGGGCCGGGCTCCGGGGGGAGGGCTGTCTGGTGGGGGCGGGTCTCCAGGGGCACGGCGTGGTGGGGGCCGGGCTCCGGGGGGAGGGCTGTGGCGGGGCTGAGGGACAGCAGACCCCTCCACACGCGGTGTCCTGCGTGCTCCCTTCCAGCTGGACTACATGGTCACCTGTGCCGTGTGCACGCGCACTGATGGGGGGGACATCCACATCCATAAGAAGAAATCCCAGGTAAGCCCCAGGCCTCCTACCTGGGAGCTCAGCCCAGAAGTGGCAGCCTTGTGGCTGCTTAGCATTTGGGTGGGGGAGCCCGCCCTCCCCCTCCCCCTCCTCCTTCCTTCCCCGCCTGGAGGGGCAGGTCTGACCAAAACTCCGCCCATCAGGCTTCTTGCAAAGCGGTTCCCTCTGGCTTTGACCTGGGTCTGAGCCATGTGACCACAGGGACTTGTCCCTTGAGTGGCTGTGACCTGGGTACAAGGCAAGGCCTCATCAGTCCTTTAAAACCTCTCCCTTTCAGCAAGTGTTCGCGTCCCCCAGTAAACACCCCATGGACAGCAAGGGGGAGGAATCCAAGATCAGCTACCCCAACATCTTCTTCATGATCGACAGCTTCGAGGAGGTGAGCTCCTCGTGCCCAGCCACGTGTCCCCAAGGGCCCTGCTTAGGGCTTCGAGAAGCCGGCCTCCCTCCCGCCTCACCGCCCTGCAGCCCGGCAAAGGCGATGGGCAGCGGGGGCATCCTGACTCCTACCCCCTTGGCTCCCGCTGTTCCTGACGCTGGACTGGAGCCGGTGGGATTCACCTCCCTCGGAGCCTGTTTTCTCATCTGTAAAATAAGTGTCGTGATCATGTGTCCATTGGGGTCGAAGATCACACGAGCTCGTGAATGGGAGAACGCGTCATAAACACCCATAAAAAGGGCTGCCCGGGCAGGAGGCGTCATTAGGGTGGCGAGGAAACTCCAAACTGGTGCCTCCACGCTGCGGGATGCTAGGGTGTCAGAGGGGGTGGGGCTGTGGAAGCTTCTGGGCCAAGCTTCTGTGCTCAGGCTGGGAAAACTAGGTCTCATGGCAGAAAGTGACTCACCCGGTGCCCTGCCCCTGCCCAGCTCCTGCTCTGCTGCTCTCTGCCGCCACCAAGGTCCCCATAGTGGTGCCTGTACTCCCCTAGGGGCGGTCAGGACCCCAGGGAAGACTCAGGAAGAAGGGAGCCCGTGTTTCAGGGTCTCTCCTCGATGGGCTGCTGCCTTGAAGCCCCTCAGGCTCGGAGGACCAAGTGCCGTCCCCAGGCTGGCACAGCCTGTTTGTGGCAGAGCCAAGATTTGAACCGGAGTCCGTGTGACCTTGAAGTTGGGTCCATGCCCCAGGCCCTGGAGCCGTGATGCCGGCGGGTGGGCGGGCGGGCCACAGGAGGTGGAGCCAGGAGCCAGGCCGCGGGCTCCGTGGGGGCAGCTGTCTTCCTTGTGCCCCGTCCCAGGTGTTCAGCGACATGACCGTGGGGGAGGGAGAGATGGTCTGCGTGGAGCTGGTGGCCAGTGACAAAACCAACCTGTTCCAAGGGGTCATCTTTCAGGGCTCCATCCGCTACGAAGCCCTCAAGAAGGTGTACGACAACCGAGTAAGTGTGAGGACCCCCCGCCCCGGGCCTCTGTCTTTGCCCAGCTCCTCAGAGCCCCTACGGCCCCCCAAGCTCCTCGTAGGTGGCTCAGGGCCTGCATTCTGGTGCGTCGCTCCTCAGTCTGGGCACACTGGGTCAGAGGGACAGCGGCCCCACCCTGTGTGCAAACACTCCCAAAACAGAACCTGGCTGGTGGGGCAGGGGTGGAATGCAGGTGGACGGGCCTCTCTCCTGCAGCTGGTCCCCCCAGGGAAGGCGTGGGGGTGGTCTCGGGCTCCCCCGGGGTTGGCTATGTGCCCAGCCTGGCGCTTCGCCTGCTGCGAGGCGTGGGTCGTCGGACGGTGGGAGGAGCATCTGCCTGACCCCCAAGCATTCTTGCACGACCCTGCCTGCTGGGGGGTCCCCGGCCCCCAGAGGAAAGCGGGTAGCCCTCAGGGGCTGCTCTTTGGGGGATGGTCATCCTCATGACTCCGTGTCCCCAGGAAGAAGCCACCCCTATGGGCGCTGACTCGGGCCATCTCCCCATGTCTGCAGGTGAGCGTGGCTGCCCGGATGGCACAGAAGATGTCGTTCGGCTTCTACAAGTACAACAACATGGAGTTCGTGCGCATGAAGGGGCCACAGGGCAAGGGCCACGCAGAGATGGCCGTCAGCCGCGTGTCTACTGGGGACACGTCCCCCTGCGGGACTGAAGAGGATTCCAGCCCGGCCTCACCCATGCACGAGCGGGTAAGGGCTGCACAGCTCGGGGAGGGGCCTTCCGTGCCTCGGATCCGCTTCCCAACGCCTCCCTGATCTTTAAAGTCCCCCGGTGAGTAGGTGTCATCATCCCACCCTCTGGGGAGCAGGCCGAGATGCAGAGAGGGCAGTGGCTTGCCCAAGGTCACCCAGCAGGTCAGGGCGTGGTCTCTGCTTCCCTGAGCTGCTGCAGCTGGGCCCAGTGGAAGGGACCCCCGGCTGCTCCCGGCCCCTGCCTCACCGGGCCCTGCTGGCTGAGCGTGCGCCCACGACGGGCCTGCCTCGGGGAGTGCCCTGGCATGCTTATGGGCCGGCCTCCCCTCCTGCCCCGTGAGGCTCGGCGGCAAGAGAGCACAGGGTCCGGAGCCGCCCAGCTCTTCCCTCTGCCCAACCTCCTGTTCACAGGGTGTCGTGCACCTTCAAGTGCTGGGGGTCCCCGCAGCAGCCCCGTGGGTAGACATGGAAACTCGGGCTTGCCGGATGGACTGGTGCCACTGTAGGTCCCACGGCTCTGGTGTGATAGCACCGAGCCCTTGAGCCCGACTCTTTCTAGGACACCGTCCTTCCCCGGGGGTGGGAAGCCGAGGTCAGGGGCAGCTTTGTTCCCCGGGGCCCCAGTGGGGTCAGGGCTAGGGCAGGAGAAAGTCTTGAGCCCCCAGCTGCTCTAGCCTGCTCGGAGCCGCAGGTCTCCGAAGGGACAGGTAGGTGGTGGTGGGGGGGGTGGTCCGGGGAGCAGCCTTGGCCAGCCCGTCTGCAGGAAGGGACTTTGGGGTGAGACTGTGTGGGCTGGAGTCTGGGCGCTGCCGTTCCAGTGACCTGGGGCAGGTCTCGGCCTGTTTTCTCACCCAGAAACGGGGAGCACTGGTGTTGGGAGGCTCGGGGAGCTGTAACACAGCGGCTGACACGGGTGGGACCCTGGGGTGCTTCTCTAGCCACTGGCTCCTCTTGGCTGTTGACCCGCTGGGGGAAGTGACGGAGGGCGTGAAGCGTGCCGCCCTGCTGACGTGCCCGGGACGAGCAAGCGTGTGTTTGCTAGACTTTTCGTTCTGTAAAACTGTTAGCCGTGCCCGTCTCCCGGTCCCACAGCACATTTCTTCCTCTTCTTTATGTCCTTTCTTGTTTGTTTTCTTCTGCAATGACTGTGATCGGAAAGCCGAATAAAAACAACCCGGGCTAGTTTTCGCAGACGTGGGTGAGGGTTCCGGGCGGGGGACCTCCCTCATCTTGTGAGTGGAGGTTGTGGATACATTTCTGAGCTGATTTGGGAGAAATGGAGTCTGATTCTACTCCATGGTCCTGAGTTGCCCACCGAGGCCCTGCAGAAACCCTGCGGCCTGAGCTCCAGGGGGGCTGGTTTGGCCGGGTGCCACCTCCGGCCATGCGTTTGCTGAGCGACCACAGATACGGCACCACAGCTGCTGAGCCTGGCTCTTCCCACACACCGAATGGAAGTGGGACTCGCTCCCTCCCAGGGTGGCCGTTGGGGGTGAAGGCCAAGGTGCCTGGCTCAGGGGAACAAGGAGGCCCAGGGTCAAGGGAGGGGACCTGCCAGGGTCACGCAGCTGCGAGTGGCAGGGCCTGACCTCCTGGGGGCTGCTCAGGCCCCCGCCACCTCTGTGCTTACTGTCTCGTGTCCCCCGTTTCCAGAGGGCCCTTTGTAACCAGCGCACGACAAATGCAGACTCTGTGTGTATTGTGGTTTCTGGTGTTTTGTTTTTTTTCTATCTTTGGAAAACCTTCCCTGGCTTATGGGAGGACCGTCTGGAGCCCAGCAGCCGCCGGGACTTTGGTGGATGTCGGAAGCCGTGACGAGGAGGCTGATGGGACTTCCTGAAGTCTCAGTCCCAGCTCACCTTGTTCCTCAGATTCTTGTTTGCATGGGGAGGAGGGAGGAGATGGGCCAAGTTCCCTCTGCCTGGAACGCCCTTCCCCCCCTTCTTCACCTGGCGAACTCCTACTCGTCCTTCAAGACCCATCTCGAGCAGCGTCTCCTCCAGGAAGCCTTTCCTGATTTCCCAGGCTGTGGACCCCTTTTGCTCGGTGCTCCCCTGTATCCTGTGCTTCCCTTTCTCTGTCTAAGCAAGCAGCCTTCAGTTTGTGGCTGTCACTTTCCGAGTCTATCACCCCTCACCAGACTGTGAGCTCCTTGAGGGCAGGGAGCAGTGTTGTGTGCCTGTCTGTCTCCTGTGCTGCCCCCGCCTGACCCTGCGTGGCTGTGCAGAACGTTTGCTCAACAGTGTGGTTACAAGCCCAGGGGATGGAAGCCTGGGCTGCTCTGCCTTTGCCCTCCACGAGAGGGCGCTGGGGCGGAGAGGGATGGGGTGGGGGCATCTTAGCCAAGGGGAAGGAATTGGGGTGAAGAGTATGGCCTTAGGAGGCAGAAGACCTGGGCTGAATCCTGGTTTTGCCCCTGTCCTGTTGGGTGACCTTGGGCAGGTCAAGGCCGCTGTCCCACCTTCATTTCCTCGCTGGTTGCACCGGCTTCCTACCAATTCCCGTCTGGTGGATCAGCGGGAGGCTTCCGTGGGAGGGCTTGAGCGGCATCAGCAGCTGGTCTGGCTTCAGGCCGGCCGGTGTTGGGGGCCCGCGGAGGGCAGCTGGCTCGTGCTCAGCCCAGGAGGCCGGCCCGCCGGCAGGTGGTGTCAGGGGCCCCAGCGGTGGTCGGGCTGCGCCAGTGACTATGGCTCTTTGTCTCCAGGTGACCTCCTTCAGCACGCCCCCCACCCCAGAGCGGAACAACCGGCCCGCTTTCTTCTCCCCGTCCCTCAAGAGGAAGGTGCCCCGGAACCGGATCGCGGAGATGAAGAAGTCGCACTCGGCCAACGACAGTGAGGAGCTCTTCCGCGAGGACAACGGCGGGGGTGAGCGCCTTGCTCATGACCAAGGGCCTGCTGCGGCCCTCCCGGACCCTCTGGGTTCACCTGTGTGTTCACATCTTGGGGGCTGGTGGGTGCCAGGGGCTCCTCAGGGCTGGGGATGGAGCTGCAGACGGACAGACAGAAATCCCTGCCTCAAGGAGCTCCCAGTCTGGGGTCAGAATAGGGAGCAAGGACAGGAGGCTTGAGACTTTCCCTGATGTTGATGGACTGCTCCACACAGAGGGCTCTAGAAGCCGGTGCCCAGTGAGGTGAGCTCTCCGGCCCATGCCTGCCTTCGTGCCTTGTCAGCCTCCTGCTCTGGGTCCTCCTCAGGGCCCTCCCTCCCTCCAGGACGTGCCTCGGGGTACCCCCGAGGCTCTCCTCCGGGCTCCCCCACCCTCTGGTGGCCTCCAGAACGTCTCTGCCTGAAGCCCGTGGGGGTCCCTGCAACCCATGAGCCAGAGAGAGTGGGGGTCACCCTCATCTAAGCAGCAGGAAGCCACCAAGAGGGTTTAGGCAGGGTAGTGACAGGATCAGATTAGCTACTGAAATACTGCTCAGCCGTCCCTGTGGAGAAGGACTGTAGGGGGGCAGGCTGCCGCCAGAGACAAGGCGTGGCACCCCACGTGTGTGCTGGGGGCTGAGGGGGTGGCCGACAGCACAGGGGGGCCCTGGCCAGAGCTGGGGCTGTGACCTTGAACGGAAGAGACATTGGCCCTTATTTGGAGCACTGGGGCCCAGAGACAGACGCCCTGGCCTTGACCTGCTCTAGTGTGCACTTGGGCAAGTGCCGTCCCCACCTCGGCTCCTTTCCCAATGAGTAGGGAAGGGCTGATGACCACCCAGCCTGCCTCCCTGGGTGACCCAGCGGATGGCTCCTCCCAGCCCTGCCCTGGGCACTGCAGACTGGTGGTACCGTGTTGCAGTGACAGACGGGGTCACAGGGAAGCAGAGAAATGACACAGGCGACAAGCCAGAACCCACACGAGAGCCTCTCCAGGGCAGGGGAGGGGAGGGAAGGGCTGGATGGGGATGGGGGAGTCGGGGTCCCAGGCCAGGGCTGCAGCTCTGGGGCGGGTGTGGGCCGTGGAGGGGCTGGTGGCAGAGGTGGTTCCTGGGGTGGGAGGTGCTCTCCTGGTCCTGCGGGGGGGCCTGCGGCCTGGCCCTGACACGGCCCTCTCCCCACCAGCTGATCTGCATAATGCCACCAACCTCCGGTCTCGGTCCCTGTCCGGCACGGGGCGGTCCCTGGTTGGGTCCTGGCTGAAGCTGAACAGAGCGGATGGCAATTTCCTTCTCTATGCACATCTGACCTACGTCACGTTGCCACTGCATCGGATTTTAACAGGTAGCGTGGGCTGCAGCAGAAAGCCATCGCTCTCTGGGGCGGGGGGTGGGGGGGTGTCGGTAACCCTGACCCCGTTTCAAGTCTGGGACCCGCCAGTGCGTGTCTGCGTCGGGTCCCTCCCGTCCCCCCTTGAATGGCTGCAGAGCCCTGGGGCGGGGGCGGTGTGACTGGCTTGGGGGGAGGTGAGGCGGAGCTCTGGGGGCCTCACTGACCGGGACCCACACTTCCTTGTCTTGTCCGCCCGCCTCCCGCCATCATAGACATCCTGGAAGTTCGGCAGAAGCCCATCCTGATGACCTAGCCGTGTGCAGAGCCTGCGCAGAGCCCCCCAGCCCTGCCCGGCCCTGGGGGTGCTGCCAAGTGCCTACCTGTCCACCGCCACCGGGGTCTTCTGTGACAGCCCAGCGCCGGAGCCGGAGCCAGACGGGGCCGCTCGCCTCCTGGGGCCAGGGCCGACTCCACGAACACCAGCCCAAACTGAAGTGCCTCTTTCTCCCCCGCCGGCTCGGCTCCTGCACCACCCCCGTGCCCGCCCGCCTGCCCGCGCCCCTCCATCCCCCGGCCCATCTCTGCAGCACCCTCTGCACCCCGAGAGGCCCAGAGATGCCAAGAGGCTGTGAGAGAGCAGAGGAGCGGCCGGCGGCCGGAGCGTGTCCGGACCGACCGCCCCGACGTCTGCGCGCAGACCGCTGGTGGACAGGCCCCCGAGTGTCCGCGCCTCCCCGAGAACTGGCTCATGGTTCCGTCCTGCTGTACCCATGAACTTCCGCGCCCGAGTTAGGCCCGACTTGCCCGCCCTCCCTTGTTTACCGCTTGGTTACACACGGGCGGCCTCGGGGAGCCGGGGCACGCAGCTGTCGGAGGGTTTTGCCCTGGGCTGGGAATACCTCACCCCACGCCCGGTTCCAGAAAGGCCCCAATCCTGCCAGAATGGCCTTTGCTTCCAGCCAAAGAGCACCACCAACACACACACCTCCGCCTTGGAGACATCCCGCGCTGCGCCTCGGCTGGCGTGACCCACAGAATCGGGACTCTGAGAGCAGGTGGGACAGCCTGGCAGTCAGCCAGGAGAGGAGGGTTGGGGGCGGGGGTTGGCCTCCTCCCAGAAGGTTCTAGGTAGAACCTCCATCCTCGGGGACCCGGGGAGGGGATAGGCTGTTTTCCTGGAGCTTGCTTTGGCAGAGTGCGCTGGTCCCGTTTCTCAGACCGGCTCACTGAGGCAAAGAGGACTTGACCTCCAGGCGGCTGGCCCAGTGGGTTTGCGCGAGCGGCCTTGTTGGGGCCGGAGGGATTCCCACCTGTGATGGATGACACGCTGTGCTCTTCTCAACACCACGAGCCCTCTCGAGCGGAAGCGTTCCCCTGCCCCACTGGGAATAAACTGTCAGCTGGGTCTCTGTTGCGATGTTGTTTTGTTTGGAGTCCCCAGGAGTATCGGAGGGTTTGCTGTGTGCACGGAGACCCTCTCTGCGGGGAGGAGGGGAGGGCTCCTCCCACTGCTCTATTCTGCGCGCTCTGAGGGTTTGCGCTGGGCTCTGGGAACAGGGGCTACCTTGGGGCTTTCTCGGGATTTTATACGCTGTTATTAAAGCCAGCTGTTGCATTTCATTCTGCCTCAGTTGGCTCACCTGTAAAATGGGGCTGATACCACCTACCTCATGAAGCGTCCGGGGTTCTGGTGCACGACTGGGTCAGGCAGCCTCTTGCAGAGCTTGGGTCCGGACAGACTCTCGGACTCTCAGATGCTTCCCACAGCCGTCCTCTGTGTGGTGGGGCTGGGCTGGAACATTCTCGTCTTCGGTGGCAGTGCCCAGCCCCCGCTTAGCCGAATCCCAGCTGTCTGCACAATTTTACGTTCCAGAGCGGTGTTTCAGGACAGCACAGAGTCGGGCCTCTCCGCCACGTGCTGGGGCAGAGCCTCTGATCCCTGAGCACGGCCCCAAGTTCCAGAAGTGTTCTCCAGGAGAGCCAAATGCTGCCGCCACGTTTGTGTCCAGGGAGGCTAAGATACAGCTTCAGGAATTCTCTCTCCCTGGTCGTCCGGGGTCTGAAGACTCTGGAACTCAGGTGTTGGGGGAAATACAGCCCGGGTGTATCTTCCACGGAAGGATGAGGTAGTCAAACAGACGCAGGAAGATGGCGGCCCTCCCTCTGCTCTCAGGGTCCCCCCACTGGAACCAAACCCTGCTGGCGGAGCCATGGACACGTCCGATGCCCCCTCTGTAAAGTGACAGATGCACATCACAGGTCACCTGAGGGCCATTTGCAGTAATGCGCACAAGGGCTTTGCTGGTCATAGAAATGGGCGCCACAGTGGCGTTCCAGAGATGACCCCTCGTTTGTAATGTGCCAGTGGCGTACACGCGGCTTGGCTGTTTCCACTCCCACACTGGGGCATCACTTACACACACGGGCTCGGTCGTCATCCCCAGCCTCAGGCCCGGCCAACGGCCCACCCAGGCATCCGCGACACCGCTGCCCTGCGACAGACAGGAGCATGTGGGCGGCAGCGTCCGCCCTCTGCCCTTTCCCTCTTCCGGAGGTTACGTTTGAAACTGAATTTTAATCACGCTTTTTTGAGAGGCACTTGGTCACTAGGCAGTAAGCTGTCACCCTGAGGTTCTTTTCAAAGTGACAAAGGACATCAGTGACAGAGTAAGAGATGACAAGTGATGGGGCCAAGCCCATACCCCCAGTGTCCTGGCGTGTCCGGCTGTCACTTCTTGTAAGGCCATCTTTCATGTTTCTGGAAACACGCCTGTCTCTTGTGTAACGCGGGGATGACCAAAGCACGCGCACATTTCTTCAGTGGGAACTGGAATCAAAGTGTGGTTTTTCTGTGAAGGCACCGCGGTGTCACTTTTTAGGATATGAATAAGAGAGCAAGCTCTCCTTTCATAAGAAATGTCACGGTCCTGGCATCTGATGGGCAGCCTGTGGCCTCTCGTCCACCTTCCAGCGCCCGCAGGCCGAGGGGGCATTCGGTCTCGCACGCTGATGTCTTCCAGGAGCTTCCAGTTGCTGGTAGAAATAGCCGAGGCTCAGCATCTCAGAAAAATCTTATTTAAAATGTAAGCGACAGGGAAGTCATCCACAGAGAACAAAATCTTCCAGAGCCTGGTCGCCGTGTGGATGGCTAGATTTTCCGACGAGTCCCGGTCCCGGGAATGTGGACTCTTCAGGGACGGCGCGCACGTGAGCTGGTCAGGTTCCTGTCCTCCGCGGAGCCCTGGCCGCTCGCGACGCGACACCAGCCCGGTGGCACTGCTCTTCCAAGGATCCAACTAGGAGACCGGGAGCCGCTGCTGCTGTTGGAAGCACAGACCGTCTAGACAGCAGAATCGAAAAGTGAAATAAAAACTTGCTTTTTCCTCATCAGAAGACGTTCCCAAAGGCAGGCCCCGTGCGGTTGGCAAATTCTAGTGACTTGGCTTGAAGAACACATCGGATGCTGTCCCAACAGGGAGGCTTGAAGTCGTTGGCCGAGAACCTTCAAAGATGTCATGTGTGCAAAAGCTGCCAGGGTTGCCGGGAGCCTGAAGAGGTCTCTGGCAAGTGACTGCTAGAACCGGGTTTCCTATCTGGTCTCGAACATCGAGCGGCTGTTGGCGTGATGGTGATTCTTCTCACCTTTGGATCAGAAAGCAGGTTTCTCTTAAAACACATCAGGCTCCGGGAGGGCAGCAAGCCCGTGCCGGCTGCCACCAGGCCCCCTGAGCAGGAGCGGAAGTGGGAGGCCCTCCAGGGTCCCATGGCCAGGGTCCCATGGCCAGGGTGCCACATGGCCTCTGGGGGGTTTGAGCCCTCAGGCGGTTTGGGGGGTGGTACACGCAAGGCTGCTCCCCTCTGCTCCTTTCCACTGGCTGATGTGGTGTGGACGTGGTCCTCGGTGGGAGGAGAAATCCTCCGACCCTTTCTGAGCCTGTCTCGAATGGTCTGGAGAACCAGGACACCCGCCCGCAGAAGCCAAGTCACCCGGACACCAAGCGGCCCGGCCGGCCGTGGGTTCAGACCCCCACAGTGGGGAGAGTTTGTGTTTACAGTTTTTCTACCATCCCCAAAACAAGAAGGCACCTTGATTTTTCGCAGCCCGGAGCTCAGGAGACCAGAGGTCACGGCCGAGCGGCTGGGGGCATTCCGTTTTTCTCGAAGGCCGGGCGGGTTAGGTGTTCACAGCGTGCACTCACGGTTCCCAAGTAAACTCTCTCCCTGTGAGAAGAATCAAAACCTGCAAAGAAAACCTGGGGCAATTTTTCACAACTTTGAGGCTTAACTAAAATGATTTCTACAAAATATATTTTGGCAAAAGCACCAGAATGGTGTAATCAAACATGTTAGGATCTCGTGGTCTGGGGTATTTCCATGAACAAGCAGCTTCCCGGTTCACCATCTTCCGCGTACAGAAACCATCTCTGGGCAGCATTTGGTTGGCTGTGAGCTGTTAAGTTTTTGCATTTCTGTTCAAAGTTGATTTGCATGTTGGATATTAAATTTGTTTTTCCTCAGTGTTTTCCTCCAATGAATCTGTACTTGGTTGTTTTTTCTTTCTTTAACGGGTATTTCAGATCAAATACAGATGTTACGGCAACGCATAAACTTAGTGACTGAACCTTAATTTGCCCCCAAAGATTTCTTCTTCGAGCGTTTTTGGAGCTTTCACAGGAGTTCCTTTCTAGAAATGCTGGAGATGGACAGAAACCAGCCTGGGCCGTGGCTCCGGCCACGCTGGGTCAGCCACGGGGTCAGGGCGCCCGCGGACAGGGTTTGGTTCCAGGTAGTATTTGCAAAATCCAAACACAAGATACGCGTTTCAAGTTTCGCTCCCAGTCCCCACAGAGCAGTAGCTTTTTCTGGAGTACCTCTTACAAAGGTCTCATGCATGGTAGAATGCCTAGGATCAGAGTCAGGAGTCCCTCCCAACAGGCTCCCTGGGCTGCGGGGAGAGTTTCCCGGGGGCGGGCGCGCTGTTGCACATTTCTGGAGCTGACTCTGCCTACCAGAGGCTGACGGAGGCTCGGCGGCAGTGGGCTCACTCGCCCCGGGAGCAGACAAACTCTAAGTTGTGTCTCAGGTGATGGGCAGGCATCAGGCCTCCGCCACGGCGGGAAGTTACATGAGAGGAAGTAAGAGCACAGAAGGGGGGTCTGAGAGGAACATGTACACAAATCTAGAAACACAGTGCGAACCATCACATCGAGGTTGTCTCTTGCAAACATCCGTTGCATTAGAAACATCCGAACCGGGAGAATTTTCTGAGGCAGCTTCACCAAGGGCAGATTGCGAGAGCGGTCGCGAGAGCGGTCATCAAGCAGGCAGTCTGGTAGTGAAACTTTTAAAAGACAATGTCTTTGTTGCCATCCAGGTCAAACCCCCTTCTCATTAAAGAGGTAGGAGGAGGCCCCTTTAAAACAGTTGCCTGAAAACTATTTAACAGCTCTTCTTGGAGAAAGCTGCACCAGAACCTCGTCCTAGGGGCTGCCTCCTCCTCGAGGCTAATGCTGCTGTCTGAGTCCTTCTAGCCCGTCCTCGAGGAACGTCTAGGAACTACCGTCATGGCCTAGCTTTAGAAATACATGTTGGCTGGAAGAGAAAACCTTTGGGAATTTTCTATAGGGAGGAGGGGAAAATGTAAAATAAATTAATCCATGCACTATCCTAGTTCATTGTATATATACATGCTGAACGGATAAGCCTGCTGTGCTTCGTGATTCTTAAAATGAGGGGAACAACTGGGAAACTTCTGTGCGAAGGGAGGATGTTTGTTTTGGGGGATGACAAAACAAAAGACTTCCTTTCTTATTATGCTCACAGCTGACTTGGCCTCTACCTAAGCCAACAGGTTTGACAAGATTATTTCTTTTCCTATGTGTGGATTAAGGGTCTTTCATCTTGGAATCTGACTTTAATAAAACAATTAGATTGCTCAGTTTGAAAGAACCATGGCTTTTAGTGAACTTTAATATTTCGAATAAACAATTTTGTTGTGAAGATTTGAGACCATTCTGGAAGCCAGTCAAGTTTAGTCCTTTAATGGGCACACACGCACACCTTCGAGTGGCACGCTGGGCGTAGTCCGTGTGGGTCTGTGGCTCCCCCGGGCACGTGGGACTCAGGCCTGGGTTTTCCCAGCCTTACCTCCTCCCTTCCTGGGTGCAGAGGTGGAGGTGAGACATGTGCCGAGGCTGGCACAGTTGTCCCCCACTCCTGGGATGTGCCAGAAGGGCATCACAGCAGAGCAGGGACATAGCCTGTGAGGGGTGGGGCCGTTCTCAGACTTGAGCCTGTGTCAGAAGCGTCTGTTGAAACTCATTCACCCACAAATGAACATATTCCGGAATTAATGGTGATCTTTGCCCAGTTCTGTGACTATACGAACAAGGACTGAACCCTACACTTTAAAAGTGTGAATTTCCCAATAAAAAACAAAACAAAAGCCACACTGTTCTTCCCACCAAGTCTGCATTTCTGGCAAGTTCCAAGGTGTGGCTACTGCCGCTGCCAGCTCCACACTCGGAGAACCCCGTTCTCAGCAGCCCATTTGCTGAGTGCCTACAAGGGACCAGTGCGTTTTGGGGATAAGCACCCTCTCCTGTCACTTAGTTCCCACGGGACGTTACTGGTTTGGGACTGATTTCAGGAGTAAGTCTGTCTCCACAGCACCTTACTAGGACACACGTCTGTGCCACTCAGCACTTGACTCCAAAATCGTATTGCAACTGTATTATAGTTGAGTCTGCTAATGCCTTAATAGAGATTTTCTAAATCACTGAAAATTTAAAGCTCTAGAACTACAATGTGTTTTTTCCTTGATCATCTTCATCTTTATAGTTTTAAAATACCCTTAGGACGGTTCACAGATTTTTGCCTGAGACGGACCTGGACACAGATCCCAAACCCATGTGTGTACCGTAAGAAACGCACTCACCCGCCCCAGCGCCGAGCTCTGGGAAGTGCCCCATGGAGCCAGTCCGGGAGTCTGCCCTGACGGCCAAAGGAGCACTCAGCACCTGGCGCAGTGCTCTGGTCCGGGGCCGTGAGGCAGCTACCACGCCCATTCTCATTTGTAAGAGACCCTCAAGTGGCTTAGAACAGGACGCAGGCGCGGGTAGGGGCTGAGAGGAAGCACAGCCTCTGCCGCCTGGGGGTTTCCGCGCCATCCCACTCCCTCCGGCCCACGGGACTTGTATTGACACGAGGAACATAAAAGTGTCAAACACTGATTTGGTTACTTTCCATTTATTCACATTTCATGGATTATTACACTTCCTCAAAAACTAATACAAACTGAGATTACATTGTCTGACAATTCAAGTATTTTAGTTTAAGAAAACAGTTTCCTATGTAAAACAGAAAGCAAACAACTTATCTGATTGCTAAGAAGTCTTACATCTGTTACGATCGCGTCTGCGTCAAGCAGAGTCCAGGGTCCCAACCATGACTGCCTCTGGCCAAGAACGTCCCCCGGTGCTCAGTGCGGGACTGGACAGGCTCCTTGCAGTCCCTCGTCAGCACCGCGGGACTCACCAGTTTCTACCACAGATTCTCACTTCCAGAATGAGAACGAACACCCAGGGGGTTTGGGAGGGAGCCATTGGGTTTGCAAATCCTTCAAAATGCACTGTGCTTGCATTCTGACTTCAGAAATCAAGGAACAGACAGCTGTTCAAAAGACATGTTTAACTTTAAAATGAAACCAAAAAGGCTTTCTCAGTGATGACTTGTTCTGCACTCAGAGAGTAAGATGGCAATTTTTTTCCCTCTACCCCAGAACAGGTAGATTCTTTTTGGCATGCAGCATATCAAAAATATGATTTAGAACTGAAATTGTAAAACTATAATCCTTTTCAAGAAAATCCATACATGGTCAGACACAACCAAAACTGCTTTTAAAAACTGGACACACACCTCCAGCCTATAATTCTAAACACGAGGACAGCACAACGCTCATTTTTTTGCTTACTGGGGAACTCTCAAAAGGACACACCAGTTAAAAAGGCCACTGGGACACTCGGTATTTGTCAAGATGCAACACAACTGATTTCAGATTAAAGGTTAAAAACCCCTCCCTTCGGGCCACATAGATGGTATAAACTTCAGTCAGCGTTAAACACTTGAAAGCCTAATTTCTAACGTTTTTGTTAAAAAATAAATGTAACTAAACCCGTGGGCTGGAATTTAGCTACTAATACAGCAAGGGAAAGAAGACCGGCCCTCTGGGGGCCAAAGGGGCCTCTTCCTCCAAGTAACATACAAATATTTAGGTTTTACAGGAAAATCCGCACACACTCAGGCTCTTTCCTATGAATACACAATTCGAGACCAGCAAGTTCCTAAAGGGGAAGCGACATGAAGGAAATACCATGTGAGGACCACACATGCGTCACACCTGTCCCTGTAATTGTCACTTTAACAGTGAGTCTTAGCAGCAACAATTTGCTGGGAATGTCAGAAGAGAAAGCCACACACACCCACTAATGCAAAAAAGATGATCAACTCCTTTTCCGGGGTGGGGGTGAAAGGTGACCCAATCCTGATACCGTCAGGCCGCATTTGGGAAACGTCTCACTGGCCATGCAGAGGCTGTCGCCAGTGCAGTGCCCTCTCTTAAAGTGCCCAAGTGGCCTCGTGGCTCCTGGGGACCACGGTTGGGCCGCACAGGACAGAAATCTGTGCCCTGCATCTCCTCAACCTCTAGCAGCTGGATAACTGCACTCAAGGCCGGGTGGGCCACGGCCGCTGGGACACCACCAACCACCACGTCCTAGAACTCACAGACCTGTTACACACACTCAGGAGTATTCTCGATTCTACAAAGGAAATGAAAAAATGACTGCCACTCCCTCCCTAGCTGTCCCAACATGAGAGCCTGACCACAGCCCCCACGCGCACGCACGCCTCGCTGCGTCTGTGCAGAGGCACACACGGGACCAGAGTCTTTCACCGGAATCCGAAAACCACATGGTCAGCGGGCAGCCGGCGGCCACACGTCAGGTGTCACACCTGAGTTAACGTACTGGATCATAAAAATGGTTCCCCTGCCCCCTTTATAAATCTCTAAAAACTATAGCTTCTTTTAAAAAGCAACTGTACTATCTACAACTATTCTACAGTTTTCTAAGAAGACATGACGTACTGAAGATCGGAACATACGAGTGTGAGCCCTCAGGCACAGCCCCTGAGCCTTGAAACGCGGTCATATGGTACCAGCATCCAATGATTAACGAGGAATGAGAGTGGACGTTTAAACATGAAAATCTGTATCTAATTCACCTGCTCAGGATCTGCCAAGAACACTAGGATCCGTTCTCGGACAGCTGTGGGGAAGGGCCATGGCGCCGCTGGCGCAGAACCGTGGCTCCTTCCGCATGGACATACTGAGTATCTGACTTGTAAAAAAGTGGAAGCTTCAGGTTTCAAATGCAGAAAATACTTCTGTCTAAAGTTAAAGGCCACACTGACGCGCACACTTGCAATTCCATTACCTTACTGCACGTTTCCAGGCTAACGCACACGAGCTCCAAGGATGCCGAGGGTTCAGCGTGGCCCAAACAGCTGAGACGTCTTCTTTCTTCCGTACTAAGCTTCGACTTTCATTTCTGCAACGGTTTGGTGTCCATGGCTCATACACGATAAGCTACCAAATTTGTGCTTTTAAACCTCATTTCTGGCAAATCCCCCTCTATTCTCTTTGGGGGGGGGGAGAGCACCTCAAGAATGAAACTTCAAAACCAAAGAACAAGCTACTTGTTTCCTTTTCAAATGGAAAAGCAGTTCCTCAATCAGGTAGAGCAGCCCGCGGGGTTAAAGGGCCAAGTCTGCAAACAGAAGCTAAAACCTTTCAGGCGCAGGGGCAGCCGCCGGCCAGGTTCAGCTGCTGGAAAGCCCCGGCGACACGAGAAAGCAAAGGAAACACCTCGGTGGCGGCGGTGGCGGCGCGGTAGCAGGATTTGTTTGCAAAGAGTGCTGTTCTCCGGGGAGAATGCTGCCGGCAAGCTTCCTCCGGGACACGGGGGGCTGCCCGAAAGCCTGGCCAGCGGGAGCAGCAGACCCCAAAACCCGTGGATCGGAGCAGCCTTTGGGAAGTCTAATCGATACCCTGATTTCAGCCTATTAAGAAACCACTTGTGGTCAGTTTAATAAGTGAAAATTAAAGATCTTCCAAAAAAATGTCATTCAAACGTATTTTACACATTAGACAGTTCTTAAGAAGGGAGGATACAGGTTCTTGACACTTAACATTTAAAGGTTTTATTGGCCATATTCAGCTTCCCCACAAAGTTTTCAGTTACCTCTAAGTTCTCAGGATGTCAAAGTAAGAAGCGAAACGGACTGTGTCTAAGGGGCGGTGGGGCAGCAGCAACTTGGCGGCCATCCTAGTCCGCGCGCGTTCAGGCATCCTTTTTCTCCAGTAAGATTTTGTGCAACTCATCCGCGTCGTCGCCTGTTTTCACCCGGATCAGCATGGTCACCGGGACGGCGGCGTTCTTCTCATCGACGGGCGGGTTGGGGACACACACGATCAGGACGTTGTTCTTCCCCGTCCGGGTACACGGCATGTTGGGCGGAATCAGAACGTTCAGCAGGATGTTGCCTGCAAGTCGACAAGGGGGAAAAGGGCGTGGCGGTCACACAGACGCACTCCCGGTCCTGCGGCCACGGCCTCGGCAAGCCACACCCAGAGAACGGAAGCCCTCTTGGACCGAACAGATCTAAAACTGGGAGGCGTCGGGAAGGTCGGGGGAGAAGGGCCCGGCTTCCCCGATGCAGGTGCCAGCGCGGTGTCCCGCAGACAGGCCCGCGAGGCCCCACGGCGGAGACGCTGCCTCCCGCCCGTACCCCCGCGCACCGTCACAGCGGCCAGGCCTTTGGACAGGGGCCCGTGCTCACAGCGGAGGGAGGACGCGCTGGCTCGACCCGGAGCCTTCACGAGGTCCTTCCAACGAAGGCAGAACGGTCAGCAAAGCAGCTCTCTGTGGCTCACCGGCTAAGAGCGCTACGACGGCGATGGCATCACCCACGAGTCAAGCCCACAGGAAAGAAAAAGCCGCAGAGAAGTTTCTGCAACCCAGCCCGGCGGGGCCTAGTGGTACCCACCGCTTCCTCACAGCCCAGCCCCGGCCCCCAGCCTGGGCCCCTTCCGGCGGCGGTTCTAAGCGTGAGGCTGGGGGTGCCGGCTGTGTGTGACTGGTCATTTCCTACCCGCAGCACAACCCTTCACACGGAGGACGCCCTCCTGGGGCCAGCAAGCCACCCGAGACGCGAGATGCCCACCTAGATTGGTATCTGCCCGCACCAACAGCTGCGTCTTCTGAGTGGCCGTAGGTTTTAAATGCAGGGTGCCCACACCCTTCTCTTTGAATTCGTTGTCTTTCTTGTAAAACAGCTTACACCTGTGGGGAGGAAGCAGCGAGACCGTCAGACACCTGGCAGACAGCCAGATAGGCTAGATATGCAGCTGCTGCTCACATTTGTCTGCAAAGACCGGGATGAATCTTGGATTGACTCATCCTGGGTCTGGGTAAAACCCAAGGAAGAAAATCAGGTTAGAGAGTCTAGCGCCCTTCCCTCTTCTTCCCAATTATTAAAATAGTGGGTCACGTGAAGCATGGAAACACCACTTTCTGAAGCCCGCCTTAATCCAGCCACCACGGCAAACACACCGCACGCCTGCCGCACTCCTCCGGCCCCGAGCTCAGGAGGCCGGTCTTGTCCTTCCGGGCACGGGAAGAATACAGGACCCTCCCCCATCGCTCTTCCCTTTTCTACTTATTTTTGAATCTTCTTCAGGACTCCTTCAATTTTTATTCTCCCAAAATGCTGAAATTTTGGAAATCACTTTTTTTAAAATATAAATAATTCATTTGAGAGAGAAAGAGCACAAGCAGGGGGAGAGGGAGAAGCAGACTCCCCACTGAGCAAGGCGCCCCAATGCAGGGCTCGATCCCAGGACCATGACCTGAGCTGAAGGCAGAGCCCTCAGGCGCCCCGGAAAACACTTTTAAGATTTTACTTATTTATTTGACAGACAGAGACCACAAGTAGGCAGAGAGGCAGGCAGAGAGAGGAAGGGAAGCAGGTTCCCCGCCGAGCAGAGAGCCCAATGCGGGGCTCCATCCCAGGATGCTGGGATCACGACCTGAGCCAAAGGCAGAGGCTTAACTGGCTGAGCCACCCAGGCGCCCCATTAAGCAAGGGCTGTAACGTAGTCCAACAGCCTCCCCAGCCTGCCGGGTCACGTATCTCCCTGGGTCATGAACACGCACATCAAACCACTGCCCGCTCCTCTGATTCATTCCAATCAGGAAATAAATCACTCCTATAGAGATCACCTGTGAAATTAAATTTAAAAAACAAGAAAAAGGAACTGTTGGACTCTTGAACGTTCTCAGAGATGACACTCGGGAATCCCACAGGCTACGGGGACTGTCAACGCGCACCGCGGGCTCCGTCCGCAATTTCTGTATTGAAAAAGACACATCTAGCGAAGGTTCTAAAATGGCACCACTGACTTTTCTGTAAATATGTTAAAAAGTACTAATTTCATTTCATTGGGATGAGAGGATTCAATACTCCTCAGCTTTCTGCTGAAAGCACCAGCTCTCCTGTCAAAACACAAGTGAACAAAATCCCGACACTGCTCTCATCACTGGGGAAGAAAGGAAGAGCTGGACGTGGCAGAGCTTTTGGCTGAGAAAACCCACGAGGGCCCACCAGGTCTCCAGGACGGGAGGCCCCTCGCGACAAAGAGCAGAGGAAAGACCGAAGCGGGCGTCAGGGACCCGCCGGCTTTGTGCAGGAGGGTGCAGGGCGAAGAAAAGCCTGTTTCGAAAGCACGGCAGAAGCAAGAAAGACCAAAAATACTAGCAAAGAATAGGAAATACCCAGGAGGAAATTTCTAGAATTCATCTGTTTTCCAAAGAACCGGTCCAGAATTCCCCCTGGTTCCCATTCAGAGACCAGGCCCAGCCCAACCCCAGGACGGGCCGCTCAGCAAGTCCTGGGCGGAGGAGGCTGCCCCCAAGGCCGCCCTCCATGTCCTTCTGTGTCTGACAACACGCCCAGCGCACGGGCTCCCGGACTCTTACTTACTTTTTGGAGTAGAAAGCATCTTCTTCCTTCACTTCAGTCACTACTACTTTGGGGGGCTCGTCACTCGCCTCTTCATCTCCGCCTTTTAGAAAAACACTAACTCAGTGAAATTCAAATCAGGAGCTTAGAAACGTCACAGCAGAGGTCACTCATGCCCCAGCACCTCAATCCACAAACTGCCCGTAAGCACGCATCGACCTGGGGCGGGGGTGGGGGACACGGGAACAACGACTCACTGAATTTTAATTATTTTGTGAAAAATTCGGGGAATTTTTAATGGAGCATGCTTCCCTCTTCTAAATGTTAATTTGGAGAAAGCCTTGGGATGAAAAACCATCCACGCTTATGACTCAGTGCAGCAATTTTAACAGAAAAATAAACACAGACTCCAGATCCCCCCCCGGGAAAAGGAAAATCTGCGGCAGGCCTCTCCCGGCTCCAGCCCCGACGCTCCTGGGACGCCGTGTGCGTCACACTAAGGAATCGGTCTCAGCCATGGCCAAAGAGGAGGACAATAAAGCTGGGTACGGGGCAGGCTGTCGGCGACACCACCCCGAAGCGTGAGCAGGCCACGTCTGCGGCCCCACATCTAGAGGCTCGGGCCCCGGGCGGCCTCGAGGACTGAGCCCAGCCCCAGGGGAGATCCACAACACTCCGATGCAAAGAACGAGCCTCCGGAGAAAGATGGTCTCAGGACACACACTAAGCCAAACAGCAACTCTCAGAAAAACAATTCTGGTGCTCCAACAAGTCAAAGGGACAAGACTCAAACTCCCGAGAAGGCAGCCGTGAACGAGGCTCTCCAGGGCAGGCCCCGGCAGTGAGACTCGAACAAGCTCTCGGTCCCTCTGGCGCGGGGAGCAGCGCAGCCACCAGACGAGCAGGAGGACTTTCTGATCAGGCACTGCGAGGGGACCGAGCCTCACTGGCGCCCCCGCACAGGCAGCCTTGCCGATCCGGGGACAGCCCGAGGAGCCGTTGTATTTAGGGCAGAGAAATAAAAGGGGAGATCTTTAGTCTGTGCTTTGCTCTTCGAGCCTGAGGACGGGCTCGAAGGAATGGAAGTTTCGCTCCAGGAGAAAACGGCTGGTCTCTTCCATTCTGGAGTATCGAGAAGGGAACACCTCCTGCGAGATGTGCGTTCTAACCGCTTACAAGTGAGTGACTTCACACAACGTGTTCGCAGCCACCACGGGACGAGGAGGGCCTAGGCCACTAACCGCTCCTTCCAAAAAGCTAAGAATAGGCAGTGAAGGGCCCCGTTTGGGGCACTGATGCCACCCAAGGCAGACGCTTCTGGAAAGGTGGCTGCAGTCCAGACACATCGAGGGAAGTCCCGCCCATTCGTTCCTGCGGTGGCGCACAGTCTCCCTTTGCTATTCACAGCAGGGTACTATTTGGCCAGGAGACTTCGCCTATGACTAAACTTCCAAACACGAGACACGCCGCGGAACTGATGACCAGTTCTGTTCTTTCGGTTAAGACCCAATTCTCAATCACCGCTAATTCACTGAACTTTCTGATGTGCAAAACCATGCATCTGATCCTTTTCCAAGTCGCTGTGCCCGACACCGAAACAGCCGTCACTCTTACTCACACTCGCAGCGCTCACGGCAGCGCCACGCACCAGCTCGGACTTCATCAGGACGGAAACGCCAGACTCGCGTGTCCGAGAGCACGTCCGGGCAGCGGCGAGTCCCACCGTGATTCCCGAGGCCCCCGAACCGCAAAGTCACGTTCGTGCCGCTAAACCCGAATTCGGTTCCGAGACAGACTAGGAGGGTAAACTCTGTTATTACCTTTGCAGTCGCTAGTGCCGCCTTCGGCCTGTACCTCCAACGTTTTCGCGGAAAACGGTGAAGACGCTGGTTTATTCTGGGTCAGATCTTTGCCAAAGAAACTGGAGTTTCCTGAAGAGAACGAAAACCCAGTCAGGGGGCCGGAGTTCGGGGAGCCCAGGACAGACCCGTCGATCTTCTTGCCGAAGCTGAACGAGGCACTTGCGGCTCCCGCGGGCGGCTCCGTCTTCCTCTCGGCGCCGCCCTCTGCCCTGCCGCCGGCGAACGGGAACGCCGAGTCCTGCTGCGGCTTTGCGGCCCCAAACAGGGAAGGGGACTGGGTGGCCAGCGGCACTGGACCGGCCTCACGCTCGGAGCCCCGGCCACCACCGCTCCCGTGCTGCTGCTCGATCCCCGCCAGGTGTCTCTCGTAGTCTCTGAAGATGGGCGTCAGGTCGCACAGCGGGTTGGCGTTCACGTGCTTCGCGATCCAGTCCCGCACGGAGCAGTTGAGGGCCGCCAGCTGCTTGTGGTAGGCGCTCCGGGGGCAGGCGGCGCCAGAGGGGGGGCCGGAAGAGGAGGGCTGCGGACTGTCCCCGTTGGTTTTGGGAGTTAAAACCTTCTTATCCACCAAGGAGGTAGGACCATTTGCAGCCACGGATCCTACAGGGAAATTAAAGGTTGAAGAGTTTACTGAGGCCCTGATTTGATTATATGACCTGGGTTTGTGCGCTGTTCTGTCTTCCTGTCTTCTGCTTTTACTGTGTCCCGTGTTTCTGTGACAGTTCAGGAAGTATGTGCACAGCGAATATTTAGGATCACAAAATATCTGTGATCACAAAAACCAAGAACACAGTCTATGATGTGCTTGCATTAAACTTCTACAGTTTAAAATAATCTTTTCCTTGAAAAGGAGGCTGGCTTCCCCCGGAACTGTCACAATAGTTAGTACAAAACTTAACCCCTCAGGTTGTAGGGATGAACATACATTAATGCAGACAAAACCTTAACAGAAAGTGCCGGCTTAATCACACTACACGCTCCACCTCATTAAAACAAAACAGTATAGGGGCGCCTGCGGGGCTCAGTGGGTTAAGCCTCTGCCTTCGGCTCAGGTCATGATCTCAGGTCCTGGGATCGAGCCCCGCATCGGGCTCTCTGCTCGGCGGGGAGCCTGCTTCCCCCTCTCTCTCTGCCTGCCTCTCTGCCTACTTGTGATCTCTCTCCGTCAAATAAAAATCTTTAGAAAAACAAAACAAAACAGTAAACAGTTAAAATTACTAGCTAAGCGTAATCCAACCAGCCAGGATCGCTTCTGAAAACCAAAGACAGGAGCCCGTGAGTCCGTTCTCTGTTGCTGATCCCAAGAGTTCTGGACCAAGTCTCTCAAAACAGGATCAGGCCATCACATCCCCAGTGAAATCAATCTAGGGGGAGGACCCGAAAGATCCTCGCAGGTGTGGGCAAGTCCCTGGTACACAGAGAACAAGTGAGACAGGGGAGGCAGGTCTTTATGGAGGGTCCACGGAGAGCTTCCTCTTCTCCTTTCCCCCACAGGTCAGTTCCGAGGGTCGTTCTCATTTCACAGTCCAAGGTTTGGAGGTTAAGAGGCTAAGGAACTTGACCAGGGTCGCAGGGCCAATGACCTGGGTCTGTTCTGGCTCAAAAGCCCGCACTCTACTCACTCTGCAAAAAGTCAACATCTCCCTAATTTCCCTTTCATTACCATGCTGTTTCTGCTCATGCCACTCCAGGACCCAGATGAAGTACAAGGAACACATCGTTGCCAAGTTATTTTCCCAACAGTCTTTACACAGATGTGAGTGTGGGGAGAAGAACCTACTCACCGAAGGCCGCCTTGCTCTCCGCGGCTGCCCTGGCGCTGGAGAAGGGAGGGGCGCTGCTCACGCCGCTTCCATTCGACAGCCCTTCCAAAGGCTTCCCTCCAGCACCGTTGCCAAATCCAGAAAACCCGCCTCCTCCAGAAGGTACAACCAAGCCTTTAAAACCTTTAAAGGCCCCTCCACTATCGGACTGAAACAGAGAGAGAACACACGCTAGATGATGACTCAATGCTTCCCAGATAAATAAGCAAGTCCACAACAGTGTCGTGTCCGCTGAGCAGCACCCAGAATGCTTACGGGGCCAGCACCGAGGAACGGGAGCAGCCGGCGCAGAGACAGGACCTGAGCCCGACTTAACTCGCTGTGACAGCTCTGCAGCCCAAAGCTGCCTTCCTGACAGCCAGGAAGATAGGGAAACTTGTGCAGTGAAACTTGTTTTTAAAAATATATTTAAGGTACAGAAGGCAAAAAAAAGACTGATGCAATGAATTTGTGCACATAGCCTCAGAATTAGGACTGAAAATATTCTAAAACGACTAAACCCCTAATGAAGCATTTTTCTTACACCACTCCAGCCCAAACCATTAGTCTAAGGGAGCTGTAGAAGTATCAGGCCAGGCTGACGGATCAAAGTATCTTTACCCTTCCTCCCAGGACTTCCTAAAGCATTCCTGTAGCTTTTAGCTTCTGGCAACGTGAGTGGACTCTCAAATCTAGACCTTCCCTTGGCTGAGAAATCCAGAGGCAGCATTTTCTTCTCGATTTTCTCCCTGCTTCCATCAGCAAGGTCCTTCTAGTAGACCTTGCCCACGGCCACTGGATTCCTCCCATCTCCAACCCACGATGCTCTGGAAATGTCTGGCCCTCCCTGTGAGCGTCTACACCTGCTCTCCGCCCCTGCAAACTCTTGGGAGGAATGTTCCCCAGTTTACATTGCTCTGCTGAAGGCCCCTTCCCCCCCGCCCCCCCATTCAAGACTAGTTACACCACAGTGGGCATGATCTGCTTCCTGGATCCAAGCTCTAAGGGGGGCTCTAGGAAACGTTCTCGGAAACACATCACGGAATCCGTGCTTCCAAACATCCAAGGGAGTGCACAAACCTTCCATTTTTCACCCAAATGAATTATAATCAGAAGCTCACAAAAATATTACTTCAACCAGAAACTCTTCATTTTCTGAATGGGCTGGTTAGCCTAATAATACTGTAGTTTTCAAAAAACACAAAAGTTTCAATCACATCCACAGAAATTTCAGATGGTTACTCACCACAGATACAATTATGGCAATAAAATTAGGCCCAAAAGGCAAACACCTTAACTTGTATGAATTTTAACATGTGTAATAAATGTGCCTTAGGCCCTGACGCTTTCATTTGATTTGATCATTCACTATCCCGAAGACCACAAACGGACAGCTACCATCCTGCAACAGCTTTCCACGGGCAAAGCTGAAAGCGGTGAGTGGCTCCTCAGAGCCTGTTATTCTGCAGGAGATTTAAAAGCCACGGGCTGGGTGCCTGGGTGGCTCAGGTCATGCCTGCCTTCAGCTCAGGTCATGGTCTCAGGGTCCTGGGATCAAGCCCCAAATCCGGCTCTCTGCTCAGCAGGAAGGCTGCTTCCCCTTTTCTCTGCCTGCCTCTGCCTAATTGTGATCTCTGTCTGTCAAGTAAATAAATAAATAAAATCTTTTTAAAAATCAATAAAAGCCACAGGCTATTTATAGTGATTTTAGAAACTGTTAATAGCAAATTGGTTCTAGGATTATCACAAAAATTGAAGAACCACTGATTTAAAAAAAAGAACAGAAGTCACCCAGAAAAAGGACAGAAGTGAATGAGAAGCCGTCTGCCTGGGCCCCACGGAACGGACATGCTCCCGGGCCCGCCAGTCTCCCTCTCTCATTTCCCTCCATGGCACTTAGAGAAGAAAGACAAAAACTCAGTGTGTCTCTTCCATCATCACGATGTGAGCTCCACAGGGCATGGATATTTCACTTACTCCCGTTTTTACCCACCAATGTATCTCTAGCGCTTAGCAGGTCTGTTGAATGAATGGCCAAAACCACAAGAGGCGACCCCGGACTAATGTGGGGGGCAGGTGTGCCGACCCCCTCCCTTATTAATCACCCCTCACCCCCCGCATATAAATGGACCCAAGCAATTCAAACCCATGTTGTTCAACAGTCAACTCTATGGGAAAAGGCACATTTCGGCACTGAAGCAGATGACATAACATTTAATTTCTTATTATTCAAGCTCTAAAAGTTATAGCTGAAATGATCATGGAGATTTCAACCATCCATGTTCATTTCCTTTAACAGCCAGAGGGCTCCCCCCCCCCCTTCCCTTGGGCCAAGATTGGATTGTGGTCTACATGGTTTCTACCTCTTCACCGGCACTCCCGAGAGGCACCATCCCTCCTCGAGCGCTCTTCCTTCCTCTGGCTTCTCAGTCTACGGCACGAGCTGCCGCTCTCAGCTTACACCCCGGTTGCAATGTCCGGCATGGTGGCGACTCCCAGAGCTGCATCCAGCAGTCACCCCTCCTCCTGCACCAGGTAGCCACCCATATATACACAGTGGTCTCCTACAGAACCTCACTGCGATTTACCCCAGGCCCTTAAAATACATTTTCCCAAGTAAACCAATCACTTTCGCCCTAATTAAGCTGTCCTTCCCCCGTTGTAGCTTTTCCACGAGGGAGCCATCCGGCATCACTACATCCAACCCGACATCAGTCTTTAAGATTGAAATTGAACAGAGGAAATGACAGGGCCACCACAAAGGTGTCACTGCATAGGCTCCTTCCGGCTGCCACCCAGGGCGTGCACACCAGCTCCTCCAGCCTGACAACAGACGGCCAGGCCACCCAGCCAGCTCGCAGGCATCTAGAACGTGTCTGAGGGCTGAGGACTATACCAGGGAAGCGTTATTAAATGCGGAGTGATGGCTGAATGCAGACCATGTGACTTCAAGAGTTACGACTCCTCTTTAACCCTTGTGAATACTTGGAAATACTGTAACACACTACATTAGGAAGAAAATCTACATGTGAAATGCTTCCCTTACAGCTAACAGACAGCCCCCAGCCCCCCACCACACGCCTCAATGCCAGGGAGCAGAGGGAGCGCGAGAACACCCTGCATCCCCTCCCCCATTCCACCTGTCACCCACTCCTCCTCCTCCCGCCCCTCGGCTCGCATCTGGCTAGCTCTACACGGACGGGACTGCCACAGCTGGATAAGGGGCGCCTCATACTTCTTGTTCTCTATCTCCCACGGTCCACCTGGTCCACCTCAAGGGTTTTCACAAGTAGAGAAAGCATCAGAAGAAGCATTTATCGACCTGACGGCTCCCAGAGGTAGAAAGGCTCTGCAATTAGAAATCAAATTAGTGTTTAACACCAAAAGTGATAAGAAAACACTCACTTCAAATCCAACATTTCTACGCTTTGCTTTCTTTATGGCTCTATTCTTCAAGACTTCCTCACTGGCCACGGAGAACGTTCCCACCTGCAGGTACACACATTAAACAGCAGTAAGAGAAGGCCCAAAACGAGAAGAAACGCTAACCAAAACGCTTGACAAACGTATCCTAGTATCTGCCGGTTTTAAAGTACTGTGAATACTGTAACAGATTATGGAGAGGGCACCTGCGACAGAGCTGACGTCTGTTATCTATCTTGTGACTCCCGAAGCTACTCAGGTGAGTCCGAAACCCTCCAGATCTATGTAAACCCAGGCTTTGAATCACAGTCCAGAGGACAGCACACAGGAAAGTGCTGACAAGGCTGAGACCGTCAAAAGTCTCTAGAAGGGTGCCTGGGGGCTCACTCGGTTAAGACTCTGACTCTTGATTTCAACTCAGGTCATGATCTCAGGGTTGTGGGATCGAGCCCCATGCTGGGCTCCGTCCTCGGTGTGGAGTCGGCCTGACACTGTCGCTCTCGCTCTGCACCCCTCCCCAATCTGAAAGTAAGTAAATCAGGGACACCTGGGTGGCTCGGTGGGTTAAAGCCCCTGCCTTCGGCTCAGGTCATGATCCCAGGGTGCTGGGATTGAGTCCCACATCGGGCTCTCTGCTCAGCAGGGAGCCTGATTCCTCCTCTCTCTCTGCCTGCCTCTCTGTGTACTTGTGATCTCTGTCAAATAAATAAATAAAATCTTAAAAAAATAATAAAAGTACGTAAATAAGATGTTAACAAAAACAAGTTTGGTAGGAAACTATTCAGGACAAGTTCTTTGAATTTCAAATATATTCAAAGATACGAATATAACTTAGAATAAAAATCCACTTTTAGGGGTGCCTGGGATCCCAGGGTCCTGAGATCGAGCCCCACGTCGGGCTCTCTGCTCAGCAGGGAGCCTGCTTCCTCCTCTCTGCCTGTCTCTCTACCTACCTACTAATAAAATCTTAAAAAAACAAAACAAAACAAAACAAAACAACCAGTTTTAAGCAGCAAAAATCTGGTCTTCAAAGGCAAAAGATACCTTAAAGATCATTAACAGTGGGTAACAGAGCCAGTCATAAGATCCTAGATTTTATGATTGCAGTTACCAAAAAAAAAGAGTTTGTATTTATCAATAGGCACTTGATTTTTAAGAGAAACCTTGTCCATCTGCCCGTCATCTTGGAGACACGGGCACACGCTCGAAGCGACCCCGTGGCAGCTGCTGCTCATCCCACGGCTGACAGAGCTCTGCCTGCCGTCGGGAATTGGCTGAGTATCTTTTATTTCAACCCTCCTTCTACCCTGCAGGGCTGGCATAAAATACTTCCTGTAAGAAACGGTCTCTGTAGTTATCTCAGAAAATGTTAAACTCCGAGATCGCTGCACTAAAGAGCAGGGCCCATCTGGCTGTGTGTGTCCTGAATTCAGGGCAAGGTCCTTTCGGACTCACTTTCGCTCCTGCAATATGTCACGTCAAAGCAAATCACTAGTCAGTTACCATAAATTGTACAGGCACAGAATGTAACACTGTGCATAAGACCCGGAGAAAGTTTCCAAGGAGTTGGTTCAAAAGCACCAAGCCAGTTAGGAATATTAAAAACCTTGTCAAGATATTAATATACTTGTGATTTTGGTTTCCCTCAACATACTAATACGTTTGTGTGCACAGGGGAAAACGTTCATACCACAAGACAGATTCGGAAAAAAGGAAGATGGTTTAGGAATAAGCTTGGAACACACTTCTTCTTTTTTTTCCCCTTAAACCTAGCACTATTCTGCTAACTCAAAAGGCTAACTTGGTTACAGATTTCCTCAGTGAACTGGCCAGGGAGGCTCAAACTGCTGATGAGGCACAAAAAGGCAGCTGTGTTCTACAATTTGGAAGAGAAAAATTAAAATATTTCCTCAGGGAAGACCACTTTTATTTTGTTAGGAAAGAAACTAGGCCACTCTAAATTCCATCCCAATTATTGCAATTTGGGGGAGCGGGGAGGTCTGAGATCCGTGTGAACATGAAAGAAGACAGGCCTCCAAGAGGCTTTAGAGCACAGGCGGCACCTCGATCTGAAATCTCCAATTGCGGGGATGACAGACTGAGATGCACGTGGTGGGGAACCGCGGCTCGAGTATGAGCACCGGCGCCTTGGGGAGCTCACGACTAGAACGCTTACTCACTCTTCCGTCTTGACTAAAACTACGGGTTTAGAATGCAGGAAGTACATGACATTCAGGAAGGTGCTTCTGCGAAGCTGCAGAATATTTCAGGAGCAGGCGCTGGCAGAAAAGACCCCCAAATGTAATGAACTCATTTCTAAACTAACAGGTCATAATAGACCAAACTATTTTCTGCTCAGGCTGTTCTTTAAAAGACCTTTTAATTTTACTACAAAATCTTCCTGAGGAATCCCAGAATGAATTGAAATTGAGAAGCGGCAGGAAATCATTCTTGGGGAAGGAGCTTACCTCTTCTGCTTCGTCTTCTTGATCCCAGTTCCGATCTGTCAATTCCTTCTCAGCAATCCTCTTGGCCATATTTTCAAACCTAAGTTAAAAGTAGAAAGAACTGAAGCGTCCTTTTCTAGACCAAGATATAAGAACTTACAAAGAATTTTTTTTTTAAGATGTACTGACTTATCTGAGAGAGAGAAGGCGCACAAGCAGGAAGGGCAGAGGGAGAGGGAGAGGATCCGAGCAAGCAGGAAGCCTGCCGAGGAGCGTGATCCCACGACCCTAAGATCATGACCTGAGACAACCCCAAAAGTCTGATGGCTTAACTGACTGCACCACCAGGTTTCTCAAGAATTTACAAAAAATTTTTACAAAGAATTTTAAAAATTCACTCTAGCATGAAATAAGATTATAAAAAAAAAAAAAAAAACCCCCAAACCCATTCCTGATCAGTGGGAAGGGCCTTCATGAGCACTGACAGCGGTACATATCGCAATGAAGGAATACAGAAGGAGGCAGTGCAGGTCTTCTAAGAACACTGGCACTCTTTCTGCAAAACCCTAAACCGGCTCCATTTGAAAAAAAAAAAAATTAAAACAAAACACTGACTTTTAAAAATCTGAAATCTTAAGTACTATATATATCATCAACAAGCACTTACTTTATTCTATGCTGAGTAGCAATTACAGTCTTGCTACGGGCAAAACATTTTAAATACTTAAAATCCTCTTAAAGACAATCCAGTAAAGAAGTTCATCTTTAGATAAGAACGTTAACAAGGCACTGGAAATACTTTCACCGCAAAGTACTTGTCTTTAGGCTACAGACAGTTGATAGAAATAAATTTCCCAAGACTGAATGAACATTTAATTACCCCAAAGTGTATATTGTTAAGCCAGAATATCATTTACAAGTTCAAAGAATAAGCCATCGCTCCGCTCCTCTAAAGCCGTGTCACAGGAGGAGGAGACGAGGACTGACAGTTTTCTCTCCCCAGGACACAAGCACCTAACCTAGCCAGAGAGGGGGCTACTGCCCATCCCTTACAATCCACAATGTTTTCTGATCCTAATATATATTCTTTGCTATAAATAACAAAATTAGTACAACAACCAACATTAGTACAACAACCAACAACTCAACTCCATTTTGAGTGCTGGCCTGGCTGTTTTCTAACTCACCAGTCAAATGGACCAAAAAACCCCTCCAATTCCTCTGTTGCCCATCCTGCCCGGGGCAAGTACCCAGTTCCTTCAGGGTTCCTAAAACCTGTCTGGACTCCTGATGTTCTCTGCTCGCTCTCACTTATCCCAACACCACAAACCACCAGAGCCGGATCGTAGAATTTTGTGGTCATTAAGACACACATTCACACATTGCCCATTTCTCTTTTGTATCTACGAAATTAAATTCAAATGCTGACATTCCGAAGTCCTTCAAATTCTAACCCCCAACAGAGTAATTACAAAGGGAACTGTCAGCTTTTTTTTTTTTTTAAGATTTTATTTATGTATTTGACCGAGAGAGAGACAGATCACAAGTAGGCAGAGAGGCAGGCAGAGAGGGAAGCAGACTCCCTGCTGAGCAGGGAACCCAACGTGGGGCTCGATCCCAGGACCCTGAGATCATGACCTGAGCCAAAGACAGAGGCCTGACCCACTGAGCCACCCAGGCCAGCTTTTAATAGTCTAATACCACCTGAACTTTTACTTTACACATATGTCCAGGGTTTTTTTCCTAATGGTAAAATCATTGGTTTTAACAGCCATAATGCTAATAATGAAGTATGACACTCAGCCATTACCTGCAAATCCCCCTTTTTAAGGTCTCCCCCCCCCCCTCAAATACGCGGTCAAGTTTTGCCATTAATCCTGGTCACTCAAACAAAAGCAAACAAGGGACCTTCTGACATAGCTCCTTACTGAACTTGGGCTGTTCAGAGGCCGGGGTCTGGGGGTGGGGGGCGGGGACACGACTCTTTCCCCGGTCAGTAACCAACACCTCCACCAGGGGGCGGAAGAGGCGGGAAGGTCCCGTTTCGCTACAATCTATAGTAAGTTACTAAGGCAAGAAAGTGGGGGAGCGGGAAGTGCAAACAGCGCAGTGACACTGTAACATCTAACTGGGGCCCCCAAGTGAGATAACCGGTGGAGTAAAGCCACCAACACTACGGAGGCTGCTTCCCCAGGTCTCCGTACTTCTGTAAGGTGACCTGACCACAGGGCAGGATCTCTTGCTTACTGCCCCTCCAGGGGTCCCAAACCCGCCCGCTCTCAGCAGGCTCTCCAGCAGTCACCCAGCGTGATCTGGGGGCACTATTTATTTTAGAAAATACTACAAGACGCAGGCCTCTCGGTTTCCCCCATTTTCCTGCCAGACCTCCCGCAAGTTATCTGAGTGCTGTGCTCACGTTCTCCATCTGAGGAAGGTGCTGTGACAATTAAGGAAGATAGAGAAAAACCTTGGTTCAGAACGGTGCCTGGAGCACAGAAGGGCTTCACGAATATTATTAAAGAAACAAGTTTTGCTAGAAGCAAAGGCTATAAAATATTAGTTCTCCTCAAAATGGTAAAAAGCACAGGGTAGGAAAAGAGACTCAATTATGAGCCAGGCTTTAAAATACATTTTAGCACCGTCCATATTTTATTTCAAAGCAAGATGCTCCAGACAATATATACATAGTTTTTTAAATGCAAGAAGAGGAAGGGAAAAAAACCAAAATCTCTGCAAAGTACTCAGGACAAGGCCAGGCACCCAAAGAGTTTTAAGTCCTGGCTATTTTTTTTTTTTTTAAGATGTTATTTCTTTATTGGAGAGGGAGACAGTGAGAGTGAGCATGAGAGGGGAGAAGGTCAGAGGGGGAAGCAGGGTCCCCTAGAGCCGGGAGCCCGATGCGGGGCTCCATCCCGGGACTCCTGGATCATGACCTGAGCGGAAGGCAGTTGCTTAACCAACTGAGCCACCCAGGCGCCCAGTCCTGGCTGTCATTAGGAATCTGGGGGAGCCTGGCTAGCTGAGTGGGTGGAGCATGCGATTCTCCATCTGGGGGGTTGTGAGTTCGAGCCCCAGGACAGATCACGGTAAAAATAAAATCTTAAAAAACGTTTTTTTAAAGTGAAGATTGGGGTTAAAAGGGCAGTAAATTTTAAAATGATTCCTAGGTATGAAGCAGTGATAGAACATTGAGAGTTTCCATAGTTGGAGAAAACTGTTACTCGTGCCCGGCGAGTTACGTGGTCTGGGCCACCAGGTGCTGCCTCACGCTCCGGGATGAACCTCCGTCAACACCAGGTCACCCTAAGATGGAAACAGAAGTGACCGTGCTCGACAGAGAGGAGAGGGCGAGGACAAGGGGGCGGACCCCGGAGGCGGAGACGCTGGGGAAGAACCAAGTCTCAAAATTTCCTCGCGGAACAGAGGGAAGGGGCGATCAACAGCCCGACACGCACTGCGGGATGGGAGGCCACGCCGAAGAGGCAGTGCAGGGAGCGAGCGGGGCGAGGGGAGCCAGCCAAGGAGGAAGCGGTCCCGAGGGGAAGCGCTGGGAAGTCAACCGAGATGGGCCAAGCCGGGATAGCCTCTGCCCAATCCGGCCTCTGCCTCCGCCGGGGCCGCGGGGGCCCCGCAGCCGGGAGAGCCTCACCCAAATTGGGCGCCGCAACCGCGACAGGTCGGCCCCGAGCCGGTTTCACGACCAGCACCGACCGCGCGCCGCTGCGGCCATCCCGCCCCACCCCGCCCGCTGACCCCTACCGCCCCGCGGCCCGGGCCCCTCAGCCCTCTCCCGCAGCCCAGGTCCGAGTCCCGCATCCGGATCCCGGGTTCCTCCTCTCAGGCCCGGGCCCCTCGCCCCTCTCCTCCAGCCCGGGGTCCCCCTTCCAGGTCCGAGTCCCGCGCCCTGACCCCGGCTCCTCCAGCCCACGATCCCCCTTCCACGCCCAGGGGCTCTACCTCGTCCGACCCCGGGCTCCTCCTGCCCAAGCCTGGGCCCCGCAGCCCGGCTCCTCCAGCCCGGGGGGCCCCTTCCAGGTCCGAGTCCCGCGTCCTGACCCCGGCTTCCTCCTCTCCTGGCCCGGCTCCCTCACCCGACTCCTCCAGCCTACGATCCCCCTCCCAGGCCCAGGTACTGCGTCTGACCCCGGGTTCCACCTCCCCAAGCCCGGGCCCCGCAGCCCGGCCCCCCCTTCCAGGCCCACCCCGGTGCCGGGACCCCGGCGCCCCTCCCCGGGAGCGGCCCCTTCCCCTGCCACGCTGCCCGCCTGCCTCTCACCTCCCGGCCGGCCGCCGCGGCACTCGCGGGGCTGTGGCTGCGGCGAGAGCCGGGTGAACGACCGCGAGCGGGTGCGAGGTTGCAGCCGCGGGCCTCGGGTGGGAAGCGGCCGCTGCTCGCCCGGAGGAGCGCGCCGGGTCGCTTCCGGTGCGCCGAGATTCTCGAAGAACTTGGTGGTCAGCAAGCCCGGGGTCTCCAACACCATGTCCTCCAGGGGCCTCGCCTCTCTGTGTTCGGCCGTGAGGGAGAGCAGGAAGCTCAACCAGAGACCGCGGGCAGAACAGCGCCCAGCGCGCCCCAGGCCGCCATTTTATAACTCCAACCTACCCACCCGCCCCCACCCCCCGCCTAAACCAACTCTATACAGAGGGAGAAAAGAAACGCCCGCGACCAGCTACTGCGCAAGCGCGCCGGTGCTTCAGCGAGCAGTACTTCCCTCGGCGAGCAGTACCTCCTTCCGCGGGCGGCGGAGCGTCGCGCCGCGCAGGCGCTCAGCTGCCTGGAAACCGTTGCCGGGAGGCGCGCGCCGTCTCGCGCATGCGCGCGCATGCGTGCACTGACGCACGCGCGGGCCTCCGCGGGGGAGCCGGCGCCCGCGGCGGGAGTGTCTGCGCGGCGGTCACGTGTCAGCGGCCGGACGCGTCCGCTCCGCGGCTTCCGCGCGGGTCGCCGGAGAGGACGAAGCGGGTCCAGAAGCGCTCGTGACGGCGTGGCCCGCCAGTGAGCGCGGTCGGGGCTCGGGTGTTCCGTGCGAGGTGCTGAGAAGAGGCCGGCGGTGCTCGGGAAACGTGAGTGGCATCGGGTGCTCGGCGTCGCCATCCTGTCCCCGAGAGCTGCCCCCCGCGACCCCGCCTGGATGGCCCGCGCCGTGCCGGGCCGCCGAGGGCAGGGCGGCCTGGGACTGCGGAGCGCCGAAGACCGGCCCGGGTGGTGGCGGAGGAGAACCGGACCCCCCGGCCATCCCGCCGGTGTCCGCCTTCCGCAGTGGCCGCCGTAGAGGCGGAGCGACGCGCTCCGATCGCGCCGGGAGTTGGGATCCTCGAAGAGGAGTCGCGCCGCGGGACCGAAGCCGGTGTTGCCGTCTCTGGTCGGGAAACTCCGGCGTAGCCGCGGGGCTCGGGGCTCGGGCCGGGCGGGGGCCGGTGCCGCGGCGGAGCGACTCGGGGGCGCGACCTGCCCGCGGCAGCGGGGCGCGAGAGTGTCCGCCGCGGGCGCCGGGGCACCAGGCCCCGCGGGATCTAACCGGGAAACGTGCTTCGGAAGAGGAGCGTCGCGGGAGCCGCGGGAGAGCGAGGTGGTGACGGCTCGGGCTGCGGAAACCTCGCGGAGTGCGCGTCTCCCCTGTCGAAACCGGTGTGCTCGCGGTGCCCCGTGCGACGGGGCCCGCCCGGAGAGCCCGTCCCCGGGCCGCGGTGTCCGGGCCGCCGGACCGGCTGCACGGCGCGCGGAACGGTCAAGACCAGGTGGCGCCCGCGGTGGACGTTTAAAGTCCAGGCAGGTTTCCTGCCCGTGGCGGTGGGACTTCCGCGAGGAACAGAACGCAGAGGGGGCCGGGTGTTTGGCTCTTCCCCTGAGGATCGCCGGGGGCAGCGGCGTCCTGCCGGGGGCTGGCTGGCGTCCGCGCGGCGCGTGTGAACTGTGGAGCCCTGCGGACCGCGCGTGCAGCCAGGCGTGTGAGCCGTGTGCCACCGCGTGGTCTCCGGGGGCGCGCTCTGGTGTCCCGTTTCCATCATCGGAAGGAGAATTGGCCGTAGAGCCCCTTCGGGAGGACGGGAGACTTGCCGGAACCGTCCGTCTGATTAGTGCCAAGGCCCGGGTCTCACTTCCAGCCCGGGGTCCCTTTGCACAGCCACGGAATGCCGACGGTCGGGGACTCCACAGCTGTTTGGTGTCAAGCCCGGAGAGGCCACTCAGCTCTTCGTCTCCCCAGGTCCCCGCCCACACTTCGCAGTGACTGTTGTGCACGCTCCTCACTAAACCTTTCCAGCCACCTCCCGACCCCCAGTCGCACCTCCGGCTTGACCGTTCTGAGTGCACTGGAGGCACCTTACCCTGAGAGGAAGAAGGGGTATCCCAGACTCTGCCGAGCTCCTTTCTCAGCAGTAGCTTGTGAATCTCCGTGTTGGGTTCTGTCTGTGTGAATCCCATTCATTCCAGATTGGTTCTAGTGCCTTTTTATAAATCCAGCTGTAATTTTGTTTTAACCACCAAGTATAAATTCTAGATTACTTGCAATATAATATTTGGGGCACAGATAGGTAAGTAGTGGTAGCCTTCCACGGATATACAGTTGACCTTTGAACAACACCGGCTTGAACTGTGTGAGTCCACTTACGTGTGGATTTTTGTTTTTGTTTTTGTTTTCAGTAAATACAGTATAGTATAATAAATGTATTTTCCTTATAATTTTTCTTTCTTTGTTTCTTTCTTTTTTTTAAAGATTTATTTATTTGACAGAAATCACAAGTAGGCAGAGAGGCAGGCAGAGAGAGAGGGGGAAGCAGGCTCCCTGCTGAGCAGAGAGCCCAATGCAGGGCTCCATCCCAGGACCCTGGGATCATGACCCGAGCCAAAGGCAGAGGCTTTAACCCACTAAGCCACCAGGCACCCCTCCTTATGATTTTCTTAACATTTTCTTTTCTGTAGCTCACTTTATTGTAAGTACAATGTACAATCCATATAACATGCAAGATACATGTTAATTGACTGTTTATGTTTTCAGTAAGACTTCTCATTAACAGGCTATGAGCTGTGAAGTTTTGGGCGAGTCAGAAGTTACACTTGGATTTTTGGCTGGTGGGGTGGGCAGTGTCCGTGACCCTAACTCCCATGTTTTTCAAGGGTCAATACTATTTATCTTTGAAATGTGGCTAGTTAAAATTAAAATCACAATTTCTGTTCTTGCAGGAATGCAACATTTATCTTGTGAGCCTAAGGGAAATAGTACATTTACTTCTTAATTACATATTGTAGCATGAGGTGATTGATGCCTTTCTAATGCAAATAAAAGATTTATGTGTACAATAGCACTGTAGCTGACTTGCACATTATGTGGTAGAATTCAGTGCTTAACGAAATGATAGCTTTAAACTGTCTGTAACTCAGGAGAATAGAGATGGTTTGCATGCTGAGCTATCTCCCTCAGTTGAATTTGGCTATGTGGTTAGTGAAGCTCTTTGTAAAATCTACAGAATAGTTCTCCAAAGGTGTGAGACCCTATCTCTGAAATCTGCCTTTCAAAAAACCCTTTCACTTTGCTTAACCTCCAGGGATTTTTATGGTTGCCCAAGCTGGATCATTTCCCTCCATACGTTCAGTTAATCAATATCCTGATTGTCTTAACACTGGGCAGGGCCTGGCCTGTTTTGTCCTAGAGATTCCATGACATTGGGCACTCCCAACATTTCACATCTTATGTTTTTGTATTTTTCGTATCTCAGGCATCAGTGCAGAAGGATGAAAACAAAGTGCTGAATTTTCTAGAATTCTTCTTTGTTTTCTCTTGAGGCTTTACACTCACTGAGAAAACTGCATATAGTACGTTTAAAAACCTCAAAACACTGAATGATATGAAGTAGCATATTGTGTCATTTTTCTACTTTCTTTTTAATTTAAAGAGTTTATTTATTTGACAGAGATAACAAGTAGGCAGAGAGGCAGGCAGAGAGAGAGGGGGAAGCAGGCTCCCCGCTGAGCAGAGAGCCCGATGCGGGGCTCAATCCCAGGACCCTGGGATCATGACCTGAGCCGAAGGCAGAGGCTTTACCCCACTGAGCCACCCAGGCGCCCTTGTATCATTTTTCTGGGAATGAAATTAGCTGACAGGAATTAACGAAAGAAAATCATCAGGAGGTGTCGCGGCCCAGTGGTGGCAGAGGCAGAAATTGTCCTGAGTTCCAAAGCGAGTGACCCCGCGGGCAGAAGCCGGAAAGGACACATTCAGCCTTGAGGCTGAGGGGCCTCAAGGACATTGTGTGAGTGGGAAGGGGGCGGGGCCGGCGAGGGAGGGGAGGGGAGTAGTTAAGGTGTCTGGGTCTTGGAGACCAAGCCGGAGAGAAGGCACACGAGCAGATCTACGGTATCTTTGAAGAGACCCAAGTGTTCTTCCATCCCCCTCCACGTCTAAAGGGTTCGCCGTGTGCGGGCGCGTTTCCAGATGCTGCTGAGGATAGTGTCCGGCCTGCCTCCGAGTACTTGTAGGAATAATGTGATGCAAATGGTATTTGTGAGACTTCTCCTAAGCCAGCCCGCCGTCTTCCTGCAGCCGGTCTGATGCTGCTCCTCCCCGTCCACCTGCTTGCTGCTGTACCCTTGGGTCCCCCAACTGCTTCCGTGTCTGGACCTCTCTAATTCCTAGCCTCCTTTCTGCCCGTCTACCCCTTACCTGCCACCCCTGCCACATACTTCTTCTCCAGGTCTGTGGCTTTAGGAGACTGTCTCGGTCAGAAAGAAGAGGGACGGGTGCACACGCATTGAACAATGTTCAGATGCCCCTACGGGGTGTAATTGCCACATGATCTCCGGTTGTGTTACTTGGAGTATGATGCTCGAAACAGCGGAGGTGGTCTCTTCCGACTTGGAGTAGGCACGGGAAGAGGCAGGACAGAGGGTGGAGGTTGAGAACGAAGGGCTCTGGAGACAGGCTGCCTGCGTTTTGATAGCAGCCTTCATTTCCTAGCTCAGTGGCCTCGAGCAAGAAACTTACTGTGTCTTCTTTCCTCGTTTCCAGAATGGGGAGTAATAATGGTGATCTGGCTGATGGGGTGGTCAAGCTTACACTGAAGTTACGTGATTGCAGTGGTGAGAACGGAGCCGTTGGCGCGTAAGCACCCCAGAAAGGTCTGTTCTCACGTGTCCGTTCTGGGGAGCCTTCTCTGAAGAAGCGCGTGGACATGATGAGACCGACTTAGCGGATACGACCGTAAGGGCAAGGGGACAGGCCTGCGGTCTGAGGGTAGACCAGAGGACTTAGATGCTCAGAGAAGAGAGAAACTCAGGAAGACAGACAGGTTTTTCTCACAGATTTGAAGCAGGTCTCCTCGTGTGTCTATTCCGTTCCAGTCTGTATGGCTCTGAAGTGAGGGACTCTGAAATGGCCCCAGAGGGTTGAGTTCCACGACCACACCAGAGTTCGAATCCCAGCTCTGTCCCCACCATATGTGACCTGCAGCCGCAGCCGTACTCACGCCTTTTGAAGCTCAGTTTATTTATCTGTAAAATGGAAATACTTCGATTGAAAGAGGGGACAGGGAGGGTTGGCGGTGGGGCGTGACCTGGAGAACAAAGGCAAAAGAGGAAGAATTAAACTTCTTACAAGTCAACAGCTCACTGACAAGCCCTTGACACAGGCAGAGAGGCAGAGTAACCTTCCTCTAAAAACTCAGCTGCCTCAATGTTAATAATTTGGCTAAGGGCAAAAGGCAACTTCAACCCAACCTCCCAACCTCCAGGATCCTGTAAGTCTACTTGAGCATATAAAATTTCCTTTGGAAACTTCTTTATCTCTACCCCCCCCCCCAACCCCACAAGGTGCATGTTAGCAATAACCCCCAAGCATATGACCCACCAGTAAACCCCCAAAGGGTCTCATGACTAGGATTTTATTAGATGGTAGTAAATGACCTTTTCCTAACAATAGCTGGCCTCTCAAGGTCCTGGAAACCTTGCTTCCAAAATTCCCTGGGGACTTGCGCTCTCCCTCAAGCCCTCTCACCTTGAAAGCGTATGGCGGTCTACCCCTCACGACCCCAGTGCCGTTCTTCCTAACCACAGGTCCAGTCCCCGTGCTTTAATAAGACCTCCTTTTTGCGCCAAAGACGTCTCAAGAATTCTTTGTTGACTATTTGCTCCCGAACATTTCACATCAGGGCAGAAGGGTACCACCAGTGTCCAAGAACTGGCCCTCAACTTGGCAGGTGGTTAGGGAGGGACGGCAGAGATTATAGGGAGGGAGAGAATCTCCGGTGGACTCCCCACTGAGCAGGGAGCCCAATGCAGGGCTTGGGGCTTGATCCCACAACACTGAGATCATGACATAAGCTGAAATCAAGAGTCCGACGCCCCCTGAACGCCCCAGCTTTTGATCACCCCTGCTCAGAACCCCGCAGCACTATCAACACCGTACCGTATTCTGTGGTGTCTTTTTTCTGCCGTGTGTTGGCATTTAAAGTGAGAGTGTATGGGGAGGAGGGGGTAAGAACATGATTGTAGGGTCTTCCACATACATTTAAAATCCTGGAGCAGTGGTTTCCAACTTGTGGTTTTGTGCTCTCCAGAGGCCTTAAAGAGGTAATAATGGGCTTAATCCATTTAAGACAATTGAGGGCATTGCTGGGGTGGTAAAAGGAGTGAGACAGGGTCCCTGTTGGCAGGGATTCAGAAGCTAGAAGGCGATGCAGTCATGTAGCCACAGAATGGCAACGCGCTATACTAAGTGCTACGGCAGAGACACACTCGGCATCTGTGCGTGCAGGAGTGCACCCTTCAGCACTCCTGACACTGCAGAAGGTCTGTCTCTCGCCGCACGTGCATACCCCACAACAAGGCCTCATGGGTTACGTAAGTGGCAAATTTCCCTCTTGGCTGAGATGTTATCCGCTCAGTATGGTAGTTCTCGCTGTGGCCTGCTGATCCGATCTGACTGCCACGCTGTCTTTGATGTTTATAAATGAAGAGTTTATAAGTTTAAGGTTTATAAGTTTATACGTTTTTAAGAGTTTGTCAAGTGTAAGTTGGCAGATGAAATCTTTCAGAACCTGGGAGTTCGCTGAGGGGAGAGTGAACAGATGGCATAAAAGGAAACTGTCCTCCAGCAGGCGAGGTCCTGAACTCACTTGTGTTCTTCCTGTGCTGTTGTTCTGGGCTGATGTGCCCCCATTCATATGTGGAAGTAGTAACCCCCATAACTCAGTGCGGCCACATTCGGACATACATCTTTAAAGGGGTAATTAAAATGAGGTCCTGGGGGTGGGCCCCAATCCAGTATGATCTGCATCTTTACAAGAAGGGATTTGGACACAGGTGCACATACAGGGGGATGACCACATGAGGACACGGAGAAGGCAGCCACCTGCAAGCCACGGAGAGAGGCCTCGGAGGAAACCGACCTTGCTGATGCCTTGATTTCAGATTTCTCACCTCTAGAGTGAGAAAATACATTTCTTTTTTTTTTTTTTTTTTTTTTTTTTTTTTTTTTTTTTTTAAGATTTTATTTATTTATTTATTTTATTTATTTGACAGACAGATCACAAGTAGGCAGAGAGGCAGGCAGAGAGAGAGAGGAGGAAGCAGGCTCCCTGCTGAGCAGAGAGCCTGACGTGGGGCTCGATCCCAGGACCCTGGGATCATGACCTGAGCCGAAGGCAGAGGCTTTAACCCACTGAGCCACCCAGGTGCCCCGAGAAAATACATTTCTGTTGCTAAGATGTCCAGTCTAGTATTTTATTCTGACAGCCCTTGTAAATGAGTATGGGGCTGGATAACCTTATGTTAAATGTAGGCTCTTTGGTCTTGGCACTCGGGACCTTCCCATCCTGTGCCCAGTGCATCTGTTCAGTCTCCTCTCCCAACGCTCCCTTCCGTGCCTTCTGCACCCTCTGGCCTCTCAGTGTTCACTAGCTGCATCTGCCTTTTGCAGTCGCAGTCTTTGCGGGGGGTTCTCTTTTCCTGGGTGGCTCTTTCTTCTCCTGGTCAGCCCTCTGAAAACCTGGCTCAGATGTGTGCTTTGTGGAGGCTTTCAGAACTCCCAGGCTGAGTTAGAAGCACTGACCATGTTGTATTCTCATGAGATGCCCTTCTTACCAGATGATGTGCTCCTGAAGCCTAGGGCCTTGTCTGATTGACCGGCCTCTCTCTAGAGAGAAACATGGTATAGAATGGGTTGGGTGGCTTAAACAACAGGTATTTATTTTCTCGCTGTTTCAGAGGTGGAAGGACCCAGGTCAGTCTCCAGCAGGGCCCGTCCCTGGCCAGTTGATGGCTGCTGTCTGGCTGAGTCCTCATAGCCTGTCCTCTGTGGGTGGTGTGCGCCAAGGGAGAATAATAAAAAAATAAAATCTTAAAAAAAATAATAAGATATCAAAGGTGGAAGCACTTTTGGAATGGTGGACTAAGGATCTCCAGACCAAAGTACCTGAAAGAAAAAGTGACACAATTGAAGAGAGAAATAGACAATTCAACAATAATAGTTACAGACTTCAATATCCCACTGTCGGTAATGGACAGAACACCTTGCCAGAAGATGCCCAAGGAAACAGACGACTTAAACAATACTCTAAGCCTGCTAAACCTAACAGGCATCTTTAGACCACTTCCCCCAACAATAGCAGAATACACATCTTCTCAAGTGCACACAACACGTTCTCCAGGATAGACCATATGTTAGGTCATAAAGCCTCCTACAGTTAAAACGATTGAAATCATACAAAGTCTGTACTCAGACTACAATGGAATGAGACGAGAAGTTAATAAAGGAAGGAAATTTGGGGGACTTAAAATACGAGATTTAAATAGACAGTCATAAATAATGACTAGGCAAAGAAAAGTCACCAGAGAAACTAGGAAATATGTAGAGATAAAAGAAAATGAAGCCAATATACCAGAACTCAAGGAAAGCAGCAAATGCCATGCATAGAACAAAATTTTTATATTAGAAAGAAGATCTCAAATCAAGGAACAAAACTTCTACTCTAAGAAATAAAAAAAAGGGGGGGGGCGCCTGGGTGGCTCAGTGGGTTGTGATCCCAGGGTTCTGGGATCGAGCCCCACATCGGGCTCTCTGCTCAGCAGGGAGGCTGCTTCCCTTCCTCTCTCTCTGCCTGCCTCTCTGCCTACCTGTGATCTCTGTCTGTCAAATAAATAAATAAAATATTTTTTAAAAGAGTGGGAATACATGAAAAGAAATAGAGAAAGGTCAAGAAAAACCCAAAATCAATTTTTTGAAAAGATAAAATTAACAAAATTTTAGCTACACTGACCAAGAAGAGAGAATACTCAAACTGTTAAATCAGAAATGCAAGAGGAGATGTTCCAACAGACTTCAAGCAATAAAAAGGACTCTAAACAATATGGATGATTGTATGCTAAGAAGTTGTATGACCTGGATGAAATGGACAAATGTTTAGGTATATAAATGTAATTGTTATATCTTGTTGCTTTAAACCTTTTATTAATATATAATGACCTTCGTTGTCTTTTGTATCCTCTTTTGATTTAAAGTTTATTTTCTCTGATATTAATAGAGCCACCCCTGCTTTCTTCTGGTTACATTTGTGTGGAGTATCTTTTCGCAACCTCTCATTTTCAGTCTATTTGTGTATTTGGATCTAAAGTGTATCTTGTAGACAGTGTATAGTTGGATCATGCACTTTTATTCGTTGTGCCAATCTCAGTCTTCTGATTGGAGTGTTTATCTCATTTACAGTTAATTACTGATAAGAAGGACTTTGGTCATTTTGGTCATTTTGCTTTTTTTTTCTGTATATCTTACAGCTTTTTTTATTCCTCATTTCCATTACTACCTTTTGTGTTTAGTTGATTTTTTTTTTTTTTTTTTTTTTTGCAGTGAAATGTTTAAATTCCTTTCTCATTTCCTTTTGGTTATATTCTGGGCTATTTTCTTTGTGGTTACTATGGAGATTACATTTCACATCCTAAAGTTATAACACTCTAATTTGGAATTATATCAGCTTAACTTAAATAACATACAAGAGCTCTGCTTCTTTTTTTTCCTCTTGATTTTTTTATTTATTTGAGAGAGACTGAGTGAGAGAGCAGAAGAATGTGACCAAGAGAATGAAGCAGGAGCAGCAGAGGGAGAGGGACAAGCAGACTCCTGATGAGCAGGGAGCCTTATGAGGGGTTCAATCACAGGGCCCTATGATTGTGACCCAAGCCAAAGCAGCCACTTAGCCAGCTGAGTCACCCAGGTGTCCAACAAGCTCTGCTGCTTTACACCTCTGTCCTCACCCCTTTTGGTTGTTGATGTCCCTCAAATTATATCTTTATGCATTGTATGCCCAAACATAAATTAATAATTCTTGTAAATGCATTCATCTCTTAAATTATCTAGAAAAAATGTGGAGTTATAAATCAAAGTGACAATAATATTAGCTTTTAGGATGATAATTCTTTTAATGTATGTCTCTTAAGTCATGGAGAAGACAAAAAAACAAACAAACCCGCATTTATGAACCATTGCTACAATACTAGCTTTTAAACAACTGCCCAGGTATTTTACCTTTATTGAGATACTTATTTCTTTGTACAACTTTGTTACTCTGGTGTTCTATTATGTCACCTCTCAGGACTCTCCTGAGCATTTCTTGCAGGGCAGGTTTAGTGATATGAACTCCATCAAGTTTTATTTATCTGGGGGTTATTTTCTCCCTCACTTTCGAAGGATATAAGATTCTTGGTTGACAGGGTTTTTTTCTTTTCTTTTCTTTTCTTTTCCTTTTAGCATTTTGAAAGTATTGGCCCCCTGTCTTGTGGCCTTCAAAATTTCTGATAAGAAATCTGTTGATAGTCTTACTGAGAGTCCCTTGTACTTGATGATTTGCTTCTCTCTTACGACTTTAAAGATTTGCTCTCCGTCTTTCACAAGTTTAATTAGATTGTGTTGCTGTGGGTGTCTTTGGATTCATCTTGCTTGGACTTCATTGACCTTCTTGAATGTCTATATTTGTGTCTTTCATCAGGTTTAGGAAGTTTTCCGCCATTATTTCGTCAAATATTCTCTTTGCCCTTTTCTCCTATTGTGGGACTCCCACAATATGTATGTTGGGCTCCTTGAGGGTGTCCTACAGGTCCATTAGGCTCTGCTAATTTTCTTTTCCAATCTTGTTTTCTTTCTCTTCCTGAGATTTGATCATTTCCACTGTCCTAGCTTCAAGGTCAGGAATGCTTTCTTGCTTGTTCAAATCTGTCATTGAATCTTTGTAGTGAATTTTCCATTTCATAGATTTTTTTTTTAAAGATTTTATTTTTAAGTGATCTCTACACCAAACATGAGGCTCAAACTCACCACTCCAAGATCAAGAGTTGAATGCTCCACTGACTGAGGCAGCCAGGTGCCCCGTGAATTTTCCACTTCAGTTATCTTACTTTTCAGTTCCAGAATTTCTTCCTGGTTTCTTTTTAGGGTTACTGTTCTTTTATTCATGTTTCCATTTTGTTCCTACATCATTTTCTTGTCTTTCTTCACATCTTCTTTTAGTTCTTTGAACAGCTTACAGACTGTTGTTTTAAAGTCTTTGTCTAGTAGGTCTACCATCAGGTCTTTTTCAGGGGCAGTTTCTGTTTTGTTTTTTCCTTTTGAATGGGCCTCCTCCTCCTCCTTCTCCTGCTCCTCCTCCCCCTACCCCCTCCTCCTCCCTCTCCTCCCTCTCCTCCGCCTTTTTATTTTTTTAGATTTTATTTATTTATTTGATGGAAGACACAGCCAGAGAGGGAACACAAGCAGGGGGAGTGAGAGAGGGAGAAGCAGGTTTCCCTCGAGCAGAGAGCCCAATGCAGGGCTCGATCCCAGGATCCTGGGATCATGACCTGAGCCTAAGGCAGATGCTTAATGACTGAGCCACCATGCCTTGTGATTTTTGTTATTGTTGAAAATTGGACATTTGAATCTAATAATGTGGTAGTGTTGGAAATCAAATTCTCCCACTTTCTTGGTGTTTGGTGTTTTTTGTTATTATTATTTTTTAATTGCAGGGTGGCTCTGTGCTGGAGGACAACCTGAGGTGTAAACTTAACATCTCAGGTCTTTTCCAAGGCTTTCCTTGGGCATGCATGACTCATTTCTAATTTTTCCCATATATGCAAGTATTTTTGAATGTCTTAACCTTTAATGTCTGGCTCCCAAGAGGAGAAAAAAGAGAATAATGAAGGTGGGGGAGCATAAAGGGACACTGGTCCTTTAGATCCCCAGAAGTCACTTGAGCCTTGGGAGGGGGTACTTCCAACTATGTAGGGGGGTGCAACAACAATGGCTGCTCCCTTCTGTCTGCACCTCCAGTCAGAAGCCACAGTTAGTGACCAGAGCTGAGACCACCAGTTTTCAGATGGATTTGGAAAACAGGATCCTGTTTGCCCTCCCTAGCTCTAACCAGCTGTGTGCAAGCCGCTGCAGGAACTATGTCAAGCCTCGTTTATTAAATCTTTTTCATTTTGTAATACCAGCTCGCTGCGTATTGTGTTTCATATATGCCCAAGTCTATTTCAGCTGTCTGTATTTTGATTCACAGTATGTTATTTCATACCAGTAACTTAATTATAATGACATCATGGTAAGTCTTGATAACCAACAAAGTAAGTCTTCCTGCATTATTCAAAGCATTCTCGGTTACATTTGGCCTTTTGCACTTACACATACATTTTGGAATCAGTCTACAAGTACTTCAGAAAGCCCTGTTGATATTTTTGTGTGAAATTGCATTTAATATTAACATTTAATATTAATTTGAGCAGCATTCCCATCTCTAAAATATCAAGTTTCCTCATCCGTTTCTTGTGCAGAAACTTTTACAATTTTACACATCTTTTTTTTTTTTAAAGATTTTATTTACCCATTTGACAGACAGAGGTCACAAGTAGGCAGAGAGGCAGGCAGAGAGAGAGAGGAGGAAGCAGGCTCCCTGCCAAGCAAAGAGCCCAATGCAGGACTCAATCCCAGGACCCTGAGATTATGACTTGAGCCCAAGGCAGAGGCTTTAACCCACTGAGCCACCCAGGTGCCCCTACACATCTTTTGTTTAAATTGCTCCTAGATACCTAAATACTTATAACTATTGTAAAACTAATTTAAAAGTTAGTTTCTAGATATTCATTGTGGGCATATAGATAAATCATTAACTTTTGGATATTCATCTTATATCCTGCAATCTTACTGAACTGTCTCCTAGCAATGGCTTGTGCTTGATCCTCTTTGATTTTCAATGTTGGAGCCTCTGTAGACAATGACTGTTTGGTTTCTTCATTTCCAACACAGTGTGTGTGTGTGTGTGTGTGTGTGTGTTGTCTTTGACAGCATTGGTCAAGATGGGGTGGAGGGGAACACTGGAGGGTAAGTGTAAAAATATTATTACTCAGCCCTAAATTACACTTGCTGAGTTCTTCTTTGACTCATGAATTATTTTGAAATTTATTTTCAAAAATTGTAACTTATAAACATTTTTTGCTTATTTTTGTCACTGATTTCTATTTTTATGATAGTAAATTCAGGAATTGGTCTTTATTATATTGTTTTTTTGTATTTGTTGAGTCTCACATTATAGCTTAGTACATGATCAATATTCATGAATGTTCAATATGCCCTTGAAAAGATGGTGTATTCTCCCACTTTGATTGTGGATTTGTTAATCTCTCCTTATAATTCTGTCGATTTGGGGTTTATATGTTTTGAGATTGTGTTGTTAGGGTCAATAGAGGTTCAGAAATTTTGTACCTTTGTGAGAAAAATGTTCCTTTTATCATAGCCTCTTAACTCTAATGATACTTTCTGTCTTTTATATTTTTTTCTAATACTGAAATAACTGTACCAGGTTTCTTTCGGGTAATATTTGCCTGGTAACCATTCCTCTCCCTCTGGTCTCAATCTTTCAGGTGCTTCAGCTATGGTGTGTTTCTTATAAATAAATAAATAAGCAAAGGTGCACTTTCCTTACTTCTGCCTTGTCTGTGAGCTTGTCTTCCAAAGCTAACTTTACTCCAGGTGCAGTTATGGTGATTGTAGATGCGTGTGCTTTCATTTCTGTCACCTACTTTTGTACTTCCTACTTTTAATGTTTTTTTATTTATTTGACTTTAAAAATCTCCTTTTTAAAAAAAATATTTATTCATTTGAGAGAGAACCCAAGTGGCGAGGAGGGGCAGAGAGTGGGAGAAGCAGACTCCCCTCCAAGCAGAGAGCCCGTCTGGAGGCTCAATCCCAAGACGCTGGGATCATGACCTGAGCTGAAGGCAGGCGCTTAACCAACTGAACCATCAGGCGCCCCCAAAAAACTCTTCTCTTTGTCTGGATGGATTGAGTTTTCATTGTATCCCTTCCTCCATTTCCACCCCATCTTAAAGGTTTGAGGTTTTGTTCGCTTTCTATACTTAACATTTATTTTGACTTAATCTGAAATTAATTGCTACCTCTCCTTTAGTTTTGAATAGTACCCAAACCTTAAAATGCTTTAATCCAAACACCCCTCCTAGCTTTATTCCATTGTTGTTCCTTACTTAACTTCCATCTCATTTTTGTAGCCTTCAGATCACTTCCCAGTGCTATTGTTTTGTCTTGTTTTTGGGGAGGGGGCAGAAGGAGAAGGAGAGAATCTTAAGCAGGCTCCTCGCTCAGCAGAGAGCCTGACATGGGGCTCAACCTCATGACCCCGAGACCATGACCTGAGCTGAAATCAAGAATCCAATGCCTAAACAACTGAGCCACTGCAGGCCCCTGTGTGCTATAGTTTTTAAATAGTGCTGGTTCAGATTTGCCACATGGTTGCCAATTACTTTATCCAACACTTTTTCTTAGATTTCTGTCTTCCAAGAGTTTTCTTTCTGAAATAAATCCTGTAGTATTTCTTTCAGTGACAATTTCTATAATGGTATTCTTTTAGTCTCTTAAGAAAAAAAAACACACAAAACACTCTTTTCTCCCTCATTGTTGTATTGATATTTAGCTGGAAAGGGAATTCTAGATGGATCTGAATTTTCCCTCTGCAGGAAAATCATTCTGTGCCACAGCCAGTCAGTCACTGGAGGACCTGAGCTTGAATTCCAGCCCACATGGCACTGGAGCCTAGTTCTTAGCCAAATCCTTTGTATCTGAAGTCACCAAATAATATATCATTTGAAAAATAACAAACTGTATCTATATCATGATAATACATAGGCAGATTTTAAAATAAAATATCCAGGGGCACTTAGGTGCTCAGTGGGTTAAGCTGCTGCCTTTGGCTCAGGTCATGATCTCAGGGTCCTGGGATCAAGCCCCACATCAGGTTGTCAGCTCAGCAGGGAGCCTGCTTCCCCCTCTCTGTCTGCCTGCCTCTCTGCCTACTTGTGATCTCTCTCTCTCTGTCAAATTCATAAATAAAATCTTAAATAAAATAAAATAAAATATCCGATCCAGTCAGCGTTTTTAGGAACTTCCCATATGCTAAGCGACGTGGGGGTACAAAAGGCTATGGCTCTCTGGTAGAGAGAAGTGCAGTCCTGCTGGGGAAGCAGGTTTGCAGCAGCATTTATTCTGCTGTGTTCTAGCATCCTGGCCAGTGTTCTGGGCCTCCCGATACTTGAAAACAGAAAACACATAAGACTCTCTCGTTTCTCCACTGGAAAACACTGATCATGAGTGAAGTAAAGATGTCAGTACTCACAGTAGAGAAGAGGTTGTATAAGCCGAGACAGCCTTCATGTTGTTAAAACAAGTGCCTTATTCCACTTATAATCATAAATGCTACTCCAGTAAAAGAGGTACGCTTCCCTCTCCTTCTGGTTTCCTTGCTTGCATGATCAGCCTCAGTTAAACTGAAGTGACTCCTTAGACAGTGAAGGAGAAAAAAGAGAGAGGAAGCCAACACACCACAGCCTAGAGAGCTCTATCTAGTACCGCTGGGCTGAGATCAAGGTCCGCCCCCCTCACTAGCCACTCATCTCGAGCCCCAGCTTTGCTGGAGTGAGGATTCACCCCCCAAACATGGACTCGGTAAGAAGAGAAGGTTTAATAGGAAGTTAAAAAGGTAGAGAGGGCTGCCTCTGCCTTCCTGTTGTCATGAGCGGGTTGACTAACACTGCAGTGTGTCCTTGCTGGCCAATAACGGATGTGGGGCTCGGCTTTTCAAACTACAACTCATCAAACTGGGATACGCCCCTGCTGGATCTGCTCCCTGGTGCCTCTCTCTTATCATCTCTTTTTTCTTTTTTTAATTTTTAATTTTTAAGATTTTATTTATTTGACAGAGATCACAAGTAGGCAGAGAGGCAGGCAGACAGAAAGAGCGAGAAAGAGAAGCAGGTTCCCCGCTGAACAGAGAGCCCAATTCAGGGCTTGATCGCAGGACCTTGAGATCACAACCTGAGCCGAAGGCAGCGGCTTAACCTACTGAGCCACCCAGGTGCCCCTCATCTTCTCTTTAAAAAGGTTCCTTTCTTCCTAGGAAACAAAAGTGTTCTGCCTCCAGAATTACCTTCGAGGGGTTTTGCTTGCTCTAGAAGTTGACGCTCCCTGCTCAAGCACGCTCGGTGTGGCCTGATGGACACGGCGCACTTACTGGTTGGCCAACACAGCCGCTGAGCATCTGCTGGGTGTTCTGGCGGGAACGCTGGAGAATGGGTCTGCAGAACAGCACAGACAGGGTGAAATGCACATCAGGTCAACATTGCTCTCCCCTCCCTAGCAGCTTTCTGACACTGTTCAGTGGTGACTGTGGAATTCTGAGCTCCTGTCCTTCTGTCCAGCCAGCTGCTCTCTGCAGAATGTGTCCTGCTTCTTTATCACTCCATCTTTCTCTCCCAGCTGCTTAGCCAGGTGCTTTGCCTTGGCTCATGCCTCTTCCCGTGATACCCTCTCTCTCAAGGAGTAGCTCTGGTTAACTCCTCCCTCCTTTAGTCGTTCTGAATTTCAGAGTCTTTCTTGGCTTGCTCCAATGAGACCCTCAGCTACTCTGGTCTTCACTTCACCAGAAACCGAGGCACCAGGAGGACCAGAATACGGCAGAGACTTCGAACCAGATGGGGAGCATCATGCAATCAATCACATTTTCCAAAAACTGGCTGCCCTCACCATGGTGATGTTCTCATTCCCCTTGGTCACTCCAAGGTGACCCAGCGCATGCTGGTGGTCCCACCCATGGCTCCTGCTTCTCCCTCGTGGAGACCTGGCTTGCACCTGTGAGCACTTCAGGCCCCATGGAGCCGCCCAGAGTCTTCCCTTGCACAGTGGGAGCAAGGCCAGACTCCCCATGAACCATCAGTGCCCCTGTATACTGATTGCCATACGCGGACTGGGTGGGGAACACCCAGAAGGCAAGTTAGAGATAAGGGTGTGCACAGGTCTTCCTGGTTTATTTTGAAACTGAGGGATTCTACAGACTGGGAGAGTGCAGCAGGAAAGGAGGAGAGCCAGTACAAGTGTCATTCTCATGTTGATCACTGTGTCCCTGTATTACTCAGTTCTCCAGAGAAGTAAGCAAAAGAGATTGATTTTAAGTAATTGGCTCATGATTATGGAAGCAAGGAAGTCCAAAATCTACAGTGTGGGCTGGCAGACTCAAGACTTGAGAGCAAAGTCCAAAGGCAGTTTGCTGGAGAATTCCTTCTTGCTCCAAGAGGTCAGTCTTTGCTCTATTTGGACCTCCAACTGATTGGATGAGGCCCACCCATGTTATGGACGGGATTCTTCTTTACTTAAAGTTCACTGTTCTAACGTTAATCTCATCCAAAACACCCTCCACATTGGCATGTAAAACTAACCATCACAGGCTTGGCCCCCTGTACCTCCCAGCAGCATGTAGAGTGGACTTCAGACGGTACAAGTCTGGACAGAGAGCGAGCACTTGTGTGCTGGCACTCCATGTCCCATGGCCAAGACTTGTCCTGTGGGATGTGAACTCTCGTTTCCTGGTTGTGGGAGCATGAATGCTGGCCAGGTTCTCAGGTCGTCCACTTTCCGCTAGAGACTTCTAGACTTCTAGCATTTACCTTTCATCGCACCCTGCCCCACCCCGGGAGTCATCACTGTCTTCTCTGTGTCTTAAGGCCCCTTCTCTGTCCGTTGCTGTCACTGTGCCCTGCCTGCCTTGACCGCACTGTCCTGCGATCCCTGTCGAATTCCCCGACTGCCACAAAGCCTCTGTGGTCAAGGACCTGCCCTGTTCCCCCCGTTTTCTCGGTTCCTTCCTTCTTATTAATTGCTTTAATAAGTGGCTGGAGCAGATGGAACAGGTTTTTTTCTTTTTGACTCTCCTCGTGTTTTATCACCACTGGGGTCGTTCTCGCCCTGCGTTTAATACTCCGTGGTTGGGCCCTGGCCCAGCCCCTTCACCCCTGTGGCCGCATTTTCTCACACATGACATGAGAGAAATGTTATTACTCAAAGGCTTGTCGCTGGGTGGAATGAAGCAGTAGGTGCAAAAGCACTTGTTACCTATAAAGCAAAGCAGAGGTTCAGGCTGTGACCATGACCATGGCTGAGGGTGCCACCTGGCCCCCAGGATCCGCTCTCTGCATCCTCCGCAGGAATCAACATGCTGTGGAGCTTGGTGGGAAATGACACTTCCCATCTCCTTTGTTGCTGGGACGGCCTGGTGGCCACGTGCTGGGACATGTGCAGACACTGTGGTACAACTTCTAGGTTATTCCCGACATGGAAGGTGAGCTCTGGTCCCAGAATGGGGCTCCTTGCCCTTCTTGCGAGCTGCAGCATGAGCGTGCTCACCACCGCCGTTTTACCCTGGGATGAAGACTGTGCCCTCGGGGTCCGCATGGCAATGAGCGGGAAAGGGACCAGGTCACCATCCTGGCCCTTGGGACTGTTTGGTGACCAGGAAAGAAGTAAGCCACCGTGGTTGAGTGTCTCTGTTTCAGCAGCTGGGACTTCGTGCTGTTATTTTAAGTACAGTGTCGGCAGGAGCCTCAGCTACCCAACGCCTCCGCTACTGTTGACGCTAAACTCACGTTGGAGAAGAATCCCGTGGCCTTCTTTCTTAATGAGGACATTAAGTTGGAGGGGCAGGAGAAATTGAGGGCTGTATTATAGCAGGCGGCTGAACTGGCCTTGCTTTTCCCGCATTCACGTGGAGTAATTCCAGGCAGAAGCACCGATTTCATATCAAACCATGTGCTTCGTGAAGCCTTGGGCAGAGGAGGTGGGAGTGATTAATGAAATCTTTGCCCCCTTGTTGAGGCCTTAGCCAGGTCTTCCTGCAACACAGCGTTCATTAACCAGAGCTGGTTTGTAAGCTGGGGCCAAAGAAATTTTCCCTTGGAGGAAAAGTCCCAGTGCTCTTAGTCTGACCGAGCTAGCTCAATTCCAGGGTCATTATTACCCAGCAGTGAAGTTACTTGATCTTCCTGAGTCCCTGATTATGGTGATGATGATGATTAATTTCCATCTGTTAAATGAGGACGCTGCTGTCCATCTCCCAAGTGCTGGCAAGTTGCCTGTCATTGAGACCAAAGGGTCTAGCATGTGCCTAGGCATTTTTGCACACTTCATAGATGCTAATTTCTGTCTTCCATCTTCCTTGCTCAGAAGAAAATTGGGAGAAGCCGTTACTGAAAAATTTTTCTCGAATTACCCTAGAATCCCACCTTCTCGGGAAGTACTTGAGGCTCCCTTCCAAATGGAGGTAATTTCCAAAAAGTTTACAAAATGCTTTTGCAGACCTTTCAGGGCACGTTATTTCTGATTCTGAGGTTTGCATGTGTCAGGGCGGGGGGTAGGGGAAATTTAGTTCATTATGAAAGAGAGGGGGCTACAAGATGCCCTGTCTGGGAGACCTGGCCCCAGAAGGGAGATCTGGGCCCCTGAGGCAGCTTCCAGAGTCAGATGTCTCTCCCATGGAGTGTCCTTCCCATGACACAGGGGATGTGTGTCATCTCCTGCACAGCCAGCTCCCATCCAACAGTAACGGAGAGCACAGCCCCTTCCTCTCTGCACAGTGTGGGGGCGCTGCAGGCCGGCAGCAGCCACCTCTGAGAACCACCCCTTTCGCACGGGGACCGTCTTCCCTCATTCAGCACCCACCCAGTGGTCCAAGACTGGTGGTGTCCTCCGGTCTTTGCCAACCACCCACCCCTCTACAAGCCTCTTACAAACATTGTTTGAACCCAGGGAACTCATTCCTTCAAACCTGGCCGGGCGCCTGGCACCTGATGTTCAGTCAGCACTGGACGTATTTGAACCCAGTCTCGTGACCTGGGTCAATTCATTTCATGTCCCCGGACATCCTTCCGTCGCCTCCTCTGCCGCAGGAGGGACTTGGAACAAGGCACTCTCTCCAAGGTGTCTTTCAGCTCTAAAGTTCTCATACTCAAGGTGTGATGTCACTTTCCGGTAGCTTCTACTCTCCCCTACTCCTTCCATCTCCCCCAGCCCGGCCCAAAGACAATTATCAGCATGGCCTAGGGTTTGGGGATATAGATCTAGTCTTACCAGAAACTGAGATTACTCGCATTTCTTTCCTTTCTTTTATATCCAAGACTATGATTGTGATTCTTAGCATTTGACCCCTCGTTGATGTGCGGGAGGTCCCCAGGACTACTCTCAGGTTCAAAATTTGCTCAAAGGAGTCACAGAACTCAGAAAAGTGCCTGTGCTCATGGTCACAGTTTGTTACCAAGAAAGGATACAGATTAAAATTGGCAAAGGTGGGGCACCTGGGTGGCTCAGTTGGTTGAGCCCAACTCTTGATTTGGGCTCAGGTCATGACCTCGGGGTCCCGGTGGAGTCCTGTGGACAGGACCTCCTTCCCCCAGCAAGGACAGTGGAGGGAAGTGAGTGGATTCGGCAGACATTTAATCTATTCTGAGGAGGTAGAATCGGTAAAATGTGAGGGTTGCCAGACAGGAAAGTCAAGAATGAACCCCAGTTCTCTGTTTTTGCTAAAGGCAACATCAGAGGAGGCCTGGGTCTGGGGAGGGAGTGGAGGCAGTGAGTTCCGTTTTGAACATACTGCTGTGCGGTACCTCTGACAGACCTGCGTGGGTCTGCGGTTCAAAGAGGAGGTTGGAGCTGGGAGTCCTAGATGTCTGAGGAGTAACCGAAGCCTTGAAAGGGTTGAGTTGCCTCGGGTTGGGATTCGGGGTCATAAGGCACGTTCTTGAGGAGCTCCAGTGGCGCTAAGAATCCTTGGTGAGCTAGCTAGGGAGACTGAGGGCCGCCAGCCTGGGATGTGGGCAGAAAGCTAGAAGGCGTCCAGTGTTCCAACAAAGGGCGTGGTTGGGGGTCTTGAGTGTGCAGAAGGATTACCTTAGATGACAATTATACATCAGTTGGATCTAGCAAAATAATGGGCCCTGGGTGATGCTAAAAAAAAAAAAAAAAGAAGAAGAAGAAAAGAAAGAAAACCATTTTGGAAAAGGGAGGGTTGACTGTGGCACTTTGCAGTGCATTGAGAGATGAGCAGCAGAGAAGCTGCGGAAAGCTACTGGAGACGTCACAGAGGTTGGGCCGAGAACAGATGTGTAGAGACTGGGAAATTGCTGCAGGGGCAGCACGTGCAGGAGTGGAGGGCTTTTGTTGTTGTTTTTGTTTTTCAAAGTGGAGGAGGTCTAAGGGGAGGCTGAGGATGAAGAAGGGGCAGTGAATGGAATGCAGCCCTTGAGAAGATGGGGGCCGGACTCCAGCGCACCAGGGGGATGCTTAGCCCAGGAGAGCAGGAGGGAGGGAGGGAAGGATGCGCGCAGGTGCAGGGCGAGTGAGTAGTACCGCCCCCTTCCTCGGAGCCATGGGAGGGAGCCCGGGAGCCCTTTTGGTGAGCTCAGCACACCACCCTCCCGCCGTACTATGAGCCGTGATGCAAGTGGGAGTGGGTCTGAGGTTCTCATGGGCTCACAAAGAAGTCGGGGAGACAAACCCCCATGACCAGAGCTCACCCTTGTGCAGCACGGACTCAGGGCCAGGCGGTAGGAGCATTTCGTTCCGCACAGGAACCCCAGGGAGTGGGCAGCTGCGCGCGTCTATTTTAACAGATACAGGGATGGAGGTGCAGAGACATTGAACTGCTGGCTGAGGCTGAAGGAAACGGCGGTCTGGAATGCAAGCCCAGGAAATCCCTCTGCAGACGGTGCTCCCGTGACCACATCACGCATGGGCTCCTGCTCCTAAACCACGTCTCAGGAAAATGACCGGCCAGGATGCCACGCATCTGGCTGTCACTTTTGTGAGGCAGTCCTGGCTTAGTGTCCTCCTCATCTTCTCGGCGAGGGCGGTTCGCTCAGTTTCCTTCCCGCATCTCTTCCGTCGGCGCGCTGCTGCTCACCCTTGGCAATCCCCCTGCCCACCCCCTGCCTCCGCTGAGAGCTGGCCTCTGTTTCAGTCCTCCTTGGTTTTTAGTTATAGTTATTTTCTGCATCCCAAACTGGGGCACAAAGGATTTGTTTTAATTTGGGCGTCTGTGTGGGCTGTCTTAACAAAAGGCTCACGGAGAAGATGGTGGGAGATTTTAATCTTCAGCCTGAACCTCTCCCCTGAACCCCGGTCCTGTACGCAGCATCGGGATTTGGATGCCTAACAGGTGTCTCAGATTTCCAAGCTCGAAGCCCGGAAGCCTGAGTTCACCGTTGACCCTCCCTTCCTGGTCTCTCTCCTGCAGCCGTCGCCTCTCGGCTAACGGTGTCTCTGCAGTGCCCTAGGTCTCTCCGCAGTTATCTGCATAATGGTAGCATTATGGAGATAACTCAGTACTCAGCTGAGAACTGCCTCGTGTTTTATGGAGAACATAGCTACAATTAAATGAGAACTACTTCATTCCCACCGCCCAAAGCTGCAAGGCTCAGTATCCTGTGCCACGGCCCACCACTCTGTCCTCAAAATACTTAATTCTGGGGGCGCTTGGCTGGCTCAGTCAGAAAAGCATGTGACTCTCGATTACAGATGAGTTTGAGCCCCATGCTGGGTGCAAAGATTACTTAAATAAGTGAAACTTCAAAAGAAGAAAAAAGAAAAGAAATACTCTCTTCCGTAGTGTGCTGTGATACTCAGGGGATTTGTCTCGATTTCCATCTGCCTCAGAGGGTGCCCCTTCTCAGCTCCTCCCAGACCTCTAAGTGTTGGCGTTCTCCAGGTCTCTCTTGTCTACTTTTTCCTCTTTTCTTGTCTGCACTCTCCAAGGGTTCTCGTGTGTTCTTGAAACTTCAACTTGAACTCAAAATGCATCTTCTGTCCTGATCTTTCTCATGAGCCCCAGACTCTACGTCCGACTTCCTTCTCATCATTCCCGTGTGGATGTCTGAACGCATCTCAGACGACATTCTGCCTACACCCAGCTGTGGACCTCCAGCACCCCGTCTCTCTGAATGGCACCCCCATGGGCCCCAGATCATCTCTGATTCTTCCTTTTCTCTCAAATCCCACATTGCAACAGAGGAGTTCCGGTTGACTCCGCTTCCAAAACACAACCTGCTGTATCCAGCCACCCCTTTCCCTCACCTCTGCTTGAAGACTCCCTGACTTGCTTCCCCTCCCCGCTCTTCTCTCTCTCTGAGTGTAACTTTTGTGGTTTTGGTGCACTGATGATCTTTTTCTCTGCCTTTGTTTCCCTTTTTTGAACAGAAAATCAACTGAGAGGGAATGTTTGTGCATTACCTTAAAGAAACATAATATGCAAATACAGGTACTGTTATCTTTTTTTTTTTTTTTTTTTTGCTTCTAGCCCCTGTATTGTTATCTTTTTGTCAGGAAATAGAGTGTTGGGACAGGGCTGCATTGTACAGGTTGTGCACTGCACAACTCTAAGGGAGCAGATTGGCATGGTGGTTCAACAGGGCTGGGTTTGCAATCGGACTTACACATTCTTTTTTTTTTTTTTTTAAAGATTATTTATTTATTTATTTATTTGACAGACAGAGATCACAAGTAGACAGAGAGGCAGGCAGAGAGAGAGGAGGAAGCAGGCTCCCTGCTGAGCTGAGAGCCCGATGTGGGGCTGGATCCCAGGACCCAGGGACCATGACCTGAGCCGAAGGCAGAGGCTTTAACCCACTGAGCCACCCAGGCGCCCCTTACACATTCTTTTTTAAATTGATTTTTTAAATTGCGTTAAAATGTATAAAACATAAAATTGATCATTTTATCCATTTTCAGAACTTTTTCATCACCCCAAACAGAAACTCTGTATCGTTAAACAATGACTTCCCATTTCTGCTCTCCCTAGCCCGTGGTAACTTGTATTAAGTACCTACCTAAGTGGAATCAGTACTGGTTCTTTTGTGTCTTTCCTATTTCTATGCATTCTTTTATACTTTCTCATTTGAAAGTTAAAATTTTTAGGGGTGCCTGAATGACTCAGTCGGCCGATTGTCTGACTCTTGATTTCGGCTCAGGTCATAATATCAGGGTCATGATTCTGAGTCCCATGTGGGGCTCCGCATGGAGTCGGCTTGAGATTCTCTCCCTCTCCCTCTGCCCCTCCTCCACCAAAAAAGTTAAAATTAAAAAAAAAAAAAAAAAAAAAGTAGCACACAATGTAATACTGTACCTCTGAATAAACTTAGTTCAAGATGCTTTTGAAACTAGTTTATCTTTCTTGAATCACTTGTGGGTAACTTAGCTGTAGCATATAGTTTGTCTCCTAAGGTCTCGATGTTACATTGCTTTAAAAGAAAACATTTTGTCGTGACAAACATGCTTTTAGTCAGCCTCCCGGAACTTCTCCGAGGCTTGCCTGTAGGTGCGCTTCTTTATAAAGCCTGGTTTTAGGCAAGCACCCGGCTAAGTCGATTTAACTGGAGTCCCCACCCCCGCACATCTGATCACCCTTGGGATCTGCTCGTTCTCATCCTCCAGCACCCCTCCCCCAAGGTGAGGTCTGGTCACAACCACCTACCTTCAGCAAAGAACCCCATCAGGTTGGTTTAGCTCCGCCACCACACCTGCCACCCCTGATGTTCCCTCGATAATTTTGCACCCACTGACCCCCACCTGCTCCTCGACTGGAAGCCCCCACTTACCCGTGCTGTATTCCAAGTTGAGCCCCGTCTCCCTCCAGCGTGGCAGAAGCCCATCGCAGTGGGCCCTATGCACGAACACAGTGTGCTTTACTCTCTTTAACAAGTATTACTGAATATTTGTTTCTTTAACCATCTTAGCAAGTTGAATGTATGGCAATCTTTAGTAGAGAAAAAAAATGCACTTGACTTTCACAAGCCATTTTTGCTTTCCTTTGGGACCAGAGCAGGGGTTCAGATTTTATTTCAAAATGTTGTTCCGCATTCACACCACCACCAAATTTCCCTCCTTTTTTCTTTCCTTTCCGTCGCTTGCTTTCCCATCTGAGCCAATCAGAGCTCAAACTTGCCAGAAAAATCCAGTCACCTCTCCCTCCTTTAAAGCCAGACCCTGCCAGCTGAGCTCTGGTGCACGGGTCAGCCACAGGCTGCGGGAGGGCAAAAGGCGCCAGGAAGAGAAGGCGGGAGTCCTCGGTGGGCCTCTTCATCGCACGCGAAGAACACCGAGCGCTTTCCTGAGCATCCCTCTCCCCGCCCCACCCTGCGGGCCGCTCCTCCCACTGAAGGCGGATGACAGCCAAGCTCCCGACTTCGCTGTTTTCCAGATAAAGGAAGGAATAGTCCCACATACCTCCTCCAAAGCGTGCTGGGAAAGTATTAACCAGTCCTCATTTTAAAACCAGCTTGGACTTGGGGCACCAGGGGGGCTCTGTCGGTGAAGCAACCAACTCTTGGTTTTGGCTCAGGTCATGATCTCAGGATCTTGGGATCAAGCTCCGAGTTGGGCTCTGTGCTCAGTGGGGGGTCTGCTTGTCCCTCTGCCTCTTCCCTGACTCGTGCTTGCTCTCACTCAAATCAATAAAAAATAAGTAAATAAAATCAGCTTGGACTCAGGCTGGCCGGGGTGGGATTCTCCCCTCTCTCTTGACCTGCCTAAAATCCCTCCCGCTGGAAGGAGTCGGGACAGAATCGGTCACACGGTCTTGGGGAGGAGAAAGAGGATGGTAACTAGTCACAGCAGTCAACCCTCCCCACGTCCGTGTTTGCTCCTTTAATCCCCCCAACAACCTAAAAGGGTAGAGAGACCGAGGGCTGAGAGCCAGTTGGGCCTGTCACAAAGCTGGTGAGCACCTGAGGCGGAGTCTGAGCCAGGAGCCCACAGCCCGAGCCGCGCAGCTGGCTCTCCAGGGCCTGGCCCCGGCCCAGCCCTGAACCTGTGTTTCCTGGACGCCGGAACCAAAGTCCCTGCATCCCGCTGTCCCCTCCGAGGAAGAGAAGAGTCGCGTGAGGCCACCCGGGCATTGCCACGTTTGCTGCCGCTTCGGGGAGTTCTCCTCGTCATGGTGCAGCGAGTTTTACACGCGATGCCCACGGTGCCTGCCCACCACACCCTTTGATCAACGACACAGCGTGTATAAAGCAGCAAAGACAACGTATTGGACTATGATGTAAATGGACACATGTGTGTGAACCGAGGAAGGCAAGGACAAGGAACCCTGGCCGGACACTCACTGGTTCCCGAGGATTCTCCGGTTCCTACACTTCGGGTGGAAATCCCGAGAGGGAGGGAGTCAACTCAAAGTCTTTGTGCTTCAGACCCTTGCACACCGGCCCAGTGCTCCCAAGAACTTTCTTGGAACTTCTTACGCCTCACGTCGCTCTGTTGAATCGGAGTTATACCATCTCCACCCACAAGAGCCCCCTTCCCTGCACGGTGTCCAGTGCCATACGTGACCCTTTGCTGGATGAGTGAATGAGCCTCCCCCTCCCTGAGACACTGCCTGGTGGAAGAGGCTCCCGTGCACACACACCCCAAGCTTCTCTCTGTGGCCTAAATAAGAGTCACTTAGGATTTCTCTGTCGAACCTTCATTACATCAAGAAGAACTAGAACACGAAGGCAAAGCAGTTACCCTCAGTAAAGTCCCAATGAGACCAGTGAAGACACCGAATTCCAACAAGGTCTAGCTCCCAACACCGTCACCACGATCACCCTCACCGAGTCACCGCAGGGTTCCCGACCCTCAGTGACCCTGAGACTGTAGAGGACCCCACTGCCTTCCCTCCCCCATCTCTGATCGCTCCGCTCTGAATGACCTGAGGCTCGTGATCTTGATCTACAAGTGTCCACTCAGGGGGCTGATGGGTGTCTTTTCTGCAAGAAGGAAATACATCTCAATGAAAGTAGCAACGATTTCTTAAGTAACCTTATTGAAATCAGGACTCAATTCTAGACATGTGGGGGAGGGCTTGGGTCTCTACCCTCACGTTCATAGTCTCATTGGGAATATTTAGAAAGGATCCAATACACCTGTGATTGACAGATACCAGAGTTCTGAGAACAGAGAGGCGCTCTGGGCTGCACCTGTTTGGGAAGGCTTCCCCCAGAAGAGGACGGTCCCGTATGGCCCTGGCACCAGAGACCGGCAGCCTGCCCAGGCTATAGGTCAGCAGGCGGACCTCCCTGAAGCCCAACAGCCAGATGGCACCATTATGGTGGGACTCACCAATCCGTGGGATGATTTCTGCTTTCCCTCCCCCAAGCTGATTTCGTTCTATTTCTTACCATTACTTGGTGAGTCTGTTTATGAATCCATACCTGTTCCTTCCTTCTTAGTAGTGCTACTTGCTGCTGAGAATTACAACAGAGCTAAAAATGAACGATTGCCAAGATGCCCTAATTGTGTCTCCGGGGAAGTGCCAAAGATACTCAGATTTTCCTCTCTCTTCCTTCTTGTCGCCTTCCCCTGGTGAGTACGTTGCGCTAATCACTTTTGAAGGAAGCGCGTTACACTGTCATTCCAGCACCTTGGGGTTTGTCAGCGTGAGAGCCAAGAGTCGGATGGGATCCGTCGGCAGAAGGACCGGCCGCGGCTGAAAGGAAGACGTGCCGAGACTGCGACCGTTTTCTGTCTCGTGCGCCAGGAAGGGAGATGCTGACTACATGTCTGTGCGAAGGGTCAGATAAGGCAGGTGGCAGGGCTGGGGTGCGATTTCCAACTCTTGACTTGGGGCTTTGGCTTCTTTCAACCCAAAAGGAAGAGGGTGAGGCGGTAGAAACAGCCCATAAGCCAGCTAACACCGAGGGGACCTCCCCTGCAGGACGCTGTGGGCTCGCTTGCGTAGCAGGACCTTCCTGTGTCGGAATTTTCCGGCTTCCTTGTGAGTGTCCACATCTAGCATTTTGAGTTGATAGGTAAGGATTAAAGACCTCGGGTGGCTGAAGTGGGTCAGATTTCTCATATTTTCGTTCTGATTTTCACTGCATAGAATTAGACAAGTTGTTGGGGTTTGTGGCCAACACAGCTGGCTCCTCCTCCTCCCCGCGGCCCTCATCTCTACACACTGAGAGCTGCTTACCACAAGCACTGGAGACTCTTGTCTTGAGGACTTTTTTCTGGCCCCGGGACCCTATGGGGCCGGGACACGGAGCAAACCGAGCCAGAAGTGTAGGAGAGTCAATGGAGGGTCAAAGCCGCCCTTGATTGATGTTGGATCGCAAAGAGGTGGAAAAGCGCAGCTGGGTTGAGCCCCAGGTCCCCCGCGGGTACACTCTATGCTGATCCTTCCTCTCCCTCCCTCACATCCAAGCCCACCCCGTTGGAGTTCCCAGGGATCGGTCACCTTCTACTACGGCTCCGGTGGTGGCCACCCACAAAGGTCCGTTGAAGTCCTGAATCTCCATCCCGTGGCTCTGACCTGATTCGGATGCAGGGTCTCAGCAGGTGTAATGAATTCGAGATGAGGTCATATTGGATTAGGGGGTTCTCGTAAGAAGAGGGGAAGAGATACAGAGAGACACACACACACGGAGAAGGCCCTGGGAAGGCAGAAGGAGAGATTGGAGTGATTTATCCACAAACCAAGGAATAGCGAAGATCGCCAGAAACCACTAGAAGTGAAGAGGATTTCCTGGGGCAGATTCTCCCCCAGAGCCCTCGGAGAGAGCACAGCCCTGTTGGCAGCTTGATTTCAGAGTTTTAATCTCCAGAACCGTGAGGGAGAACTTCTCTTCGCTTCTTTTGTTATAAGCCACCTGGGCTGTGGCAAATTGTTGCAACAGCCCTAGGAAGCTGACACAGTTTCCAAATAAACTCTGGGCATCGAATCCCTCTTTCTTTCCGGGTCTCCGCTCAGACAAGGAATACAGAAGGGATGCATTACTGAGCACGGACTCTTAACTACCTTAATGAACATGGCATGCCCTTGAACAGGAAGAGGCCCTTCTCATTAACAGACGAAAGGAAACAGAATTCTATTTCCAAAGGAGAACAGATGTTGGAAAAATCACATAATGTTTGTGGGAGAAAGGTGTACGGTATAAATAAGAGAACGGTGGGAACCGATGGGGTGCCTGGTTTCCTTTCTGTCCAGCAGGGCCAAAAACACATCCGTGATTCTCTGCTGTTTGAATTTCTTTGCAACAGTGCAGTTGGGTGGTGAGTGGAAACCACGGCACCTGGTCCCAGATTTTCCTCTCTCGTGTTACCTCGCAGGACAGCCCAGGACGGGTTCGTTGAGAGGGAACAGCCCATTCACGTTGCGATTTCAAGGGCGACCGGAAGATGCCGTAGATTGTCAAAGCCTGATGCTAGATCTCACTCTGGAGAGTTTATAGACAAGTTCGGGAACTATTTTCGTGGCCCTTGGCCCCTCAACCCATGAAGGCGTGGAGAAGGAGATCCAGGAAGGAAGGAGGAAGGAGGAGGAGGAGGACCGCCGGGACTTTCTCCGGCCGGAGCTGCCGCCACCCCGCGACCCGGTGCGGAGAGCCCCGTGGGCCCTGCGGTGAGACAGCGCTGTCGTGGAGCTACTCGGAGGTCCACGAAGACAGAAGACCACCCCCCCCCCCCCGTGCTGGCGAGGACGTGAAGCAACACCGGCGCTCACGGCTGGCGGGAGCTCAGACCGCCCCAGCCTCTGGGGGAGCATCCCGGCGGCTTCTGGCAAAGCTAAGCGTGCGTTCGTGCTACGATCCAGCGCTCAGCGTTGACATAAAGGAGTTGAGAACTCTGTTTACCCCAAAATCTGCACACGGGATGTTTACAGCGGCTTGGTCCATCATCACCACCACGGGGAAGCAGCCAAGATGTTCTTTAGGGAATGGATAAGCAAACTGGTGTGTCCAGACAGTGAAATGCAGGGTCCCCCCACCCACCGCGAAATGAGGACGTTCCGATGAAAGCGTGGAAGCCAAAATGGTGTGAAGCAATGAAGCAATTACCATTGATTTAGACGGGAAATTTTTTAAAAAAGATTTTATTTATCTATTTCACAGATCACAAGTAGGCAGAGAGGCAGGCAGAGAGAGAGGAGGAAGCAGGCTCCCCGCTGAGCAGAGAGCCCGATGCGGGGCTCCATCCCAGGACCCTGAGATCATGACCCGAGCCAGAGGCAGAGGCTTCACCCACTGAGCCACCCAGGCGCCCCAGGGATGGGAAGAGTTTTGAGCATTTCCAGATCCCAAAAATAACCTTTCTTACGCATTCCTGATAACTTGGGACACATCTGGCCAACAAACACACAAAATAACTCAAGATACAGCACCGATGCTCACAGTTCAAAGTCTGGCAGCTTGATGCTGAGATGCTGAGTATGGTCCCCAGGCAGGACCTTGGCAGCCCCATTCCCGCTGCTCAGGGTGTGCACTGCCTCAATGGACAACCACTAAACCCTATTTTACATCGTTGTTGTTGTTGTTCTCCTCCTCCTCCTCCCTCCTCCTCCTCTGACTCCTCCTCCGACTCCTCCCCCTTCTTTCTGGGAAAGGAACAGTCGTTTTCACCTCTCTTTCCTTTAGCAAAAACAGGTACTAATACAGGCCTTCATAAAAGCAGCGTGGTGCTGCAAACTTCCAAAATGCAGAAGATGCTGCATTATTCAGCGCTAGAAGAAACGAGCTCTGAAGCCATGTGAGACACGGAGGAACCTTAAACGCCAAGTGAGAGAAGCCAGCCTAGAAAGACCACATGCCTACTGCACAAGTCCAGTTCTGTGGCATTCTGGAAATGGCAAACCGTGGGGACACTGAAAAGATCTGTAACTGCCAAGGGTTGGAGGAGGGAGGGGCGACCAGGCAGAGCTTTGGGGCAGCGGGACTACTCTGGATAAGCCGGTACGGGCGGATACGTGTCATTCTGCTTTTGTCCAAGCCCATAGAATACCCAATACTGGGACTGAACCCTCACGGCTCCTGTGGCCTTCGGGTGAGAACGACGCGTCAGTGTAGGTTCATTCATTGTAAGTAGTTAGCCGCTCCGCTGCAGGATGGCGGTGATGGTGGAGGCTGTGCTTGGGAACGCTCTGTACTTTCTGTTCAGCTCTACTGTGAGCCTAAAGCTACTTTTAAAATAAGTAAAGTCTATTTAGAAAACGTTGTCTGTGTGGCGGGCACGGAGCGAGGCTTTTGGGCAGGCCCGGGGAGCACAGGGAGTGTCCACAGCCAGCCCCCAAGTGTCGGCGACTGAGGTCCCCCTTGCCAAAGCCACGCCCTTTCCAGGCAGCTCACGTTCGGTGACCCGGTGAGTGGGGCACACGGGCCTGATAACAGTAGGCCTTGGCCTTACTGGGCGGGCACGGCGCTGCTTCTGTCTAGTGCTGCACCCGCCCCTCCTTGCTTTCATAGTGTGGATCTCTCTCTCTCTTTTTTTTTTAAGTTTTTTTTGTCTGTCTTAGAGAGAGAGAGAGAGCATGAGTGAAAGGGGCAGAGGGAGAATCTGAAGCAGACTCTGTGCTGAGCGTGGAGCCCGCGTGGGGCTCGATCCCAGGACCCTGAGATCATGACCTGAGCCCAAGGCAGATGGCAGACGTTTAGCCCACTGAGCCACAGGGGCACCCCTCACAGTGTGGGTCCTTAAAGAAACATCTGGTACCCCACGTTCTGTCCCAGCGTCTGCTTCCAGAGAACCCAGGCTGCACGCCGTTCTTCACGACCCAGCCCGGACTCGACCTCTCCCGCCACGCTGCGCAGGCCCTTATCTGTCTCCTTCACGATGCAGCTGGCTCCTAACGCCAGGAGGTTATTTATTAAAGGATCCCCACGGCCCTATTCAGGCTTCCTATTGTTATATTAAGGAGCAATATTTCTCTTACGTTTTTCAGGAGAATTATTTACCTTTTTTGTTTGTTTGTTTTAAAAGTGCTTAATTTTTAAATTCTTAAAATGTACGGAAGAGCACCGGCGGTAACAGAAGAGGCGCTGTTGGTTCTCGACCCTTTCGGGAGCTTCCCGGTGGAATCTGAAAGCGGCCCCTTCCACACAGAGGGCCAGGGGAGACAGAAGAAAGAGCCAGGCCTTTCCAGGTTGGCAGGTGGCAGTTTTCATAAGCAAAAGGACCTTCTGTCTGAGGCTTGTCTTGGGCGGAAGCAAGACAAGTCATCCCCGCCGGCCACATCTTTGAAGTTCAGACAGGGAGAGACAGGTGCGTGCTGTGCAGGTGTTCTCAACACCGCGACCCTACCTCAAGGCTGTGTCCTTGCGGCAGCCTCTGGGAGGGCGAAGGCCAAGCAGAACCCACATTCCAAGGATGGGGGGGCGGTGTGATCTCCAGGGTCCGGTGCATGGGTCGGCTGGTGGCCGCATCTTCTCGGTGCCCTTTCCCGGTGGACACCAGGATAATCAGCACCAGGGCGGTTCCTCTGTTCTATCTCTAGCCTCTCTGCTGTGTTTTTAAGGACGTAAACCATTCGTGATACAACGAACGTTCCAGCCTTAGCCCCTTCCTCCTCCCGCCCACAGTGCACTCCCGCGCGTGTTTTGGCGGCTCTCCTGCCTATGCAGGCGTCATAAACAGGCCATGCCACTGGTTCCGTGTTTTAGGTTGTGCGAAAATGGTATTATACGGACTCCATTGTTCTGGAACCTGCTTTTGTCACCAGCCTGCTCAGAGGACGGGCCACGTGGATCCGTGCAGATGCGGTTCATGTGTTTACATCACTGTCTAGGATCCCGTCACACGGTGGACGACCCCTCAGAGGCCCGGGTCTGTCTCATACAAATGTGAAAGCTGTGCTGCCGTGAATGTCCTTTCTGCGTCTCCTTGGGAGCGTGGGCACAGTTCCGTCCGGCGGCGGCGGCGCGAGCTGGAAGGGCGCGCAGCCCCCAGCGACGTTAGCGAGGCCGCGGCGCCCTCCGCCGGTCTTGTGCCTACGCCACCGAGGGGTCGCCTCCGTTCTCTGGTCTTTTCAGACTTCACTGCGACTCTGATTGTGTCACACCTCTGAAGATCTTCCATCATCAGCGGAGTTGAGCATCTCCTATTTATGGGCATTTGAGTTTCCTCTTCTGGGGACTGCTTTTTCATATTCTTTGCTCATTTTCTCCTGGGTTACTAGGTCCTCCCCTGCCCTCCCCTTCCCTGCCCTCCCCTCCCCTTCCCTGCCCTCCCCTCCCCTCCGCTCCCCTCCCCTCCCTTCCTCTCTCTTCCTTCCTCTTTCTCTTTTTAAATCTTCGCTTTCTAATGCAACTTTTCACGTATGTTTTGTCTCCCTGCCCTGATGTTGAGTTCTGGAGAGCAAAGACTAAGTCTTCAGCATCAATCGTGCCACAGGTGCTGAGTGGCTACTTAGGGATTGGGTTGGACCTTTTTGATTGAGACACAGAAGACCGAAGGTCACCAGCCAATCTGGTATTTTCAACCCGTCGAGCGGTCGGGTGGCTTTCCTGCCTCGTGGAGCTGTTGACTCCAGAGTGGTTGGCTGCGGGACGGAACCAGCCAGACCACGAGCCAAGCAGGCATGTTCAGGAAGGCCTCAGAGGGGTCACCTGTGGCCATCAAGTTATTAAATAGGGAACGTTCTGGGTCCGTTGATTTCTACAGTGGCAGAGTCGGAGGGCAGGGTCCATCTTCCTCACTCGGAGAGTGGCCGGGATTCTGACTCCAGGATGAGCCGTGGAGCTTCCAACATCTCCTTGGATGTATCTGGGTGGGACCTGGCACCAGGGGTCACCTAGCACCAGGTACCCAGGAAGTATCTGAATCCACCCAGGGACTGAAGTCAGTGTGCTGGCACGGAGTGTGGCTTGAACCCACGTACCGTCGAGCAGAATGTACGGCATGGTAGGAGACCAGAGCTGGAGGAGTCTCCGAAGCCGGTGAGCGTAGCCGTCTCATTAGGCAGATGCTGCCTTTGGCCCAGAAGGACAAAATACTTGGTCCAAACCCACTGTGCAGGTTAACAAGAGGATTGTGTGCACCCCTGCGCACGTGTTTATGGGATCAACCTCACCACAAAATGTGTTGAATTTTTGAACAGTATCCACTATAAAAACGTTTTTTTCAAGAATCAGTACAATGACAGAATTTGGTACAATGACAAAATCTCATCAGCAGCCACACAACGTCCAGCTTTGATTCACTAACGCTCTGCCCTGTGCCCGGCACCGCTCCGGGGGCTGGGGGTGCAGCCGGGGCCAAGCCGGAGAGGGTGCCGGCCTGTCTGGAGTTTCTATTCCAGGGAGGGGAGAGCCCCAGCCAACCCGTAAACACATAAATGAACAAGCTTAGGTCAGACGGAGGTAAGCTCTGTGAAGATAACAAGACACGATCTGTGTTTGGTTCTTTCGTTCACTGGACAAATATTTATTGAGCTCCAGCTGTATGCCAGACACTGTGCTGGGCCCTGGGGAGATGGTGGGAGCTAGACAGAAGACGTTCCTGAACCCAGAGATTTGACTGTGGTTGGGAGAAGTGCTGTGATGCACGAAGAGACCGAAAACTCCAGGAAGCAGGTGATAAGACGAAGCAACAGAAGGGGAGGCTTCGGAGAGGGGCAACTTGGGAGTTCTTCCAGTAGCAAGTGCAAAGGCCCTGAGGTGGGCAAGGGCATGGTCCATAAAAAGCAAGGAAGCCAGTGTGGCTGTGATCTGGTGAGTCTCGGAGGGCAGGGAGAGGGGAGCTGGAGGCTGGGGCGGAGCCGTGATGAAGGAGGGAGAAGCAAGGGGTGCATCTGCCCTTGGGCCGGCTCCGCTCCGTTTTCCCTCTTGCTGGCTGATGGCACATGAGAACATTTAGTCTCTTTGCTGGTGGGGTGCCTGATTCCTGGAGCCCCCCCCACCTTATCATAAAAGGATTTTCGAAGACGGTTTCTGGGCGTTCGGTGGTCTTCCAGAGCGACCACGGTGTGAGCCCTGAGCAATGGTTCTGGCTCACACTCAGCCCGTCTACGAAAGGCTGTTTATTCCACGGCGCTGAGTGGGTCCCAGGGGGCTATTTTCCTCCATTGTGTAAATCCCTGCTTAGAGAAGTTTAGCACACAGATTATGCACTCAGCCGGCTGAAATGATTCTCTGTTGCTATTACGGTCAATGGTGAAAATCACACACACCACTTTGTAAAGCAAATGATTTTTTCACCTGATAGACCATAATAGCTCTCCAGAGTTGTTAAGGTCTAAATAGTCCATTGAGAGCTTGTAGGGGAGGGGGAGGGGGCCAGGGGTGGAAGGGTGGGTGGGCGCGAGAAGGGAGTATCTTCAGGCCATTCTTTCTAGAAATCTGGCACGACAAATATGGGCCCCCCTTTCCCTGGAACTCCAGTCTACGCTTAATGGGCTCATAAATATCACTGAGTCCTTTTCTGTATTTCCAACACAAGGTTCTGTGTGGCGGGCACTCAACCCCCACCCTTTCTCGGTAACCCCTTTGTGCTGTGTGTAAAGAGCAGAGGGAGGGCCATATAAGTGCTCACGGTAAAGCGTGCAGCCACGTCCCACTCTGCCGTGAGATCTAAGTCAAGTCCCACCTCTGGAGAAAACACACCCACTCCCCGATGCTCCCCCTTAGAGAATCCTGATGGTGGAGACAGCCATTACCCCACCAAGCCCTCTCCGTGGGCCACGGACCACCCTGTCCTAAATCCTTCAGCTGCGTCAATCAGTCTAACATGACGATGTGCCAAGACAGTTGATGTCATGCGTGTTACTTAGATCAGGAAACCGAAGCAGGACAGGTGAGTGGCCCACCCCCCAGTCCCACGAGTAGTCACATAATGCGTGCTGGAGACTCACTGAAGGAAAGCGTGAGCAAATGGGTAGGACAGAGCCCGGGGTCTTGCTTGTTGGCGCAAAGTCCTTCCATACCCTCCTCCTCTCGGCACCCCCACCCCGCCACCACCTGCGGCAGCGTGGGGACCGGTGGGCGCTCCAGGCAGGAAAGCAACGCCTTTCTGCCTGTGACTCAGCCCGATGCCCACAGCAGACCAGAGTCCACAAGGGACTTTCCCTCTCAAGGAGTGACTTAGGGGCCAACCACATGGGAACGTTGGGAGGCGCCCAGGAATCTGCATTGAGACAAATTGTCGGTGATTTTTATGCAGCTTGTGTCTATTCAGATGAGAAAAAAAATAAAAGCAGAGCTCCTGTTCTGCTGAAGACAGTTTGGATCATTTTCTAATAATGTTTCCTGCCCCCCCTTATATTGTGATAAAAACACATAACGCGAATGTCAACATTGTGACCATTTTTTTCCCTAAGAAAATGTATGCAGCTTACTTGTTACCGAAAACGGAATGACACGGTGATATCACACGGATGCGCTCTTGACGTGAACATGATTTTGAGACCCTTACGACGTCTCTTACCAGGGGGCTTCCATACTGTATGTCCTTTTCTCGTTACTTAAAGTCTTTATCGAAGTAGAATGAACATTCGGTGCGATATTTGTTTCAGGTGTGCGATGAGTGAGTCAACGATTCCACACGGTCCGGAGCCGCCATCGCCGTGAGTGTACTCCCAGTCCCCCTATCTGCTTCACGCACCCCTGCCCCAGCGTTCCCTGCATTTTCACCATTTTTGAGTGTACAGTTCCGCGGCATGCGCACTCCCCTGGGCTTGCAGCCGTCCCCACCCTCCATCTCCAGAACTTTTTCATCCTCCCAAACTGAAGCCCTGTCCCCATGACACAACCTCCCGTCTCCTTACCCCCGACCCCTACTAAGCGCTGGTGTCCTCTCCGTCTCTATGGATTTGCCCACGTCAGAGACCTCATGTAAGTGAAGCCAGACCAAATCTGTCCTTTTGTACCTGGCTTACTTCACTTAGCACGTGTCTCGAACTTCCTCCACGTTGTAGCATGTCAGGATTTTATTTCTTTTTAGGGCTGGGTAATATTCCATTGTAGGTATAGAACGTGTGTTGTCTATGCGTTCAGTTGCTGGTGGACAGCTGCGATCTTTCGCCTTCTGATTAGGATGAACAGTGCTGCTGTGACCGTGGGTTATGGCTGTTCGAGTCCTCGCTTTAAGTTTGTTTGGGGCCATACCAGGGAGCGGAATGGCTGGGTCAGATGACCACGTTATGACACTTGTTTTGGCATGTGGACCCTTACAAAGATCGTTGTTCTCAAACCAATCGAAACCACTACGTCCTTTTAATAATGAAAAAAAAAAAAAAATAAGGTTAGGAAACCCACAACGTAGATATGACCATCTTTCAATGACATTTCAATAAAAATGATAAAATAAAAAATTACCATTTTAACCCTTTTTAAATGCATAGCCCAATAGCACTAAATATGTTCACATTGCTGTGAAGCAGATCTCCAGAAGTTTTCAGCAGGCAGAACTGAATCTCTGTGCATTCAGTGACTCTAGTTTTCCGTCCCTGTCCCCCACAGGCCCTGGGATCTACCACCTGCTGTTTCTATGAATTTGACTACTTTAGATGCCTTACATAAGTGGGATCCGTCAGCTAATAAATATTTTGTCACACGCTTATTGGTGTGCTGAAATGAAATTCACAGATATCCCACTTTCTTGTAACACGATTTTGAAGGGAAAAAAAGTACAATGCCCTAACTATAATATGAGGGAGAAATGAAAGTGATTGATAATCAAATGCATTCTCCAGCATAGAAACGCTTAGGTTTGAGTCTACCGAAAGACATAACAGAGTAGCAGAAGCTCACGCCCGCACCATGTTTGGAGAATCATCAGGAATGGGACAGCGACGGACGTGAACTGTTCTAGGCAGGTGACCGTGATGGGTGCCACAGGCTCGCGGTAGGCAGCGGCAGGAGAGTTCAGAACGGTCAACGTTTGGTGAAACTCCGACAAGGACACAGAAATAGTCTTCCCTCTGATTGCCTAGTGGCTTATAATTAATTTGTAAAAACCTTTGTGTGCGTATGTCAACGTTTAGTCTCTTTTCCCCACCTGCATTAATGTCCTCCAGGGCGTTTGGAAAAACACAGGAGACACGGGACCATTCTTTTTTGTGTGAGATTGTCCTTGTGCCTGGAGGGACATCTAGCAGACTTGGTCCCAGCCACAAAAGGCCCGAGGTAACCCCGTCAAAGTGGCAACAAGAACACCCATCGTGTTTCCAACATGCCCCCCAAGGGGACAATTGTGCACCTTCACAAGTCACAGCAGCAAGAAAACTGACACTCTTTTAAGCCCCACCCGGGTCAAGAAGCAGAACATGGCCAACACTCCCACAAAACCACTGAGCGCCCGTCCCAAGCGCGGTCCCCTCCCTTCCCCTCTGAGGACCAGGGGTAGCTTAGGTCGACTTTTATCATAATCACCTTCCCACATTTCTTGATCGTTTTATCATACGAGCGGGGATCCCTGAATGCTACAGTTTGCTTTTTGCCCAGCTAATTGTTTAAATATGTTTTTTACTTCTTTAAATAATCAACAAGTTTCCCCTCCATGCTTCTTTTTTTTTTTTTTTTTAAGGGTTTTCTTTTTCCTTTACGATTGGTCTGATAAGGACGGGGGGTGCTTGACCCGTGGTGTTTCCTGCCGTCTAGATATTTTTGTGAAATGCCCTCTTGTGCTGCTGTCCAGCACGTTCCTCTGTCTGCTGTGTTTGCCGCACGCACCAGACACCTGGGGTCCCTTCCTTTGGCAGGACTGTGGGTGCTGCTGTCTTCTGTCTGCTTGCTGATTTGCTCGCTTCCTTCCTTCCGACTCTCCTCCCTCCCTCTACCTATCTTTCTTTCGCTCGCTCGCTTGCTTTTCCATGCATCTCTTTTCTTCCCCACCAATAATCTTGGTTCTCAACAACGCAGGAAGGACACAATTAGACCATCTGACTCCCATCCCCATCTGTCAGGGTCTAACCCACTCATCAAGGTCCATGACCTCCATGTCGCCAAATCTAATGGTCAGTCACCAGGTCCTCATCAACGTGACCCAACAGCAGCATGTGATTCAAAGCAGCCACTCTCTCTGTGAAGCATACTCGTCTCTTGGCTTCTAGGACATCTCGCTCCCCTGCTATCCTTCCGTTCCCCGATGCCCTTCCTAGGCTCCTTCGCAGAGGCTTTCCATCTCTGCAGCATCCGCATACCGGCTCATCCCTCCGCATCCACACTCATTCCCCGTGTGATCTCATTGCGGATTCATCCGCCAGCCCGCCACAGCAGCCTGGACTTGTCCCCAAGCACTGGACTCCCGTGTCTCCTCCACGCCCCCCGTGGACATCATAAAACCATCTCCGACTCAGGATGTTCAAAGGGTATTTTTTATTCTTCTTTCCCCAAACCCTCACCTCTCCCTGCCTTTGCATCTCAGTAATTGGACGTCCCCAACCTTCTAGACACTTAGGACAAAAGCCAAACACGTGGGAGTCACCCTTGACTCATGTCCCTCATGACATGACCCACACCCAAGGCCTCAGGAAATCCCGCGCCTCTGCCGACACAGATCCGGAATCAGAGCACTCCTCACTGGCCCATTTACCCGCCTCCTTCTTCACGCTCTCATTAGCTCCTGCCTGGATTTCGAGGAGCCTCCCACTGGTCTCTCGGCTCTGCCTGCCCTCTCTGGTCTGCTCTCGCACTGCACACTGCAGCCCGGTGATCCTGCTACATCCCAAGACCCTCCTCTGCCCAAACTCCCCCACCCCGAGGCTCCCATCTCATTTATGGGGAAAGCCAGCGTCCTCACAGTGGTGAGGTGGGTGCGTGATCTGACCCCAGGGCCTCCTCTCTGCCCCACTGCTCCCCTCCCCCACTCCAGCCCTTTCCCTTGAGCCCCTCCCCGGACACCATGTTCCCCTTCACCGGCTTCAGGGCCCTTTTTCAAAGGTCACTGTGTCAGCCTGGCCTCACTTTGTTTTTCTAAAGCAATGTCCTCATTCCTCCCTCTGGCTTATTTACCGGCTGCTAATGGGCTGTAGGCTCTACCCCGGCAGGACCTTGTATCTGTCTGGTTTGGACGCCGGAGCTCCAGTGCCTGCAACAGTCTTTGGCCTGTGGTCCTGTCACTGTGTGCTGATGACTGGGCCCCCGAATGGATGGAGAAATGACGGTCCTGTTCTGGGGACTGATGCTCAGCTCAGCCCGACGCAGCACTTCGGCTTTTACCCCCAACCCCCAAAGCCCCCCCCCCCCCCCGCATTGTAGCAAAATACACACGACATAAAACCTCCCTTTTTGAACCATTTCAGGTGCACAGTTCAGAGACCCTAAGTGCACCCACAGCGTTGTGCGACCGCCCGTCTCCAGCACGTTTCCATCTTCCCAGACTGAACTCGGTCCCCACGATGCGCAAAGTCCCCATCGCCCTCCGCCAGCCCCTCACGGCCACCGGTCTACTCTCCCTCCCCATGAATTCGACTCTTGCCTGTGCCACGGAAGCGGGATCCTGCAGCATTTCTGTGCACGTCGCTGGCTCATTCCACTGAGCCCCACTGAACGCACGGGGGGTTCACCTGTCCTGGGCGGAACCGTATCTCGCCGCGTGTACATTTCACGCTTCCTTTCTCCCTCCGTCCGCGGTCATTTCTACCTTCAGGCTGTTAGGAACAGAGCTGCGACGAACACGTGTGTACAAATCCCCGTTTGAGTGTCCACTTTCAGTCCTCTGAGGTCTGCACCCGCGGAAGCAGGATCGCTGGGCCAGACGGTAATTCTCTGCTTAATTTTTTTGAGGGACCCCCATTCCTAACCGTTTGCTTTCTCGGGAAAAAGTTGAGTTAATGTAATTCCCACCTTTCCTCAAGTCTCATCTCTTGGGTGACAATCCTGTGGCCACCGGCGTCCACGGGGCGTCTGGCCTGAGGACCTCCCTCTGTGTGCGGTGGACTGCAGGCCCGGTTCCCTGGTGGACACTCCAGTGACTTTGAACCCATCAGCCTCGTCTTCCCCGCTACCTCTCGGTGCCACTAGATGGCGTGGGAGAGAAGTTCAGGTTTGTTTCCTGGGGAGGAGACCCTCTTTTGTTCCTCCTGCTAGGGTGAGGGTGGGCATTGGGCGGGGGTTGCTTTTCCAAGCTCCCTACCTGGGATCCCACTGCCTTGAACCTTGGCGACATTTCTGAGTTTCTAACGTCTTTAGTTGGGGAAGCCCAGACGATCCATCCTTCTTGAGAGGGGTAATGGTGGGAAGACATGGGCACGTCAGAAAAAAACATCAGATCCCCCCAGGGTGTCAGAAAATCCTACTCTGCAGGACCTGAACACCTCATCTGGGCTCCCCTGGCCTCAGTTTCCTTATCTGTAAAGTCAAAGCGTTAGATTGGCCAGTGGTTCTCAGTTCTGGGAGGGTGTGAAGCCCCGCTGGGGAGAGAACACGGCAATGATAGTTGAATTAGAACTTCCAGTGGGATGGCAAAGAACCCCTGGGTTAGCCCCCAGCTGGAAGGGGCTCTTACCACCCAAGACCCCAACTATGCTCCAAACGTAGAGGATAGGGGCTTATCAACTCCCCCTGACCTCGCAGGAATTTGTCAGAAGACACCAGCTACCCAGGGTCCCCCCATCCCAAGCTTTGAATGAGTGGGACAGGGTATGCCGGCTCGAAGCCCTTTGAAACAGCTCCCCCTCCCTACCCAGCACTGGGGCGCACTTGCGGGCACTCCTGAGATGCTCACGGAATGTTTGGTTAAACAGCCTCGTGTGATGAAGGAAACTTCCAGGAGATCGTGACCCCAGAGCCTTCAGGAGGCCAACCTGGAATTAGGACAATGAAGGGTGACCCCGGACAGCAGGAACTGTGTGGTCTTGTGGGATTGTGGAGCACAAGGGTCAAGAGAGAGAATTCCTGAGCTGCTGTACGATGACGCTTAGTGAGATTACTGGAGTCGCCTGGGGCCAGGACCCAAGCACAGAAAGAGCGGCACTTTGGCTGCATGAAGCTGCTAGTCATCTGCTTCGTCGGGCTCAGGGGGCAGGGGACGCGCAGGGAGTATTAGGTCATAAATGTCTTTCTTCGGCTTTCTGCTCGTGAAACCACTTTCATGAGATTTCTCTGGTGCTTGTCATTCAGCTCAGTATGGGCGGTCGGTGAGCTGGACAAGAGTCATGAGACCCTTAGGAATGCAGCGATCGGGGAGTATTTGATCCTTATCACAGCGCTGTGGGCTCTAGGTCAGCCTTCTGGGCGAAAGGTAAGCCTGCTTCTTTCCCTCCTGCGTCTTGGGGACGCGGAGCCCTGAGGGCCGGCTGAGAGCTCTAGGGTGGCTCGCCCGTTCTCTGGGTGGGGGGGGGTGGACGTGTTCCCTGGCGGGGAAGCTGCGGTTGCTGCCCCTGAGATGTCTGGACTTTGCCCTCTGTGTTCTGGAAAACCCAGTGGGTGGTAGAGGGCGCTGTGAGGGGGGGGACCAGGAGAAGGAGGGTGGGAGGGCGGGGGGAGCCCAGAGAGTCCCCGAGCCCAGAGGTAGTGATGGAGGAGGGAGGGGGAGGGGGGATTCGAGAGCCAGGGAGGAAGAGGAGGAGCTGGGGAGGACCTTGCTGGCCATCAGGAGGGCTCAGCTCTACCGAGTGCCTCTGGGAACGGTTATGGGGTTTGCATCAGGGGATGCACAGGCTCTGGTGTGGGACCACACTGGCTCAGGTATAGCGATGAGGGGGAGGGAGGAAGCATCCTCCCTCTATCAGGGACCCCTGGATGGTCAGTCATCAGGAGGAAATTGAAAGAGTCCCGTGGGCTCTGAGTCCGGTGGCGGTGGTGGTGGTGGTGGAGAAGGGGCGGAGAGGTCAGTCTGGGCACTTGGCAAAGACAGAGCCACTGGGATTGCTGGTGGACCAGATATGGGAACGAGAGAGGAGTCATGAAGCCTCCAAGCTCTGTAGCCCGGCCCAGCAGCGGGGAGGCTCAACTGTCCCTCGTAGGACTTTGGAGACTGGAGAGGGTTGAGGTGGAGAATTCTGGGTTGGGGTGTCTGCTGGTTCATTGAGGGGATTGGGCTGCCAGAGGCATAGAAGCCAGGCCTGGAGGGTAGTCTGAGAGTCACCGTGTGTGGTGGAACTTAATGTGGCGGGACATGAGCACATCAGCACACCCCAGGCATCGGGGACCTGGGCTGCTGCAGTCTCACAGGGGTGGGGGCTTACACAGCAGACATTTATTTCTGGAGGCTGAAAGCTGGAGATCACATGGGGTTGGCATGGTGGGGTCCTGGCAAGAACCCTCTTCTGGCTTACAGATGGGCCCCTTGTTGCTGTGTCCTTACAGCGTGAGAGGGGTGGGGGAAGGGGGAAGTGGAGACAGAGCCAGTTTTCTGGTGTCTCATAAGGACACTAATCCTATCAGGTTAGGGCCCCAGCCGTAGGACCTCATTTTAACCTGAATTACTTCCTTAGAAGCCCCAGCTCTAAATACAGCCACACGAGCCATCAGGGCTTCAGGATACAGATTCAGGAGGGATGCGAGCCTTCCATAGCACCATCTCCCCTGGTGGGGGCAAGGCCCCCCATCTTACAGCCCAGAGGACCAAGCCCCGGCGGTTGAGGGCAGAGGATCCAGAAGACTTTCCTGACCCCCTCCGCTCTTGGAATGACCTCCTCCCTACTCTGCCCGTGCATTTATCAGCCCACATGCTCACCCTTTGTGAATGAACTTTCTTTCTCTTTTAAAAATTGTATTGAAACCAAACTCATCATATTTTATACATTGACTATGTACAGTTTTTAGCAGATCGATCAGATCCCCAGAGAGCCGTGTGAAGAACTCTATTGCCATCTTTTGTTTGCTTTTCTTCCTCTTCTCTTGTGGCTTTATACGTTTTCCTGCAGTCCCATTCCTGAGGTGTGCTTTACATGCAGTAAGCTGCGCCCCTTTAAACAATAGAATTCGGTTGAGTTCCGCGGTGTTTCCGCTTCTGAGAATTGCCACGGCAGCGACGATGCAGACATTGTCGTCACCCCAGTTCTCCTGGATCCCCCCCACGTTCCTGTCCTCTCTGCCTCCTCTTCCCCAGGGCCTCTGCCCTCCCCCAGACACTAGTTTGCATTTTGTAGGGTTGCATACAAATGGACTCGGGGCATCAACTCTTTTGCATCTGGCTTCAGGCATCAGCCTAAGGATCTTGAGATTCCCGTCTTTGTGTGTGTCAGTAATTAACTTCCTTTTAGCTTCTGCGTACTATTGTAGGGCACGGTGTACCGACTTCTGCCTATCCATGTCCCCTTTGTTGTTTCACTTGGGTTTTCAGTGTGGGGCGATCCGTGAGTGAAGCTGCTAGGAGCATTTGTGTGCAAGTCTTTGCCCGGGCAGAAGCCTTCGCTTCCCTCGAGTTTATGCCCGGAAGTGACATTCCTGAGTTGTATTGGATGGTAGGTGTGTGTCTCTCCCTTTTCCAGATACTGTGGTTTCCTTCGTGATTGGAGCATCTGCCCTGCCCCCCCGAGCAGCACAGAACTCACACTTCCAGTGATTCAGGTCAGCTCCGTTCCCGCCACCACTTGGTGCCTGATTAGATAAACAGTCCAGCCCTTCCCTTTGCATGTGGGGGTGTCTCGTGGTGGTTTCAGTCTGCGTTTCCCCGATGACTGCTGGTGTGGACCCTCTCTCCGCGTGTTCATTCGGGTGGGTTCTCTGGTGAAGTTGCGAGCACACGCCCAATCCCGTTAGCCAGGTACATCTCCTCCTTCAGTCCCCAGGACAGGGGTGTGAGTACAATGGTCTTTTTTATTGGATCATGATTTATCCATCACCCGATTAGAAAGTTCTCAGACATAGGAGCGGGTTCTATTCTCCCCTGTGCACGCCTTCCTTGCTCTGCCCAGCACAGCGGGCCAGGAAGGAAACCAGGGAAATTGTTCAGCTCCGTGGGAAGACCGCAGTTCCCAGCTGACCCTCCCCAGAAGAGTGGAGCCCTCTGTGGCACGAAGGGCTTGCTCTAAACTCCTGGTAACGAGCAGACAAATTAAGAAGATCTCCTTCTTTCCACTGAGATGAGCACGTAAATTAACGAGTGCCATTCCGAACTCCCCACTTCTCAGCAAAGATCAAACAAGAAAAAGAAGAAGCTGTCAGGAGGCGCATGGGCAGGAGGGTCTGGAAGGGAATGAGGACTGCCTGTTGTTGTTGTGTCTCGAAGTCTAATAAGCCGTGGCTCTATTAACATGGGAGAGGCCTGGGGTGGTGACACCGTAGGGCCGCAGGTTGAGTTCCATGATTAATTTCTAAGAACATTTCTAATGGTGCTAACCCAGTGACCCCAACGCCATCACCCGGCATCACGAGGAAATGCTGTTTTTGCTGTAAATTAATTTTCTAAATAACCGAGAAATACTCCTTTGTGGGCTAAAACCCTTCTTCCATGTTAACTTTTTACATGAACACTATTCTAAAGCAGAAGATATGGGGCGCCTGGGTGGCTCAGTGGGTTAAGCCTCTACTCTCAGCTCAGGCACGATCTCAGGGTCCTGGGATCGAGCCCTGCATCAGACTCTCCGCTCAGCAGGGAGCCTGCTTCCCCCTCTCTGAATGCCTCTCTGCCTACTTGTGATCTCTCTGTCAAATAAATAAAATCTTTAAAAAAGAATAAAGCAGAAGATATGTTTTCTTTCATTGTTTATTGAATAACTCTGGTAGGGGTGCCTGGGGGGCTCTGTCGGTGAAGGTAAAGCGTCAGCCTTCTGCCCTGGCCATGATCCTAGGGTCCTGGGATCGAGTCCCTCATCGGGGTCCCTGCTTCTCCCCATGCCCCTCCTCCTCTCGAGCTCATGCGTGCTCACGAGCTCACGAGCGAGGCTGTGAGTCGGGCTGCTGTGAACACGGGTGGGCACCGATCGGTGTGAGCTCCTGCTCTCAGTTCTTTTGGGTAAACCCCAGAGGGAGGACTGCCGGGTCATATGGTAACACTGTGTTGAATTTTTTGGGGTGCTGCCATAACGTTTCTCAGAGCGGCTACACGGTTTAACGTCCCCGCACCTTCTTTCCCTCTGAAACGGGGTCCTGGGTCGTATTCCACTGCTGGATGGTTCTGTCGTCGTCCTGGAGCCCCAGTTTCGAGCCTCCCTCAGGGCCAGGCTGGTTGGATTCTCTGCCGGAAGGTCTAGGGCTGCTGTGCTATGTGGGAACCCGAGAGTCCCGAGGTTGGTTGTTTTTGTTTTTAACAATAGGGCACCCAGGTTTTGTGGTGGTTGCTGCAATTTAACTATCAAAAACCAAGGAAAGTAGAAGGAATCTTAGAAATACATCTTAATTGAATACCCTTCCCCTTCCGTTGGTCAGGGGAGCTGAGGCCAGAGCCGCTGACCCGCTGGCGGGACCTGCAGTGCGGCTCCGTGGAATGGGGGTGCCACGTGCCGCGGGGTCTCCCTCACTCTCCCGGCGCTCCCGTCTCCGCACGCGCTGGCCCTCAGCAGTGCCTCCCCTTACAGTGTGTCATGTGGGCGAGCCCCACTCCTGGCCTCCGGCTCCCTGTGTCCTGGAACCCTGATGTCTGGATCTCATCACAATCAGGCTTCCCGCTCCCTCTGGCTTCTCCCGGCTGGGCCGGTGGCGCACGGCGATGCGGGAGGGGAGCTGGGGGTTTAGTCAGCTCCTTCCTGTCAGCACTGCCAGGTAAATGCAAAGTGCCCAGTTAACTTTGAATTTTAGGTAAACAATATTTACTTGAGAGAGAGTGTGCGCGCACACGTGTGCTCACACACACACACACACACACACAGGAGTAGGGAGAGGGAGACAAAGAAGTCAGGCAGGCCGCCTCCTGAGCGCAGAGCCCCACCGTCTCAGAGGACTCTGGGATCGTGACCTGAACCGAAATCAAGAGTTGGACCCTTTTCTGAATGTGCCACCTAGACGCCCGGACTGTGAATACTTTTTTTTTTTTTTAAGATTTTATTTATTTATTTATTTGACAGAGAGAAATTACAAGTGGACAGAGAGGCAGGCAGAGAGAGAGAGAGAGAAAGGGAAGCAGGCTCCCTGCTGAGCAGAGAGTCCGATGCGGGACTCGATCCCAGGACCCTGAGATCATGACCTGAGCCGAAGGCAGATGCTTAACCCACTGAGCCACCCAGGCGCCCCCTCCCTCTCTTTTTTTTTTTTTTTTTTTAACGTAAATATACCCCATGCAGGATTTCAGACATTCTTGTACCAATCAAAGTTTGCTTATCGGAAGTTCACATGTGTCCAGGCCGGTCTTTTTATTTGCAGAGTCTGACCGCACTCGCAGCCCCTGTGGGTGTGCGGAGGGCGAGCCTGGCCGCTCCCCTCCCTCTGCTGGAGGTTCCAGCCGGGTTGCCTGCACCCCCCGTCGGGACAGTGGCCCCAGGTGCCTCACGGGCTGCCTCGGTTTTCTAGTGTGAGTCTCTCTAGAATCTTCCACCTGTCCTCCCAAGGGCTAGGCGCCGACCAGTACGGGGTGGTGACGGGAGCTGAGCGCGCTGTGTTCGTCCCAGGCCTTGCACCCGTGTTTCGAGGGCGCAGCCGCAGCCCCGATCAGGGAGGCTCTCCAAAGTGTCACCTTTTACAAGTGAGCTCAGGAGGGTTCACGCGCCTGCTTCTCCCTCTGGCCGCAGCTCGGCCCATTCCCTTCCCGATGCCGGTGTCCGTTCAACTCAGGAAGCACGCGGCTCTGGTGCGGAAGGATGCTGGCGGCAGTCGCTGCGGAGCACAGAGGATGGCCCTGACCTTGTTTCTTCAGCGCACACCTGGGAGGTGCAGTCGGAACCTGTGCACCGTTCCGGATCCAGTTCCACCGGGGAGAGAAGTGCGGCTGGGGGTAGGACTCCGGCCCGCGGCTGCCAGAGAAAGGGCCCCAGAGACCATGGTGGTGGAAATGTGGGGTCCCTCTGCCCTCTTCAGTAGTGTTTGCGGGGTGGGGGGTGGAGGCGGTGTCCAGAGCGCTATGCACGGTATGAGATTGGTATGTTCCAAAGAACGAAAGCTCCAAGGTGTCCTTAAAAAATCAAACCTCTGTGTCTGTCCTGCTGGCTCCTGGAGCAAGCAAAGGGGAGAAAGAGCCTCGTCTGGTTCCTAGAAACATCCGCTCCTCCTCCTGCCTCCGTGAGACGGCCGCTGGCCCCGGAGGCCCCGGCTCTCCCTCCGGCTGGGAGAGAGGCAGGCGCCTGTGAAGGGGACCCGCAAAACAAGGGCCGGTCACGGAGCTGGACCAGCATCGCCCCGGACTTGGGGAGGCGTCCAGGGTCCTCCGTGGGGAGGGCGGGCTGTGGCTGGCACCGGCCTGGGGCTATGACCAAGGGGCCGGGAGATGGCCCACCTGTGGGCAAAGAGCCTGTGCTCTGTGGGGGCCACTGCAGCCCGGTGGGACAAACTCAGTTCCCATGGTGACGAAGCCTCAGGCACGCACGCATACGCACGCACACACATGCACACACATGCACGCTTCATGGAGCAGTACTTACTCTGGTTATGAATGACTCGCTCCAGTACTTTCCGGTCTGCGCTGTCTGCTCTGTTCCAGGTGGCCCGGTCTCTGCCTCCTCCCACACCCCTGCTGATTGTGACCCACACAAGGATTTCACACACACGGAGGGAGCAGCTCCGGACTGGGCGGTGGATGCCAAGGCGGACGGTCACCTTGACCGTCACATCCCGCCCGCACCCGAGGCCCCGGGGAGGCCCGACAGGAGAGCCCACGCGCTCACTCCCCGTGCGCTCCTCCCTGTCCCTGGCGGTCCTGTGCTTGGCCTTGGGCCATGCTCTGGGGTCCCAGCGCAGCCAGCTCTGCCCATGCAAAGAGCAGGAAGCCAAGTTGAAGGCAGCAAGAACCCAATGAGCCCCAGACCCCGGGTCATCTGGGTGCTGAGCTCAGAGAGGTCGCTCCACTTGGGGATCTAGGGGGGCTTCATGGAGCAGGAGACTGGAGGGTGAGGGTTTGGGGCAAGTGGAGAGATTGGGGCAGGGGGAAGACGTCCAGGTAGAAGGAGTGACGTGGAAAGAGTAGGAAAGTTCTCGTGGGTTTGGGAACAATGAGAAGACTTGTAGGGCCGGGTCCCAGGGTGGTCAAATCACGGTTTAACCACGGTTTAAATCACGGTTTAAATCACGGAGTGATTTAAAAGTCGTAAAGTAACTCAGATAAATAGATGCTTCCTCTGCATTACCGCCGTCAGCTCATGCTGCCTCCCACGACCCCATTAACCGTACACCTCCAGTATACAAGTGGGGTTAAGTGGCTTGGTCGGCAGGGGGCGGGGGAGGACTCGGGCCAGGACATCTGGCTCCTAAATCTGGGCCTTCCGCCCCTAAGCCGGCCTCCTGGCCGGGAGAGGTGAGGCCACGGGGGAGGGAGGCCAGCTGCGGGAACAGGCGGGCAGGCCTTCTGCTGTTGTTCATGGGTGTGTTTCAGGCACCCCGACTTTGGCCCAGAGGAGGTGCTCCACAAAAACGTGTTGGACACATGAGAGAGTCAGGCAGACCCTCTGCCATCAGAATCCATCCTTTAGCCTAGGTGGCGTTGACAGAAAGGCGTCACTGTGCGCTGAGAAGGCCTCCAGATCCCAGTCCCCAGAAGGGGACCATTTTGGATAAAGCGTCTTCTCAGTTGTGACTTTCCTGGATTACCCGTGGGCTGTCACAGGTGTCCTTCTGAGAAGAGGAGGGTACCCCTAGTGGGTGCCCAGGACGTGTTCCTGCTGTGAGGAAGAGCTCTCATGACGGGGCCCCACCGTAGTTTCACGGAGAAGCACCAGCCCCGAGACGGAAGCCGGGCCCTGTGCCCATCTGCTGTCTGACCTCGGTCAAGGAAGTCCCTTCCAGGCTGCTCCCTCATCCCTAAAATAGTGTGTGTCTGGGGGGCGGGGGCAGGGGTGGGAGGGGGCAGGTGACTGAGAAGTTCTTTCCTGTGTCTGTGTCACAGTGGTTGTGAGGATCAAATGGGACGAGTCACATGGAAACACATGATTACATAATCCATCTTAGATAAAATATGGGATTTATAAGATTATTACAATGTTAAGAATAATTACATTATTAGGGAGCATGAAGATGTTTCTGTCCCTCTGTCCATCACAAGCATTGGCCCCCCTTCCTGACTTGGGAGACAAGCAAAGTTCCCCTGTTTTCCAGAAGACAGTGACAGCCCAGGTCCAGGTGGACTTGGCCCCCGGAAGGAGTGGCCTCTGGGAGAGTCTGCTTCTGGGGAAGGAGCCACTGAGACATCCTCCCTGTTCCTTCTCCTTCCGGCACCGGTGTCTTCTCTCCTTCCCCCGTCAACCAACTCTTGTCATGGAACACCAGCCTCTTGACCCTTGACTCTCGGGCCAGAGTCTGCTGACAGAGTGAAAAGTCTGGCATCGGAGGCGCCCCGTTGATGTGGGGTCATCAGGCGTGACGAGAGAATTCTCCAGACCTTTCACGGTGCAAAAAGGTGCTTCTATGAAAGCACAGGGACAGGACCCGCGGGCAGGCAGAGCCGCTCTTGTCATTGTGAGGAGCCACTGACTGGCTGCTGCTTCGTTGGTGGGGCTTTGGGGGAACGTCAGTCTCTGAGGAATGTGTGCTGCACGTGAGGCCCACAGGACCTTGGAGGGCTGGCTATTGTCAAGGTTCCCTTCCCCTTTATTATCTAGTAAAACATGAGTCACGAGACCTTTCAGGAATGTCGTGTTCGGCGCATCCCAGATGCGAATCTGTGGGCCCAGGTTGTCAATTTATTCTCCGTCATGTTTTTCCTGCCTTTGTTGTCCTCGGCCACCTGTGGGGAGGGGGGGTCTCCGGGACCCCCTGAGTCCCATTCAGCTCATGATCCCGGGTGGGCGCTGTTTGGGGCAGAAACCTCTCTGCTTCTCTGTGGCCTGAGTCACCTCCCGCCACCCCCACCGCCGTGCCATCCCTCATGGCTGCACCCCAGCACCCCCACAGGGGTTTGGAGGCGGGTAGTCTGGCTCACGTGACCCTCATCTGTGCTCCTCCGGCCGTGGACATCTGAGCTGGCAGAGGAGGCACGAGGCTCTTTGCAAAGTCCAAGTGTGGAGGAGGTGGGGCTCATCACCCCTCCTGCCCTCCCGCCTGCCCCCTCCGGGGGAATTGTGCCAACATCACGTATCCAAGGGTGAAAGCCCTGACGGAGGGTGGAGGGTGGGGTACCCCTTCCCTTGGGGAGCGCTGGAGGGCTGCACCCACTGACTCCGGGGGCCAATCCCTAGGGCAGGCCCCGCCCCCCACCCCCCCACCCCCAGGAGGCAGGGAGACCTAGCTGCCTCAGTCAGCCATCGGGCCACCACACAGCGCGGGGCGTGCCCACCCTCCACCCGCTCACCAGCAGAGCTGGGGGGCATCTGCTCTGTCAGCCCAGTTCTGGCCTTGGGGGACACGAGGTTGAATCAGACCCGCCCCTACCCTGGAGGCATGGCCCAGCCGGGGCCAGAGACAGAGCACGGTCTGTGGATTAGCACACTGTCCCTGGAAAAGAGATGCCTGAGCTGATCTTGTACATGTAGGACCCGGCAGGTGTGTGGGGAGGAAGGTTACTGCCTACTCAGTTGTGCGAATGATTGGTCTTCCTCTATGTCTCAAACCCGTGAGGGCGATGGAATGTGTGGCTCCCGATTCTTCTGGATCCGCCACAGCTGCCTCAACACGGAGGACGGGGCGGTTGCACGGGGGCAACTGGGGGTTGCAAAGATGGTTGGCAACGTTACTCAGAGAGAATCATGGCTCTTGGTTACATTGGGGGCATGGGTTGGACGGTCTATTTTAACTTGTCCTGAGGCAGGAAGAGATACTCCAGTGCCTCCCTCTGCCGTGGCCCCTGAGAGCACTGAGTGGGAGAGAAATCACTGCAGATTCCTGGGGAGTGTAGACAGAACCGCACTGGCCTAGAAGGTAGTTATCCAGACATGTAGAGTGGTCTGGATAGAGTTGGGTTCTAAGCACATATTCGGGTCCCTGGGGTTAAGGTAAGAATGCTCCCTGCAGCCGTGAGCAGGCCAGCAGCCAGCCGCAGGCAGAACCATCGGGAAGGTGAGCTGAGCTGCGCCCTTACTGAAAAGGTCTGTTCCTAAAGACTGTGCTTTGCCTGCAGTCATAAGTTCTAAGTTCTAAAGTCCTAAGTTCATAAGCCAAAAGTTCTAAAGTCTTAGAGCTTTCCAAGCTGAAGAATCTTGATTGCAAAGTAAGAAGTGAACGTTCTAGTATGAGAACTTACAAGACACAACGAGAGTATGTGCCTGTGTGTGCACTAAACAGCATCGAGCTTGGGACAGAACAGATGAAACAATGAAGGCTCATTGCTGGTTCTTCAGTGAAACTGTGATTCATGGTGTGTTGGGAATAAATGTTTGCAGGTTTCAGGGTTTGTGTTCAGTCACTCTGCAAAAAGCTCCTGTTGTCATCTTACAAAGCTCAAGATTTTAATTCCTTCCACATATTGTTTTCTACATATGGCAGGTCAGGGTTATGGTGCAGAGATGAGTAGACCAAGCAGGCAACACTGGCTTCACCTGGAATGTTGCTTCAATGACAGCGGGTCTGCCTGGTTGCAGCGGGTCAGTGCACTGGACCCTGGGCTCCCTGTTTTGCTCTGATATTTGGTATGTAGCCGAGAGCATGGCTAGGTTTTTAGGTCTCTTTCCTGATCTCTTACTCGTTACTCAGCTTCACATAATCTTAATCCCTATCATTGGATTAAGGTGAACTGGGATTTCCAGAGGCCCTAGGGACCTACCAGAACCCCAAGTAAATCCTCCCTGTAGGAATATGTCATTTTAGCCCTCAAATCATTTCTGTAATTCTTCATGGAATGATTGAGTCCGACATTCATCAGAAATATCAAAGCACACAAGGAAATAAGACACCATCAAACCCAAGAGAAACAATAAATAATAGAAACAGACCCACAAGGGCTCCAGCTAAAGGAATGAATGGATGCGGACTCTTTAAATGGCCATGTTTTAAATATATTCAAAGACAAAAAAGAATGAGTGAAGTTAGGGCAATTCCCTAGAAGCCATAAAAAGAAAAGAACCAAATTGAAATTCTACATCTAAAAAATATAATAACCCAAATTAAAAATGGAAGGGTTTCACAGCAGAATGGACATTGCTAAAAAGAGACTCAGTGAGGGACACCTGGGTGGCTCAGTGGGTTAAGCCGCTGCCTTCGGCTCAGGTCGTGACCTCAGGGTCCTGGGATCGAGCCCCACAATGGGCTCTCGGCTCCACAGGGAGCCTGGTTCCCCCTCTCTTTCTGCCTACCTCTCTGTCTACTTGTCCTCTCTCTCTCTGACAAAAAATAAAATCTTAAAAAAAAAAAAAAGACTCAGTGAATCAAAAATAGGTCCTAAGGAAATATCCAGAATAAAGAATAAAGGGCAGGAGGCAGAGAAGAGGTGCTGATAAAGTCTGACGTACACACACAATCAGGGTCCCAGGGAGGGAAGAGAGGATTTGAACGGAACGCCATCAAAATGTTTGGAACTGAATACTTCGAAGGGAATGATACTGAAACCAAATTATTTCAAATTGTGGGGTACAGCTTACATTATGCCTAGAGGGGAATTTGTAACCAATGCATATCTTAGATGCAGAGAAAGGCTGAAAATGGAAGAGCTAAGCTATGATCTCCAGAAATAAGAAAATAAATTAATTTGCCCTCCCCTGATAGCAGGAGGGAAGAAGTAAAGATGAGAGCAGAAAGTAAGAAAGTAGACGGTAAATGCAGATTCGTGATGACCGACAAAACCAAGAGTGAGTCTTGGAGAAGACCTGAAAATGTTGGTTGGTGATGCTGAAACAGGAAAAAAGAGAAAAGGCACAAATTCTTAGTGTCAAGAAGGAAGAAGCGGTCATAGAAGGTATTGTAAGCAAAATGCAATATTTTAATATTAATGTTAATACTTGGAAGAGGAAAATCCCTTGGAAATTTACAATTTATCAAAATTGACGAAAGAAAGAGAAAATCCAAAGATCCTATAAATAATTTGTAAGTAAAGTTCTCCCTTTTTAAAAAGGATCTTATTTAGGGGTGCCTGGGTGGCTCAGTCAGTTAAGCGACTGCCTTCGGCTCAGGTCAGGATCCCAGAGCCCCGCGTTGGGCTCTCTGCTCGGTCGAGAGCCTGCTTCTCCCTCTCCCTCTGCTGCTCTTGCCTGCTTGTTTCTCTCACTCTCTCTGTCAAATAAATAAATAAAATCTTTTTTAAAAAATTAAACAAATTAAAAGATTTTATTTATTTGAGAGATTGAGAGAGCATGAGCAGGGGGAGAGGCAGAGAGAGAGGGACAAGTAGACTCCCTGCTGAGCGCAGAGCCTGACATGGGGCTCAATCCCAGGACCCAGAACCTTGGGATCGTTACCTGAGTCCACGTCCAATGCTTGACCAACTGAGCCACCCAGACACCCCCATAAGTCCTCTTCATAAAGACAATATGGTGCCCCGGGTGCTTTACCAGTAAATTCTACCAACCATACAAGAAGGAATAATGCAGCAGTTTGCAAGTGTCTGTCTGCGATCATCTTGCCCGTTTTAACCATTCAACAGGGTTAAAGTTCACATTTTTTAGCTTCAGATACAAAGCTCGTGGTCCGACTCCTGCCTTCCTCTCTTACCCCATCCCCGTCCCTCCCAGATATGCCATCTGGTCCCCCAGCCTAGCAAAACGATTCACGTGTCCCTGAATTCGCCAGGCTGTTTCTTGCCCCCGGACCCTCATATTCACAGGGACCTGCTCTGTGCTGGGCTCTCGGGTTCCCAGGTGACCGTCCTGGAGGGAGCTGCTGGTCCCCTCGCCTGGGGTGCTTTTCACCCTCCTCCACGCAGCTCCTGCCTCCTTCTCCCTCACCTCGAGTTCCGTTGCTGTCCTTAGACTCTGTGATTACGGGTCTGTCTCTGCCGCACCGTGTTACCCACGTGCCGTGCCGCGTGCCTGAGTATCAGAGCCTGAGGCAATGCCACGTACACAGTAGGCATGCACCTGCTGGCCGGACGAGAAGGAAGCAAACAGCACCGATGCCTGCGGGGGTCCAGTGGGCCCTCCAGACCAGCTGTCCCATTGGGAAAGGAAGTACCAGAGTCATGGGCTGGTCCAAGGTCACCAGTGAAATAGAGGCAAAGACAGGGAGAACAGGACCCAGGGCTGTGCCATCCACACAGCGCTGTCTCTCCATCTGTGTGTTGGTGTGACGTTCCTGGCCACAGACTTGGTTTTTGCTGACTCGAACTTTGTGCCCGGCCCAGACTTTACCTCTCAGCCCGCACACCCAGCGCCTGCACCCCAGCAAGAAATGTCAAGGGATGTGGTCCGGATGCGTCCCCAGACACCGTCCTGCCTGAGCTGCGGGAGTGCCCCTGTGTGTGGTCCAGATGCATCCCCAGACACCGTCCTGCCTGAGCTGCGGGAGGGCCCCTGTGTGTGGTCCGGATGCGTCCCCAGACATCGTCCTGCCTGAGCTGCGGGAGGGCCCCTGTGTGTGGTCCGGATGCGTCCCCAGACACCGTCCTGCCTGAGCTGCGGGAGGGCCCCTGTGTGTGGTCCGGATGCGTCCCCAGACACCGTCCTGCCTGAGCTGCGGGAGGGCCCCTGTGTGTGGTCCGGATGCGTCCCCAGACACCGTCCTGCCTGAGCTGCGGGAGGGCCCCTGTGTGTGGTCCGGATGCGTCCCCAGACACCGTCCTGCCTGAGCTGCGGGAGGGACCCTGTGTGTGGTCCAGATGCGTCCCCAGACACCGTCCTGCCTGAACTGCGGGAGGGACCCTGTGTGTGTGCTCATGTTCGTATGCATGCGTGTGTGTATGTGTTCGAGGAAACCACATCGCTCAAGGGTCCCACAGAACCCCTGGCGGCAGGAAGATAGGTTTTTAGAATAAATTAAAAGGAAAGAACCCATCAGCCATGACCGGCAGAGTCAACAGGTAAATCCTTTATGGTTTGTTTCAATGAAAGTGATTTTAATGAGCAGGAAAATAAATTTCTCTGGAACTGGACATTAGTTTTATTGATGGGGGCGCAAGTTTTGCTAGGCAAGGCATTCTGGTGCAACCTAAAAAAAAAAGATAAATAAATCATTGTGTAGATTATTACCGAGAGCATGAATTTCCCGTATTTCTTCCAGGAAGGGACGGGTCTGTGAGTGTGTGCATGCCCGTGCTGGACGCTAGAACCAAAGAGATGACCGTCTCTGTGGAGCGTAGTAGGGAAATCATTTGCATACTGGAGGGCTCCTACTCTCGCCGTCACTTCGTTTCCACTTTTGTTGTGACTGGTGAGTTTTGTTAACTGAGTAGACAGATCAGAGAGCCCGGATAGCCGGATAGCCTCGAGTTTGCAAGTGCAAGTCCAGAAGAACAGCGGGGGGAAGCAGAAGCCCCTCCCAGAGCGGGGGGCAGAACTTCACAGGCTCTGGAAATGCTAACCCTCCGGCCAACCAGCCCGGGGCTACTCAGGAAGCCGGGAGAGGAGCGTGCAAACTGCACGAGTCGAGCGCGGGAATGGAGATGAAATTGCAACTCTCGGGCTTGCAGACTTGCTGCGTGCATAGCCCTCTCCCCTGGCCAGGGTGGCCCCTCAGCCTTAATTGTGGGGGAAAGCTTTTGTCTTCTGGTGCTAAATTTCAGGCAAGAACAGGGTTTACCCTCTACCCTTGCGCGGTCCCCTGGGAAGGGTCATTTGAGCTCCGTCAGTTGTCTAAACTTGCGTGGTAGCCTTGTCAAAAAAGAAAAGGAATCGGGTCGAGCTCGTTGTAATCTGTACCGTATTTAAGGCCACACATCGAAAATACTCTCTGTCCACCGTGTCATCCGCGCAGAAATCGCTGACAGGATCTTTTGCATCCTCTTCGTCATCCCCGTCAGTCCTGCGACGCGGCAGTGACAGAGACGACAAAGGCACCGAGGAGCAAGCTGTTACTAGGTGGGAAGCGAGGACCCGGAGGCGGCAGTCCTTTAAGACAGTCACCTCCCAGCCTTCGTGACCGGGCCACTCACCGACCCCTAAGGCCACCCCCAGCTCTGACTCCAGGAGCCCCTGTCCCCAGACAGGGAGCGAGATGAGCCTCGTGTGTGGCTCAGAGGTGCGGCGGGGGGAACGGTCCCGCGGGTCCGGCGCGGACCTCGGTGAGCCAATGTCCCCGAATTCCTGTCTTGTTCGCTTGTCCGTATTTATCAGCTGCCCCTGGAAAGCATCACACGCGTCGCACGCCATCCATCAGCTGTCCACCCTCCCTGAACCTCCTTTCCTTGCGGGGGCTTGGAGCCTCTCGGCCGCGTCTCTTTCCCTGTCGTGTCGGTGCTAAGAGAGTTCCAGTCCTTGGCGTGGAGACGGACTGCTCCTACTTGCTGGAGAAACCTCGGCCACCTAAGGAGAAAGGGGTCTGTCTTCCCGCATCTGCAGTGGGGAAGGAGCTCTCTCTACCGTAAACCGCGCTTGCAAATATCTCCAAGAAACTGACCTTCCGAGGTCCTTGTTACATCCTGGGCAAGTTCCCGTAAGGTCTGAATCTGACCTGTTGTCTTACTCAGGACGTCATGGCCTTGGGGAACGCGGTGCGCATGGAAACCTTGATTTTGGAGTCGCGTAAGCGTTTGGCTGGTTTCTCGGCTCCTCTTCCAACGTCTTCCAGATGCACGCGCTCCGTCGTGGGTGTCCTTTAAGGCGGAAGAACTCTGTGGGCCTCTCTGCTCCAAGGAAGAGGGCTGAAGAAAGAAAAACCAAGATGAGACTCTGGAGTGGGATCCCCAGGGGGCCATTCTGCCTCTCTGCCCCCGGAGGCCTGTCTGGAGACGGTCCTGGTTGTCGAGGCAGGGATGGGGTGGGTGGAGGCCAGGGATGTCCCTCTTCATCCTGCCGTGCCCCGGCCACGCCACAGCGGAGGTCAGCGCCAAGGGGAGGAGGCCCGCTCTGGGGGCCGGCTCCGGGCTGAATCCCAGCTCCGGCCCTTCCTCGATTTGGAACAGCAGGAAACATTTCCGACCTCTGTGCCCCGCTTCTCCTTGTTTGTAAAATGGGGACAATGACAATGCAGTCCTGAGACCGTTCATTTGAGGACAGAAATGAGTAAATATATATAAAGCAGTAGAACGTGCCTGGCCCAAAATAATTGCTTTTAAATACCAATTAGTATGTCTCGGGCAAATGAAGAGCATCTTCTTAAAGACAGACTCTGCTGTAGTTGGGGAAGGGGACACATGATGGTGAACCACGCAGACTTCCGGGACTGAGGGTCCCACCTGAGATGGCGGGTCGTTCCCCCTGGTTGTTCTTCCTGGAGGTCGACCCCGTCTGGGCCTCTCCATATACCCTGGCCCAAAGATCCCCAAACCTGCCTTTGCTGGCTTCCCCCTTCCCTGCCCCCGGCCAGTCTGTCTCCAAGCTCTGTGACCACTTGGGGACCTCTGCCTTTCCCTATCCTTCCCTCCCGCTGTTTGTGCCTTGGTGTAAGCTCCTCGTGATCTATAAGGACCCCATCAAGTCCGGCTTAGCCCAGTCCAACCACCTCTCAGCTAGACTCTGGACCACAACTCTGTCTCTTCCCGCGCTAGAAGGGAGGTTCTTAACTGCACAGTCTCCTCCTCGGCAAGGAACACAACACCATGTTCGTCTGTGAGGTGCAGGCAGCCCTCCCAGCTCGGCCCTTGGCCTGTCCCGCCCTGAGCTGGGGCTGCACTTAAGAGACACGGGACTGACCCTGGAGGCTTCCTCGGGGGAGGAGAGTGTCTCTGTCAGGCTAGACCTGTGAGGTTCCTGGGAGCAGCAGGGTTCCTGCAGGCCCAGAGCAAGCTGAGCAGCAAACCGTTACTTCTTCCAAGTCTTCGCAAAGCCAGCGCTAAGGATTATGGAGGGAAATACCGTAGGGCCCGTAAGTCGACTCCCAGAACAAAGGATGGTCATCCTTTCTGGGAGGAAGTGTTCACAGCCGCTGCGGATTCCTGACTGAGTCAGCGCTGGCTCTGTCTGGAAATGGGAGAGAACAGCTCATGTTACCCGGGAGGTGGGCATGTGTTTGGCTTCTCCCCCTTGAAACGCGCACAGCCGTGTGCCATCACACGCTTCCGATGTGCCAGTGGGCTGGGCAGGGAGATTGCTGCCAACATGACTAATGATTCCTAAGTTCTCAATGTGACAATTATAGGGAATGAAGAGCGACACGGAGCTTCCAAACTTTTTTTTAAAGCCTCGATCTGGTTATCACTATTGATGGCCTCAGCTTGCTTTAGGAGCTCTGTGTCCTCGGCAAGGCTGGGCTCTTTAGAAACGTCATCTCATTTATTCCTGCGCAGGCTCGTGAGAAGGGTCTTCATTTATTCTTTATTCCCTCCGAGGCTCAGCGAGGTCAAGGGACTTGTCCAAAGGCATGGGTAGAATGTGGTGAGCCTGGGCAGAAACTCACGTCCGCTCCAAAGCCAGATCCCTTGATCTCCGTGGGACGCCCCGGCCAACTCGGAGTTGGAAAGAATGCATCTGTTTGCTCAGAATAGATCAAGTCAGTGAGCCAGTTAATAGAATTGGGTGCCAACCAGTCCCACTGTAGGTGCTGGAGAAAGCAAGCGCTTGGGGCAGGACGTACCTTCTAGAAGGCAACGTCCTATTTGCGGGGAAGAAAAGAAATACTCGGACAAACAAGACAAGTGGAGATGCTGATCTATACTGTATAGGAAAGGCAACCAGGTCTTGGGACAGAGCCCTCCTGGGGTGACTGGGCGGGCTGGGAAGACTGTGCTGAGAAGTAATGTGTGAGCAGGCTCTGAGGTTGGCCTTGGGGCAGCAAGTCAGCCAGAGGACCGGTGTTGTCAGTGAGGGAGAGTATGCAAAGCAGGGCCAGGCACTCCCTGTTTCCCTAATACCTCCAGGCTGTTCCCTCTCCCGAGTTTGCCGGCTCCCACTCTAGCCCTCTCCTTGCTTTTCTGGTCATTGTAGACGGCGCCCCCATCCGTCCAGGAGCACAAGCCAAAAAAAAAAAAAAAAAAAACAAAACAAAACCAGCGTCCTCCAGGATTCCTTCTTTCCTCTCGACCCGGAAACTGAATCAGTTACCTCCACCCCATGCCTGACTCCGTCCCCTTCTGTACCCAACACCTGCCACCATCCTTGTCCAGATTGCCCCCATCTCTCGCCTGGGCCAGGCCTGTGTCCCGGGCTCAAGGGATGTCCTTGAAAGGTCTTCACTGAAGCATAAACGTGATCCTGTCACTCCTGTTTGAAACCTCCTAGTTCTTCGCTTCTAACTTAAGATAATATCCAGACTCCCTCTCATGCCCATGAAGCCTCAGGTCCTGCTCCTGGAACTCACCCCTCTCCCCTGTTCTCCTCCAGGAAGGTGCTCCCAAGTCCAAGTGTCTATCGTCTGTCCGTCCCTCAGACAGGCCACATGGCCCCTCCCTCGGGCCGTTGCACTTGCTGTTCCCTGCCCCCGGCATGCCCTTCCTCTAGGTCCTCCCTCTGGTCCCTCAGCCCCGCACTGATGCTCCTCCCTGAGGCTCCCAGCTAAAGCTGCCCGAGGTACACACACGGTCTCTCCCCTGTTGGATCATCTTCCCCAGACCTCACCAGGCCGGTGGTATTTGTTGGCTTGTCATAGGGACCTCCAGCTCCCTGTGATACTCTAAGCTCCAGGGCAGCAGGCCTCCATCTGGTGCTGTTCCCTGCCACATCCGGGCACTTGTAGGCACAAAAGGATTACTCATGAAAAGGAGAAGTCAATAACCTCAGTTTTCTCACCTATAGGATGAAGGGTGCGTGTTATAAACAGTAAAGCTCCATCCGACGTATATCGACGTGGCTGAACGGCCTGCCGCGTGCGGAGCTGCTGGATCCTGGAAGAGAGGTGCACGGGACGGTGCGGCTCGTGGCTGACATTCTGAGCCCACAGTTCAGGGGCTGAACCTTGGCCTCCCCCTCCCAACTGTAGGACCCTGGGCTTGCCGTGTATGTAATAGCACTAAGCCTCAGTTTCCCAGCTAAAAAAGTCGGGATAGCAGTTCCTACCTTCGAGGGTCGCGATGGGGATGGAGCGTGAGAATATGTATAAATGCTTTGCATCACGCTTCACACATAGCAAATTCTCCATCCAGGATGGCCTCATTATTTCATTATTATCACGATGAGGAGAAGGGTGACATTCGGGGTCTAGGAAGGGAGGGGAATTAAAGATGTCTTCAGAGAGGAGGTGGTACGTGACCTTGGCCTTGAACAATCTGATGGATCTGGAGGATATTTACTGCCAGAAAGATGGGCACTGAGACAACGGAAAGAGCCCAGGTGTCCATCAACAGGTGGAGGATAAAGAAGATGTGGTGTGTGTATACAGTGGAATACTATGTAGTCATCAAAAGATGAACTCTTGGCATTTGCAACAACCTGGATGGAACTAGAGGGTATTATGCTGAGCGAAATGAGTCAGCCAGAGAAAGAATTATCACAGGAGCTCACGGATGTGAGGAATTTGAGAAACAAGGCAGAGGATCCTAGAGGAAGGGAGGAAGAGATGAAATGAGATGAAACCAGAGGGGGACACAGACCTTAAGATACCCTTTTTTTTTTTAAGATTATACTTATTTATTTCACAGAGATCACAAGTAGAGAAGCAGGCAGAGAGAGAGGGGGAAGCAGGCTCCCCGCGGAGCAGAGAGCCCGATGCGGGACTCGATCCCAGGACCCGAGATCATGACCTGAGCCGAAGGCAGAGGCTTAACCCACTGAGCCACCCAGGCGCCCCAAACCATAAGATACTCTTAATCTCAGGAAACAAACTGATGGTGGCTGGGGGTGGGGGGGTGGTTGGGGTGGCCGTGGGATGGACACGGGGGAGGGTATGGGCTATGGTGAGCGCTGTGAAGTGTGTAAGACTGATGACTCACAGACCGGTATCCATGAAACCAATCATACATTATATGTTAATAAAAATAAGCAAATTTTTTAAAAAAGAAAAACAGTTGGGCAGTGATGCTGTTGACATTTGTCACATGCCCACCACCTGTAATGAGACCCATGGAGGTACTATCACCATTTCGCAGATAAATCGCCAGACTTGGAGCGTTGAAGGGATTTGTGCAGTGGTGGGATGGAGACGAGTTCAGAGCTAAAGCACTTTCCGTGCTTGAGCATTTTCTGCTTGGTGGTTTGCCTCCCCTCCAGCCTGGAAGCTCTCAGAGGACAAGGAGGGACACGCGTCACTGTCTGCACGCCCAGTGCGAACACACACTCCAGCCTACGTGTTGGGCTGACCTGGGCCCGAGTCCCCCCTGGACCCGCGTCTCAGCTTTGTGGCCTTGCACACGTCACTCCTCTCTCTGAGGCTGTTTCTTCATCTGTAAGCGGTCATCGTGGTGTCTGTCTCCCAGATGGACTTGAGAGTAAGGTCAGGTAATGGCCATGAAGACAACTAGTACAGCACTTGGTTTGTGTGCATGGTTGTGTGTCCACGGAGAGGGACGAGAGGGACGGGGGGCGGTGGGAGGAGGGAGAGAGGCACCTCCAGCTGGGAGCGGGGAAGGATTCCAGGCGGGGGACAACGTGCGCAAGGCCAGGCAGGTGTGGACGAGCAGAAGGTGTCCCTGGAGCCCGTGTGGCTGCGGCATCACACCAGCGGGGGAGGGAGTGGACACGAGGCTGGAAAGACGGGCAGAGATTGGACCGTGGGGCACGAGGCGCACAGTTTGGACCTGACTCCGTTGGCAAGGGGAGCCTTTCAGGTTTTGGGAAGTGAGGTGTAACATACGTCCTGGAGGTGCATAGAATGCACCATCCTTCAGTCTAGAGGTTGATGGATTTTTACACGGGAACACACCCTTCTTTTTAGAAAGATTTTATTTATTTGTTTGAGAGAGAGAGAGTGCGGAGAGAGAGGGACAGCCGACTGTGGAGCCCGCCGTGGGGCTGGATCCCGGGACCTGACTGCGAGCGTGACCGGAGCCGAAATCAAGAGTCGGACATTAAACGGACCGAGCCACCCAGGCGCCCCTGAATACACCCTTCTATCAGCATCAGCGTCAGACCGAGAGCATCCCCGGCGCCCGGAGGGACCGCTCACCCCCCTCCTGGTCACCACCCTCCCCACAAAGGCGCCGCTGTGCTGACCAGTCACTGTGACGTTTGACCTGTTTGTATTTTCTGTAAGTGGAATCGTGCAGCTTCCCTCTCTCCTCGTAACGCCTGTGAGACCGACCCAGAGTCTTGCCCGGAGCAGTCGCTCGTTCCGTTGGACCCCCGTGCCGCGCTCCCCCGTACACACGCACCACTCTCTGTCCCTCATCCTGTCGGTGCGCCTTGAGGCGGCTTCCTGCTTCGGCTCTTGTGAGTAAAGTGCCACCAACACACCTGCGTGTGGGTTGGGGACACCCGTGCCGGCTTCTGAACAGGAACCTGAGAGTGGGCTGGTGGGTCCCAGGGAGACACACGTTTGCCTTCAGGGGACACTTGCACTTGTTCTCTGAGGTGCCGAGTCCTGGACTCTCACCTCAGCGTGTGTGGGAGTTCTAGGGGTGACAGCTGGAGTCCCGGCAGCTGATCTGGGGACATACTCCGGACCAGATAGAAGTGGAGAGAGGCAGTGGTGGCCCACACTGGGGTCAGGCTTGAGGGTGACGCCTCGGGCTCTGCTAACAGCCTTGCTGGGGACTCTGTTTGCAGGATACCGGAGACCTGTGGATGCTTCTCCCACCACGGTTAGGGCCCCCCCTTCCTGGACGTGGCAGATGCCCAAGGGACCCCGGGGAGATTCTGCTTCTGTAGCTAGGGGGTGGGGAAGGGGACCCTGGAGTAGGAGTTTGGTGCAGGCCCTGAGGCGGTTACGGAGCACGGCTGTGGGGCGGGGACACCTGTTAGACCCATCCTGCCAGCCCCACCCAGCCCTGCTCTGTGTTTGGAAGGAACTGGGAGGTGGAGATGGGTTAGAGCCCCTGGGGTCCCTAGGTTCAGATATGCAGGGGGTATGGCCTGTGGGGTGGCCGTCTGGAGGCTGGACTCCTGCCACGGCCTCAGCCCCCCTGTCTCGGGCTTCCTCGTTGGCCCGCACTCGACCCAGCCTCTGCTGGTACCGTCTGCCTCCTCGTCCTGACCAGCCCCGGCCCCCAGTCCCATTTTGGATGACTGCTCCTCGTTTTCACAGCAGGAAACTGCGCTGGAGGCGGAACTCATTTTGCCCAAATATAGCCCGCTGGTCCGTGACAGAGCGGGGCCGGGGGTGGGCAGGAGCCTCAGAGCAGGAGCCCTTGAAGTCAGCGATGGAGCTTTGGTCCCAGATACACCTGAGCATGGTGGATGCTTGTGGCCTCGAACTGGATGAGCAAGACCCAGGAGGCTGGAGGAGAGCTCCCGGGAGCTAGCGGGGGTGGGGGAGGGGGTCTCCCTAGAGTCAGGCCTCCCTCCCAGCTTCCCGCAGTGATGCGGGCAGGCGGCTTCTCCTGGCGGCTGGGCGAGCCCTGTCCCCAGCAGGAAATGACACCGCAGCAATGGTTAATCCCCACTCGTGTGCAGGAAGACAGGTTAGATGGCGCCGGCAGGCTCCCGCGCAAGCTGGGCCAAGCAAAGAGCAGCGTGACACGTGGGAGCGGAGCTGATTTCAAGGTGGCTGTGGGGGTAAGACGGGGTGACGGAAAGCTCGCCTGGGGCCCGTGACATCGCAGCCCGGGACAGGGATGTTACAAGGAGGCTTGTCCTCCAGGACCCTCAGCAGGACTCGGCTCCACCGAGATGCTCCCCGGGTCTTAGAGCACAAACACCGTCATCTCTCCGTCCCAGGTGACCGGACTCCAAACCCTCGTGACTTTCTGCGACAGCACAGAAAGGAAAAGGGAGGAGAGGTTGTTCAAAGGTGACCTACGGGAGCCCGTTCCGTTCCCAGCTGTGAGCTCACTCTTGGCCATCAGTGTCCCGTGGTCCATCCCTCGTCCCACGCGCTGTCCCTTTGTCCATCGTCCTTGTCCTACACAGTGTGTCCTGCGGGCTGTCCCCCTCTCCCACTGTGTCCTGCCTTCCCAGCCCACACGGTGTCCGTGGACTATCGTGTGCGTTGCTGACTGTCGCTGGGTCCCAGATCACACATCAGAGTCGGCTTTGGCTCCTTTTCTTGCCTTGTGGGGTCACTGGGGAGGAGTCCACACCTGCTGCTGGGTCCACAGGGAGAGACCCACATGGGCTTTTTTTTTTTTTTTTTTAAGATGTTATTTATTTATTTGATAGAGAGAGGTCACAAGTAGGCAGAGAGGCAGGCAGACCACATGGGCTTTAAAGAAGCACAAGAACCATTCTCCTTTGCTGTGTGTCCTTCACTGCAAGTCATCGGCTGGACAGCCTGGCAGATACAGGGAGCAGCCCGGTGCGGGTTCTAGAACGAGGCACGCCTGCCCGGTCCCTGGCTCTTCCCCTCCCAGCCCGGCCCCTTGGCGAGCCCCTTAGTGCTCTGATCCTCCCTTCTCTCCCTCGGCTCCGCGTGAAGGGGAAGTTAATCGCTGCTTCCTCGGAGGGTTGCTGGAGTAAGGAATGACTTCTCCCCGCGCCGGGGCTGACAGTCCTATGGCGTGCTTCCCCGGCGCCTGCCAAGGTTAGTCAGGCCCCCTCGCGCTCTCCCCCCAAACCCGTTGACCTAGGATAACATGCCCGCCCCCCACAGCGGACGCCGGTAACATGCCCGCCCCCCACAGTGGATGCCGGTATTTCTCTTCCATCCATTCATCCATCCATTCCCTCACTCATTCATTCTCTTGCTCCCCCTTTGTTAATGCTCGGAGTTCAGTCTTTGTGCTCCGGGGACGCGAGTGTGGCCACTTGGGAGCTCGAAGCTTCCGGGTGTTCTGAACCTCATTCTCTTTTCACTTTGCCACCAACCCCGGTGATTCTTCGCAACCACCCACGTTCCTACACATACACCTCGTCCGACTTTCTTCCAGACACCAGTCACCCCCAAGGTGTGCGTCGGCTAATATTGCCCCCCCCCCCAGTTGTGGGGGATGGGTGGGGGGGTGGCCACGTCCAGGCAGATGAGCGGTTGTGGCTTCGTGGGACAATTCCTAGGGGACAGATGTCCTCAGGGGCGGCTGCTGGTGCAGGAGTGGAACCCTTCCTGGGGGCTGGCCGGTCCCTGCCACCAGTGGGTGGGGAGGCCTCTGCTTCCGTTCCCCACCCCCAGCCCTGGCAGGCTCCGATTTCTGCTGGTCTCAAGGCATAAAGTGACCCCTTTTTGTTATTTTAACTTGTGGTTTGGGGGCTGCAAATGCTTTCGAGTGCTTTTCCTCTGCTGGGGACATCTTGGGCTTCCTCGTTTCTAAATTCATGCTGGTTTTCTGAAGGGTTGCTGTCTTTTCTGGAGCTGCACATTTTCTCAATGGATTCAATTCTTACTTTGATTCTGTCATTTTAAAAATATGCTGGCATCTGTGCATTGTTTTCAGTCTCAAACTTTTGGCACAGGGCTCATCTTGCTGCTTAAAATCCTGAAAGCATCATTTATGGAAGCCTCTGCTCGTCAGATGTTCTATGTGCTTATAGAGAAATTCAGTCCTCCAGAAGGTAGGCCTTATTACGATTACTAATTCTATGACTAATTACTATGACTAATTCCCCTGCTTCTAGAGGTAGCAGCAAGTCATAGAGGGACCAGTTCTCTGACGAAGTCACTAGGGTGTGAAGTGTTGTGCCCCTCCCGAGGATAGCCACACCCTGGTCCCTGCCACCCAGGAAGGCGTTGGCTAACCAGGCAAAAGGGACTTGGCGGGTGGGATTCAGTCAAGGCTCTTGGGACAAGGAAACCTTCCTGCTCGTCTTGGTAGACCCAAGGCCGTCACAGGGGTCCTTAGAAGGGGGAAGGGAGGCAGGATGGTCAGAGCCAGAGAAGGATATGTGGTGGGAGAGGGAACGGAAGCCTGACCAGACGGGGAAGGATTCTGCGCGGCCGGCTTTAAGAGGAGCTGCCGTGAACCAGGAACGCAGGAGGCTTCTTGTAGACATTGAAAAAGCCCAGGGAAAAGACTGTCTCCTGGAACCCCCAGAAGGAGCACAGCCCTGACAACCCTTGATCGCAGACTTGAGACCTTCAGGGCTACAAAGTAAGAAGATGGTGTTGGGTAAAGCCTCCACGTCTGCGTAACTTGTCACAGCAGCGACAGGACTCTCACGCAGCTACACGACCGTGTGTGGCCCAACGGACAGGGCGCAGGGAGCCAGCCCAAGCTCATGGTGTCCATGGGGCAAACGGCCCCGAGTGAGCAGTGATTGTCCACAGGTCTCTCTGGGCTGCTGGACTCCGAGCCCCCGTCCCCTCCCTGTCATGTCCACTGATGCTTGTTCACTGCCTGAATGTGTGGACCGCTGGGCTAGGGGAGGCGCTTTTAGCCCTGGCTGGGCCTGCAAACCGGAGAACGTGCCTTGGGCTCCGGCCCTCCAGGAGGAACTCAGGGGTCTGGGGACAGATGCGGGACTTGAGAATGGCTCACTGGGGGCGGCCCATGTCTAAGGCCTCCAGAAGTTTCTGTCCTGAGATCTCAGCCATGAGATCGGCCAAGAGATCTCAGATTTTCCAACAGTTCAGTGGAAAATAAGATAAAATAAACATCTTACCAAAAATAATTTGGAAGCCCCCTCTTTAGCTGAAATGTGTCTATTCCAAGCACCGAGGGTTTCTGCAAGGTCATGTGCCTGGGGGCATCCATTCATTCACTCGTTGCTGGGTAGCAGGTGCCAGGACATCTGTCTGTGGGTGGTCTGTACAAAATCCGTCCTCCTGGGGCTTCCTGCCTAGAAGGGAGACAGACAGCCCATCACAGAAATCAATGGGGCTCGGTCACGGGGCCCCGGAGCCAGAGGACCAAGAGTCAGGCTTCTGAATCTCATCTCAACCACTTCCTAGCCTGGGCCTGGCTGAGTGTTTTTACTACTCAGACTCATGTCCTCATCCACAAAATGGGGATGATCACAGGGCCCACCTCCCAGCCCAGGGTTACTGTAAGGGTTAATTGGGAAAAAAAAAAAAAAAAAAAGAAAATATAGAAAATCATGTGCAGAACCCATGATTGCATGGAGAGACAAGAGCTGAGTTGGGTTGAGCAGAAGGAACGGTGTCTGTGGAGGTCCGAGTGACGGTCCCAGGGTGCGTGCAGGGCGGGGTGGGGGGGGCGGCGTTGGGGCTCCCTTGGGAGTTCATAGGAGGTCTAAGCTCTAAAGCATGACCTCATCGGCACAGGCTTCTTCCAAGGTCCTGCTGGGCTTTCGACAAGACCATTCTGGCTGCGGAGGACAAGACTGAACAAGAGGACGAGCTGGGACACAAGAAGGTGAAGGTGGCCCTCACGGGGGTAAGGGCGGTCATGGGGACGGAGGGAAGCAGGTGGATCCCAGATTTGTCCTGAACTTGGTGGAGATGGAGGAGAAGGAGCCTTTGTCAGGGATGCGTGCCGTGTGGGTAACCGGTGGGCGGCACTTCATTTACCAACGTGGGGCGAGCGAGAGGGGAGCAGAACCAGTGGGAAAGCATCAAGAGCTCGGTTCTGGGCACTTTGGGGGATGAGGTTCATGGAAAAGAAGGAAAAGACAATGAGAGGCTGGGGGCTCTAGCGCTTCCAGGACCCATGGCTTAAAGCGTCAGTCCTCGGCGCCCACAAGCGTATGGGACCGGGTGGGAGCGGAGGACGAGATGCCACCTTCGGGGCATCGAAGCCCCCCACATTTGGGGGGGCCTGTGACGTGTTAAAGAGAGGAACACCTAAATAAGACTGTGTCTCGATGTGGCCAGAAGAAAGGAGCAGGGTTAGCCGTTCGCGAGAAGCCTTGGGAAGGAGGCAGAGACAGCTGTGTGTTGGGGACAGTCTTGAACTTTTGAGGGCGCAGATCCCCCAGAACTGTGGAAGGGTCCAGAAGAACTGTCTGGTTGGAAATGGGTCCGAGAGCAGAGGCTTCCTTCCCCGAGGCCCTGCAGAGTGGTGTGCTCGGCCCTCTGGGAAACGGGCAGCTGCCGCGTGTCACACCTCGGGCCCCTCCCCCGTTGCCCTGAGAGAACCCAAGGATCCCCCAGCGGAGGGGCGGCTTTTCCTCTCTCTCCTTTTCTGCTACTTCAAGGACACCCGAGCCCTACGCTGGGAGATGCCGCCAAGTAGAACCTTCTGCAGCGGCTGCCGCCTCCTGTCCCTGCTTTTCCGCCAAAAGGCCCCTTCCCCGGGTGTGGGGGTGCCGGAGCGCATAGTCGAGGTCTCCAGGCCACGGGGTCTTCAGGCGGTTTGCGCGCCCCCTCCCCTCCCTCCCTTTCCTCCCCTGCTCCCCCTTGGCGCTGCTGCTGTGGCTTCCTCCCCCTCCCGCGGGGCCCCTCGGCCCTGGCCCTGCTCCCTGTCCGTGTCCCCCGCTCCCTCCACTTCATCCCCCCGCTTCCCACCCGCTTGGTCACATGGCCACGACGCCCCAGCATGGCAGGTTCCCCACCCGCTGTAGCAATACCGGGAGGTACGCTGTCCCCGAGGGGCTGACAGTCTAGGGGGGAGTACAGGCGGAGCCGGGCGGAGGGACTCTGCGGGCCTGCAGGGAGACACCCAGCGCCCAGAAAGGGGGGAGCTGGGAGGCAGGTGGGGGCAAAGCAAGCAGGTAAGGACGTGACCTCCCCCCCCCCCCCCGGAACCGCTGGATCCGCGCTGACAGGGTGTGACAGAGGCAGGAACGTGATCACGATGGCCTTTCACGAGTGGGTAGACAAATGCAGGTAGAGAGAGGGGGCGGGGGCTGCGGAGCCCGCCCGGGAGGAGGGAGCAGACAAGGCAGGATGGAAGGTGGTGGCCGCTGGAAGGGCCGTGACCTGGGAGCGAAGGCCCTTTAGAATTTGCTCCCTGGGTGGTGGTGGCAGAGGGGAGGGGAGGTGGGCAGCCTGGAGAGGGGTAGTGGGGGGGAGGGTGGAGAGGTCTGGGCTAGAGAAACTGCAGGGAAGGAGCAGCCCCCCCCCCCCCCCCAGGAAAGCTGGTGGGCTGTGGAATAGTGGTTACTGCTCCGAGGGAATGGAAAATTCCAAGAAGGGGCTGAGAGCGTGAGTGCAGCCCCAGGGAGCCTGAGGCCCTGGGGGTCCTGCCCCTCTGCACGCTCCCCCCTCCCTCTGATGGAGGGATCAGTCCATCCAGTTTGCTCCTGGAAGTCCAGGTACAGAGGGAACCAGGCCCGGGCACAGAGGGAGGTGGTGAAGCCTGGGATAGGACGGAGGCTCCTGCCCCTTGGCACCCCTGCCTGTCCACCTGCCCTCGCCCACCAGGCACCTGCTGGGCCTCTACGGCCAAGGTGGGGGCTCCTCTGCCTCGCGCTTCCCTGCGATTCTTCATCTAACACGTGACATGTGGAGCGCCTCTTGTGACCGTGGTGACAGAGGGCAGAGGTGGGGGCTCAGAAGAGCCCGGAAGGCTGTCGGGGATGGGGGTGTATATGCTGAAGAGGGACGTACTCTCTCCTGCTACCCCCATGCCATGGCTGAGGATTACTCGGTTAACAGCTCCTGCCAGCAGGTGGAATGACACTGTGTCTGTCACCCTTGCTCTTCCTCCAGACCCAGTCCCAATGTCCCTTCTCCCGCTGAGCAGCCGTCTCAGTCCTGGGCTTGGGCATGGTGGGCACAGACGCGGTGTCCTTCCGCGATTCTGAGCAGACGCTCCAGTGAAACACCTCCCCAGCCGGCCCCGGGGGTCTGGAGAGGGTGTGACTCAGCCTGGGACGAGAAGGGGCTCCTTGGGGAGAGCTCTCGGGGGCCTGAATGTGTGATGAGCAAGCCCGGCGGGGAGGAGGTATCCCAGGGGGAAGGACAGATACACTTAAGGCGCCAGATCACGGTCTGTCATGCCCAGGTCACACGCCGATCCTGCTGCTTCCAGGGCATGTGGCCAGGTGACCTCTGCCAGCTTCCTCGCAGGAAGGACACATGCCTGGGAAGGCGGGCAGAGGCGATGCCACCACTTCTGAGCCTGGCCCCTGAGTCCTCTCCACTCTCTTTCCCCGACTGCTGGGACCCAGGGTGCCCCCGTGAAGGTCCATAGGGACAGAGTGATGCCTGGAGAAGGCACCCCCAGAACCACAGTTGGCGGCTATGGGAGCACAAGTGAGCGCCAGCCCTCGGGGTTTAGCCGCTGATTTGGGGAGTCCCTGTTACGGTACAGGGGTCGGGGGAGATGAAGGGACAATGGTGACTACTGTGCAGGGTCTGAGGGGTGAGGAGCTGTTCTCTGAACCGGGCAGTGGAGGACCGCGGATCTCAGAGAGCATGTTTGGACTTTGGATTTCGCCCAACGTGGGACCTGCTACTGGCTGTATGTTTGTGTGACTCCAAAATTCATATGTCACAGTCCTCATCCATAGTATGATGGTACTGGGAGGCAGGGCCTTTGGGGTGGGGGGTGAGGTCATGATGGTGGTGTCCTCCTCAATGAGATCAGCACCCTTGTAAGAAGACATCCGAGAGATGACCTCTCTCTCTGCTGTGTGAGGGCCCAGCAAGGAGGCAGTGCCCACAAGAGATGTCTTCAAGAGCTCTCACCCAGGCACCAAGTCAGACGGCACCTTGATCTCGGACTTCCCAGCCTCCGGAGCCACGAGCAAGGAGCGTGTGTTGTTTAAGCCCCCTGTCTATGGCATTTTGTCCTAGCAGCCTGGACTAAGATGGGGATCTTGAAAAGTTACAAGTTAGAGTTATATGGCCAGGACTGAATTTTGAGAAACTATAACTCTATAGTTACAGTCCTGGATATTACTGTATTTATATATATACTATAAATTAAAATAAATATAATTTAAATTAAAGCATACCCAGGTATGGAAACATGCTTCAATCATTAAGCATAATGAGTAGTAGTTTTGACCTGAAAAGATGGCTACAATCTATTAGGTGAAAAAGAAAATGCAGCTTGTCGAGCAGTGTGTATCACCCAGACAGTGGATAGCATTGCCGGCCCAGTTCCGTGCCCCTCCCTAGCCATGCCCTTGTCCTTGCAATTTCAAGGTGCCCTCCCAGCATGGGTGGAGCACACCTGCGTGTCTGTGGACTGGATTTGGGCACGTGATTTACTCTGCCTACAGAATAAGATGGAAGAGATGGTGAATCAGTCCAGACAGGGCTTCCACTGGTGTCTGGTGCCCATGCTCAAGCCACGGGAAGGGAATTCTCAGGTTCGCCACTGGTCCCAGGAGGAGAAGGAGTGATGCCAGACTAAACTCTCCTGCCAAGATCAGCAGAGCCTCTCAGCTGAGCGCAGCCTGGATCAACAGACCTTAGACAACCTACAGTTCACAAAATAAATGATTATTGTTTCAGGCCACTACGTTCTGGGATGATTTGTTACGAAGTGTACTTTTAGCTGACTGGTATCCTATCTATACGTATATTTAAAAATACGGAAGTCTGGATGGTTGACGTTGGAATAATTTCTTCTTTATATTGTCCCTAATTTATTTTAATGAGCAAGCCTTGACTTATAATAAGAAAATGAACAAATTCACACTTTGGAATAATCTGGAGATAACCTAGAAAACAGATTCGTTGGGGAGGGACCGGAGGCCTGGAGGAAGAAGGGGTCCATTCAGGAGGTCCTGCAAGTTTCAACAGGAATGCTGAAAGCCTGAGCGCAGGCAAGGCTGCCCGCTTCGTGACAGCACCCCACGCCTGTGTCATCCCTCCATGACCTTCCTTTTGAAAACCTAGTTTCAAAATGAGCAGTCTCGCTGAAAAGAGGTAATAAGCCATATCCAGAAACTGATGACAGTTCGTGGCTTTTATCAGGAAGCATTTGCAATTCAATGGGGACAAAGAGGTATTCTCCAAAGATGGAATTTTGGGGACTGGGAAGCTGGAAGATGTTTTTGGTCTGGGAGAGAAAGTGCTTCCTTATTCATTCCCGTCCTATTGCACAGACCGAGGCTCCTACTTTCCCTACCACCCACACTGTACCCATGAGCTTCTGATGCTCCTCCAGCCATTGAAAAGCCCAGCATGAGGCACTCGCCTGTGGCACCAGCTAAGTGGGAAGGGAGGGAGAGACATTGTAAGTCAGTATGCACTGAGACAAGATTACAGAAGTCACAGCACACCTAAGCTTTTCATGTCTGGAGCTAGGATATGAGATATAATATAAAGTAACATAATATAGTATATAAAAGAATAATAATATGGTATAATATAATATACCAAGTCAAGAAGAATTTGAGAGATCAAGACTCCAGAGAGAAGGGGACTCATGTTCTATACCTCCTTCCCTCGAGACATTTCCAGATTCCTAAGAAGCATAAAGCAAGAAGCTGAGAAACCAATAGACAGTGATGGTTAACAACTATCAGCATTCTCACAGAACTGGGGAGACAAAAGAAATCAGGGTGACTAAGGCAACCAGGACTTGAGGGTCCACAATTTGGGAATGAAGAGAGGCAGAGAGACACACAGCAGCTGTGCTTCTCAAGTGATTTACTAATTTGTAAGCCACCTGTGCTCAGAGGATGAGAAACTGAGCAGAAAGTGGCTGCCAAGAGCCTGAGAAGGCAATCAGGTATTTTGGCAGTTTCTCAGTGCTGGAAGACAAGAACTGGTGTTCAGGACCCCCAGGGAGGAGCGGTCTGATGAACAACTGAGATTCTTTCCTGGGAACCAACCCTACATGGCTCCACCTGAGGGAAAGTGTAAACTTGAAATAGACCAAGCCTTACAGAAACTGAAATACAGTCTCGAGTCAGTTCCATCCCTAGCTAAGCACCTGCCAAAATCTAAGGCAATTTCTGTCTGGGGGAAGATAAACATCATCCAGAGTCCTTGAAGTTTTTACATGTCTGGCATTCAGTAAGAAATCACCAGCTCGGGCACCTAGGTGGCTCAGTCATTAAGCATCTGCCTTCAGCTCAGGTCATGGGGATTGAGCTGCACATTGGGCTCCCTGCTCAGTGGGGAGCCTGCTTCTCCATCTCCCACTCTCCCTGCTTGTGTTCTCTCTCTCGCTGTATCTCTTTCAGTCAAATAAGTAAATAAATAAAATCTTAAAAAAAAAAAAAATCACCAGGTCTACCAAGAAACAAAAGCAGAAGAAAAAAGTGGCAGTAGAAACAGACCCCCAGATGACCCAAAACTGGAGTCATCAGACACGAAAATCACAATATAAGTGATTCATATTTTCAAGACTAGAGGTGATGGTGGAGAATCTTTAAGAGAGAATAAGAATTTATAAAAGTGGATCAAATGAATATTCTAGAACTGAAAAACTCAATACATAAAACTAAGAACTCAGTAGATGGGTTTAGTAGCTAATTGTTAGTAGCTGAAGATTGATGAGCTGGAAGACATCTTTGCATTATATATCCAGGGAGAGAAAAGAGAATGAAAAACCTAAGAGAAGAGTGCATGGGACACCTGGGAGGTGGTGAAGGGTGCAGCATGTGGGATCGAAGTCCCACCGGAAGTCAGACGAAGCGACGTCATGTGCCACCCAAAGTCGTGCATCAGAGGGGATGCCACTCCCTGCTCTCTGACTCTCAGCTCCCAGAACTGGAGAAAATAGACATCTGTGGGTTCAGCCCCCCCAGTCTGTGGCATTTTGTTAGAGCAGCCCGAGCGCAGACCCTCCTGTAGAAAGGAAAATAGATGGTTCCTTTTTCCTTGACGAATTGCCTTTTGGAAGAGTTGCTTCCTATCTTCCAGCCGCACTGGCCTGCGGGATTCTCCAACATCCCAAGCTGTCCCCTCTGCCTGGGAACAACTACCCCAGCCACCTGCGTGGATCCTTCCTTCCTCCTGCGGCCCCTGCTCAGGCATCCCAGGACTGTTCATGACCACTGTAGAACACCTGCCTTCCCCGTCGCCATGAACACCCTTCCTGCCTTCTTGTTCTTCAAAGCACACGTCTCTCCCCGAGACACCCTATATTTGTTTGTGATCAGCTCTCTTCCCAGGAGTGAGTTTCTATGACTGAGCAATTTGTTGTGTTCATTGTTCTACCCCAATAGGGGTTTGAGATATGTTTATTGAATGAATGGATGGATGGATGGATGGCCCATTGGATGGCAGAGCAAAGGATGGAAAAGAGCCTGGGTCCTTGACGGCATCACTGATCTGCGGAATCCCTTGGTCCTGGAGGTCGTGCAGGCTCGTTCCCTCATGGGGGCTCTCCCATTAGAGGTAGGAGGGATTGTTACCCCTCCCCTCCTTTTTCTTCCTCGAACGTCCCACACTCACGCTCAGCTTGCCGACGTCTGCTTGGAGTGTGGGCTTTCCAACTCTTCTTGCAGTAAACACGCGCTGACCGTTCTGACAGTTCCAAGTGGCCCGGCCTCCCAGACCACACATCTTAGTTACCTTCTTCCCCACCGTCCCCTTCACGACACGTGCTATTATCTGAACCCGTCACACTCATAGGCTTGCTTGGCGGCTCTGTGTCCTCTCCCTGTCCCCGTGCTCCCTAGGATGCAGTGAAACCCCATCAAACCTCTTCTCACCAGTTCCTCAGGACCTAGAGGTGCTCCTGGCATACAGTCGTTGCTCAATAAATGTTGGTAAACACGTGGATCTCTGTTCTATCGAAAAACGGACAAGCCCAGAGTGGTTAAATGACATATCCCAAGCCGTACTCTCAATATCGGATTTGAGACCTGATGCCAGGGCTTCCTTCATGGAACCTAACTGCTTCCCCAAAAAGACAAAAGAGAAAAAAAGAGAAGTAAGAAGTAAGATGAGGGAGTTCTTACGCTCCCGAAATTAAAAAAATAATAATAATAAAATGGGAGGAAATGTTTGCTTTGCTTGGTGCTAAGAAGTGAATTGTAAAACTGTGTCCATTATATAAATTTCTTTCATAATGCTTTATGCTAAGGATTATGGAAATTCGCAAGTGTGGGGTTGGAAGGTACCTTAAGATGCATCTAGTGTAACTGAGCTTTAATCTCTTCCCCAGCAGGCGGTGCAGCGAGGAATTCCTTGCTTTGAATCCGCCCTAGCGAGAAGATCAAGGCTGTTAAATTGTAACCCAAATAAAAGTCAATGACTCAGAGTAGGAGCCTGGGGGGCCTCTCACAAGTTTTAGGCACGAACCTCAGGGATGCTGGGCGTCTATTTTGAATAGTCAGGGTCTGGTCTTCACTATTTCCAGTGCTAGAGAATGTTCCAGAAGAGCGAGTGAGCTGGTAATGGATCTCCAAAGAGGCCAGGTGCCCGTGGGGTTGGTCCCTGAGCCCGGGGTTCGTCTTTCTTCACCTTGCAAGGAGCTATTATGGCCCCAGTCCTCACTGGGCCCTGGAGAAGGGACAAGCGCCTGTCACTGTCTTCAGCTGATCCGGGAGTCAGCCCGCCGTCGAGTCAGGAATAACCAGCACCAGGCAGTGGGAAGGCTTCTGCCGGCTTGTGAGGGGCCCGCAGTGACTAAGACGCGTGAAAATAGCAGCTGAAAATGTCACACCCACCTCCCACCTCTCCAAGAGAAAAATGAGCCATTGGCCCGGGAGAAGGAGGTCTGTGAGCCAAATGAAGAAGCAGCAGTTTATTTGTGGCCAGAAGCGAGGCTTCCCTTGCAATGGATGTCGCTGGTGACTGTGTGTGTTGTCCCCCCCACAAACAGATCCCTGGCCGGATCTCTGTGAATTGAGTCCTGTCGGTTCCAGTTTGCCAGGCGGGGGGCAGGGCAAGGGGAGCCCTGGCTCGAGTTACAGGCAGGTCAACCGTATAAATGGAATGAGCCACGCGCAACCCAGCAGCCTTCGAGCCTCGTTTATCCAGAGGGTAAATTATCCAGAGGAGATCATTCCCGCCTTCCAGTGCGGATGTGAGATTTTGTAAGGAGCAAAGTGTCCATCAGTTTCCGCCCGCTTGCCTGCACGGCACCCCCTGATCACAGGTTGTTCTGGCCTTCTTGGGGTCTTATCTGATGAAGGGGATTGGGGGACCACGCCGTCCCTCATGGGGCGCTGGCATTTGTCCTTTGGTCCCCACCCCCCATGGGAACTTACCGGCACTCGCTCCCTTGGGTCTGCCAGCAGCATCACTTACGACCCTCACGGAGCCCAAAACACGGCCTCCTGACAGCCACAGCTGGGGCTCTCCGCAGGGCAGGGCACCCTGACCAGCACGGACCTTAGTCATGGTCAAGCACCGAGACGTAGTAACTGATTCAGAGCGGGAAGCAGGGTCAGCTGCTGTTGGCTCCACCGCGATGCACGGGGAAGGAAGACAGAGATCCTTGCCCTCCCCGCCCCGCCACCCCCTACCCCCAGGGCAGAGATGAGTTCTCTGAGTGCCTCACAGTCACCCCGACTGCACCCTGCCACCTAACCTCCCTCCCAGGGAAAACCGGAAGGTGTGGGCTGGGCCCCAAACACTGCGGTTCTGGTCGTTAGTTATAAGCCTTTAAGACCAGTCCTACTTGGAACAGGAATGATCCCCAAGGAGGCAGATGTTGTCTGGTGAGAAAACAATACGGCTCTTGACTTGACAGGAGGGGGGACAGGAGAGGGGAGGGGGGCGGATCTGGGGTTAAGGATCTGGGGTTAAGGACGCGGCTGGTGCTCTCCGGTCAGAGCGAGGACCAGGAGGCTGATGATTGCTGGTACTTACTTAGCTCTTGCTGTGCGTCAGGCAGGCTCCAGGTGCCTCCCTGGGCTCTCTCAGTCTGATTAAGGACGACCCCGTGATCTCCGTATCTGCCGTGATCCCCCTTCCGTCGACCCGGAAGCTGGAGCTCAGGGATGTGAAACGTACAGCCCAGGCGCGTTTCTGCTCGGCGGCGGCGGAGTCGTGTAAGAGTGGGGCTGGGGGTGTGATTGCGCGTGTGCGCACGCGGGACCGGGAGCCCGTCATCACTTCTCGATGTCCTTCCCCTCCACAACCGCAGTCTGCACGACAGAACTGATGGGAAAATGCACGTATTTCTTTTGGATTTACATATCTGATCAATAAATGACTCCCGATCTTCGGTTCTTCTGACTGTCACGTTGCCGTACTTTGCTTCGTAGTTACTGGATGCATAAAACAAAACAAAACAAAACAAAAAACCCCAAATCCAGCCCTAGAGATCCAGGGATCCTACACAGACACAGGGTCACCCGGGGCAGGGGCTTGGGAGACCGTCTGACCCAGTGCCTCTCTTACTTGCGGCTTGGGAAGCGGGAGACCACCAGGAACCAGGGGAGCTGGCGAGGCCAACCCATGGCCCAGCCACAGCCAGAGCCCCCGGCAGCTCTTCTGTGACCTCTGGGGACCGCCCACTGCCCCTCTCGCACCCTTCAGAGCTGACCTTCCCCTCCTCTGTAGAAACTGCTGTCTGGTCCATTGCTGATGATGCCTAAACTTACCCCAAATCCATCCACTCAGACCTCTCCATGCACTCGTGGGAGAGACCCTAGAGCCCCACACAAACAGTTGACTCCTCCCCACCACCAAAATGTCCCTTCATCCTAAGGCTCCCATGTGACCCACCAATGGCTTGATTGCCCTTGATGGAACCCCAGCGCCACACTCCACCCTCCTCTCTCTCCTCGGTGCCCTCCTCTGCCCTCCCACCGCGTCCTCCAGCAGCATCTGCCTCTCCATGGTCCCCTCCAGTCCATGTACCTCTCCGAGCTGGGAGAGCTCCCCAAGCCTCGCTAGAAATGTCCCCATTAGGCTGGGATTTTAGGTCCATCCTCTGGGATGTCTCTGTCCCTGCTCCTGGTCGGGGTCCTGGGGAGGACAGGAGATACAGAGAGATTTTAGAACCCTAACTCCCGGACCACCACCCCCTACCACCCCACCCAGGGGCTTGGCTCACACATGGATGGGGGAGATGGGGAGGCGGGGGCCACTTGGGCGCAGGTCTCTGACTCTGAGAGCCAGATGGGTGGGTGGCACCCCCATTCTTGGGTGCAGGACTTTTTCGCAAGGACAGATTCCGTCTGGGCACTTGGATTCTGAAGGTCTGCGGGCACCGTGGCTTGAGATTTTCTGTTGACCGCTGGTGTAGCATTCTGTAGGTTTTCAAATCTCAGATTCCGAAGTCTCTGGTGGTGGTACACCTACAGAGCCAGGAGAAGCTAGAACTTTATACGCAACCGGTGATGAAATCTTCATGTAATTCCAAGGAGACCTAAATATACTCACGACACCACAGATGAATCCCCCAGAAATGATGTCAAGTGAAAAAAACCAGGCACAAAGGAGTCTGGACTGTAGTATGTCATTGATGTGAAGTTCCCAGAACAGGCAGAAAGTATTTTTTTTTTTTTTAAGTAAGCTCCACGCCCAGCATGGAACTCCACACCGGGCTGATCCCCGAGATCACGACCTGAGCTGAGATCAAGAGCTGGACGCTTAATGGCCTGAGCCGTCCAGGCGCCCCCAGCAAACTCGTGCTCAGGGATAGAAACCAGAGCAGTGGTTGGCTCTGCAGGGGTGGGGGAGTGGGGAATGGAAGAAGCGGGAGGGAATTTTCTGGGCTGCTGGGAATGTTCTAGATCTTTATTGCTTACCTGGTACATACACCTGTCAAAACTCAGAGACCAGTACTCTCACATTCTGTGTCTTTCACTGCCTGTTGATAACTTGTATTTATTTATTTATTTATTTATTTATTTATTTTGATAACTTGTATTTAAAAGATAAAAAACAACAGCTCTAGGGACCCCTCCTCTCTGTGTAAACGTGTCCCGTGAAGGGGAACCCAGTGCCTGCTTCGTAAGACACGGCCCGGTGACAGCAGGAGGACCCCTCTGGTATGCTCCCAAGGGGGCCTGGCCGGCTCCTCCTTTGTGGCCGCCACCCGTCCAGTCTTCCAGGGGCCGGTGACCCAGGGCTGCTGGGTGGCCGCGGGACTAGCACTGGGACGGACAGGTGACCGGGGCTCGGGTTTGGGGGAGTGATGCCCCCGTGTGGGACTCTTACTGTCAACAGCTTGCACTATTTATAGGTTGCTGATGTCTTCCGTGCGGTGATTCATCGCTTCTACTTAAATCCGTCAGTATCTTTAGAACACAAAGCGGGGCATTAAAAAACGCTCTGCAAACGGGGAGGGAAAGCGGGCCGAGGGCCTGGTGTTTACAACCCAGACCAGGAACCAGCAATTCGGAGTCCTGGAGTTTCTAAGTTGGAAGTTCAGGGACTGCTGAACCTCCCCCCCAAACACGCGCAACAGTGTGCGCACGTGCACACACACATACCCACACACTGATCTCTCTTGAGGTGACCACACACGGGATACAGCTTATTCGGTGGCTCTCCTCAGCAATCGTAAACTTTTTCTTGGAGGGAGGTGTGATCTGGGCAACAACCAAAAAAATGTAGATAAGAAAATCCTCAATGTGTAAAGCAGTGTCACGGCAGACCGACACACCCAGGACGACCCCCGTGGGCCTCACATATCTAATTCCCTCTCCTCGGGTGTTGCACACCTTGTGTCTTGCTTCTCACCAACAGAACATGGCAGGGGTGACACATGTCACTCTGTAACTGGGTTATGTCATTTGACATGTGCATCCCCTCACAGCAGATGGCAGCAAGAGATCCCGGCTTGGAGGGATAGGGACGTGCAAGGGGCCTGTGGTCAGAACTGCGGGGACCTCTGGGAGCTCAGAGTGGCCTTCCAGCTGACACCCAGCAAGAAAGCTGATCCCTCAGTCCTGTAAGTGCAAAGCACCGAACAAGCCTGGAAGGGGAACCCGGGGTCCGATGAGACCGCAGCCTGGTAGACAGTCTGATGGTGGCCAGTGAAGCCTGAGCAGAGGACCCCTGAGCCGCTGACTCCTGACCCAGAAAAGCCGTGAATCAAAGGCCAGTGTTATTCCTACTGAGGTTGTGGGATCAGATACACAGCAAGACAAAGCTGGAGTGAGGGCTTCGCTGCATTATACCAGGGGAATCAATACCCTTTTCTAAGTCTGTGTCCGTGGAGACCCCTGGAGGACACACAGGAAGCCGGTGAGAAGGTCCCGCCGTGAGAGCTGACCAGCGGCCGCCGGGGCTCTGTCCCTGTACCTCGGCTCGCTCTGTGGTTTTGAAACATACAAATGTGGAACCCCACTCAGAAAGTGACCGTCAGGGACAGCTAATAGTCACTGGGGACTCTTTTAGGCACCGTGTATGAAAGAACTCGGTTAGCCCTTGCCACTCCTCCCCGTGGGAGGTGGGGACAGCTGCCCCTTGCATTGGACAGACAGGGAAACTGAGGCCCATACACTTACATGCTTAGTGTGCTTGGGCTCACAGAATCCCCCAGAGCTGGGATGCGGGTGAGCCCGCAGAGTTCCGGGCCAGAGCCCTTCCCTGCTCGGCCCCCATTGGCAGGGTCTCAGGGGGCAGCAAAGCTGCAGGTGCCCAGAAAGCTGCTGTTGTTGCCGGAAGAGCAGGAGCCGCCCCGGGGGCTGGGGATGGGGCATGACGGGGCTGCTGGCTAATCCCCCATCAGAGAGCTCTGCAGACTCCAAACCTTAGAACCTGTCGTTAACGCCCACCAGTCAGGCCGGGAGGAGGCTCCTTTACGTTCTGGACACTTGTTGGCTTGACCTCTATTTTTTTTTTTTAAGGTTTTATTTATTTATTTGACAGACAGAGATCACAAGGAGGCAGAGAGGCAGGCAGAGAAAGGGGGGAAAGCAGGCTCCCTGCTGAGCAGAGAGCCCGATGCGGGGCTCGATCCCAGGACCTTGAGACCAGGACCTGAGCCAAAGGCAGAGGCTTCACCCACGGAGCCACCCAGGCGCCCTGCCTTGACCTTTATAATTGACATTCTTTGCCATAGCACCTGCTCCTGTCCCCTTCACCCATTCCTGAGTCTCCTTGATTGAAAATTCCAATGGAAAATACTCCTTTGGTTAAAAAAAAAAAAGTTCTTTAAAAAGGACTTTACGTATCCCATGAAGATGGAGACATTTCTAACCCTGTTTACATATAGGAGATGGGTTTCGTCAGCAGGCTCTCAAGTTTCTATATGTCATTATATTATTTTTGGAGGGCCATATGCAAGGATTGTCTCATAGGCACCATTTCTGATCTCAGTGTGTTTTTCTTTGGTTAATAAAAACCACGGTTTATAAATCAGGCATATGAAGATGGCAGGGTGAGACCGTGATAAAATCCACAGCTTATGCCTTCATGTTTTTTTCTTCTCTCTCTCTCTCTCTCTCTTTTCTTTTTTCTTTTTTTTTTTTTTTGGTCTGATTTTCCTGAGGAGACAGCTCTCCAAACAGCATCTTTAGGAGACTGGAGACCTGTGTTCCTGCTCGTGTCACTCTCGTGCCCAGACACACCTGCAGAATGTTCCCACTGTTTCATGCGTCTCCCGACAGCGAAGATTCCTCCTTCCAGCATCCCCGACCGATGTGATCTTCATCTTATTCCTCTTCTTGTTCCCTTCCCCGTCCTGTGGTGGGGCATCTCGAATAATGATTACAAGGTCAGCAGAGCAGAGGGGTCCAGGGTCCAGAGACACTCCTGGGTTTGCCACTCTCGTTAGCTGTGTGTCCTCGGGTGGAAGCTAAACCTCTCTGATGCTTACGTTCCTCACTGTCCGTGGGATCATGTCTACATCTGCACAGCACTGCTGGGATAGATGAAATCTTTTTTTTTTTTTAAATATTTTGTTTATTTATTTGAGAGAGAAACAGTGAGTGTGCAAGCAGGGGGAGGGGAGGAGCAGAGGAGAGAGAATCTCAAGCAGACTCTGCGAGCTCGGAGCCTGACGTGGGGCTCGATCCCACGACCCTGAGATCCTGACCTGAGCCAAAATCAAGAGTCAGACGCTTTACAAACCAAGCCCCCCGGGCGCCCCTGGGATCGACGAAGTCTTTCCAGAGGACGGCCGCTGGACAATTGTTGTGAATAGTTGTGAACCAGCCCTCGACCCAGAGAGACTAGACTTGGGGTGAGCCTCCTCCATTGGATTGTCAGCCTGCCTGGTAGGTCGCCAGGAGTCATTCTATGCGAAAAGAACAGGTGGCTCCGGGCAGCCGCACACCAGCCCTGAGGTCGAACCCCCTGTAGGCCTGCAGAGCGGGAGTCCTTCCTTCCGGATCGATACTCGTGCATCTGTCAACGCCAAGGTCTGCTGAAGGAAATCCCAGGTGTTCAAGCCGTTGCAAGGTTCCGGTCACTGGCTGCAAAGGCGAAGGCTGAAAGGGTTTGCAGAGAAAACACCGGTAGCTACTATCCCGTCTTGCTGTGTGCGTAAGGGGTGGTGGAAAATTAAGGCCGAGATGGGAAACGCGTACAAGCACACGGAGACCCCCACCTGCTCCACGGGCAGCTCTGGGCGTCTTTGGGCCAAGAGGCCGGGAACGAGTCAGTACGGGGCTAACCCAGGCCCTCGGCTGGGTGATGGCTTCGCCCGTGTGTATGTTGGTCGACTGCGTGGCCTTCCGGGCTCACAGGGACTGCCTTCTTGCCACAGCCCTGACACACAGGGATGGCCCCCGGGCCTGGAAGTGTGTTCTGTGTCCTGCCGCCCTCGCCATCCGCAGGGCGACCACTCGCCCCAGTTACCTCCCTTCTCTCCGGGGCTAGCAGGATTACCTGGTCACCAGCCCCTGGTGGATACAGGAAGAGGGGCCCTGCCACTGAGTGGTGATGTGTGACCCGGGCCTTAAAGGCAGGTAGAGGAGCGCTCGGGTGGCTCAGTGGGTTAAGCCTCTGCCTTCAGCTCAGGTCATGGCCTCAGGGTCCTGGGATCAAGCCCTGCATCGGGCTCTCTGCTCAGCAGTGAGCCTGCTTCCCTCTCTCTCTCTGCCTGCCTCTCTGCCTGCTTGTGATCTCTGTCTGTCAAATAAATAAATAAAATCTTAAAAAAAAAAAATACAGGCAGGTAGAGGTTGTCTGGGCAGAAGAAGGGGAAGGAAAAAGGAACAAACACCATGAGGCACGAGGGAGAAAGTGCAGAGACCTGGCAAATTAGAGGCAGTTGCAGAAAGCCAGGAGGCATATTCGGGGACCAAGAGGTTGGAGAGTTGCCAAACCCAGAAATCAGGGCCCCTGTTAGTGGGCTCAGCATACGGTGGGGTCTGACATCCCCCGAGACCAGCAGCATCTCATCCAGCCACTGACCGATGCCCTTTGCTCCCTGAGCAATGGAACAGCTCAAGGGGACCACAGTCAGGTCCGAACGGGGGGGGGGGGGGGGCGGTTTGGGAGGCCCCGCCCCACCGCGCACCTGCCTCTCCCGCGTCCAGAGGGCTGCAGCCAGCTCTGCGTCTCCCTGCGTTTTACACTGAACGTGTGTCCTTTGCTCTCCTTTCGGGTCTCTCTTTCCCTCGGGGACGTGGCAAAGCGGAGGCCCCTGGGGTGTTTTTATTTTCCTGGAAGCCGAGGAAACTAATGAGTGCTATGTACTCCAGTGGGCGATCTTTCTAAAAACCCCAACTGCGTTATTTAAAAACCAATTTCATTTCCTTTTAAACATGACAAAGTCACTGGTCTTAATTCAAGGACTCTGGCCTCTAAGGTTTGGTATAACAGATGGGTTGTGGGGAGGGAAAAGAAGATGCATTTGGGTGTCAAAGACACACAGGGAGACCGCTGGTGGGTGGGGGGAGCTCTGAGGGACTCCAGGGTTAGTCTCCAGTTAAGGAACCATTTCTGATGTTCCCTTTGAGCAAAGCCTCCCGCTGGACCAGAGCCGTGCGGAGGGATGTGTGGGCCACGGAGCTCCTGGGGATTATTGCAGGAGCCCCGTCTACACGTTCCCAATCCAGCAAATGCTCCCTGGGGCTCCTCTACTCCTTACTACGCGGTGGGGGTGGGAGCGGGATGGAGTCTGGGTCACAGCCAGGTCCATGAAATGATCTGGACTCTCAGGATCTTTGAATCCTGGACTCAGAAGTCAGAGCCCGTCCTGTCTCGTGCCCTCTTGAACGCCAGCCCCTGGCAGGGCCTTATAGGTGCTTGTGAGACCAGGATCCGGGCTTATCCCCTCCATGGACACTCTGAGTGCCCCTCTTCCCCAGCACCCCTGGCTGTCCACCACGCCGAAGACCAGAACCCAGGATCTCCCTTGCCAGCACTGCCCCCCACCCGACTCCTACAGCCCCGATCCGATGTCTTCTGGGCTGAGCTCCCGAACGCCAAGCCCCGTTCCGATGGCCTGTGCGCCTTTTCCTCCTTTTGCTCAGAATGACTCTCCTCATCTTCTCATATTTCCAATCTCAGTTTAAATGAGGCTTCCATGGGGAGCCCCTCCCTGATCCCCGGGTGAGAGTGGGCCCCCCCACCCCCGACCCCGGCCAGGGTTACAGAGCCTCCAGGGGTCCACGGCCTGGTGTAGCCAGCTGTGCCCTGGTGGGGTGATGGGAAGGAGGCACAGGGCGTCCGCGAGTGCTGAGACCTCAAAGGTGGCCCGAGGAGGTGGACACGGGGGCTGGTGCCCGAAGAGTGGCTCTGAGTCGGCTGAACAAGAAAGAGTGTTAGAGGCAGAGAAAGGGCAGAGGGTAAGCAGACCGTACGCAAGGAGACTCTCCATTTAGGGCTGGTCTCAGGGTGCTTGGTGGGGAGCAGGGGGAGATGGCAGAGGGCTGGGTGGGTGTACTGGGACCAGGGTTCATTCAATAAGGCATCACGGAGAGCCTTTGACGCACCAGGCTCCCGCCCTGGTCAGCCGCCCCTCCCGAGGGTGCAGGTATGAGCAGAGGACAGACAGTGTCCCTGGGGTCCCCGCAGGGAGATGCCCATCGGGGGAGGGGAGACCGGCCGCTGGTGCAGGGAGCTGGGGAGACGTCCCCCAGGAGGCAGGAGGATGAGCGGGCGCCCAGAAACCTGGAGTGGGTCCTGCTGGAGACGGGATGGGCTGCCTGTGGGGGCCGGGGAGGAGCCAGGGTCCTGCCCCTTGGGACTTTGCCTTAAACAACCAGGCCACGGTGGCCTATGAAGCAGCGGCTTGGAGGGAAGGAACTGGGACTGAGCCTGAAGGGCCGCTGGGGAGGGCTGGCCATAGCAGCTGGTGGACGGCGCAGGCCTCTGGGACCGCTCCAGGGCTGCAGGGTGTGGGAGCCACAGGGAGGCCACAGGCTGGCCAGTCTGGCAGAGAGCAGAGGCTCGGGCTGGGCGGGCAGAGGGAGTCCCGGCCATGGAGCTGTGGCACCAGGGAGACGGGGGTCCCAGAGCCAGGAGGGAGAGGAACGGGGACAAGGCCCCGACGGCCCGGAAACGCTCTTTATCTTCTGCAGTGTCACGGTGTGGGGGTCTTCCCTGACATCAGCTTTCCCTCCATACATTCCTGGACTGGAAGGGTTTTTTGGGGGGTGGGCAGGGACCCATCCACGTGAGGGGACAGCAGTGATGACTAATCGTATCTATTCCCTGCACTGTCCTGACTGCTATCCGCCCCCCTCCCCGCATCCCCCGACCGCCTCTCGGAGGCAGGTGTGCAAATATGCTCCTTGGACCGTTGTACGGATGACGAAACCGAGTCATCGAGAACGTGGGGGTGGTCCCGAAGCCACACAGCAGGACCGGAGCACAGAGGAAAGGTCTCCTGAGTCCGGATCTAGTTCCCCAGCCACTGCTCGGCCACGGGGCCGGCCAGGGGGTGCCTGAGGGGCCTCATCAGCTTGTGCTGGGAGCGCATGGCAGGAGCTCCGAGCCCGTCATCTCAGGGTGCCAGGCGACAGGCGACACACGGGCGTGTCCACTGTGCACCCTGTGAACTGAGGCTTTCACGGCACCCGCCACACGCTGCTGTCCGGCGGGAAGGAGACTGCACACGGGGCCTCGGGAGGAAGAAGCTGGCTCTGCCTGCACGTTCCCGCCTCCGGGCAGAGCTACATCTTCTCAGGGAGTCTCCCCCCCTACAACCCCACACACAGTTTCCCCGCGAATCTAACCTGCAGGAAGCCTCTAGGCGGTTTCCGCCTCGCCCTGGACCCTGCCCCTGCACACCCAGAAACCCGTTCCCTCCACGGGAAGAAAAAGGGCACCAAATTGAGATGAGATGTGCTTTTGCCGTCCTTTGAAACTTACTTCCCGCTGCAAGTTAATCTCGATTGATCGCCCTTTCCAGGGCAAGTAATTCGCGCTGGGAGTCAGCGGCCGCGTGAGCTGTACCTGAGTTACCATAAATGACTTCGAGCTTTCTTTCTTTTTTTTTTTTTTTAAAGATTTTTATTTATTTATTTGACAGAGATCACAAGTAGGCAGAGAGGCAGGCAGAGACAGAGGAGGAAGCAGGCTCCCTGCTGAGCAGAGAGCCCGATGCGGGACTCGATCCCAGGACTCTGAGATCATGACCTGAGCTGAAGGCAGCGGCTTAACCCACTGAGCCACCCAGGCGCCCTGACTTCGAGCTTTTACAGCGCGCCCCTTTAGCTGCGGAGCTGAAAGAGCTCAGAACCCTTAGAATGATTGTAATTACGCAACTGTTTGGTTTGTACTAATGATGTTCTGGACTTTTCACATCATTCCAGTCTGCTACTCAGAAAACCTCGGCAAGCCAGGAATTATGAGCCTCATTGAGTGGGGACGGGGAGAGAGAGATCTTCATTAGGGAAGTACATCTCAGAGAGGTTAAGTAACTTACTCAAGCTTGCACAGCCGGTCAGATCTGACCTAAGATTCGAAGTAGGCCTGTCTGACTGCGCTTCCTTCATTGCCCAGGGAAGCTCCGATTCAAGGACGCGGGAGCCAGGGAAGACCTGAACCTTTCCCCCACCCCTCTGGTTTTGTAGGTGAGCACGCCAGCCCCCCAAGGGGGATGGGGACCGCTGCAGACTTCTGGGAAGGGAGGATGGGGTTCGTTTTCCTTGCCAGGCTGTGCGGGTGACTGAGGGGAGGGGGATGTCTGTGCTTGGGGGGGGGAGCAGAGAGGAGGGAGAGGGGAGGGCCAGCGGGGGTCAGGCTGGACCCAGATGGGCCAGAGACTCACGTGCAAGGGTGGCAAGGAAAAGGGGCGTGCCTGGAAGGGGACAGGCTGCTGCCAGGCTCAGAGCAGCAGAGAGTCGGCTGGCGGGGGCCCCAAGGCACTGTCCCGACAGCCTCTGCCCCCGTACAGCGCCCCTTCCGGATTCCAGCTGACTCCCTGGCCTTGATGTTGGCGGTGCTCGTAGCTCTTCCAACGGGCGAGATCCTTCGCTGATTCAGCTCCCCAGCTCCCCTCCTGTCAGCTTTGGGCTTTCATTCCAGGTTGCCCTGGACCAAGTGCCCCCCCAAATCCCCGCCAAGCCCCAGAACCTGTGAATGGGACCTTATTTGGGAAAAGTCTTTGCGGATGTAACTAAGTAATGATCTCAACATGGGATTGGCCGAGGGGGCCCTAGAGGCAATGACAGAGAGCCCTTAGAAGGGACACAGAGGAGAGACGTATGGGGGGAGGGGGTGAAGAGGGGGAAGAGGTGGGGCGGCCGAGGCAGAGACGAGCGTGAGGCGGGAAGAACAAGGAAGGACCCCTGAGAGCCTTCAGAGGGAGCGCCCACTCCCTCTGCCCACATGGGACCCTGCCCGGATGGCACAGCTGGCACGGTCAGTCCCAGGCATTAAAAATGTGGAGGATGAACCCCAAGAAGGGCAGTCTCCCCCCAAGGCAGGGGCCCCATTTGCCCAAAGGACCTAAGGGCGCCCAGCACGGACCCCGAGCCTCCATTCCGTCATCTGTCAGCTGGGAATGATCACACCCACAGGACTGTGTCACCGAGCAGGGCAGCTACGATTCCGAATGCCAGACCGCGCACCGTCACTCCGGCCCGCTGTCCACAGGAGATGCCCTGGCTAGGAGATGGTGTTTCCATTCGTACCCACAAAGGGATGTGAACATCGGTTCTGGAAAATCAGTAGGACAACATGGAGTAACGAAAAACAACAACAAAAAAGGCAACTCCATGGCTCTTCTGACAAGCATGGACACGTAGCGGCAAGTGGCAAGGATTCTTTCCTAGAATCTTACAATTTCTTTCTACGGTTTTGCTGGGGACTGCACCAAATTTCCTCGAAGCTCTTTCCAGGAGTTTTCGTGGCAAAATGGGGGTGGGTTTGTTCACTGCCGGAGTGACGGGGGACCAAGGGGAGCCCTCCTAAGCCCAGGGTGGAGCTGGCAAGGACGCGCTCAGCAGCGTCTCCGCAAGCAGCAGCCTCTCGGCTCTCCTGGGGGGCCTGGGACCCCTGACGGCCATCGTCTGTGATGGAAAGTGCCCGAGGAGAGCAGGATCACCGAAGCACAGGACGGACACCCCAGGGCTCAGCCCAGCCGGTGTGGATGAAGGGGCAGCACCCCGGCTCTGGGTAGGTCCCTCACCTACCCTAGGTCGACCACCTGCAGGCTTGTCCCTCTGAAAGGAGTCGAGTGGGAACCCCAGAATTAGGCTTTGGGGGCGCTGCCAGGGCCCTGCTTCCTGGGCTCGCCTGCCTTCTCCGTAGGGTTCGCCTACCCACTCCCTAGTTGGAAAGATCTAGATGCTTAGAGCAGGCGGGCCACATGGGAGCCTGGCAGGGAGTTTCCAAGTGCCCCAACCTCTTGGGAGGGGACACCCCACTCCCATCCAAGCTCCTTTGAGCCCATGTCTGGTCAACCACTCGTGTGGGCAGAGGGAAGGCTCTTTGGAAGAAGCAGGACAGAGCGGCCCTGGACCCACACCCCTCTGGGTCCTAGCCCCAGAGTTCTTCCTGGCCCTAGGCTGGCAAAAGGTCTAGGATTCGGGGAGGGGGTGGTCCAAGCCACTCTCCCTCTAGATGAGCGTGGGCGGTAGAGTCACACATCTCCCCAGGGCAGGGTGCTCTGACCCCGCCTGAACTTCTGTGTGTCTTGGCAAGTGCTGGGGGGAGAGGAGCTCCCACCCTTGGCTGCCCTCGGGCTTCATCGGTAAGCTGGGAGTCGTAGAGCACACCCTTCTGCAGAGCTCCCTGGGCTTCCACAGGCTTCCATCCTTCCTCCGTTCCTGTTCTATCAGGGGACAGACAGGGCACGTTCCATGCTGACGTCCCCTGTCCTTGCTGAGGGCACCGGCTCAGGGACCCGGGCTGGAAAAGAGGGAGCCCCGGTGCTGGGGCGCACCCTGCCAGCCCCTTGGAGGGTCCCAGAGAGGACTCCCCCGCCCCTTGTTCGCCCTGGTCTGGGAAGGAAGGCGCAGGCCAGAGTGAGCAGGGAAGGAAGGCCCTGTTGTCTCTGGGACGTGCTGCCCCACCAGCACGAGGGGACCCAAGCCTTCCCCGACCCCTCCACCACCTGCGGGCAGGAGAGCTGGACGCAAAGAGAGTGGGGCGCCCCCAGACCCACTGCAAGCCATTCGGACCCAGGCCAACGCAGAGGAGCAAGGGGACACCAGCGGCGGGGACCAGAGCCCCCCCGGCGAGGTGGGGAGGAGTCCAAAAGGCTCAGAGTCGTGCAGGAAGGAAGGTGGGGTGAGGAGGTGAGAAAGAGGGTCTCCCGAGTCCCCTGTGCTCACACGTACACGCTCTGTCCGCTTACTCCTCCACCTCGTGCTCCAGGACCACCGAGCTCTGGGGCGCCGGACCCCGCGTCAAGGACGCCGCCCTGTGCCGGAGCCCTGTGGATGGTGGGGGTACAGGTGACGGGGCGGGCCATGGAGGGGGTGACCAATGCCACACCTGGGGTGGTGACATTCGAGCTGTATTTAGGAGGATGGACTGAGAGCCGTCACAAAACCTCCCCCAAGGGCTTGGGTCCCCGGACCTCTCTCTCACCCCAATGCCAGTGACACTCATCATCTGTTTCATAATCCAGCGCCGAGAGCAGCGGAATCCTGCCCTGGGCCGCCTCCCAGCCAAGCCAGGACTCCCCTCTGCAGGGCCCTGGAGCGTGGCTTTGCTCCCCATGGAGCGCTGCTTCGGAGAACGTGCCCCCCGGGGAAGTGGCTCTGCTTCTGGGGCTTGGAAGGTCCCACACTTGGCTTGACACTCTGCTGTCACTGCCTTGAAATTCTTCGTCATTTTTGAACAAGAGTCTGCATTTTCATTTTGCCCCAAGCCTGTTCTGACCTGGCCGTAACCCTCTCACCTCCAGCAAAGACGCCCACGGATGGACCTCAGAGCTCCTGGGACCAGTGACATCATTTTAGTTAACAATTCATTGTGTTTTCCGGCCCAGCTGTTCATGAGGGTTATGACTGCCCCTGGGAATCAAGTTTCTGGCAACAAAGTCTGTCCTTGTAAGAAGTTCTTCTTATTAAGAGAGGCAGTATGGTCGATGAAGAGTCCACCACGGGCACCGTATGAATTCGGGTGATTATTCCCATGAAGGAGAGGCTCTCATTTTTAGGAAATGGTGCCCCGCGGCATCCCTTTAAACAGCCAGCCTTCCCAGTGCATTTTCAATGTGCTTTGACATATTAGCAATGATTTACATGCTGTCTTCTCCGGTCTGTCCCCTCCGTCCTCGCATGCCAACCTCCTGCCTGGCAGGGTCGTGCTCTGGAAACATGGGTCGTCCCAGAGGAGCGTCACCTGGGGAGCGGTCCCCTGCTCTGCCGTGAGCAAGAAAGCCAGTGGGCACGGAGCCCGGGACAGTGTTGCCAGAGCCCGGGGAGGAGGGCATGTTTTCCCCAAGCAGGGAGATGGGGCTTGCCCGGCAGGAAGCCGTAAGAGCGGGAGCTCCAGGGACGGATGGGGACCCTGGGAGGTCGTGTTGTGTGGCCTGGGTTGCCACAGGGATGAGTCGGGAGAGGCTCCGTTGCTGGCAGAGAGCAAGGGCTTTTGTGCTCACCTGAGGACTGTCACGTCCGGAGCTGGGGGCCGGGGACATCACTGGCTGCAGCCGGAAGACAGATCAGGGCCCCACCAGCCGGGAGTGGCCGGCGGGCTGTGAGAGGCTGTGATGACCTGGAGAGCCCGTGTGACCCATCTGAGTCAGAGGCCCTGGGCACCGCGGAGGGGGACGGCTCTGAGAATCATCTCTGAGTGGCCTCAGACGGGGACCGAGGCCCGGAACTCGGGGGCGAGGCAGGTAGAGTTGAGAACAGCCAAGCATTTCCTAACTCAGACCAAAGCCGGAGCGAAGGGAAGGGCCTCGGGCATGAACACGTGACACAGGAACCCGTGGGGACACGCGGGCCAGGAGAGGAGGCTGCCATCTTCGGACTTGTTCTGCTGAAGTTTCCGGTGGGTGCAGAGAGCGAAAGGAAGCAAGGACAGGAGGGAAACTAGACAAGGGACTCGGGCCCGCCCCGGGGCAACGTGGCCTCATCGGAACTTGATGGCAGCTGCAAAGCCTGTTTGTGAACCAGTGACATTCTCGGGCTCTGGATGCCCGTGCAGGTTTGAGGGACAGTAGTCCGTGCAGTGTGGGGGCTAAGCCCGAAGGCAGGGTCCTTGGTCTGTCCTTCTTCGAGGCTGCTGAGCACGGGAGCCCTGTCGGCGACCGAGTCCCCCAAGGGTCCTGGGGACAGCACCTGTGCAGCCGGAGGAGGACCACACGTGCTGCCCCTTCCACTCCTGTCCCAGGATCAGGGCAGGAGGGAGAGGCGTCACAGATTCAAATGCGCCTTGGCCAGAAACCACTTCCGGGGAGAAACGGTGTCCCCAGTGTCACAAAGAACCTCATGTGAGGGCCACAAGCCAGGAGGGACACTTCAGCAGGTCGGGACAGGGCACCTTTATTTCTGGAGGCTGATGCTCTTTCCTCCAGCCAGAGTTCTGTGTGACCAGAGCTTGCCTCCCCCAGATGCCCGGGGACAAGCAGCGACTTCTCTTCCCCTGGCTCTGCAGGACGGCGTCTGGCCACGCCTGGCCGGTCATCAGAGACTCCGAAGGGCTGGAGCATCGCCCAGCCGGACCCTCCATAGTCCTGGGGGGGTCACTCAGGGTGGGTGACATTTCTTCTCTTTTCCCCTCAAACATGCTTACTCTAGGGGCGCCTGGGTGGCTCAGTGGATTAAGCCGCTGCCTTCAGCTCAGGCCATGATCTCGGTGTCCTGGGATCGAGCCCCACATCGGGCCCTCTGCTCAGCAGAGAGCCTGCTTCCCCCTCTGTCTCTGCCTGCCATTCTGCCTACTTGTGATCTCTCTGTCAAATAAAATAAATAAAATCTTTAAAAAAAAAAAAAAACATGCTTACTCTGTGTCCACACTGGGCACCCCCGAGTGGGCCCCTCCCGTGTCCGCTCCCAAGCTCCGTTCCCCCGCTTAGCCAGATGGGGAAGAAGTCAGCGTCGGCCCGTGGGGTGGGGTGGGGACGGCACGAGGGAATTAAGGTCTGGTCTGGGAAAGTGAGGCAGGTGTGGCCGTGGCCAAAGGCAGGGGTGAGGCCACATCGCCGGCGATGGCCAGGACCCCTGTCATTTAACAGGTGAGGGGCCCGAGCTGGGGACAAGGCAAGGAGGGTTTTAGGCACCGGAGAGAGCCCACATGTCCCCAGCCACATCCCACGTGGAAGGTGTGCGTGGCCTCAAGGCGGCAGAAGGCAGACGTGGCTCTACCCCGCACCTCCACCCGCCGGGAGCTTGGCAAATGCTTCACCGCCTGGAGCCTCAGCACTCGGCACTCACCCTGGAGAGCGAGGGGGTGCGTCCCTCTCACGCCACCCCACGTGAGAACCGAGCCACGAGGCCCCCACGCAGTCTCGTGTGTTCCAGACCCTAGCCCGCGCGGGCCTCCCGCAGGGACCGGCTCACGGCCTGGCCCGCCGGACGGAACCCATTCTCCGCTAGAAGCAGCTGAAGGAGAGGGCGCGGGGAGAGCGGATGCGGACGTCTGTTCCCAAGGGAGACGGGTCCAGACCGGAGCGTTCTCTTCTAGTTTCGCTCTGTGCCAGGTCAAAGAGACCCAGGATGAGCCGCCCGCGAGGAAAGCAGCCTCTGAGCGCTGCCCAAGTCCAAGGCTATCGGAGGGCTGGGCGCGGGGGCCGGTGAGCTCCTGTTCCAAGTGTTCTGCGGGGCGGCCTCAGACCTGACTTGGGCTCACTGAGACCTCGGAGGGACCTGGTGGCTTGACATGTCAGGACCGCTTGGGATATTTGCAAACCGTGGGCAGGAGAACCAACTTTGCAGAACAAATGTCTTTTCTTCGAGCAGAAAGAGGCTGGGAGGCTCCGGTGCCTGTTCCCGTGGGCTCCTGCGTAGGTGGGGGACGCTGCTCCCCAGGCGCCAGGCGAGAACTCCAAAGCCTGCTCTGGAGAGATCTGGGGGCTTAGTAGGGTAAAGACCTTCCTAACGCCAGCGAACCCGGAGCCCTTGTTAGGTCCGGGATTCAGGACCGCCCGGCCCTCTGCTGCTCATTCCTGTCCCCCTGCCCCAAGAGCACCAGCATCCCGGGGTCTCCGTGCCCTTGGCAGGAGGAGGGGAGAGAAAATTCCAGGCCCCCACATCACCGAGGTGCTGAGTCCTTCTAGAGAAACGAAGGCTGCCGCTGGCTCCGGGCCCCTTGCCTCCAGGCACTTCTCATTACAACCTCTAGTGGGTGTGCGGGTGGGAGGGGCAGGCAGGGCCACCCCCGTCGGAGGAGGGGCGGTCAGCTGGCCAGGAACGGAGAACTGTCCAGTCTCAGGCCAACTCGAAGGCATCTGCAGCCTTGCGCGAGCCCACCCCGCCCTCGCTCCCCGCACCCCTGCATCCTTGCCCTGCTTCCCTCCCTCCCCGGCCTTCCCCTTCCACGTGTGTCTTTGGAATTATATCCTGTGCACCTAGAAAAGGAGTCACGGTGGCCTTTAACAAAACAAAGCATAACAAATATCGTATCCGTAACACGTGAAACATAACCATTAACCCGGAAGGGAGAAGTCCCATGTCCCCGGGTGAGGGCTGGTGAGCGATGCTGCCTTCTCTCGTGACCGACCTCGGGAGGCGCAGCTGGTGGTGTCTGGGCGCAGGCTGTGTCTACACCCGCAGAGCAAGGTCCCAGGGCGGATCTGCGGAAGGGGGTGCGCGGGGTCGAGTTGCAGGGCTGGGGGACTCTCAGGCTCCCAGTCCACTTTCTCTGTCCACATGGGGAGGCTGAGTCCCACGGGCAGCGGGTGTCGGTCGGTATTACACAGGTGAAGAGTCAGAACAGCCGGGTCCTGGGTTGTCCCTGCCTCCGTGGGCAACCGTGTGGCAACATTGACAGAGTATGATTTCCTGGGGCAGTGGGGAGCGTCCACGGGGGTCTGCTCTGGTGCCAACGACAGTGTTAAGTCTGGAGAACACAGTGTCAGGTCACTGTGGGTGTGGGTGTGCCCACGGCTGTTCCCAGGACGTGCCCTCTCGGCCCCTCTGCGGCTGGAGATCTGATCTCATCCGAGCTCCGCTTCCCACCCGCGTCCTCGGAGCCTCAGACACCCGGCCGCTGGCAAGTCACACTGAACTCCCATCTCAGTGGGGGGGTTTCCTGTAAAATACGAATAATGCTTCCTCTGCCTCCTCCTTGGGCTGGTTTGTGAACTAAACGAGAAGGGATGTTGGGGCAGGTCTTGGAGTGTGGAGGTGCCCCCCGGGGAGAAGGCGCCACAGGTGCACCTGTCTTGGGGTCAGGCTGACGCATCCATGTGGGTCAGGCGCGGGGGTGGGGAGCTGGGGGAGCACGTCGAAGATCCGGAGCCACTTTGCACACCTTCCACCCCGGGGATCCGTCTTGTGCGTCTCCCTCTTCACACGGGGCTCTCCGAGGGAGCCTCTGAGCGAGCCCGCCACCTGCCGCCCCGGCGCTGGCCCGTCCCTCGGCGGAGTGCACAGCACACGGACTTCCGCGCAGCGGGTCTCGCCTCCGGTCGGATGCGCGTGGTCCTGGGTCCAGTATCAGACGGAGGACGTTAAGCACAAGAAAGGACTTCAAATAACTGACGAAGGACCAACCAGCCCTGCTGTCATTTCTTTTATTTTTGTAAGATTTTATTTACTTATTTGACAGAAATGAAAGAGAGGGAGGGCATGAGAGGAGCGAGGGTCAGGGGAGAAGCTGACGCCCCGCTCAGCAGGGATCCCCATGGGGGACTCGATCCTGAGACTCCAGGATCATGACCTGAGCTGAAGGCAGTCACTCAACCAACTGAGCCACCCAGGCGCCCCTCATTTCTTTTAATAAACAAAAGTTCCTCCCTCTCCGCTAAATACAGCGCACACTACAGCCCCTCCTGGTCCTCTTGAGCAAACAGACCGGTCCTGTGACAGGAGGAAGTGTTGCGTCTTGTACTCGGGCGACTCCTCAACTCTGGAGCGCAAACCTGGGAGTCTGGCTCCCCTGTGGCTCCGCGCCCAGGAGGTCGAGCAGGGAGCGGCTGGCAGCGAGGAGCTGGCGGGGTGGTGGGGAAGCCCCTGCTCCTGCTCCCGGAGAAGCCCGGCCCCTGCCCCGTCTGTAGCTCAGACCTGGGCTCCTCAAAGTTCTCAGAAGCCTTTATCTGAGATGAGATCGCAAGTGTCTTTTCACTTTGAGTTGGATTAAATAGGCAGCTCCATGTCCCTGTGTAGAGTCAGGAGGTGTGTCTGGGTGTGTGTGTGTGAGTATGTGTCTGGGTCTGGGTCTCTGTGTGTGTGTGCGTATGTCTGTGTGGGTGTGACTGTGATGTGACTGTGTGTAGGTCCGTGTCTGTGTCTCTGGGACCGTGTGTGTATGTGCATATGTATGTCTGCGTGTGTGTGGTTGTGTCTGTGTGTAATGTGACTGTGACTGTGTCTGAGTGTGTGTGACTGTGTGTGTGTCTATGTGATTGTGTGTGTGATGTGACTGTCTCTCTGTGTGGCTATGTGTATGTGACTGTGTATGTGTATGCCTATGTGATTGTGTGTGTGTGGAGTGACTGTGATGTAACTGTGTGTAGGTCTGTGTGTGTCTGTATCTCTATGTGACTGTGTGTATGTATTTGTCTGTGTGTGTGTGTAATTATGTCTGTGTGTAATGTGACTGTGTGTGTCTCTGTATATATGTGACTGTGTGTCTGTGTGACTGTGTGTGTGTAACTCTGTATGTGTCTGTGTAATTGTGTGTGATGTGACTGTGTCTGTCTCCATGTATATGACTGTTTACCTCTGTGACTATGTGTATGTGTGTGTATGTATGACTGTGTGTATGACTGTGTATCTGTGTGATTGTGTCTGTGTCTCTGTGTGTCTATATGTGTCTGTATGACTGTGTATGGTGTGACTGTCCTTGTGTCTGTCTGAAACTGTGTATGTGTCTGTGTATGGTATGACCGTCTCTGTGTGCCTCTCTGTGTGTCACTATGTGTCTGTGACTCTGTGTGTGGTGTGACTGTATCTCTGTGTGACTGTGTGTGACTATGTCTGTATGTGTCTGGGTGTGGTGTGATTGTGTCTCTGTGTGACTGTGTGTGTGTGTGACTGTGCGTGTGTGTGTGACTGTGTCTCTGTGTGTGACTAAGTCTCTGTGTGACTCTGTGTGTGTGTGTGTGTGACTCTGTGTGTGACTGTGTGTGTGTCTGTATGACTGTGTATGTGTGTGTGCACACGCATGAGCACACACATGCAGGCCCCAGGGGACTGGGAGTAAAGTCCCACTGCTCCGGACATGGCAGACGGCCTCCTTGGGCTTGGTGGCAGGAAGCTGTAGGCAGGCGACACTGTGATCGGGAGCCCCCAGGGAGGGCAGGCTCCACACTCCCCACTGTGTGCCTCCTCAGAGCTCCCCACTGTCGACTCCAGACCAGCATTTATTGAATGCCTACTGTATACCTGGGATACCTGCTTAGTACCCCTGCCCAAATGACTTGCCAAGCTCCCGTGGAAGACCACGGAGCAGACAAGGTCTGGAGCGGGCGCGGGTGTGGCCGGGGCCTGGGGTCGTTTGCTCCAGCAGAATTGAGCTCACACGCCCAGGTGGCCCAGTGACGTTGTTCAGGTCCGTCTCCCCGTCACCCCAACAAGGGAAAATAAACTGCCTATATTCTGTGGGCCTCGTGTTCTTCTCAGGTCTATTTTTACCCCTCAGACTCTATTTATGGCAGCCAGGTGCTAGTTCTGGGCCCAGAGCTGCCAACACGCCCACACCTAGCGCCCCCACCCTCCTGCCCCAGGCCCCCTCCTCCTACGGGGTGAGAGGGTCCTCAGCGGGCCGGGCCCGGGCTAAGCTCCTGCCGGGCAGGAGCGGGCCGCCGTCCTTGAGGCCCTGGAGCTTTCTGTGCTGGGACAGACAGACAGACACGCCCCCACATGATGGGAGCCCGAGGCAGGGAAGGGAAACCCAACCGTGGGGGGGCCCAGAGGGGGGGACAGAGAGGCTCATTACTCTGGGGGAGGCCAGTCCAACAAGCACTGAATGGGGGCTCTGGGCCGCTAGAGAGGCCGCCGAGGGCGGCCCCACTGCCCGGCAGATAGCCTGGCACTGGGGTGGGGGGTACACGGGGTTCAGGAAGCCACACAGGGGACTTGGCAGGGCTTCTCTCATATCCAAGAAGCCAGAACACTGCTCTGTGCCTCCGTTTCCCTATCCAAAATTGGGTGGAGCCTTTGATTTGCTGTGACAGCGAGCTACCACAGTTGGCAAGGGCTGTCTTCCCTGGTGTAGACAGCCCCTTCTCACTGCGTCCTCACATGGCCTTTCCTTTGTGCGGGTGCAGGGAGGCACACGGGGTGGGGGGGTTATGGGGAGGGAGGGAGAGAGAGAGAGGGCAGGAGGGAGAAGGGGAGGGGGAGGAACGAACGAGCGAGGGCTCTCGGCGTCTCTCCCTCTCCTTAGGAGAGCACCAGTCCGGTGGCGTCAGGGCTGCAGCTTCACGACCTCATTTAACCTTAACGATCTCCTTAAAGGCCCCCTCCAGTTCCAGCCACACTCGGGGTTGGGGCTCCCACCCATGAACGTGGGGGGACAGCCCACAGCACTGTGCAGCCCACGGCACTGGGTCAGGCGGTCCCTGGCCCGCAGTATCGCAGGGACGATGACATGACCTTCTTCAGCAAATGCTTGTCCCAACACAGAGACACAGATAATAAATAATCAATAATCCTTCTAATTGTTATGACAAAAATTTCAACATTGCAGAATCTGAAATATCCCCTCAGACAGGACCATGGAGAGCTCAGGTTGGGGACAGGGTTTTGTCCATTGTAAAACAGCAGGTAGAAATGAGTCCTGAGCTACACGTAGGAGAGGAATAGATTTCAACAGGTCTTTGCACTAAGAGAATCAAAGGTTTGGGTGGACAGAAGCAAGGATGCCCTCAAGGGCGGGAGTGGCAGGCTTCTAGCCAGCTGCACTCAAGAACAGCCCAGAGACCCTGGGCCCAGGCCAGTGCATGGGGTTCTGCCGTAGCAGCGGTCCCAGCAGCCCCCATGCTGCCTCCCCACTCTCTCCTGGATCTGGGTCTCACCACCTCCCAGCCGAGACCAGTCCTCTCTTTCCTAGACCGTTTGACCATCCATCTGCGCCCCCTCCTTGCACCCCAACCTCTCTGCCGAGCCCACCCGAACATGGCGTCCCCTGCACAGCCCCTGTCACGGGCAGAATCAAACCCAGGGTCTTCCATAGGGCCACCAGGCCTGACCAGTTTTAGGCTTGGTGACCTCCCTGACCTAATCCCCTACCTCTCCCTCCTATCCTACTCACTCACCTCCTGTAACACTGGCCTCCCTGTGGTCCCTGCCCCAGGGCCTTTGCACAGACTATCCCTCCAGCTATTCTGCCCTGCCCCCATTCTTTACCTCCCTGCCTTCACCCCATCAGCTAGGCCTCTGCTCCGACATCAGCTCTTCCAAAAGCCTCTGCCCGACACAGCAGAAATGGCTCCTGCGGTCGTCTCCACCCGCTTCCCTGTCCCAGCTGCGTTCTCCTGCATACAGCTGGCTGGAGACTGACCTGCTTTCCCTCCAATGTCATAGGTCAAAGCCCTGCCACCCGGCGTGACTATCTGGAGATGGAGCTTTTAGGAGGTAAATAGGTTTAACTGTAGGCATGAGGGTGGGTTCCTAATCGCATAGGGTTGGTGGCCTTCTAAGAAGAAGAGTCTCTCTCTCTCTCTCTCTGTCTTGCTTCCCTCGTGGATAGCTGTATGTCCAGCCCCCAGGACAGTGCCCAGCATGGCTCCTGCAAGGCACTGAAAATTAATTAATTGATTGTTGATTGATCGATTTATGTCAAAAATCAACTGATTGATCAGTCAGTCAAATGTATGGATATCCTCCCCGTCCATCCACGTTAGGAGGAATGGGGGAGCTACGACCAGCTGCTTCACTTGAAGGGGGCCAGGCCTGGCCACTGAAAGGCCAGGCCAGAACCCTGCAAACAGCCCTCCCCCGCTCCACCCCCCTGCAAGGATCTGGAGTGGAGAGAGGGGCTGAGCTTTCCCAGGGGAAAGGGGAGATGGGAATGCAGAGCCCATCCCGGGGACAGGCTAGGTGGCCTGCCCTGGTGTGGAGGGGCTGGGCCCATGCCCAGGGGCTGGCGGGGACTAACCAGGGAGGGTCTGGACGGAGTAGCCCGGGGCTGCAGGGAACCACTGGGGGGCTCCCAGCAGGGCCGAGGGCCCGGTGGTCAGGCTGAGCCTCTGCCTGCTGTTCTGTATGGCTGAAGGTCACGGATGCCAGCGAGACAGACCCCCGGCAGGCTTCATCAACCCATCTGGGACCTCTCAACCGGAAACCTCACCCAGGAGCGTCTCATTCCAACTTCTTGCTAAACTGGTTGATTAGGAGACATTACATCATTCATTTTATGACTGCAATGGTGAAGCCTTTAGCCTCGAACCGATGCCCTTGGCAACCCCAGATCTGAACGCCCGGGACTTATTACAGAGTTCCCATCGGTCTCCTTTGAAACTCTTTCTAGGAGGAAGGTGTGGGAGGCACCATGGGCTCCTGGAACACAGGCCCCAGCTAAACCAAGACCCCTGCCCTGCCCACGGGGTCTGAGATAAAGGTCGGTGGGGCTTGTTCCTTCTGGAACCTCATCCAACCCATGCATCTATCCTAGCATTGCTGGCGACCCTGGCATCCCCTCCGGTCTCCACTTGTCTCTACGCGACCTTCCGCCACATGTGTCTGCATGCCCCTCGGACCCTAATTCAACACGCCCTCACTTCTCTCCGTCACACCTGCAAAGACCCTACTTTCAAATAAGTCACAAACACAGGACCCAGGGGTTAGGACAATCTCCAAGATTTTCCAACTTGGCTCTTTCCTAGTGCCTGGATTCCAATGGGAAATTTAGCAACAAACCCCAAGTTTACACTGCTTTCCAGTTTTTAACATATTTATTGAACACAGAATTGGATTCCTACAGGGACACAGAGGTACACAAATAAACACACACACACACACTCGCACTCACACTCACACTCACACCTGCGAGTGTACAATCTGAAGCCCGCACTGGCATACCCAAGGCAACCGGGGGCCAAGCCAGTAGTCAGCTGCATGAAATGCCCCCGACTTGGTCCCATTCATGACACACAACTCACAGAAATCGCAGTCGCCGCGTCGGTGATCGCCTGCCCTGATGTGGGCGCTGGGCTGGTACTGGAGGTAGGTGGGGGGTGGGGAGCACGACGCCCCTGACCTTTCATGGGCCCCGTATGCCCCACGGTTTACCTGTCATCTTAGCTGGGATGGAATGATCCCGGGGTCCAAGGTCACCGTCTTTTTTCCTTTTCTTTCTTTTTTTTTTTCCTTTTTGCACTGTGATCTATCAGCAGCTAGCCTGGGGGGCATATGCTTGGGTAAGCAATGCTTTTGGACTTCTTCTCTGACTGCGGTCCAGCAGACCTCCAGAACTTCCCAGTGCACACATTCTCACGCATCCTTCCTTTCTCATTCCTCCCTGATCTACAAACCTCGACTTATCTTCTAATTCCCCAATAAGTGAGTAATTATTGCAATTAACTTTAGTTCATGGCACCTCTCATGGTTCTAATAATGGTCTTCATTTCGTTGTTATAAATGTTACTAACTCCTTACCTACCATCCTCACCGGTGACGGCCACGTGGCCATTGAAAGATTTTCACCTATGGCCTCCCCAGAGGGTGAAAAGCTGAAGCTAGGAGCCTGTAATGCAGCTCCCCCAGCCTGTGCTGTCCGTGGGCCACAGCAGTCAGCCTGCCGGCCACTGTTTGCTGCCCGACCCTCTCGAGCCCAACATCGTTGCAAGGTATGGGGAGCTGCCTGACTTGGCCCCTGCGGAGTTTCGGGAGGAAGCTGACTTACCAGCTGTGCTTCCTTAACTGAGTCACTCATATGCTGGCCTCAGTTTCCACATCTATACAATGGGGTAATACCAACCTCATAGCGTCTGGGTGAAGGAAGAAGATGATTAAAAAAATAAGAACACGCGAAAGCCCTCTGCATACTGCTGGGCATTTAAACACGCGTGCTTTCAATAAACTTTCCTACTATTATTATAACGTACAGCATCTACCATGCTACCTGACACATGATGGGTGCTTCACAAATGCTCTTTGATTCGGAATCTGCAAGCTCAGATGAGAGGCAGGGAGGTGGGGGCGGGGGGCAGGAAGCCGGATGCTGTTCTGTTCTGCTGTTTTGGCATTCGGCTAACTAAAATGCGGAGAGAATAAAAGAGGGTTTTGTGGGGGTTTTTTTGGAAAGTCCTTAGAAGTTTTCACTGAACTATGGGGGAAATATATGCTGACTGTGCACATGAATAATTAAACTTGACTTTCTAGGGCTGCGGAAGCAGGAACGGGCGGGGTCCCAGGGCAATGGAGCACCGAGGTCGGGCGGCGGCGCAGACGGCAGCACCTCTGGGGTCCGAACCCCGCGTGTGAGCAGGGCGGTGCTTCCCCCACAGGCTCTAGGATGGAATCTGTTCCTGCCTCTCTTGGCTTCTGGGGCTGCTGGCTGTCCTTGCTGTCCTCCACATCTGTCACCGCGTGGCCTTCTCCTCGCTGGGTGTGTCTCTGTGCCATTCCTTGCTGTCCCCCACATCTGTCACCGCGTGGCCTTCTCCTCGCTGGGTGTGTCTCTGTCCCATTTTCTCCACCGTGGAACCCCTACCTTCCCAGGCGACAGGATTCAGGCAGAGCTCGAACAGGGCGGGTCCCAGGAGGCCACGGCTGGGGCCTCCCACCTTTGCATTCAGGGACTCTGTGGATTTGAACTTTCCTGGGTTGCGTTTCTGTTTTTGGTTTTTTTGGGTTTTTTTAAAGGAAACAAAGCTGTGTCGAGGATTTACTGCCATGTCGTCAGGTGGGTCTGCCATGCTCTGTGACTCTGGAGAGAGCAGTGCCCCCCTTCCCCAGGGGCTCTGCCCGCCCCCACACTCTCAGGGGATGCGTGCTCGGGGTGCAGTCAGACATGAGCCGTGGGCTTTGCTGAGGTGAAGGGGGCTGCCAGGCCGGCCTGGCCCTGTCTCTCCAGGGCCCCATCTGAGCTTTGGGCACAGAGCTGCAGGACATTTTTTTTTTTTTAAAGGTTTTATTTATTTATTTGACCGACAGAGACCACAAGGAGGCAGAGAGACAAGCGGGGGTCGGGGAGAAGGTTCCCCGTTGAGCAGAGAGCCCGATGCGGGGCTCGATCCCAGGACCCTGGGATCATGACCTGAGCTGAAGGCAGAGACTTAACCCACTGAGCCACCCAGCGCCCCTGTAGGACACTTTTTAATAACTCTTTTAAAAATAATACTAATGATAGCAATAGTAAGGACACCGGACATTGGACTCGGGGCCCACCCTCCCCTAGAGTGACCTCATCTGAGCTTGGGCACATCTTCAAAGACCCTACTTCCAAATCAGGCCACATTCTGGGGTTCTGGGAAGGATGTGAATTTTGTGAGGACCCATCCAACCCCATACACGGGGGGAAATGACCACAAACCTCACTTCCCGCTGCCTGCCTACCCCAGCACTGGAACTTGGCCCTTTCTGGGCCACCGCATGTCCCCCGGACAAGCCTGGGGGAGGGCAGGGCCATAACGCCCCGCCTCATCATCATCTCGCCAGCCTCCCCTCCCCCACCGCACTCCCAATCCCACTCCAGCGTCCAGTCACCCAGGCCAGAGACCGGGTGCTGGTTACCCTCCTCCTGGGGACCCTCCAGGGTACCCAGGATGCCCTCCTCTCCCTTGTCCCCCAGCTCACCTGCCCACCTGTGTCACCATCACCCGTCCTACCCCATGGGTCCCACTGCTTCCCTCTGTCGTGGATACTGTCCGGTCCCAGCCACCAGGGTCGGGGACCACCACCCCTTCATGAGGACAGCGCAGGACTGGCAGGTCTCCCGGCCCCAGACCTTCAAGGCCCGTCCTCCTGGCCTCTGATGCCAGGCCCTCTGCCAGGTGGCGGCCTCCCAGGTGCGTTACCCGCACTCCGGGAGCCAGCCGAGCCCTGGACCTGCGGTCTCGTGTCGCCAAGGGTGAGGCTCTCCACTGACTTATGTTCGCTCCGGCACATGGTGCGCCCTCTGCCACCGTCTCCAGCATGGATGACCCCCACCGAAGTGGGGAGAGACGGACACTCAAAGCCAACAGCTGCCTGCAGGTCATTCAGCAGGGGACCTCCCCCCAACCTCAGCCCCCCGGCTGTCCCGCTCTTTGACCTCTCAGAAAGGCCAAGTGCAGCGCCCCGAGGGACATCACGGGAGCAGCAGCAGCAGCCCCCGGAGAGACCAATGTCCAGGGAAGATTCAGGGAGCATGGCGGGGACAACCGAGAGCCACCGGGCTCGTCCTTTGGCGCTCCAGACTAAGCTTGCAGCCGTCCGCTCCGCCTCCCACCCAGATGCCCTAACCGTCAGCGCCTGCTCGTGGCCACAGCCGCCCTGGACCGGCCTCTCAGCCGGCCCCCAAGCTGGTGTGCGACGACCTCATCAGCCACTTGGTTTCACAGGCCCGACAGGCAGACGCAGTTTGGAACCTCTTGTCCCCGTGCTCGTGTCTACTCGGCCTTCACTCTGCAGCCCCTCACCCTGTCCCGTCCACATCACCAGAGCGAGGCCAGGTCTAGACCACGCCCCACCCTACCCCACGTCTGAACTCCGCAGACAATAACCCCAGCAGAACCCTTCCCCACCCTACCGACTGTCCTAATGCTTTCGGGGGCTTTTGGCTTCTGTCTCCATTCCCGGTGTGTCGCTAACCCTCTCTCGCTAGGCCGAGGCTGCCATGCCCTGCCCCATGCCTCCCACTCTCCTGCCTTCCTCCCGTGTGCCCTGGAGCTTCTACTGCGCACATCTCCAACTCTGTGGCCTTGGGAGCGGGTATGAGGAGACTCTCCCCCCAGAGAGGCCCTTGACCAACGGCGGGCGGGGTGTTGGGGACGAACTACCCCAGCTCTCTCCCCTTGAGTGGGACAAGGCGGAAGGGAGGTCCACGTGGTCTCCCGGGTAGAGCCCTGGGGCCCACCCTTGTGACTTGCTCCTCGAATCGCCTCGTGTGGGCTTCCTTCCTCCCCCCGGGGCCACTTTCCCTACTTGCAGGTGCTTCCGGGAGCACCTCCCGGCTGGACTCCTCCCCTCGAATCCTACTCGGGGCAGCTTCAGGCTCACATCTGAGCCAAGTCACCACCCGTCTCCTCTCTCGGCACGCGGGTGCCCAAACCCACCTGGACATTCGCACCTGTGTCTCTAAATCCTCGCCGACACCCACCAATGAGGTGACCAGTTTCAACCAGGAACAGTGGAGGTGATAGCAACACCCCACTTCCTTCTCCTCGTGTTGCAGGGGCCAGTGGATCGATGGTGCGTGAAGCCTGCCAGCGAGAATGGGCACTTCCTCCTGGGTGCTTTCCAGCCCCTGTTCATACCTCTTGCCAGCATCTACTTTGGGCCCCCCTGTGAGGTGGTGGGAAGGAACCTGTTACCCCCATCAGATTGGGAGCCCCTAGAGGGATCCCATGTGCCCATAGCCTCTGGCAGGACGGCCGACGCGCAGTAGGACCCACACACAATGCCCTGGAATGAAACCCCACTTTCCCTCCCTCTATTTCCCAACACTTACTCCCCCGAGTGCCCTTTGGCTTTGTCTGTAGAGAGAAGAACCAGGCTTGGGGCGGATAGGGAAACGTCCCTTTCGCGATGACTCCGCCGAGAGGTCCCAGGGTCAGGGTCCCCGCGTGGTCAGACGCCTGGAGGCAAAGACATCACCAAATGTGAGAAAGAAAATCAGAGAAGCAATTCTGCTCTTGCGGCTTCTGGAGGCTTCCAGGCGTAAAGGTGAGAGAGAAACAGGGCTTAGCCCACCGCGTGTGCTGGAGGAATCCTCCTCCTCCTTCTACATGTATGTGCGACACACGGACTCACTCTCAGAAGAGAATTGAAGCTCTAACTTGGAGTCTAGGATGTGGGCGTAAAAGTACTAATTAGGATGGTTCTGCTAATAATAGAAGCTTTGGGACCGAAGCATTCTACGTGGCACCGGAGCTTGGCTCCTGGCGGGGACGGCTTGTGTCTCTGCGGCTCCTGCCGTGGGTGCCAGGCAGTCCGGCTGCAGCTGGAAACCCCTGTCCTTCCCTGGCCATTTTCTCACTCGATGTCCACATCCACCACTTTCACCAGGAGGAGCCCGAACGCCCCCCTCACCCCGAGGCTGTCAGCATGGTGGCCACATCTCCCAGAAGAAAGGCTGAAGACTTCAAACACCAGTCCCCTTATCCGCCGCTGCCACTCCCAGCCTGGGGGCCCAGAGAGCTTCCCTTTGGTTTCCCTTTGGCCGGGGCTCCTCTTGACTCGACGGCCACCGTTTTGGGATCCGGCAGACCCGGATTGAAATGTAGGGCTCCCGCCCGACCTGCAGGCTGGGTGACTCTGGTTGCTTGGTTCTCTCCTCTGTGAATGGGGCTCTTATGGGATCATCAATCAAAGAGCACGTGTGGACAGGCTTCATGCTGCCCCTGGAAAGTTCTCTGCACCGGCTGAGTCTCATCTCCCCTCCGTCCAGCGCCCACTTCGCAAGTTCTGAACGTCTCTCTCAGCCCAGTCCACATCTCTGCTCCCCGTGTTAGGGCTGATTGCATGAGGGAATAGAGACATTCACAGGGGCTGAGGCTGACGAAGGGGGCTGGGGGGGGTGCTGTCCCCCACAGACCTGTAGTTAGAGGTACCAGGCTGAGTGCTCGAAATTCCGTTGAGATGCTAGATCTTACGTGCCCTTACCATGAAAGAAAAAAAGGAAAAATTTTAAAAGTCTTAAATATGAGGTGCCTGGATGGCTCAGTCCTCAAGCGTCTGCCTTCAGCTCAGGTCATGATTTCAGGGTCCTGGGATGGAGTCCTGCATCCCTGCTCAGCAGGAAGCCTGCGTCTCCCTCTCCCACTCCCCCTGCTTGTGTTCCCTCAGTCTCTGTGACTCTCTCTGTCAAATAATAAAATCTTTGAAAAAAAGTCTTAAATTAAAAAGGGCAGCAGGAAACATTTGGAGATGAAGGACAAGTTCATGGCCTTGACTGCGGTGATGGTCTCATGGGTGCACACTTGCCCCCAGCTCACCAGGCCGCGTACGTTGAGGACATACAGCTGTCTGTGGGTCGGTCTTGCCTCAGGAACAGGGTTTCTCTGGGTTTTGATTTCTGCCTTTGAAAAGTGTACCGTTGTCGGCAGGAGAGATAAGAAAACGCATTGGGGGAGAGAAAATCCCCACGTAGCTTTTTGACCCTAAACTTGTAATGGCACCAGGATGGAGACCCAGCTAGCAGGGGAGGTGGCTGGGGGCGGTGGAACCATCCTGGGTTTGGAACCAGACAGCTCTGAGTTCGAATCCTGACCCCAGCCGACACTGGCCAAGATCTGGGACCACTATTTAGCTTCCCTGGCCTTGCCTTTCAAACATTGGGCAATCACATCTGCCATGCAGGGGGCAGGGCCGCAGGCTGATTGGAATAATGATGTGGTGAACCAGCCCAGTTAGCCTGGGGTAGGCACACACAGTGGGGGCGACCCGTCCACGCAGGCACACACAGTGGGGGCGACCCGTCCACGCAGGCACACACAGTGGGGGCGACCCGTCCACGCAGGCACACACAGTGGGGCGACCCGTCCACGCAGGCACACACAGTGGGGCGACCCGTCCACGCAGGCACACACAGTGGGGCGACCCGTCCACGCAGGCACACACAGTGGGGCGACGCGTCCACGCAGGCACACACAGTGGGGCGACGCGTCCACGCAGGCACACACAGTGGGGCGACGCGTCCACGCAGGCACACACAGTGGGGCGACGCGTCCACGCAGGCACACACAGTGGGGCGACGCGTCCACGCAGGCTCCTGCCTCATCATCTTCCTCTCCAGGTACACAGGGAGCCTCAGCCTTGGGCCAGACCCACGGAACCTTCCCCAGTCTGGAAAGGGGCACCACAGTGCTCTGGGGGCGTTCGCTCAGCCTCCAGGCCGTCCCATTCGTGTTTGAAGGGATTTTGGACGACAGGACCTAGCCGTTCTCCGGTTCATTGACAACATATGATCCGTACGTGGAGGACTTGTCCTTCTGCTCTAGCTGACGTAGCAATAGGTATATAGTTTGGAAATGCCCTGTGAAGCCACGTAACCTTTGAAGACTCCTGGGAATAACTATTTGGGGGGAAAAAAAAAAAAAAGGTTGAACTGTAGGGGCGCCCTGCTGGCTCAGTTGGTAAAGCTCGTGACTCAATCTCAGGGTCATGGGTTCCAGCCTCACGTTGGGTGTAGAGATTACTTAAAAATAAAATCCTGGGGTGCCTGGTGGCTCAGTTGTTAAGCCTCTGCCTTCAGCTCAGGTCATGATCATGATGTCAGCCAAGGCCTCCCCACCAGCTTCGGTTCCACGTCTCCTCTGTTCGGTAAAGGGCTCCCAGAGCGCATGGACGGGCGTCCTGTCTTTTCCACTCACAAACCAGGTGGGACGCGTGGCTCCAGAGGGGAGGGCAGGGAGGTGGGCTGAGAAGGAGAGGAGCAGACTCCCTCCCAAATTAGCAAAACGTCCAAGCTGAAGTCCCGCCAGAGTCCCTGTGCACGCCTGCTAGGTAGGACTAGATACGCAAATCAGGAGCAAGGACTAAGAGCTCACAGCACCGTGCTTCATAGGTGCGTGGGGAATGAACGGAAACTCAGTGTTCCCCAGAGAGAAATCTCCGAGAGAAATCTCCCGATAAGCCGTTGTGTTGGACCGTGTTCCCCAGTATTCCCGCGTGGGAGTCCTAATCCCAGTACCTCAGCATGGGACCTTATTTGGAAATAGGGTTTTTAGAGAAGTCACCAAGTTAAAATGAAGTGATGACAGTGGCCCTGAATCCAGGGTGACTGGTCCTGGATAAACAGGGGAATTTTGGACACAGGGGCACGTCCACAGGGAGCCTGTCATTTGGAAGCAGAAGCAGGTATTGGGGTGATGCTAAGAATGCCAGCAAACCCCAGAAGCTGGGAGAAGCCTGAACAGAGTGTCTCCCACAGCCTGAGAAGTAACCCATCCTGCTCGTGGCTTCCGGCCTCCAGTCAGCAAGAGCATAGATCTCTGCGGATGAAGTCCCCCAGCACGAGGAGCTTTATAAGGACCCTGGAACGAATACACATGAACCCTGACCTGACCCTTGCAGGTGAGCGGATGCTTCTGGTGTTTAGAGGCAATGGGACCATGAGTGGGGGCCGAGATATGGGGGCTGTGCTGTGATGGGCTCCTGGTGACCATGAGTGGGTCCTGTTAGAGCATCTCCTTGCCTCAGTTTCCCCCCTGGTAGCCGGACAGCCATTATTCCTGTCCTCCCTGGCCTGGGAGCTGCTGTGTAGATGGAATCAGTTAGAGACATGGAGGGGCCCAGGCCAGCCTGGCGAGGAAGGGAAATCAGAGTTCCCAGTGGGCGGACTGTGTGCGCCGTCCCTTATGTGGGGTTCTGAAGTCCCAACCAGGCTCGGTGTTACACCGATGAGTCTGATGCTCACGCTTGTTTGGCAGCAGACCCTGATGTGAGCTGACGGGAGGTCGTCCAGTGGCTTTCGCTCCCCTTCTGTTGGACATTCGCACGTTTGGCAGCAGGAATACTGAGGGGTGTGATTGCTGAGTGATGCACTGGTCCCCGGGGGCTGTCGGGAATGTCTGGCAAGTGCATCCTATGACTTCTAAAACCTGACAGGTTCTGGATCACTGTGGACCTGAATACGACCAGCCCTGTGCTCCCCTCTTCTCCCTGGGAGATGCAGGAGTGAGGGTCTGCATGCCTGCAGGACCTGGGGGGGCAGTGGGACGGGGACCAGAGCCTGTCTGCTCATCAGAAAGGAGGCTCCGACCGAGTGTGGGTTTCCCGGGCTGCCATAACAAGGTACCACACACTGGGAGCTTAAAGAAATAGAAATGTATCCTTTCACAGCCTGGAGGCCAGAGCCCTAAATCCTGGTGTTGGCAGGGCTGGTCCTTCCAGAAGAGGAGAATCCTTCCCAGGCCTCCTCTCTCTCAGCTTCTGGTGGCTCTGACAATCCTTAGTGTTCCTCGGCTTAGGGACACCAATCTCTGTCTCTGTCATCACACAGCATCGTCCAGTGTGTGTCTGGGTCCCTCCTCTCCTCTTCTGATAAGGACGCCAGTCATAGGGGAGATCGGGTCCACCCTAATCCAGTATGATCTGAACTGGACTAATTACCTGAAGTGCGTGTAACGTGGGACATCAGAGGCGAGGCTGACTCTAGGGTCGGTGGGCGGTGTTGCTACCCTTGGGGCCTCTGAGCTTAGATTAGGGCTTGGTCAGTGCAGGCGCCCAGTGACATCCCAGGAGATGCTCCAGGACAGCGGGCTCCAAGCTTGAGCCTGTCCGTGTGTGGCAGACGTCTCTCAGATTCTGCAGCCAGGCTCTGAGTTTGTGGGCAAGCCATGGGACAGGCTCTGACCACCCATGTTCAGGGAGCAGAGTAACAGTCTGTGACGCTGAGGCTCTCCTGGGACTCGCCCCCTTGAAACCTGAGTCCCCTGCACCAGTGCCCCAGGCTTCAATCCTGACCTCTGGCCACTGCTCCAGACGATGGGGCACCGTGCTGGGCGAGACAGAGCGGAGTACTGGGAAGACGAGGCTCTGGGGCCATGAGACCTGGGTGGGGGTGAATTTTGCTGCAGTCCCTACGGTGAGCTGACCATACAATTAGCCATCCAGGCTGGGACACATTGCAGAGTAAAAAAGGACACTTAAATATTACCCAGGACAGTAATCGTGAACGGGACCGTTGTAGGCAGTGTGTGGATACCGCATCCATAGCTATGTAGCTTGGGAAGGTTCTGGAACCACTTTGGACGTCAGTGTCCTTGTCTATTAAGTGGGGATAATTGTTCTCACCTCCACAGGATCACTTGACACAAAGGGTGTCTTCTCCAGAGGGCAGAGGGAAGGCTCTCCATAAACGGGCCCCACAGCAGCACCTAATGAAAAGTCAAGTCTAAAGCCTCCCCGAGAACTCCCTCATAACGGGTGCGTCGTGCACCAGACTTTCGAGTTCCTTCCTGCTGCTCCCCTTCCTTCATCTGTGCAGGAGACCGGGGTGGCCCCAGGAATTGGAACCTGCCTCCTTCTCTTCTCCTTCAGACCAAGTATGGGCACTTCCTGAGTCTTGGCCTCCACTTCCCAGCTGCCCCCACCTGTCCACATCCCTTACATCACCATGCGGTAATCTCAGAGCACAGACTCCACCGGAACCCTGCAGAAACCTTGGGCAGGTCCCGCCGCCGTCCTGCCACATTGAAACCCACGTGATCTGGGTTCACTGGTTCACTGATCATGAACTTTTCTATCCTACTCCTCTCCACCATTAAAGCAGAGCCTTGAAAAGGGTAAAAATTTGAGAGGCCTCTGATGTCTCTGCCTCAGGACCTTGGCTTATGCTGCTACCTCAGCTACAGTACCTTTCCCTGTCATTAAAACCCAGGCTGTCGTCAGCCAACTTGCCCAAGATCACACAGCTCCTGAGGGGAAGAGCCCGGGTCTCCTCTGCCTCAGTCTGTGCCTCCCTCCTAGTCAAGCCAGAGCCCTCTGCACTGGTCCTTCAACCTTCAAAACTGGGGTACCCGACCTACGTCCTGGAACTCCGCTGAGGTTCAGTGAGATCACAGATTATGGAGAATGCTTCTTGAATGGTAAAATCCAGAACAAAGCTATTCTTACCTTTTCAAGGCTCTGCTCAAATCGCTTCTGAACAAGCCCCTTTCAGACCACCTTTCCCAGAATTAACCCTTCCCTCCCCCACTACCCCATTCCCCTCACTCTGTGCTATCCTTAATGCAGGGTCCCTGGGATGGTCATTCCTCACGTCTGTGTTTTCTCTCTTGGAGCCTCACCATACACCACGGTCCCCCGAGGGCTCTGAGACCTGTCTAACTGGATGTCTGTCACACAGCACCCGGTGCAGGGCCCTGTACAATGCAGGTGCATATTAAATGCTTATTGAGGAGCTTTCAAGGTCTTCTTTCAAGATGCACCTTGGCTTTTTATGGGAACCTTTCATGCAGGGGAGAAACTGAAGACCCGTTCTTTAGTCTGAGAATTATCACCAACACTTTCAGTTCGTTCTAATGCCCCAAGGTCTTTCTTATATGTGATCCCATGAACCCTCATCAGAACCCTGTAGCTCTTCCCCATCTTAGCTGGGGATCTTTGAAAACAGAGACAACACAAACCTTACAGTCTCTTTCTTGGGGTACAATCCTAGGGCAGCAAGATGTGGGGAAAGGGAGGGAAGGCAGGAAAGCAAAGTCAAGGTGATGGATTCCCGCAACGCCCGCCGCTTCACACAAAGCGGGTGCCCCCCAGAGCATCCAACCCGCCAAGGAAGGGAGTGATACTGATTTGCTGGCTCCTGCGTGAATCAGCTTCTGGTTGCTTCAAGTTCATTTGATGGAGTACTAGCCAGGTCCCCGGACTTCCCAGTCTGTGTTCCTTCACCCTTTGTCCAACAGCGTGGAGGCCAGATCCATGTCCAAGGTGCAAAGCTTCACTCAGAAACCAGCAGGGGAGGCAGGGAGCAGCCAGGCCCCCAGGGGTCCACAGGGTTGGAGGAGCTGCAGCTCCCGCCATGGCAGCTGTGGGGTGGAGACCGTGCTACAGGCCGGCCTTCACCTCTGCCTGGTTAAGCCAGCAATGGACCGGGACTGGGGCTCCCCGCTGAGCTAGTAGCCAAGGTCTGGGGCTACAGGAGCTGAGTGGATCTGGGGGTGACTGTGGTTGGCCAGATAATTCTCATTCCCATTTGACATCTGAAGAAACAGAGGTAGGAGATGTGGAGTAACTGCCCAAGGTCTGAGACTGTTAAGGGACGGACCGAGTCTCAAACTCAGGTATTCAAGCTCTAATCCAGGCCCCCTGTCCACTGATGCAGGGGAAGAGAAACATGGGTGATGGGATGGTATGTAGACACTGCTCACTTCTGTGGCAATTATTAATTGTCCATCTTTGCAGAAACGGACTGTGTTTCTCCTAGCAGCCAGCCAGCCACGCCCCCCCTCCATTAAGCACTTGCTTGGCTCCGGGCACATGGGGTCATCTGTCAGCACACAGATGCCGAGCTCTGCTCACAGACCAGACTCGGAGCTGGCCTGGGCGCCCGTGGGGAGAAAAGCAATCCCCTTTCTTACGGGACAGAAAGTGCCTCACACTAAGGAGCTCCGCCGCCTGGCCGGTCTCCCCAGGGAGGAGTGAAGAACTCATGTGTAGAAACCAGAGTAAGTTTCCTGGGAAATGGGGCATTTGAGGTGAACACGGGAGAATGAAGAGGCTTTTTTAAAGGTAGGATATGAGGGAAAGGGCACTCCACATGGAGGGCACAGCATGGGCAAAGGGAGGGCGGCCTGGAGAGCAGGACGGAGTCAGAAAGCGGGAAGTCCACGGTGACGGCACCAGACTCTGCACGTTTGCTCACAAGAACTTCAGCTTCAACTCCTTCATCGTCAGAGCGCGTCCCAGCCCTGGGCCTCCGTTGCTTGCTCAGGAATTAGGTAGCTAGGAAAACAACAGAGGGCCAAGCAGACATCATTACTGCGCCCTGAATTAATTAACAGAAACTTGCAGACAGCATTTCAAAGGCTCCACGGCAGAAAGCCTCCTCCTCTAGCCGGCACCTGCCGGAGCGCGCACCTGGGTCACAGACGACCTGAGAGTCCTGTCTGCTGATTTAATTACATACATAGCCAATGAGATTATTATAAATCTTTACCAAAAAGCCAGTGAAGTTTACAGAGATTACAGTAAGAATGCACTCACACTGGCCAGCTGCCCCAGGCTCTCGCAACACACTGCTCCCTGGGGCCGTCCACGTTACCAGGCTGGGGCCAACTGGCGCCCAGGGCCAACGAAAGCCCTGAAGCAGGAGGATGCCATCCTGAGCTGGGCTGAACCCAGAGTGGAAGGAGCCAGAACTTCTTCCCAGCATCAGACCTTTTGTTTTGCATTCGGTGAACCGTGCTTGTCCCTGGTCCGTGCTAGACCAAATGGATCATGACCACTTAGAACACGCGTTAGTTTGGCGTTGGATGACGAAGCTCACAGACCCACCGGCGATTCATTACTGAGTTTTTCCTAAAGGTTAGTGCTGGGGTCAGAGATGAGAGGCCCCTGGTGTCTCGGGTCCAAGGCACCAACACATAAGTCACTTTTGGCAAAAGCCTGAACAGAGGCCAGAGCCACGCTGGGGTCCTGACCTGAAAAAACACTCCAACAACTTCTGATGGCACAAGTGACATGGGATGAGGGCCATATGTCGAATGGGGCTTTGGGGGATTGTGTGAGCCGAGGTATTTCTTGGGCTGTGCAGGAATATGAAGTTATAATGATTTATCAGTTTAAACGTTTCCTTTGAGAGAAGACTGCTCGGTCCCCCCAACCCCCAGCGTCTTCCAAAGGTACCGGGACGCCGGGGCAGGGCACAAAGCACTGGGATGTTCACAAGGCAGAGACATCGGCTCTGGGACAGTCCCCTCCGGGCCGTGGGCTGGGAGTTTGGGGATACGACCTCGGCGGCTGCTCGTACCATGTCACATCGACCGGGCGCGATTACGATTTTTAACAACAGCCTTAAAAAGTCTGGTGACATCTGTTGAGAGTTTAACTGTGAGTGTGAAAAGCCACTACAGGGACAGTCAGGAGACCCGTCTTCGTCCCGTCCAGACACCGCGGCGGGCCTGGGGCGCAGGGGGACCCCGGCCTCCGCACGAGCGCCACCTCCCCGGGAGCCGCGGGGCGTGCAGGGCGGCGGGAGGGCCGGCAGGCGACTTGAGTGAAGTCGGCGACGGAGCTGCCCGAGGCCGGGAGAGCGGGCAGAGAAGGGCCCGGAGCGCCGGGCAGGAAAGAAACGAAGAAATGGGCATTTTACCCTCCACCGGAAAGTACCCACGACCCGGCCTCGGGCTGCGCCGCCCGTTCTGCCCGCGGGCGGCTGGGCTCGGGGGCGGAGAGACGGCGGGGCGTCCGGCCCGAGCGGCCCCGGGGCCCGAAGCCCCCCGCCGCGGGCCGGCCAGTTCGCGCCCCGCCGCGCCGCCACTTTTGTTCTCGGGTCGGGGAGCCGGGCCGCGGCGGGGCCGCAGTGCGCACGCGCGGGCGGGGCGGGGGCGGGGCGGGGCGGGGCGGGCGGCGGGCTCCGGCCCCGCCCCCCGCCGCCCCGGCCCGCTCCATCCGGGCACTGCCGAATTAGCATCGTGCCGAGGCACAACTTTGCCGAGGCCCTGCGAGATCCAGGCGCGCGCCGGAGGAAATATAGTCCCTGCCGGCCGGCGGCTCGCGCGGGCAGCGGCGGCGGCGGGGCGGGCGCGCGCGGGGCTGCGCGGGGCTCCCGGGCGCCTGGGGGCCATGCGCCGGCCAGCGCGGGGGGCCCGGGGACCCGGCGCAACTTGCCGGCCGGCCTGAGGAGTTGGAGCGGCCGCGAGCTCGGCGCCGCGGCGCCCGGCCGCCTTTCTTCCCCCTCGCCAGACTCGCCCCCCACCGGCTCCCTCCGGTTCGGCCTCGGGGGAGGGGGCTCGTGTGCGCCCCCCGCCGCGGACGCCCGGTCCGCCCCCGCCGGCTCCCGCCCCGGCGGAGTCGCGCAACTTCCCGGGAGCCGGGGCCAAAGTGAGCGCAAAGTGCTGCCCAAGTTGCCGGGATGGAGCTGCAGAGCCGGCCCGAGGCGCTCGCCGTGGAACTCGCGCGCCACCAGGTAGGCGGCCGGGGGCCCCGAGCCAGGAGTGGGGGGGCTTCAGGGCCCCGAGCCCGGCGTCCTCTTCCTCGTCGTCGCAGGGTCTCCACCGCTGAAGGTGCCCGGAGAGGGCTCCTCCTCCAGCCTGCCCCGGGGCCGGGGGGAGTTTTTACGAGCCCGGCCCCCCGCCCCCCGAGCTCCTCCTCCTCCTCCCTCCTCTCTCGCAATCTTGCACAGTTTGGGGGGTGGGGTCCGAACCCGGTGGGACCCGAGCCCCGCGACTTCTCTTTCTCCACGCAGGGTCTGCAGGACTGAGGGTGCCAGGAAGGGGCCCCTTCGAGAGCCTGCCCCGGGGTGTTTGTGTGGGAGCGTGGACCGACCCCACCCGGCCCTCACCCGGCCCCCACCGAGCCCCCACCCGGCCCCCACCGAGCCCCCACCCGGCCCCCAGCCCCGTGCAACCCGGCACAGTTTGCAAAAGTAGTTTTGGCGATTGTTGCTCGGGCTAGCGGCGGCGTGGCGGCCGGAGCCCGAGCGGAATTGCGGCGTGCGCGTGTGTGTGTGTTGGGGAGATTAGGACGCGACTTGAATATTTATGAGCTTTGCTCGACACGGACTCGCCGTGTTTACTTGGCTCTTTGTTCCTCCCCCCTCCCCCGGCACACAGTCACACTCACACTCACTCGCACACGCACCCCTGCCTGCAAACTTGCACGGCTCGGGGCGCGCCGCCGGGTGGCCGCGGCCCCCGCCCCGCCCCGCGAGCTGCCCCGATGAGGCGGCAGCCACAGGTAAGCGGCCCCGCGCGGCACTGCCCGGCCGCCGCGCGTGCAGGACGCGGCCCGGGGAACTTGGGGCGCTGCGGACAGCCCGGTCCGCGAGCTGTCGGGGGTGGGGGGGGGCTGCGGCCCGCGGGGCCCCGGGCGCACTCGACCCCCCGGGGTGGCCGGCCTGAGCCCGCTCCTCCGTGTTTCCGCAGAACGGCGACCTCAAGAAGCAGCTCCACGAAAGGCAACCGCGGATCGCCGCGCTCAGCGACAAACAAGTAAGCGAGCTGGAGCCTGCGCCCCCAAACTCCGCCCGCGGTGGGGAGGAGGGGTCGCCCGGCACTTTGGCAGCACCCTAAAAAGTGCCGGCCTCGGCGCCGCACGCTCAGACTCCCAAAGGAGTCTGTCTGCAGCCCTCAAAGTTACCCGCCCCCTCTTTTCTGGAAAGAAAGAGCCGGGCTCTTGGAGGCCGAGGGGGGGGGGGAGAGCAAGGCTCCGGCAGTGGCCGAAAGAGAGAAGCTGCACTCAAAAGGCGGCGAGCAGCCCGGCGTCCATTTTGAGTTGGTGGACATGTTTTTGGAATGTAGCAGTTTCTCCCGGCTGGGTGTCCCCCACTTCACGCCGCTGTGAGGGTAGGGGTGGCGGGGGTCGCTATTTCAGGCCTGGATACCAAACTCCTTGGAAGCGATTTCTGGATTCCATTGCAAACCTGATTTAAAGCGTCGTTCCTCCGGGCTCCCCCCTCCCCTCCACTTCTCCAGCATCACTTTTTATTCTCGGAACCTGACGCCAGCTCGCGGGGAACAAAAGAAAGGCGCCCCCAGGACCCCCCAGTTCTGCCCCAACTTTGGCCTCTGGCCTCCAGGCGTAGATTGGGACACCCGAGGAGCTCCTCGCGGCGTGGGGCACGGCCGCCGACCCCCCTCCCGGCCCCTCCGGGGAGGAAAAGTTGTCCATTGTGACTTAGTTGCGCTGAGCTCAGCGCTCGGGGTTTCAGCACCACGAACAGATGCCGCCGCCAGAGCGCGGCCGGCCGCGCGCCCCCGCCCCCTCCCTCCCCGCCGCTCGCGCCCCTCCCCCTCCGCTCCTCCCCCTCCTCACCCGGCTCCCCGCACACGCGCTCCCGCCCCTTCCCCGCGCCGCCCGGAGCCGAGAACTTTGAGCGGCGCAGCCAATGGCGCTCCCGGGGCTCCGAGGCTGGCGGGGGCGGGGGCGCCGGCGCCCCTCCCCGCGGCCCCTCCCCTCCGCGGGCCCGCCCCCGCCCCGCCGCACCCCCTGGCCATCGATCGCGCTTCCTTCGGAATGCCGGCCGCAGCCGTCAGCGCCAAACTTGGACAGCGTCGCCCCCGCCCCCTCCGCGGCCGCTGATGTGGCCCCCTCCGTCCTCTCCCAACTCCCGGCCGCCGATCCGATGGCCCCTCCCCGGAGGGGTTTTCGGTGGAGGGAGAGACGTGCACGAGACCGGCGGGGGTGGCGGCGACCGCGGAGCCGGAGAACTCGGAAGCCGGGTGTAAATTTCGAGTCTTTAAAGTTGAAAAGTGATGGGAGGGGGCGTGCGGAGAGGAGGGGGCCGGGGGCTGCGGACAGAAAGATGGCTGTCCCCGCGGGTCCGCGCCTGGTCGGGGGCGCCCGGCTGGACGGGAGGGTTGGGACGAATGCATTAACCCCTTTCTGTCGGTGCCGCGCCCCCCCACCCCGGCCGCGCGCGCCCGCCCGCCCGCCTGGCCCGCGCCCCCGTCCGGGCGTGGAAGCTTCCATTCCCGCCGGAGGGGGGTCCGGCGCGCGGCCCCGGCGAAGTCGGGGAGTTCGCGGGGGGAGGGGACCCAGGCCCGGCATTACCATTTTGATTGCTTTGATGCCATTTTTGGAGGGGGAGGGGTTGGAAGACCCTTCGCTGAGCACAAAGATGTTTAATCACTGTGCAGAATCAAATCAGATACTTTATTTATTTATTTTTTTAAGAAAAAAAAACCCATCATCAAATCCCGCACGGGGTGATAGCTGAGGGTTGCTAAGCCGTTTTTTCACTGGGTAAAACGGCAAGTTGTTGACTCTTCGGCTCTGAGTGGAAGATTTAAGAGAGAGAGGGAGGGGGGGAGAGGGAGAGGGAGAGAGAATCCAGTAATCCCGCAGCTTTTATGGCAACAATGTCTTTATGTGTGCTTCTGCATGGCAATAGTTTCACTATTTGGAGTGGCTTTTCAGAGCTTGGGTTTGATCATTTCGTCTGTATTGTAGCAACTGTTTCAAGGCTGTTTAAAATTTTATGATGATAGTAAATGAGTAGCTATTTATTATCTGTCATGCCGGAATTTAGATGAGGCTGAGGGAAACATTTGAAAATTCTGCTCGGAGGCTCCGGTGCAGCTTCGGGGAAGGAGCTGTCCGACTCCAGGCTGCCTTTGCCTTTAAATCTGAACTCGGGGAAGGAAAGATGCTTGCGAAAGGACTGCACCTCCATCTTTTTGTGTGTGTGAAGTGTGTGTTCAAAAAGAAAGGAAACAAGGAAAACTTTTGTTCTCTGGCCTTTTAAAAATGTTTCTTTTTTAAATGACTAAATATAACATCTGGTAAGCAGCCAGCATTGGGCCTGGCCATAGAAACTTGTGTTTGGAACTGTCTGTTTTTTTCCCCCTTTTCCCTTTGTGGCATTTTATATAACAAGGGCTCATAAAAGAGGGAGGGGAGGGGGCTGAGGCCGTGGTGCGGCATGCTAATAAAGCTGCCTGGTCTCTCCCCAGCTCCGAGGTGAAATCTTTCAGAGGTCACCTATGAAATGAGTTGGGTAGACTTAACATTTACTCGTCTCTCCCTCCTTGGGAGAGTTTGGTGGTGATTGGCAGCTCGGCTGAGGAAAGGTCCATGCACAAGCCCTTGGAGGTGATTCTGGGCTGCACCCAGGGTCTGGAAGAGGAGCAGCGGGGCTCTGCTTGGTGACTTCGGAAGCTTCCCCGGGAGAAGCCGAAATGTGGGAGCAGGTAGGGAAAGGCCAGTCTTTTCGAGTTTGTTTTTGACTCAACATAAAATGAAAGGTAGTGCTCATTTGTGGCTTCGCTCAGGAAGAAACTCAGACCATTTACACTTACGAAGACGTGTTTTTGTGCTGCTCCCGCCTGGAATGGCTGCAATGTGGGCTGTAAAGGTTAAGTTTCCATTAAAAGTGCACATGCGGGTGACGAGCGAGGTAGTAAAGGGAACCGAGGACCCCGTTACCCACATCTCCACATCTGTTAGAAACACAATAGCCGCTGAGTAATATGTTTTGGTGCCGGGCCATCAATTTCCCATTCATGCCCTTGACGCTGGAATTATTTCAGTGATTTCTAGAAACATGAACAAGTGTTTAAAGATGTTTATCAAGGACTCAGAAGTAAATAGGTTGGTTGTTGGTCAGAAGTAGAGAGATACAAATCCTGTATAACTCTCCAGTGTGTCTCCCACCATCGGTGGATGAGGGGATAACCAGGAAGCCAGCTTCCATAGAACCTTGCTGTTTGAAAACAGAGTTCATATTTTTTGCTTTAAAAAAAAAAAAAAAAAAAGGTGTGGGGAGTTGGTCAGAGCTGCATTAGTCCAGGCCGCCTTCCCAGGTGTGGCCGCGCCTGGCTGCCAAGGTTTTGAATTCCAGTGGAGGACGGACCCCTCGTCTTTAAGGAGATATGATGTGTGAAGACTCCATTAGTTGCTCCAGTGGTTTTACGCCATGAATTTGCAGCACACGCAGAGAGGCAGGAACATTTTTATCTAAATTGTCAAGCAACAAGCACTTCCATGTAAATAACAGACCCATCATAAGTACTGGGTTGGTTGGTTTTTTTTTTCCTTCCCTCTTTGGAGCTCTCAGCACGACATTTGGGTGCCACGTGTACCGGGCGTCTGCAGACCTCAACTTCATGAAGTTCAGCTTCACCAGACTGAGAAGAGCCCCATGTGTTAACTGCAGACTGCGCAGGTGTGGCCTTGTGAGAGAGGGACCCGCCCAGAGGTGAACTGGGGGCCTTTCGTACCTCTGGATCCATCGGTTTGATGGACTCTGGATTCTGAGGGGCTGTCCTTAAGTGCAGCAATAAAACTGTCTTCTTGAAAGGTATTATGTATGTGGCACGTACCCCGGGCGCTGAATCATGTCCTCACCATGATTCACTAGCCACGGTGGGCACCGGAGGGACTGCACCGGACAGAATTGCAGGCTGGGTTTTATTCCGAAAGCTCCCGATTGTTTGCAGTCCCTCGGTAAAAGGACAGAGCCGTTTTCCAAGAGTTTCTTCAAGTCCGTCCCTATCCAGGAGGGTAAATTTTCGGCTTCCTGACTTCGATTGGAAGTTGTCACACTTCTGATATAGCATCATCACATGCTAAAGAGAAAATGTCCCAAAGCTCCACATTCTGTCCCCTGTAGGGAAGAGTACCGACTAGGCTGGCAGCCTCCACCGGGCTTGGCTCACCACCACCCTTGCCCTCAGCAGCCCGTGTCCCTCCCACACTCACCGGAGCCCTGTTCCTAGAGTCCCTCTTCCGCTACCCCCTCCCCCCTCCACCACCCAGGTCCCTCCCCAATCATCTCTTAATTGGAAGATTACAATACATCCCCTATAAAAACCAATAAATAAATAAATAAATAAATAAATAACCAAACCGAAAAACAAATAAAAAAACCCACCACCAACAAAACCCAAAACAATTTATTGAAGTATAATGCACCTAGCGTATCACTCACCCGTTTAAGGTGCACAATTAAGTGTTTTGTGTTTTTTTTTTTTTTAAATATATTCCCAGAGATTTGCAGTTGTCATCACCATCAATTTTAGAACATTTTCATCTTTCAAAAAGAACGCTGTCACTGGCTGCCCACCCCCGCCCAGCCCTAAGCCGCCACTGATCTGCCTTCTTTCTCTAGAGAGTTGCCTATTTTTGGTGTTTCCTGTGAATGGAATCACACGACGTGCGGTGTGTACGACCAGCTTCTTTCCCTGAGCGTAGCGTTGTCCAGGCTCATCCGAGCCGTAGCAGGTAGAGGCCCTTCATTCCTTTTCGTGTCTGAATAATATTCCATCGTGCAGAGAGACCACAGTCTGCGTGGCCGTTTACCAGCTGATGGTGTTTGGGCCGTTTCCTTCCATGAATAACATACTGCATCTCCTCTTGCCCCTTCTGGTATGTTCTTGATCTGCACTCAGGGCATTACTCCCATCTCCCTCCTACACATGCAGCGCTGTCTCCGTGGTTGCTTTTCAGCAGCTTCTCCGGCACCGTGAGCATCTCCTTGCCTCTAGAGAGTGCTGGGTGTTGTTTCTCTTTTCCTATCTGCTCTGTGCTGGACTGTAAGCTCTGTGAAGGGTGGGGGCCCGTCTGCTCTCCTCTGACCCTGTATTCTCAAGGCAGTGCCTCGTAGGGATGGATTGCACATTTGCTGAGCGAGCGGAAGACCTTGTAACAAGACGGGCATGAGGATTAGTAGTGATTCACCGAATGGTCCTCACCGAATCCCCAGCCTGTAGTAGGCGTGCAATAAATGGCAGGTTATTGTATGCTTGAGAGGAGCGGACAGAAACGAGTAAGGCGCCCAGTTCCCTGCCCTTGGAAACCGCACCAAAGAGGGAGCCGTAGATAACCGTGTTTCCAGAAGAGCCCAGAAGAGTTCTGGGGAAGTCCCGCTGTGGGAGCACCTGCCTTGTTCCTGGCCTGGAGACTGAGGATAGCTTCCTGGAGGGGGTTCTGGGAGGGGTCCTCGAGGACGCCTGGGGTTGTGGACAGGAGAAGCTGGTGGCCAAGCCTGCTGAAGGACAATGGCTTGAAGAAACCTGCAGATGCTGTGAGCTTTCTGGCAGTAAAACCATGGCAGACAGCAGGAAAGGGCATCAGAGAAGGCGAGCTGGGACCAGAGCAAGGAAGGCATCACTTGCCTGGATGAAGGCCTGGAGTTTACACTGTAGGTTTAGATGGAGCCAGGGGCTGTTAGTGCACACAGGCCGAGAGCCCTAGGAATGGTGCTGGGCACATGGGAAGGGAGGAGGGACAAGGAGGCCTGACCTGCCTCCCTGCTTGGCCCGGCCAGGCCATATGAGCTCTTCAGGTATTTGTCACCTGCGCAGGGAGGTTCTCACACGGATGATGGGGTCCGGGCATGACATGGGGGAGGAGGCTGGGAACCTGCTGCCCCATAGCCCTGGGCGACCAGCACCTAACAGGCTGCGAGGGCCGGGGGGCCGCTGGGGTCCTCTTCCTCCCGCCTTCACCAGAGTTTTTTCGAGCTGAGAAATTCATTGGGAGCCGTGGCGCTTCCAGAAACCTAGTTGGCAAGTCTGGCCAGTTGATTTAAAAACAAATATATGTGTGTACCTCCACGTACATATGCACGTATCTGTTGGTTCTGTCTGTGTTACTGCTTTTATTTTGGCTACGGAGCATATGATAAGCGAAGTAAGTAATGAGTATGTTAATTTGAATCAATAAATACATACACGAAGCGTACGTAACCCGTATGTGACGTCAGTTACTGACTTTTCGGGATTCCGCACTGAAGATGAGGGGACTCATTTTCGAGCTAAGAGAACGATTGCCGTTCTCCTGCAGTGAACCCGTAACGAAGTAAGGTGGTGATCGCTGTTCTTCTCATTAGCTCTCTTAACAGTGAGAAGATAAGAATTGCGCTTTCAGAAAAGTCTTTACTGTGAGAGCAACACATGCTTGCTTGGAAAAAGGCTCACAGTATGAATCTGAAGGTCTCACCACCCCGGCCCCCGTCTTTCCGCCCCGTCCTCGATTGTGGCTGAGAGCAGGACACGTTCTGTGCGCACAGACGCCCGAAACCCGCATAAACCTGCACGGTGCGGGCACCAAGCGCACCAAGCTCACCGTGCCTCCGCATGCTTCCTACACTCGGCATCATACAGCGCACGTCTGTCTCGGGAAGAACTCGGTTGAATTCCATGAGCCTTGAATGAGCAGCCACCAAGTGCTGGGGATGTGGAGGGGATGGTGGGTGGGGCGCTGTTATTAGCAACGGGGACGTCTCATTTTGTAAGGCTTCTTACACTTAGAAAGTGCTTTCATTGTCTGCAAACATTTCTACATATCCCTGGGGAGACAGGTGTCCCCACGGTTTCCTATTCCTTGAAGCCCGGTGAGGCATCTGCTTGAGATATTCAACCGCTGGACCAACGCTGGTGGCAGGTGGGGGGTGTGCTCTGATGGGTGCTTGAGGACCGTTCCAAGGAGGTGACATTTCTACCTGTAGGGAAGCAGAGAGACAAACTTCGTAGAGATGGCTATCTGCTGCTCCATACTCTGCAGCGGGTCTGTCTGGCCCATCACCTCTCTGATGCTGTCTTTTTATTTAATAGTCAGGATCATCCCATGAGTTGGGGCAGGCCGGACAGGGGAATCTCTTCTGCTGGACCGCTTGGAGAAGGGCAGCTTCCCAAGGTCAAACAGCTTAGGACCACCGAGATGGGGCCTTCTGTTGTAGCCACTGCCTCATCTCCGACAGGCCCCTGCTTTGTAGAGTCAAATGTCCCGTAGCCACAAGAGCAGAGACCCTAAAGTTCCCCACCACCGTTCATAACCTAGCACCCTGCATCTGGCTGAGTTGCTCTAGACGAGTCATTTTGCTGCCTTGAGCTTCCTGTCTGTAAAGTGGGTGTAGTAATGGGACCCATCCCAACCAGGAAGCAAAGGGAATTGTGGTCCTTGCACCGGAGACCACAGGAGACACCTACTGAGCCCTGCCCTGTGCCTCGGGGGCCGCCACCTTTGCACTGCTGCTCACGACTGTTCCCTGATCCCCACGTTCTTCAAGCCAGGGCGTCCTGTTGCCCCGTGGCTCCCGGTAGAGCTGGACATCGGCTGTGCCTTTTTCTCCAGCCAGTCCAAGTTTCGCTTTGATATTCAGCCTCTTAAAACAGCTGCTGACGGGGCTGTACAATTGATTTCAATTAGCTTTGAATTTTTTCAATGAGATGACTCTGATAATAACTTTGGTAATCCCACGATGCCTCATTAGAGCTGCCGGCTATGATGATTAGCCCTGTGATTTAGCAAGTTTTTCCTCTGACACTTTTGTCCAGGACCCACGTCACGGGCTTGCCGCTGCTTTTGCATCACTTGGACGAGCCCACACTGAAGGTGCCGCTGCCTGTTCACCCGCCGGAGCTCGCCCTGGGCCTGAGAAAGCGCCCGCCTTCCCCGGCAGCCTGGGCTCCTGCCGCTGAGCAGAGTCTTGGCACGTGTCAGTGACACCTGGAGGGCAGGGAGGCCTGTTTGGGGGCACGGGTATCAGTCTGCTCAGCCTCCAAGGCCCTCACCCCACCCAGACACAGGCGGACTTTAGCGGACGTGGCGGGTTTCTGCAGGGGATGCAGCGTGGCCATGCAGCTCAGAATGTACGTTGTTGATGGAACAAGGAGTCTGGGTTTGATTTCCCTTCCAGAAGAGGGCCGCCAAGAAGGCTGTTAACTTCTGCCTCCCAGAGGCACGTAACAAAGAGGTTAAAAAGCACGAGCTTTCCAACTGGACGGACAGGAGCTGTAGACCTCACACCACCCTCCTGTGGCCACTGCACGTTCAGTGGGTGTAACGTGGGGAGCACAGCCCCTTACAAATGAGGCTGCAGAGCGTGGCACAGGGTAAGTGCACAAGAAGCGACCTGGGAGAGGTGCTCGGAGGGTTCAGCAGGACGATGCGTTCAGCCCTGGGTCCTCAGCAGGCGGGGCCTGGCCGTCCTCTGTTCTCCATCTTGAGTCCCAGCTTCCCTGTTCGAGGCTAGCCTGAGCCGAGTCCCTCCGAGGGCTCTCTTGGACCGACCCATTCCCCGTTCACATAGCTCATTGGGAAAGGCCTGCTCCTAACTTCCATTTAATTGAGGGCAGGCTGAAGCCCAGAGAGAGTCAGGGGCTTGTTGACATCACACAGGCGGTGAGTGGCGGGGCTGCTGTCCAGCCTGGGCCTCATGGTCCTCACCTCTCCGCTGGAGTGGTCGGGAGAGGGATGAGCGCACTTCATGCCACGACTCAGAGAAGTGGCCAGGGCGTGCGTTCAGATAGAAGTTGCGTGGAATTAGCACATCAGAGACAAGCGCCGGTGAATTTGAGGTAGCCGGTCCATGATGATGAGCGGGACCTTTACTCTGGGGTACAAGGTCCTAGAACTTTGGTAGGACCCTGGCTCTGCATCTAGTCTCTGCCTGGGGCACCGGGATGGGGAGTGGGTGGCAGGCTGGGTGCAGGGAGGGGTCTCTGCAGTGTGGAAGCTGAGGTTCGGGCTGGCCCCCAAAGCACACTGTCCTCCCCACCCTTGGGTGGCAAGTCCCCGGGGCCGTGCCCTCCACTCTCTTGGTGCCACCTTGGCCCCCTCTGGCTTGGCTGCTGGGATTCCTGTTTTCAGGGTTAGTCCTCACTGACATGAGGAGACATCTTCTCATTTTGAAACGACTTCTGTTTTCGAAAGGAAGAGACTTGCTTCCTTAAGTTGTGTTTTTTTTTTTTTTAACTGTGGCTTATTGTTTGGTGGTAGCGGTTTCCAGAGCACCGTGAGAAGATGCTCATCCAGCTCCGTCCTGGTTTCAGTGTCCGATGGCCAACAGCAGGCGTCCTGTGCGGGCTCAGATGGGCCACACTTCACTTTTTTTTCCTTTCGCTTGGCACCTGTGTCGGTCTTGTTAAAACAGCAGGAAGAAGTGCTTCCCCGGGGGACTTTAGGGTTTTTTTGGTCCAAGGCTGAGTGGCTCCTGAGCCTCCAAGTGATGACAATAGGAGGGGCAGGTGGCCGAGTCCTTATCTCAAAGTGGGGGTAATGCTGCTTCCCAGGCAAGGTTGTCCTGAGGACCCGAGTACCAGGTGCGTGGTGTAACTCCCAGCACGCAGCAGGGCAGTGGAGTTAGACGGAGCTCTTTGCAGTATCGCTTGATCGACCATAATGTGCAAAGCCAAAGGTTGGCGGCACCCCAAAGATGCTATTGCCATGGAGAAGTAGGGGGCTTTTTGTTGGGACGGAAACCTCTGGGTTGCTGTTGTCTCCAAGGATTGGTGTGGCCACAGCTGGGACTGGGTCATAGATTTGGGATTTCGTGGAAAGTTAGGATGTGTGTCCCCAAGACTTGGCATGGGGGGGCATTGCGGGGCACCTCTGCTGAGCCCCCGTGTCACATGTGGGAAACTGAGGCCCTGAACGGGGAGTTGGAGATGGCACCCAGGAGCCAGGACAAGCCCCAGGGGATGGCGGTCTTCCCAACCACACAACATATTTGTGCAAGAATTGTGTGTTGTTTTTGTTCAAACAGTCACATTTCCTTCATCGGAGGGTTTTTTGGGGAAGCATCCTGGTGGGGGTCCGCTGTGTAACGTGCCGGACTCTTGCACAAGATGTCCTTTCTGACAGCAGGACCGCCAAGGAAAGACCCTGGGGCAATACCTGGGGGTGTTTCAGAGCCGTCCTTAGACTTTAAGAGCAGGTGACCCCCATTTGGCACAAGCAGGGGACAGGCAGCGCCGGCAGGACCAGCCCATTCCAGGACTGCCATGTTGTGAATCTCACTGAACCTGATCGCAGCCCTGGTGCGGGCGGGCTTCAAAACGCTGGTTCAGGACGAGTCCCTGCAGGGCTGTCCATGACCTTGGCCGCCGGCCCGCACTCCCACCCACACTCCCGCCTTCAGAGACTGATGGTGGCTTGCGTGGGGAGAGTCACTCTCCCAAATGGAAAAGGTGCTAAGAAATTGTGATATGAGGGGAGCAGTCGTCTTGAAGGGAAGCCAGGATTGCCTTTTCATCTCTTGTGTGGAAGCAGCAAAAAGTTACTTGAAACAGCGGTTGGGAGAGGTCTGGGAGAGGTCCGTTGGGGTTTCCCTGGGGGGCGCCAGCAGGCTGCCCCAGGTGATACTGCAACGGATCTGGGGAGAGGCTTTTTGCCCCACAAAAGAGGAAAAGGCACATGGGGAGAGCGAGAGAGAGAGGGAGGAGGGAGATGTGTTTCTCTTTGATGTCATTCAGGCGGAAAGCCAATCTGCGCATGTAAATGAACTTGAAAATGCAATTAAAAATATATACATATTAGAGACTGTGATCCAGAATTTAACGTGAGATGCAAGTTACAAAGTGACGAGCCGCATCTCCTACAATCAGTGATACCAACTCTTCTCTGTGATTAATGCGTCTCGTCTGGGCGGTAAGAAACACACCACGGTTAAATACCAGAGTTCCCGCCGAGACTATAGTCTGACAGTCTCCCCAAATGCCCGCGTCGCCAGCCCCTCCCAGCTGCCACAGCCGAGGGGACAGGTGCTCAGGAAGGCCTCTCCAGGGGCTCATCCCGCCTTGATGGGAGAGGAGACCTGAGAGTTGTGGGCATCACTGCGGGCGGAGACCAGAGACCAGAGACCAGACCACGTCCTGAGTGTGGTCACGGCTGTGGCTCCAGCCAGTGGGCCTGTCACAGGGAGGTCACAAGGAGCCACCTTATCTGAAGCCGGAGCTGGGATGTGGCGGTGGGGGGGAGGCACTGGGGTGTTTAGCTTGGGGAGGGGGCTTGAAGGGAGCAGGGTGACAGAGTTCTCCGTGACTTAAGGCCTTCACTGAGAAGGCAGCTGTGGGGCACGGACCTGCAGAAGCTGGAGCCTCATGGTTCTCTGCAGGAAGAGTGTTCCAGGCAGAAGTCACAGCCTGTGCAAACGCTCTGAGGTGGGGCATGCCTGACTTTTCCAGCGGAGGCTGGTGTGGCTGGGAGAGAGTGACAGGTAAGCGTGAGGGGGGTCAGGGAGCTGATGGGACAGGGTGGGGGGAGGCTGTCCTCTCCAGCACCACTGACCCCTGCCCTTAAATCATCGACTGGCTGTAATGTGTAAGAGGGAGCCGCCCTGGGGCGCCTGCGCGGCTCAGTGGGTTAAGCCTCTGCCTTCGGCCCAGGTCATGATCTCAGGGTCCTGGGATGGAGCCCTGCATCGGGCTCTCTGCTCGGTGGGGAACACTCTTCCCCCTCTCTCTCTGCCTGTCTCTCTGCCTACTTGTGATCTCTCTCTCTCTCTTAAATAAAGTAATAAATAAATAAATAAATAAAAGAGGGAGCAGCCCTTCCATGGGGCAGAATTTTGAATAGAGACTGCAAGTTACCAGACGGGCAGTTTTAACTCCCCAAGTGTGGAGAACTTCCCTGATGCGCTGTCCCAGGATAGAATCGGTGGTTCTGTGTCCTTTGTCCACCAAACCAGCATCTAATCAGCCAACGGGAAGCAGCAACCAATGGCGATCGGAGGGGAGACCAGGCCGGTTCTCCCTATGCTGACATCCTGTTCAGAAACGCTAAGGCTCATCACGCATTCCGTAACTGCCTCATTCCAGTCCGAGACGCTCGCTAACGCAGAATCACAAACTTTGACCCACAGGCAGCGCGTGGTGCTGCTGAGGGCTGGGACCCCTGCACAGACCATGCCCTGCCCTCTGGAGGGGGGAGACACTGTGGCCCGGCCCCGCCCATCCCCCATCAGCCCATGGCCTGGCCCCGTGCAGCCTTCTCCTTTGACACTTCCGGAGGAACCAGAAAGTCTGCATCTGTGAGATCTCGTGCGGGGTGGACGTGGGTCGTGCACGCATTAAGGCCTTTTCTAAACGCTGCTGGCCCAGGGGGGCACTCCTGCAGCCAGCTCCGAGCCGTGTCCTCTGCCGTGCGTCCTCTGACCGCCTTTCTGAGCTCCTTCCCCGAGCCCCGCTTGCTGCTGCTTCATCGTTCATCACCCAGGCCTAGCTGAGGTGGGCTGGTGTCCCTTCACGGCTCCGTCTCACTGGGTCGTGATCTAGCAGTGTCCTGCCTCCCTCTCCCCCGGTCACCATCTCACGTGGCGTCCACGGACTGAGCGCTCAGCTTCTGTAACCTTCAGGGGCTAGGACAGCGAGCCCCGAGAGATGGCAGTTCTGGACCGTAGAGAACCCCCCACCCCCCGACCCAGCCCCCGTTAGGGGAAAACAGTTGCCCAGCTGAGGGCCGTTGAAGTTCTTCAGGAACATTCAGCTCTCCTTTAGTAAGTAAGTGGAACTCAAGTCTATTCCCGCAAATAAAACGGGCCTGCAGCGCCGCGTGCCCTGGCCGAAGTCGGTGCCTTGTTCAAGTTATTTTATTAACAGGTTCTGCTGAGTGGGCTCGGATGGGGACTGCCGCCCTCATATTGTCGATCTAATTATAAACACGAGGGACAGGACCAAATAAGTAGCCTTTAAAGGGAGAAGAGTCTGGCAGCTTGGTTTAAAGTGTCCTTTAATGAACTTCTTTGGCACTTGTCTCTTAGCAACACATTTTATTACCTCCTGGTGCAGCTGGACGCGCGGTAACTCATCCCCCTCCCCCGGCGGCCCCGCGCCGGCGCGCTCGGGCAACGGAGGGAGGAATGTCCCGACCCGTTTTCCCGAGGCTCCGTGTGCATCTCTCCTGCTTTGTTTGGTTGATGAGAAAGGCAAACACGGCCCCGGGAGTGGGCACCTTGCGGGCAGCTGGAGCTGCCACGGAGGGGAGCCTGGCCTGGTCTGGAAGGTCGGCGGTCCTCTCGCAGCTGGGCTGCCCCCGGGCCAGATGCTGGTGCTGCGGGCTGCTCGTAGAGGTGCCCAGCCTCTCCCGGGTGCTTCCCGGGTTTGGGTGTTTTTATCTGGACTCCTTCCCTGTAATGACACTAATTTGGATGTGGTAGAAGTGGGGATGTTTTCAGATCTTTCATGGTCGTCAGCAGCCTGTGAGCGGGGATGGGGGAAAGCTCTAGATGAAGTGGACACGGTCGGGAGGGCACCGCAGGGGCGGAAGGAGGACTGAGACTCGGGGCCTGGGTCCACGGCTCGGAAGCCCAGGGAGCCCAGCCCGCTCCTGACCTTCCCGAGCTTACCCTCGTTGTCGGCTGTGTGCGCGTCCTGGGGCAGATGACCACGAACCGGGGGCTCACAGCCACAGACGTTCACTCTCTCCCCGTGTGGAGCCAGCGCACTAAGACCCCGGTGTGGGCCGGCCGAGCTCCCTCCTGAGGCTCCAGAGCACTGTCCTTCCTCCTCTGCCAGCTCCTGGGGGCTCCTGGACACTCTAGGGCTTGTGTCTGCTTCTCCCCAGGCTCTCGCCTCCGGCTTCGTGTGGCCATCATCTCTGTGTGTCTGTCTTCTCTTCCCATAAGGACCCAGTCGTTGGATTTAGGGCCTGCCCTAATCCCGTGTGACCTCGACTTAACCGATCACATCTGCAAACATCCTCGTTCACATAAGGTCATGCTGAGATTTTGGGTGGACATGAATTTGGGGGAGATTGTTCAACCCAGTGCACCTGCCACTTGAGGTAATCACACTGACCTCAGGTGAGGGTTGGGGGGACCAGAGTCGATGGTGGCCTCTTGGTGCTGGCCCAATGCCATGAATGCCCTGGGCCCCCCAGTGTCTGCCCTGCCCACCCTTCCCTGCAGCCGGGAGCTGAGAGGGGAGCCGCCGAAACCGTGCTCATCGTGAGAAAGTGGCCATATTTTCTCAGTGTGTCACCCGGCAGTGGGTGTGAATACTGGACATCGGGACCATCCCTGGAAAACCTACATGTGTCCTTTGTCATGGCTGGCGGCTCAGCAGAAGTGGAGAATTGGACGTGAAACTCCGGCTTGAAAACCAGCCAGCTGGTGGTTTCACCCTGATCAGTTCTCACTCGGTCGCAGGGAAAGTGCGCTCTAGAACACAGTGGACAGTGAGCGGGAACGCACGCCTGCCCGGCGGCACGGGAGCCCCCGCTTGTCCTGTAGGAAGGTACGGGGTCCCCGGCTGGAGCCCGAGGCTCTCCTCCTGTGGGCTCCCACCTCCCAGGAGCTCTAGGACCTTGTGCCAGGCATACGTCTCCACAGGCCTCAACCTCCCCATCTGTGAAATGGCTGTGATGAGGGACCCTGCGTCTGAGGCCCGTGGTGGGGATGAAATTCACTACGCGGAAGCCCGCTGTAAACCGCGACCTGCCACGTGTGGGGGTTGGATGGGCCTTGCTGCCCTGAGGCTTCGGTCCACTCTCTTGGACGTTCGGGAGGCCACATCCTCTCCGGGCCACTCTAGGGCCATCGTCACCGGCAAGACGATGGAGCCAGTATTTCCTGTGACTGGCCGCCTGCTCCCCGGCCTTCCTCCAGCGACCGTCACTCCCGCTCGCACTCCGGTCTGCCAGGCGAGGACGCCACGGCTTGGGCGCGGGGACCCAGCCCAGACTCAGCTCTGGAGCTGCGATGTGAACCCAGTCGGCCTCCAGGTGCAAGCTTGAGCACCTGCACAGTCTGTGTGTCACACTGGCCGCCACACGTCCCAGGGGCTGGGGACACTGCTTGTGGGTGTGGCACTTGGGGTTCCTACGGGTCTTCCCTGTACCTGGTGCCTTGTGGTGGGAGTCCCAGGGGACTGAGTGAGGAACCGGAGGCCCGCAGGGCCCTGCTGGGTCCGGCATCGATCGTTCTGCGTCATTTTCTGCGCCTGTGAAGTGAGGACGAGAGGTCAGTGTGTGCTCTGCAGGGTCATTGCAAAAGCAAAGTGGGGACTCGAGGGGAGGTCTGGGGACTCGGAGGGCTGGGCTTGGGGCTGCTGGGGCCACGTGGGTGGGCTGCAGTGCCCGCTGTCTTCCCCATCCCCACCCCCCCCACCATTTAGTTTGCACCTACTGTATGCCAGGTGTCTTCCACGCTGTAGTGCTCTTACTCCCTGGAACAAAGCTGTGGTCCCTGTTTACGGCGACAGGAAGTGATGCTGGAGCCCTTCTGTAGGGGTGTGGAGGGCGGCACTGGGCCAGGCTCAGACGGAGCTGGTGTGAACCCTGCAGCCGTTCCGCACCTCCACAGGCGGCTTCGTTCCTGGTGCGCGAGAGACGCTCAGCAGCGATCCCTGGCCTGTCATCACCCTTGCTTTGCAGCCGCCTGCAGTGAAGCAGGACCCGGAGACATGGCTGGCGGCCAAAGCTGTGGGGTGGCTGTCTCCCCGGCTCCCGAGGGCCGGCTGGGGGCTCAGGTCTGGCAGCCTCTAAGACGAGGCCGAGGGGTGCGCTCGGGTTTGGTGGGGAACCTGATCCTGACTCCAGCTCCTGCTGCCTGAGGCCACAAAGAAGCAAAGGAAGAAACTGCTGCAGACCGTGGTTCTGATCCTTTTGTTCCAACCCTGGGCACCATACGCTGTGTCTGAAAATTCTGCAAGGCTGGCGTGTCCGTGGCTAGTTGGTAGGTAACAGAATCCAGAATTGTCCCCTCACTGAGCGGGTCCAGAAGGGGCTGGTCTTCCATGCTCTAATGGAAAGACGCACTGTGTTCCCACTGCGTCCCGCACGGCTCCAGCCGGCCTGTGCTCCGAGGGGGCGTGGTTGCTGTGAGGCTGCGGCAGTCAGGCCCCCAGTGTCTGCCCTTGCTCAGCACTTTCATCTGGGGCCTCCAGCCCTTGGGCTGTGTCCCATGTCACTCTAGCCCCTGTTCCGTCAGCCAAAGCCTGCCACGTGGCCACACTTGCCAGCAGAGAGGCCCTGAGAGGGCAGGACGGGGGCCAAGGGATCATCCCGCCCAGTCGGGCAGCTGTCTGCCACACGGCCGCCTGCTCATGTGGCCCCTCCCACACCCACTTCCCAGCACCCCTCTGGGGTCGTGGAGCCTACAGTAGGAGGCGGTGGGAGGGCTTGGGAGAGGGTGGCCTCTGGAGCCCACAGACGCGGGTCTGTGTCCTGCCCCTGCTGCGACAAGCCGTCGGTCCTGTGGAAACCATCCCCGCCTTGCTCCCTGCGCCGTGCACACGTGTGCTCTCCCCGCTCCCAAATCCGGCTCGCCTGTCGGGCCAGGAGTAACTGTGTGTCCTTCAGGCCGTGGCTCCGTGACCCCCCAGTGCCGGGGGCCCTGTTTCGCGCCGGCGGCTCTGGGGTTACTGGTGGAGCAGGAGCTGCGGGAGGCAGGGTGTCCGGGCTGGCAGGGGACACAGCTCCCTGTCGTGTGTAAGGGAATCCTTGTGCACCCCAGAGGCGGCGAGCCTTTGAAGCTCTTCCTTAATTAAGTTTTTCATCTGGGCCCGCAGTGAACGTCTGCTGTTAACCTCGTGTGAACCTCGTGTGCTCTGGCCGGGGCAGGGGCGGGGTGGCTGGGGATTGGTGTCGTGGGCATCGTCCCTAAAAGTCTTCACCCCGGAAGTGCTCGTGTGGCCTTTGCCACCTGCTCCCGCCCAGTCCGGACCTCCCAGTTCGCTCGGTCCCGGCCACGTGGCAGGGGTCAGCCTGTGGCTGTTAACCAGAGGGGGAGACAGAGCGACTCGAGAGGATGTGCTTCAGCCTCCCGGGGACGGAGGCCGCTCCAGGGAGCAGCGCTCGGTTCTCTCTGGGAAGCATCGTGGTGTCATCCTCCCCGTAGTGCACATGAGGAAACTAAGGCAGCGAGATGAGCGACCTGCCCGAGGCCTGTGGTGAGGGAGGGGCTGTGCCAGGATTCCGGAAACACCTACTTGACCCCAGCAGGCACTCGTGTCCCCATTTTACAGATGAAGAAACTGGGCCCCGAGAGGTCAGCGACTCTCCCCAGTCACCCACCTCCTAGATGGCGGTGCTCAGGTCCGCGGCCCCGTCTCCCCTTCCCCGGACTGTGCGGCTCCCAGACACATGGGGGTGGAGGGATGCGGCGTGCGGCCCCGGGTCGTGACCTCTTGGCTGGCGGGCACGCTCCCTGCCCTGCCCCCACTGGGTGCCCCACGTCCCCTGGCGGCCGAGCCAGAACGTACTTGTAGAGGGCTGAGCCCTTCCGTGACGACCCCTGGCTCAGTGCTCCCCACGCACGTGCGGTCTGAGGACGAAAAGAGGGATTTGGTGGGAGAGGGTTTGGTTTCTGTTTCAGATCTGGGCCTCCTGTATTGGTTCCGGGTTCTCCTATCCATCCATCCACCCCCCGGGGGAGACTGTGGTGAGCCACGGTGAAGTCCTGGGGGCAGCCCTCGTGGAATTAGGAGACAGCCGCCCCCCAGGAGCTCTGCCTCGCCCCAACACAGGCGTAGAGCAGCCCAGGGTGCGGCATGACAGCCAAGGACAGCAGCTCCAGGCCATCGGAGGAGGGGGACGCTTGTGGCTCTGGACCCTGTCGCTGACCATGTAAGTCTCGTGACCTTGAACAAGGAACTGGCCATCTGGACACCTCCGTTTACAGCCCACGACAGAGCTCCAGAGCTCACGCGGGTGTCAGTCCCCGGAGTGGGGCTGGGGCTGGACCCCCGTGCAGCCGGCCTTCTGCCCAGCTGCGGGGCCGCAGTGAGTAGGGCCACGTGGGATTCCAGGGAACGCGGTGTGGAGGCCAGTGACTTGGGGAAGAAGACTCAGAAATTCTCTGATGGCGGGCGTCTCGTCTGACCTCAGATCACGTCTTCAGCCTCATCTCCCCCCACGGAGCTGCTGACCGTGTCTCAGACACCTGAAATGCCTGTGGATGGCCCTTTTCTCCTTAGCAGGATCTGGCAGGATCCCCCCAAGGTCAACATCATCTCCCCGCTCCCGAGGAAGGCGCCTTTGGATTCATTTGGATTGGATTGTGGGGCTGGTGGTGGCCACGCTGATACGGGTGCGGAGAATGGGGACACAGGGTCACCGTGAACGGTGACGATGCCGAGGATGACTCAGGGATGACGGAGCCACTACCGTGCGGGTGGGAGTGTTAACGAGCTACCTGACCTGTCATCACCCCATGTCCCTGCTGAGACGTCTTGTCTCCGCCCTACACTGCAGGAAACTGCTGGCATCCGGGGCCCGTGCGGCCCGTCTTGGCTTTGCTCCTTCTGGGCGGTCAGACGGCTCTGTAAACTGAAGGCCGTGCAGGGCGCTGTCTGCGTCTGACACGACGGCGCTTAGTAGGTCTCTTTGTAACTGTCTGTTCCTATTCTGACCAAGCCTGCGGTTCTGACGGTAATGCTGAGGTTCTGGAAAGAAGTCCCAGGAACAGAAAATAATGTGATTTTTCTTGGAAGCTACAACTTAAAAGAAAAAAAAAAGATTTACGTATTTATTTAAGTCTTTTCTACACCCGGTGTGGGGCCCAAACCCGCAATCCCGAGATCAAGAGTCACACACTCCCCCAACTGAGCCGGCCAGGTGCCGCTTGAAAATTAAAACTTTAAATGAAAAAAGGACAAGTAAGCGATCCTACCGCCCTACGACAAGTAAGCGATCCTACCGCCCTACGACAAGTAAGCGATCCTACCGCCCTACGAATTTAGTTGATGGTTTGTGGCGAGAGATTTAAATAAACACAAACATACATGTCCTTCACTGACGCGATTGCTACTTATCACACTTAACAGAGGTTTTTTAACTCTCGGACGACTCTGTTCCTCTCCACAACAGTGTTTTCATGCTTTGCAAAAACTCGGGCCCTGACTGGACCGTTGTTCGGGGTCCACTGGATCCCGGCCCGGGACCGTCTGTCTGCGTCTGGATCTCCGGGGAGCCCCAGCGGCCAGCAGGCGCCTGGCGCTCTTCTTTGCTTGCAGAAACAGAAGCTCCACACGGAGCCCAGAGGTGTGTGTGACGTGCGCCCCCCCTCACCCCCGCCACGAGATTCCGGAGCCTCTGAAGTGTGAGAACCAGGCCTCTGAGTGCGGATTACCCTTCCCCTGGCTGCCTGACAGATGGAAAGGTGTGGACGGCGCGCCGCGTCCGCCTCTTCCTCTTTCGCGACGCTGGTGGTGGTGGTGATGGTGATGGTGGTGGAGCGGCCGGCGGTGCTGGTGGCCGTGCTGGTGATGGTGTGGTGACCATGACAGCGATTCTGTAATAGCGGAGATGGGGTGGTGGTGACAAAGATGATGAAGACGAGGGTGGCGACTCTTGTGATAATGTGGGTGAGGGTGGTCACGGGGGTGGTGACGGGGACTTTTGTCAAGATGATGGTGGTGATGGGGTCCTGCCTTGCTCCCCTCAGGGAAAGGCTGGGGCGTTTGGGGCATGGGAGAGGCGCCCAGTACTCTCCTTGCACTCTGAGGGTACGGAAAGTTCCTGAACGTCAGGTTCCCTGCTTCTAAGATGGAAGTAGCCATATCTTTGTAAGCTCTCGAAGCCTGTCCAAATATTCCGGGTTTTATTATAATTAGAGGATTGTGCTCAATTTTACGTAAAGGGGTAGAGGAGGAAAGCGGACAGTGGTGAGAATGCTTTGTGATGCGAGACTGTTTTCGCTTATGTTTTACGTCACTGGTATTTAGACATTTGTGTCTGCGTTCATCTTTCTTAGGATGGACTTTAAAACCTGTTTCCTTAAAAATTTGTTTAAAAAAAACCACAGAAAGTAACAAAGGATCGGCAGCCCAGCCTCCACTGCCTGCCCCTTGGTGTGGTGTTGGGAAGAGGGAGGGCCCCCCCACCGCGGCCCCTCCCTGCAGTGTTTGCCCCAGACTCCCCGCAGGGCACCGCTGCCGGGCGCTCTGCAGCCTCTGCAGCCTCTGCAGCCTCTGCCCTCGTCGGCGAGCTGCCCACGCCGAGTGGCTTGGACGGCTGGACTTCCGGAGAGCTCCCGGCCGAGGCTGAGAAGCTCTCTTTCCCCATGGTAGGTGACTTTGCCTTTGCTCCGTCCAAATCAGATTTTGTTTTATCTGCTGGAGCTTCGTTTCATAATTCTGCTGGCTTTGATCTCGCTGTCACAGTTTAGACCTCTCCCTTTGCTGACTTGTCCTCTTGGCCCCAGGTGCCTCCTTCCTGACACAGGCCCTGCTGCTCCCGTAATACACACTTACCCCTAATGAGCTACTTAAAAAATAAGCATTGATTTCTAGATAAAAATCACAATTAATTTTAAATGCCCTCTGTAAACCTTGTTACAAATAATTGCCAGAAACACACAAAGTCTGAAACTAATTAAAATCGACAGCCTCATTTGACGCAGGATGTGCTTCTCATTTTTTAGTTATGTATGTGAGCCACATGGCTATTGCTTGGGCAGAAGCACATGACTATTGCTTGGGCAGGCGGTCGTGGGGGGAGTTTGCTGGAGGAGCAGCTGAGCTGCCCTTTCCCAGGTCTGGGTTCGTCCAGTCCCGGCTTGCTGGCCTCTCTCCTCTTTAGAGCAGCTGGCTGACTTTCCACGCCTCCAGTTCCACATCCGTGAAATGGGTTTACTAATGCCGGCCTCCCAGATGGCTGGTGGAGGGGGACGGTGAGCCGGTGCCCGCTCAGAGGCTGTGGTTCCTGCTTAGTCTCAGCCTTCTGTCCTCCCCACTCTCCCTGCCCCTGACCAGCCCTGGGAAGGTTACCCTACACATCAGTTGTTGGGGTCATATTATTGGCTCATTCCCTTGCTCACTTGTGCCGTGAGATAAACAGAAGCCAATGGACACGCATGGCAGGGGCACAGGGCAGGCAGAGATCCTGTCCTCTGGACGAAAACTCCAGTGCTGGGGGTGGGGAAGCCTGGCCGCATCAGGTGTGAACCTTCCACGCTCCCACACTGCTGGCCTTGGGAGGCTGGCGGGGTCATCGGGAGTTGGCCAAGGCCAGGGCAGAAGGAGCCAGCCGAGGGCCCCAGCTCTGCGATTCCCCTGCCCGCCCCACCCCTGGGGTAACACAGTCCCCTTTCTCAGCAGTCGAGGGGATGTGCAGAGGTGAGTCCAGCGGCACGGCTGTAGTAACAGGAGCGTTCCAGAATTCTCAGGATCACCCCAGCGTGTCCTTGAGCTCAGAGCCCCCAGCCCTTCCCAGTTCCTTATTGGTCCCTGGGTGGCTCTTGTTGAGGGCCACGGGGGAGCCAGGGCCACCTCCCCTGACCTGCTTCCTGAAGGAGCACAGGTGTAGGGCCAGACCTGCCCAGGACTGGTCCTTAGGAACTGTTGTGCTGGTAACGGACACTGGGCAGTGACCCCATGTCCCTCAGCACCTTGGTTTCCTCATCTGCAGGCAGGAGAGTAACATTAACCCGGCTGTTCTGTTTGTTCACATCTTAATCGAGGAGGGGTTGGCATTTCCTGAGCACCTACTATGTGCCTGACCTCAGGCGAGGGCTAGGAAAACAGACCAATTGCACGGGGCCCCTGCCCTCTACAGGCTCGTAGCCAGGTCTGGAGACACGTCAGGGTACCCCATCTTGGGGAGCTAAAGGGAGAGCTCAGGTCTGAGGGGTCCCAGCCAGGGGCCGCAGGAGACAGCATCCCTTAGAGTGGAGGTGACGGAGGAAATGGGCTCCGTGGGTCGTGCAGGCTGTTGGGACAGTGTCTCGCCTCCTCGCTCCCTCTCCTCCTGCCCCCCCTCCCTCTCTCCTAGCTCCTGGTCTCCTCGCTCCCTCTCCTCCTGCCCCCCCCTCTCTCCTAGCTCCTGGTATATCTTCGCCCCTCTCTCCCTGGCTCTTTGGAAGCTTTTGGTCAAAACGGCCAGTTCCTCCTCAGATTTCTTCTATGCCTTGGGTCCCGGAGACAGATAAATGGACGCCCCCCGCCATGTCCCCGCAGACGGCAGCTGCAGAGAACACAGAGCAGAGCTCAGGAGTCATTTATTTATTTCTCGCTCTGCAAAAATGTGTATTCGGAAGCAGCTTGGCAAGGTGGATAGTCTGATTTGATTAGCAAGTCTAAGTGTATTAGCAGCAAGACAGAAACGATATTACAATTAGTGGTAATTAGCGGTGCTGATGGCTGGGTAGTAGTGCGGGGTGACAGTTGTTGCCTCCTGGGCCCGGGTTAGGCTGGGAGGGCACCTTACCCTTGCGAAGGGACTCGGCTCCCTGGAGACACGGGACCCCCGCCCCATCATCGGCACGTCTGAGTCACAGCTAATTAGTCACTTCCCAGAGACAGGTGTGCCGGGCCCACTTACATAGTGACTTCGTGGTGGTTGGGGGGGGGCAGTGGGCCTGACTTTTGGGGAACCAGAACCTTCCAGGCTGTTTCGCTTTGGCGCCGTTGGTGACAACAGCAGTGAATTCCTTAGTACCCTCCTCCTCTCTCTACACGACTTTATCGTGGCCTGGCCCCGCGTACCCCATTCACTTGGGTTTCCCTGTGGGCTTTCTCCCGGAGAGCAGGGCCCAGGCGGTGTCCCAGGCCCGGCCGGGGCTGCAGAAGACGCCCGTGGTTACATTTGCTGTGCATGGTGGGCGCGTGGGGACACAGGGAAGGTGCTGGGCGTGGACTTAAGAGACGCTGACCCGCGTGCCTGTGTCTTGACAAATTAGTTTATCCTCCGCCCTGTGTTGTCAGTATCTTGGACCAGGCTGTGGGGTGGGGCAGGAGTTCCCCGCCTCCTGGTGGGGGCCTCAGTCCTGATGGCATCCTGCAGGAAAAGCCAAGCGCTGCTTGTGGGGTAAAGAGAACGTTCTGGAGGTAGGTGGGTGTGAGTGTATTGAAGGCCGCTGAATTGTTCACTTTAAAATAGTTCTTTCTGGGTTATGTGAATTTCACCTGAATTTTTTGAAACTGCAAATTGCTAAGACGTGTGTCTTGGAAGCCCAAACCTTGTAAACTGAGCACATCTCAGCCGCTTTAGGGAGATAAAGTTTCTGAAAACACAGAGCAGGTACTGGAAATGATCACAGAAACTGAGTGGCTTCCAGGATGGAGGGAGTGCAGGGGTGAGGAGGGGAAAACCCCCCACCCAAGCTCCCAGGGACATGGGGAAGACCCAGTGCAGAAGGTGCGATCCTTTGGGCAAGAGTGAGGAAGAGGAGGAAGAGGAATGAGCCCAAGTGCGAGCATGTTAAGTCTCCGCCTCTGGCTGCTCTCCAGGGGCTGCAGGAAGGGGCAGCGGAGCCTCCGTCATGCGGGGGACGCAGCCCCACCTGCTTGGTCGCCACCAGTGGCTCTTGTGCCTGTTAGAGAGCCCAGCAGCCTCTGGAGTTTGCTTGTCCTTTCCCTGGCCTCAAGGTGGACTTGGCCTCAGCAGCGGCATCCGCCAGGCCTGCTTGGAGAGGCGGTCCCAGACGCCCGTCCCATCCCCCACGGCTCCCCACGGTCAGGAGGATCCTCTCTGGAGGATCCAGATCTGTGCCAGGCCTGATGTGGGCATGCAGCAGGGTGAGACAGGTGTGGTCTGCCCACGGGGGCCGTCAGCCTAGAGCCGCCCAAGCCTGAGTGGTGGGGTGTCTGGGGGAGCCGGCAAGGCATACAGCTCGAGAAAATGCTTTCGGAACTTAAAGTATGAGTAGAGTTTAGGGACTCTTGTTACTGATGGGGAGGCAGCAAGAAAGCATTGAGGTATGTAGTGGGAACATGGGGCTCTGTGAGGTGAGGAACCCTGGGTCTGCCTCACTCGGGGGCCTTATTCGGGGGCTCTGGGCAGACCCTGCACAGCACACCAGCCAGTCCAGTCCCTTCAATGACATGTATTTGGCCTCTCGAAATGCACCTATGGTCCACAGCCTTTTGACAGAAGCTTGAACCCAGTACCCAGGGGTGCTAAAAAGATGCTCAGCCCTGCCCATGTCCAGGAAATAGCGCCTATAAGAACCACAGTGAGATTCTTTCCCCCCAAAGACGCTGATTGTGCCGGTGAGCACACAGACCAGCCCAACCTCCTACGTGTGCTGAAGGGCTGGAAATTGGGGGATTTGGAAGACAATTAAGTCATTCAGTAAAGCTAAAGCTAGACACCCGTATCCTGTAAGCAGAAGTCCTACTTCTGGGTGCATGGCTCCAAGAAAGTCTGATGCTGGCGACCCAGGACGTCAGCACGTTCCCAGCAGCCCAAACCAAGCAAACAAACATGTGCTGACAGTGAATGGGTCAGTAAGTACACGCGTGGGCCGTAGGGTAGCAAAGAGGCCAGCCGGGCCACGTGCAGCAGCCGCGAGTCTTAGGAACGTGGACTTGCCTCCGGAATGGGTGTTGTAGAGCACTCTGGTAGGAATCCATCTATGTAAAGTTCAAAAATGTGTGGAACAAAGCTGTATCTTTTGATACATCTATTTTGATACAAAAATGGAAAATTCACGGAGTGAGAAATACAAAATCACAGTTACCTGTATGTGGGCGAGAGTGGGGAGGGCACCGGGGGTGTTTCCAAGCTAGTATTCCTTTTACTTTGTGAAGCTAGGTACCAGGTACACAGATGCTTTGCTATTCTTTAAACAATATGTGTGTTTTACCATTTCTGGTGTATCTTCAGCGCCAAGTAATAACACGAGTACATTTCAGTAGTGAGCCTGCAGGTGTGGAGGGTCCTGCCTCAGAGGCACGGTGAGGTGTGCTTTAGAGCAGGCAGACGGGCGTGGGGGGGGCAGGGCTGTCCTTGGCCATAGAGCCTCCAGGGACAGGGCATTTCCAGCTTCCCTGAAGAGAGCTGTGTAAGTTTTGGAAGACAGAACGGTCAAAATAGCATCATTCCATATGTGTAAATTGTGAAATGTAAGTCCTAAATCAGCTTTTTTTTTTCCTCCAGAGGTGGATTCAAGGCCACATTTTTTAAAAAGATTTTATTTATTTATTAGAGAAAGAGAGAGCACAAGCAGGGGGAGTGACAGGCAAAGCAGGCAGAGGGAGAAGCAGGCTCCCCACTGAGCAAGGAGCCCCATGCGGGACTTGATCCTAGCACCCTGGGATCGTGACCTGAGCCGAAGGCAGCAGCTTAACCAGCTGAGCCACCCAGGCGTCCCATAAAGGCCACATTTTAAAAGTTTTGTTTTTAATTAGGATAAATTCTGTGAATCCAACAAAACCGCTTAGCGCCCTCTCCTGGGCAAGGCCCGGTGGAACCCTGTGTCCCGGGTGGTAGGACCGCGGGGGCCTGTTGCTTCAGCACCACGGACAACGCCAGCACCTTTAGTCCCATGTTGGCCAGGCTCGCCTCCCCAGTGGGGCGTGACGACAAGCCTGGAGATAACGGGCTGGAATCCTGCTTCTTGCAGTGGTGAGTTGTGTGGCCTTGGGCAAGTCACTTAGGAGCCTTGTCGGGGAACATCAAACGAAGGAAGCTACTGCCATGGCACCCAGCACAGGCTCTGTGCTCCAGAAACAGTCATCCTAGTTAGAGAACCCTTTGTGCTGTTGAATGGGAGGGGGGGAAGGGTGGTCAAGGCGCCGGGATGGGCAGGGCAGGGCGCATGGCGCCAGATGAGTCCTGCTGGTTGGAACCACGTGACTTGTGAGGGACTTCTTTGTCACCACCGTGAGTGGTGACTCCTGTGACCAAGCTCTGCACATGCTTCTAGGCTGGCTGGTAGGGGACGGGGAGTGGGCAGGAGCTCCACCGTGGCTCTGTGGGACCTGCCCCTCCACCACCTGCACTTTAACCTCAGGGCGGCCAGAGGAGGAATGAGGCCAGGCGGGTGCAGGCATTGCCTTGGGGTAGTCTTAGTGATGAGGCAGAGGGATCTCAGCCAGGAGCTTGGACCCTTGGCGCTCAGTCCCTGGAGAGGACGTGGTCTGATGGACTTGGGGAGGGTAGTGAGATGGTGGTGGCGGCGGCTTCTGGAAAGTCATTTGCTCTGTTCTCTTTTCTTAGTGAAATGAGAAGCAGAGCCCTCAGCTGAGCGTCGGGCTGCAGGGTGGATGGGGAGCAGGTGGAGGAGAGGGGTGAGCAGGGAGCAAAGGGCTCTGTGCTGCAGGAGAGGCAAAGGCGAGGGAAGATCTCGGGATTCTCTCAGCTTTAAATTCTAGGCCATTTGTTTCCAGCACAACACCACTCATTTGTAAAATCACATTTCTTTTTGATTTATTTGTTCAGTGATTGGGCACCGAGCAGTGTTCTAGGATCTAAACTTTCAGTAACAGTAAGAACGTTATACCATTAATTGGAACGAATTGGTTGGCGTCTGTTTCTCCGTATACCACCCTGATCTTATTAAATCTAAATCACTCGGCACTCGGCAGCTCTGATTTGAACTGTAAGCCCAGCATGGTAGATGGATACCTGCTGTTGGAGGAGCGATCTTTCTTTCTCCTCCGATTTCTGGCTTGATTCGACATACGCGGTACAGCATCGGTGACGCCTGTGGGCACCCATGGGGCGGTGGCAGGTCCCAGAAGTGATCTGCTATTGGCACCGTGCGTTTGTCTAGTGCAAAAACTCGCCATAACTTGGATGGACATAGGACCTGGTGCTGTGGAGCCGCAGCTCGTTCAAGTACGTGGGTTGTGTATGTGAAAGTGTAAGCGTGAATCACACATTGGGACATTCTCATGCAGACCGTTCTGTCCTTAAGCCCATTACGACCTCACACACCAACACTCCAGGGCTGAGAGCGGCGCTGGTGTTTCACTCCTGTCTGTTGTCATAACTGCTCTGGCCCCAGCCCAGCGCTGTCTGTGGTCCTGAGCAAGGAGGTGGGTTTAACCTAGTCCAGGGGTCTTGGGACGCAATCCCACCCCTCCCCCCAGGCTCTAGACTTGGACGGGTCACCAATGTCCAAAACGTACGGAGTTAGTATTGTTTTTGCTAATTCTGTGTTGTCTTTTCTTGCCTCTTCTCCTGGCTTATTGCTGTTAAAAATTGATTTGGCACCTCCTCCTCCAAGAAGTCTTCCCTGACTTCACAGTGCTGGGCTTGGTCTTCCTCAGCTGGTTGCACAGCTCTGGGAGCAGGGACCACACAGTCTCCTCCCATTGTGCCTCGCCAAAGCTGGGAAAACAGTAAGTGACCAATATATGTTCATTATATTTCAGAATGGTTACTTTCCCCCTCTTCTCTGTCAAGCACAAGAGGATTTCTCTCCAGTATTTACTGTGAGAACCTGACGGGGTTCCTGGAGGTAAACCCGCACGGATCCGAGGGCCCCTTTAGACTGAACCCTTAGGAGACTGTAACTCGAGCTCGTCCACGTCAGTCCTCGGCGGTTCTCTGAACTCACCTTCTGAGTGTTCTACCAGTTCCTGGCTGGTGGCTTCTGCTCGAAGTTGGCTTAGAGTATCCATAGCTGCCCGTCTTCAGGCAGCCTCCTGCCTCCTTCTCTTAGCTTGCCAGATGCCAGGCCTGTGCCAGGGCGGAGTCTGGCAGCAGAGAAACAGCCCCTGCGTGGGAGGAGCTCCCTGTCCAGGGACCAACACATGCGGCTCTGGTGCTCACTTCTCTGGGGACAAAAAGGGCTGGAGGCGAACTGGTTCTAGGACAAGGTCACCGCCAGGCCCAGCACGGAGGAGCGCTCCTTCAGTGTTTGCCGAATGGCTGAGGGTTTGAGGTGCTGCCTCTGTGCCTCGCTCTGCCGGAGCACCCCTGCGCTGACCCTCACCATGGAGTCCCGACTCGGCACTCTGTGCCACGGGGGCGCCCACCGGTCTCCTCCTCCCGGTCCCCTCGGGAAGCTGCGTCAGCCAAGACTCCGGGCTTCCTCGCACTCACCCTGGTACGGCAGTGATGAAAACGCACATTCGGCCGAAATGCCCAAATCCGTAACTCATTGTACATTCTCCCAAAGTTTAAAAAAAAAGAAAGAAAGAAAAAGAGTCCCCCTTAATCACCTTTCATATTTTCATTAACAACATCAAAGCGATTAGCTCTGCAAAAACCAGTCTGAGTCGTAGTCATCTTGGAAGAAGTGGATGAAGAACGCCACGGAATTTGAATTTCAAAGCCAAGCCTTTATCTCTCATTAATGCTTTCCGCTGTGGGGGCTCCCCCAAGACCCAGCCGTGTCATCGGTTAGGGGAGCTCGTGAATTTGTGCAAACGGGGAATCTTTGCTCATTTTAAAGCATTCGGGGCCGACCGTGTGGGTAGCCCCACTTCCAGGCCCACGTGACCACCCCACTCCCCACCTCCACCTAGGGACTCGGGGGCAGAGCTGCGTGGCCTCCCGAAATGTCTTCCTTAGTCTCACTTGTTTGTCAGAAGCCATGGGCACCTGTTGCATGCCCCAGTCTGCAGGGAGCCGGGAGGGGTGCAGAGGGAACATGCTCCCGGGGGGCTCCCCGCCCAGTGGAGAGACATCCCCAGCCTGCCCCAGAACGGCGAGCACAGACTCTAGACAGGACACGCCGTGACGAGGAGGATGGTGTCTGCCGGGAGCCTCTGGGCTAGGGGGTGGGGATCCTGATGTGGAGGTCCTAGCAGGTGTGCGTTCTCCAGGGGACAGGACAGCATCTGGAAGGCAGAGCTACCTAAGGGCCAGACCCTGTCTCTGCTGCACGGAGTCACTGCACATCCCAGAGTTCATTAGAGCTGCGCTGGGGCCTATGGATGTCTGCAGGGACCCAGGGACACAGTGGGTGGATGCATATGATTGACTCCACGTCTACCAAGGTCAGCCAAGCTCTGAGCAGAAAAGTGAAGCCGCTTCTCCCCATGCCTCCGACTCTGGAACGTCAGCCCTTGTGTGCATACCGCGTGCTCGGCATGCCGCCTCTCCCACCGGCCCCGATGGGCTCCTGAGAGACCCGGCAGCCTGCAGAACGGAGCTGCTTACCAGCGCCAGGGCCTTCTGTCCTCCTCTGGAATGGGCTGGAAAACTCAAGGGGGGACAGAGCCATCTCGCCAGGTGAGCAGTACTGGTGAGGACATCAGGAGCGTCCCCACTGAACAGGCTTTGTTGGCACCTAGTGGCGGGGCTGGGGGCCCCCTGATGGGGACTTGCTGCGTGCATCTAGCCATGAATGCGGAGATGCCCTGAGGTGTGTCAGAAGCCCCTGTGCCCCGTCACGCCCTGGGGCAGGAAGTGGTTGCCAAGGCCAGATGCAGAGGCCTCAAGTTCCAGAACATGCTACTTGGACGTGTGCCAAGGCCCTCGTTCCTCAGAGCTGGTCTGAGTTGGCTGGAGGGGGCTGTGCGGCCGCAGATCAGCGGGGAGGGGGTGCGGTGGCTGCTCCTCAGCTCTGAGGGCTGGCCGTGCGAGGAGGCATAAGCGGCAGCCCCACGCCCACCCCTGCCCGCAGCTCACTCGCTGCCCAGGGTCTGCCTTGCAGTGTTGCAGAATGAACGCGCAGTTGCTGGGGTCTCTCCTGCAGAAACAGCGTGCGTGCGGGAGAGGATGTCCCTGCCCTTGCTGTCCAGCAGGCTGCGTGACCAGCCAGCCGGAAGGGCTGGGGCAACACCACCGGGTCACTCTGCCCGTGGGCTTGGACGGGGGAGGGCCACGACTTGCCAGCATGCTTGCCCTCTGAGGTGGTTGTAATCTTTCTAGAAGTAGGCGTCCTGGGCGGGGAGGCAGGGATGTCCTTCCAGCTCTCTGGTGAGCTAGCTGTGTGGCCTTGGGCTGGCTGCACAGCCTCTCTGGGCTCTGGTAGCAAACACCGCCGGCGGTTTCACGAGAGGACAGTGCTGCCCGATGGCATGAGGACAATGGAGCAGTGACTGAAGGCTTTCCAGGGTTTCAGTCTCGGCCCCAACATGTACTAGCTGGGTGTCCTTGGGCTGGTTACTTAACCTCTGTGTGCCTTCCATTTCCTCATCTGTAAAGTGGGCTCAGTAAAGGCTCCTGTGGGACTGTGGCAAGGATTGAGTGAGACAGTAGAGGAGCGCTTGAGTGGCTCAGTGGGTTAAGCCTCTGCCTTCGGCTCAGGTCATGATCTCAGGGTTCTAGGATTGAGCCCCACATCGGGCTCTCCAATCAGAGGGGAACCTGCTTCTCCCTCTCTCTCTCTGCCTGCCTCTCTGCCTACTTGTGGTCTCTTTTTCTGTCAAATAAAAAAAGAAAGAAAGAAAGAAAGAAAGAAAGAAAGAAAGAAAGAAAGAAAGAGTGGAAATTCTGCACTTGTGGCCGTGCCAGACAGAGCAAGACCCAAACAAAGGGTAGACTTCATTCTTACTAAGCACATGCTGGGTTTCAGCCTCTCACATCCAAACTGTTATCCTCAAGCAGCTCCGTCTTTCTGTTGAGCCCCAGGCCCTCCCGACTCGCAGCTGCTGTGGCTTGTCTGGCCTCTGACCGGGGGCGGGTCCTGCAGGCTGGGGGACTGCGAGGGGCAGGAACCCCTAGTGGTTGGTAGTTCGTGCCGCTGCCTGTGGAAACAGCCTTTGTCAGGGGGACGTGCTGCACACTGATGTGAGCGGGGGCCCTGCAGCCTTGGCGCCACGTGGAGACCACGTCACTGCCCCTGTGTCAGCTCCGTGAAGCCAGGGTGGCTCTCGGAAGTGTCTGTGTCGTCCACGGCAATGGACAAAGGGGACCCAGGGCTGAGCATCTCGCTGTGCTGGAAAGAGACTGACAAGATCACAACTACGGGACTGTGACCAAGGGGCGCTGGAGCCAACCTGGAGCTCCCGTGGCCACAGCTGGGACTGTTGGGGCCCCAAAACGTGGTGTTGGGTTATAGTCCCAAGTATAAAGTAAGCATCAGCTAGTTCGTGCGGATAGAGATAAGCAGTTAAACAGAGAAGAGACAAAGTCTCCTGCACAGAAGAACTCCAAGTAAAGTAGGGAAAAGCTCGGCCCTGGAGGGGCTGGGGCAGGACCCCTCACCCCCGCCTCCAGTGTGGGCCGCGCGCACGGACTCCCTCCGGACGACAGGTGGAGATGGAGGAGAGGGGAGCTTCGCGGAGGAGAAGCCTGATGGACATGCGCTCCTCAGCCCCCGACGGCGGTCGACACTGGGGGTCAGTGAGGCCAGAGGAGAGGGCGCTGCCACCTGGGGGCTCCCTCCCAGCCCCGCGACCCCAGTCCCGCCCCGGGAATATAACTTGACTGGGAGTTCGTACTGTCTTGGCAACTTTTCTGTATATCGGAAACGACTCTAAAATTAAAAGGTTATTTTTTTCTTTTAAATTAGAATTAAAAAGAGCATTCAGGAGCCGGCCCTTGTGCTCCTCAGGTGGTGGCCCCAGTGCCCTGCCCTGCTGGTCCCAGTGCAGGGGGTGTCGATGGCTGCCCACCCCCCCAGCTGAGCAAGGGGACGCTCCCATCACAGGGGACTGGCCAGACTAAGTTCCTGATTCAGTCGCACGGGGAATCGCGTGTTCTGGGCAGCACACTTGGATGTGCTGCCTCTGCCTGGGGCTTTCTCGCGTGCACACAGGGGACTGCGTAGGTGCGGTGAGTGCGCTCCTCCGGGGCGGAGGACGCTGGCGCCCGGGGAGTCCGTTGAGACTGTGGCGGATTTGAGAGGGGTGTCCCTCTCGGGCCCTCCCAGCCCACGCCTCGCTGATTCCAAGTGGCCTCCGTGGCCACCTTGTCGTGGCTACAGGGGGAATGTCCCCTCACTCGGAGGCTGGCACAGTCAGTTGCTTCCCACGGACCTCAGCTTGGGCCCCAGGACAGGATGGCCTTGGACCTCTCGTCTCCCCTCCCTGCCTGGGGACTCCCTGCGGACCGTGGCTGGCCCCAGCCCCTGCTCGTCTTCAGTGCCCAGGCCAGCCCTTCCCGCATGACCCAGAGCTTCCATCCAGGCTGCCCTCCGAGGCGCAGGAGCCAGGCTTGGGGCCAGGTGGTCCTGCTGCTCCCTCTGCAAGGCCATGGGCGAGTGACAGCCTCTCTGCGAGGCTCAGGCTTCTCTGTGAAACGGGCTGAACCGTCAGGTGTCTGAGGTTTCTCCGAGGCCACGTGAGGGCTGCCCAGGGCCGAGCTGGGCACGCTTGGGGCTCTGGGCCTGCTCTTCAGCCCCCCTCTCTGCCTGTGCTGGGAGGCCGGGGAGGGTGCTCCTAGGGGGCCCGAGGACACCGGCGGGGAGCGCAGGTCAGACACACGGGCTGGGACGTTATTCCCCATCGTTTTTCCAGAAGTGTGCGTACTGGCCAGGCAGGTTTCCAGCATCGAGCCCTGTCCTGGCAGCTCCTGACCCTAGCAGGAGGAGGCCGCACTCGTGCCCTCAGTGGGTACAGGGGCACAGGGAAGCCTGGGGGTGGCTGGCAGGCTTCGGAGGGAGTCGGGTGAGTTGGGCCTTTGATGTGGTCGGTGCGAGGGCTGCCCTCGCTGCCCAGGCCGAAGGGACAGCAGGAAGGCTGTGAGCCGCCTTATCTAGAACCATCTGGAGCCTGCCCTCTGCCCTCCTGCATGTGGGGACAGAGCCCTGCCTTCATGCTGGGTGGGTGAGCAGGCATGTGGAGGCGAGGCCTTTGGGATTTGGAGTTTGGGAGGGGGCCGCCCGCTGTGTGGGGGTGGGGGGGTGGGTGTCAGGATGAAGGTGGGCCTTGCTGTTTGGCTCAGGGCACCTGTGGCTGGTGCTTGTGCCCAGGCTCCAGGGGCGGCTCGTCCCCCCACGGCAGTGGGCGGGTGGGTGGCCCTCAGCTCCCTCGGGGCCAAGTCAGAGCTGAGCAGGGCTGTGACAGAGGGTCCACCTGCAGGAGGCTGGCCAAGGTCACACCGCTCCAGGGCCCAGAAGCTTCCTTCACCACCCTGCTGCATTTCCGCTGGCATGCTGTCCCCCTCTGCCCGCCAGCTCCCTGGGCGGGCAGCAGCGCTCTGCTCCTGTCTGGAGGGAGAAGGAGCCGTACTCGCTGCGGCCGCGTGGCTCTGAGAGGGAGGGGGGCCTGCAGTCGAGGACGGACCTTGCTCAGGGCGCGGGGAAGGGAGTTGGGGAGGAGACACTGTAACGCGTCTTTAAGGATAGATGGGGACTCGTCAGACCAAGACCAAGCAGCACCACAGAGAGTGGAAAAAGCCAGAAGCAGCAGGACCCATGGGGTGAAGAAGAGGCAGGGGGTGGGGGGCACTGAGGCCTTGGCTGGAACGGTGCCTCCCCCACCACCCACCCCCAGAAGAGCCAGGGACGCCTGCACTGGAGATCCAGACAGAGATGGGTACCGTGGTGGGGGCGGGGGCGTGCGAGGGGCTGTGCTGTCCGTGGCCATGTGCCAGGCCACAGGTCCCAACGAGAGGGCATCTCGAGAGAGGGCAGTGGCCAGCCTTGTGGGGATAGCTGTGAGCCTGAGGCTGGGCAGGGCTGTGGGACGGAGAGCAGCTGCTCTGGACGGTGGTGGCCCCGGGTGGGGACAGCCAGCAAAGCCCATCCCCAGGCTGATAGAGCACAAGGCTGAGACTCAGAGTGGTGGAGTCGCCGGTGCCGCAGGCTGCTCTGCTTTCCAGCCACCTCCTCTCCAGCGCGTGGACGGGAAGCTAAGGACCAGAGAGGTTAAGGTGCCTGCCCAGGCTCACACAGCAGGGAGCGGTGAGGGCAGTTTTGGGCAACACCCTCCACTCCGAGGACCCCCCAGAGAGGCAGTTCCAAGCTCAGCAGAGTCTCCAGGGGGCCCAGGAAGCGTGTCTTTCCCGATTGGGCTGTAGGGGGCTCAGGCCCTTATCCACTCACAAATAACTAAACCAAGGAGACCTGTTTCTTGTCTAAAGTCACATTAGACCATTTGCTGCAGGCGAGAGCTTTCCCCCAAAGATCTCACCCTGGGAGGTATCTCTTCTTAAAATGTAGTTATTAATCACTGTAGCCGACATTAGCATAACCCATTTGTTTAAATGCAGAGCTCAGTGGGTGAGACTCCCCTGTGGAGTGGGGGGTGGGCGTCGTCTTACTGCTGGAGGTCGGGTGCTGGAGGTCGGGTGCGTAGGGACTGCCCAGGGGTCAGGCCTGAGCTCCCGGTGGGAGGGGCTGGGTCCAGGGTGAGGTGGGTCAGGAACGGGGGACCCAGGTAAACTGCACCAGCTCCTGCCCTCTCGGGGCTGGGGCTCTCTGTCAGAAGAGTGACTGGTCTGTCTCGCGTGCTCTGGGCTCGGCGTCTAGAGTTCTCTAACGGTAAACCTCTGCGTGGTGGGACCAGAGGCGGCACCCAGGTTGGTAGTAATGGTAAGGAAGGTGTTGGCTCCTTCTCATGGGTCCGCTGGCGTGGAAGGGAAGCTGGGGCTTGTGGGACCCCTCCCCCACCGCAGGCTGGACGGGGCTGGGATGTCGTCTGGCTCTGGAGCCGGTACCCTTCTGATTGTCCCCTGTCCTCCAGGCTTTTCTCCATCACAAGGAATTCAGTGGTTTTTGTCCCCAAAATTAGTATTTAAAAATGCCTCCTGGCCCGCTGAAACACCTGGGGGTGTTTGCCCCGGTGTTTTCTGGCTCTGCCCCGGGGCCCAGGCCTGCAGGGGCTTCGGCAGGCATGCCTCGCCGGGTTTAATCAAGGAAAGGTTCTTGGAGGTTCTTGGAGTGAAAATGAAGTCTTTGGTTCATGTCTGGATGCCTCCTTGCGGTCTAGGAAGCACCTCCGTTCTCTTCATTCTGTAGCTGAGTCGCACTTTCCACGCAGGATGATGGTGGCAGTGACTGTGACAGGGATACCAGTGGCCTGCAGAGGCGTGGCGACACCATGTGGGTCGGCCCACCTTGGATCCTTAGGACCCAGCTCTCTGGGGAAGTCCCTGTAGCAGTCCCTGGGTAAAAGCAAAGCATGTGTGTTGGCCCTGGAGCAGCCGGAGCAGCTCCGCCCTTGGTGCGTACGTGTCCCGTGGGGTGGGCCAGCGTGACGCCCACCCTCTGCCCGTCAGCGCGTGGCCTCGCTCCCTGCACCACTGCCAGCTGCCCTGGAAACAGTCCCTGTGCCCGGGGTCACGGGAGAGTTCCCTTCTCGCTCACTCAGGATGAGGGGCCAGCTGCCCACGTCTCACTGGTAGTGTCCCCCTGGCAGGGCGTGCTCGGCTTGGAGCCAAGACCCTATTCTGTTACAAGGAGAGCCAGGGTGAACCCCTGTGCCCCCAGACAACTCAGCGTCCTCCCCTGCAAAGCGTCTGCTTCAGGGTTGCCAAGGACCCAGTGAGAATGGATGAGCCGATCATTGTGGCCGCCACACACACTGCAGCTCTGGGCAGTCGTGATTAGTTTTAGCTTCATCACCTCGGTGCTTGGAACAAAGTGGCAGCACTAAGTGAGGTCTTCCGGAGGCCTGTGTCCTCCGGCCACGTGGAGAGCAGGGGAGGGCTTCCTCTGTGCCCCACTCCTGCCACTGTTCTGGGGGGAACAGAGCGCCCTTCCCCCATTCGTGTGTCCTCGATACAGGCATCTCTACGAGCAAGACATGGTGCCTGGGACCCAGCTCGTACTAGGGTTCCCCAGAGAAGCAGGACTAATAGGACGGAGCTCTTAACGTGTGCACGTGTGTATGTTGTGTGTTTGTATTTATATGATGCATTTACACGTGGTGAACACACGTGTGTGTACACACATATGCGTGTCCATACACACAAGGGTGTGTATACAAGAGATTCGCTACAAGGAATTGGCTCAAGTCTGAAGACCTACAGTTTGCAGGCTGGAGGCCCGGGAAAGCCAAAGGTAGAGGGTTCGGCCCAAAGCCAGCAGGCCTGGGACGCTCGAAGGGCCAGTCTCACTCGTGCCGGAAGGCAGGGTAAGACCGTCGTCTCCTTCGTAGGCAGCCTTTCTGTTGTCCCCAGGCCTCCAGCAGACTGGCTGAGGCCCCCCCACCAGAGAGGGCCGCGTGCGTGACTCCGCCGGCGGACCTGAATGTTCCTGTCACCCGGACACAGCCCCCCGGGCACACCCAGGATAGTGCTGCGCCGAATGTCTGGGCAGCCATCCAGCTGACACGGGGGATGACCCGTCACTTGCCCTCCCGGAGACCAGACGTTGGGAGACGCGGCAGCTCCAGGCAGCACGGGCACAGTCCCTAGGGCAGCCCGGAAGCGGGAAGGAGCTGGGAGTGACGCCCGCGGCGGAGGGAGGACGGGGCGGCCGCGGGAGGGCCTCGGGCCGGGGACACGTGACGCAGAGCTGCCCTGTGCCAGCGAATGTCCAGTTTGTAGGGCAGTGAGAATGAAAAGGTGCCTCGACGTTATCTTTTAAAGACAACATCTGACTGCGAATTTAGGAAGCCACAGAGGGAAGGGGTGTCTCTGCAGGGCCGGCTTAACTACGAGTAAACAGCGGGAAATGGAAACCTGCATCTGGGAAGGGGGTCCCTTGGCTCTTCTGGGAAGACCCGGGCTCTCCCTGCCCCGGGGAGGCACTGGCTTTCCTCCTGTGACCTGCCCACCGGCCACCATCCGCTCAGCCAGAGCCCGCCGCAGTCGAGTGTTGGAGATGCCACCTGGGCGAGGGAGCACTTTGCCGGAGGGCTCAGGGGTGGGAGCGCTCTTCCAGACCACGGTTAGAAGACGGAGAAGGCTCGGCGGGAGCACAGGTGTGGAGGCACCGAGGGGCCCAGAGACTGGGAGGAGTTCAGCAGATGAAGCACGAGGCCCACAGCAGGAGCATGAGAAGATGGAGGAGGCCCGGACACCGTCGTTCATCGAAGATTTCCGTGACCCCGCGTAGACCCGCGAGACTTTGGTGCCTTGTCCTGAAGTGGGAGCAGGAGTCAGGGATCAGAGCAGATTCGAAGCTTCCAGAACCTTCCAAAACCTAGAATTTGGGGATCGTAGCAGATTCGAAGCTTCCAGAACCTTCCACAACTCCATTTAAGCATAAGTAAGAAATCCGGCCGTAGGGAGCATCTGTGGGATCAGAACAGGCACTGCGGAGCGGAACAGCCCCAGACAGCCAGAACCGCCAGAAATCGGGTGTATGACGTGGGGTTAAATAACCCAAGGAGGAAGGAGAGCGCCCTCAAAAGGTAGAATAAAGTGACAAACAGACAAATGGATAGAGAAGGAAACGGAGGAAGCTGTATCAGACCACGATGCCTTCCAGATGAAGCAGGAATTTGACAGAAGGTCACAGAAATACGGATGTTCTCCATCATTAAAGGGTACAGCTTTCCAGCCCTCAGAGTTCTTAGCACAAGTAGGGGTCCACACGGTGGCACATGATGACGAGATGCCAGACACAGGGTTTGAACCCAGGGAGCTGGACCACGTGGTCACGGAGAGATGTGGGAAGGCGAGAGCGGCCCCAGAGGCCAGAAGGCAGCCAGGCAGTTAGCGTAAATGCCGACAGGCCATGATCTCCAAGCTACAGCTCCGCAAAGGACAGGCCAGGGCCTGGCATCTTGCCTTTTTCACTGAACTCTTGAGGTCTGGTGCTCCACCAAAATAAAGGAATTAAGCCTAGAAAAATGAGATCTAAGTGCAGGAGAGGGGTCCAGTAGCCTCGAGAGAAACCCATTTAGGTTGGAGCAGGAGATGGAAGCTTCCGGGGGAAAAAAGGAACCAGTACGAGGTTGGTTGTACAGAAGAAGGACTTGTAATTCAATCAGGGAATTCCAGAACAATGAGCAGAGGACCGTAGCAAGCTGAGCGACCGAAAAGTCACAGCGGAGAGAGAAAGCAGTTCTGCGAGAAGGTGAGGACGGATTAGGGAAGTGTGTTACTTAAATACGAATACAGTGAATTTGGAAACCGCCCCCCGCCCCGGAGGAGCAGCCTGGGCACCGGACATCACACCAGCCCTTCACAGACCAACCGCCAACCAGGTGAACCTGCTCTCGGATCTTCACGTCTTCACACACAGCATCCGGGAATAGAAACTTCAAAGACAGTTAATCCTTGTAAGGTACATGGACCCGTGCCGGCCCGTGAGAGGGCTATGTGCTCAACCCGGCGGGGGAAATGTCCCTCTGCAGTAGGTCAAGGGCCGGGCCGGGCCAGGCGGTGGTCATGGCCAGCAGGACGCGTCCTTGGTGGTGGGTGTGTGGGGTCGCAGGGAGCGAGGTCGGTTGGAAGGTCATGTGGACGGGGCCGTGGTGATCTCAGAGGGGAGGGGCGTGCCCAGGGGGCTGTGGCTGTGGCGCCGGCGTGGGAGGAGTGGTGGACAGAGGGCTTGTGCTGACACTCTTGAATGCCCCAGGGTGCGTGGGATGCTGCTCTCCCAGAGCCCTGCCCCTGTCCCGGGTCTTAGTGACGCGGCGTGAGGGAGATCAGGGAACCTGGAGGAACCGCCCATCCCTTTCCTCTGCCTGTTTCCAGTTTCCAGAGGGGCCAGGTGGATTCCAGGAATGGGAACCACCGCCTTGGGTGGACACAGCCGTGGTCCCTGGGAGAAAGCTTCCCATTGGGCCTCTGGGCTCCCAGACCAGTGCAGGGAGGTCCCCCGAGGTCTCCACCCCCGCCCCACTCGCAGGGACAGTGGCCGCCTCATAGAGAAAGCCCAGCAATTCTGAGAGCCATAATGTGTGATAAATCCCAATATTTCTGCCATTAAACAGTAGCGTCACGAGGGCTGAATTGCCACCTGCAACGAGTAAATTAAATATTGACGATTTCATTGACTGTTAGATTTAATTTGGAGCCATCTTGCTGCGGCCGTAATGGGGCTAGAGATGACTTACTATTTAATCCCGGCTGTCATCCCCGTTAAGAGCTGAGTGATGAGGAAAAGATGTACTCGTCCGGGTGAACAAGTCCGGATTCTCAGGCCTCTGCCCTGTAAATCTGGAGCCGGAGTGGCGGGGGCCGCCCCCAGCAGCCTTACCTCCTCCCCCAGGCAGGACTGAGAAACTCTGTCTTCCTCCCTGGAGACCTGCCCTCACTTCGTTTCCCCGGGGGGAACCCGGGATCCCCCACTGGAGGCCGGGAGCCTCGGCCTGGTGCCTTGGGGCTGAGGCGCTCAGCGCCCTTCCTTGTCTGGGATTTCCCTTTTCTCCCCACGGCAGGGAGAGCTCTGCTCCATCCGTCAGGATCTGCCCCTGCAGAGCCAACTTCTGTGACATGGGTTCTTACCTCTCCATTAGTTACTCCGTAGACCCGCGTCGCTCAAGGGAGGCCAGTGGATGTTCCCGGAGAAGCAGGAGGAGATGGAGCCAAGAAGGTGACGTCGAGGCAGGACTTCGTGCAGAAATCTAAGCCCACCAGGCTCAGGGGCGCTTGCTTGGGGGAGGGGTCCTGGCCGCAGAAGCTGGGGGAGGGGCAGCGGGCTGCCCTGTGCCTTCCCGATGTGGCTTTGAGCACTTCCGGATGGCAAGCACCCGGACGAGAGAGAATTCAGAAAGAGCTCAGACAAGAGACACCCAGCATCTCTGAGACAGAGATGTGTGGGCCCAGAGGGGGAAGGTGTCATGGTGGCCTGGATTCCTTCAGGGGACTGGAAAGTACAGAACAAGCACTGAGTACTTGCAGAAGTATTTTCTGAGCAGATTTGGGGGGGGGGGGGAAGCTGTAGCAGCTCAGTGTACTCGGGGCCTCCCCCAGCTCAGGACCCTGCTGCAGTGGGCTGTGACCCATACACGTGGACCCCTTCATGGGCTGAGGAGCGCTGGGGGTCACACCCTACTGCAGTGGGGTCCTGCGCTGGAGGAGGCTTCCTGAGAGCTGGAGGACTCAGCCTGACCCCTGGGAGGAGCAAGGCAGGGAGGAAGGCTCCAGGGGCAGCCCCGGCTGATGGAAGAGGGGGCACCTCCCCGGCTGATGGAAGACAGGGCACCTTCCGACACTTGGTTCCAAATCAAATGGGGCTTGAAGCTTCGGGCCCCAAACCCACACACCGGGAAGCTGTGGGTCTCAGAGGGAGGGCTGGGGGCCTCCCGGTAGGAGGGGGTCTCCAAGTTAACAGGGAGCCCCCTCTTGTCTCCCCCACCACGAGCTGAGCCGTAGAAGAGGAAACATTCAGAGATGTTGGCTGTGTTAAAGGAGCCATGCCGGGGCTGGGATGATGTCGCGGGCAGAGAGACTAATTAATGAATTAGAACAGGAAAAGTAAAATGAAAGAGAACATGGGGAATGAGAAGTGATCACGGCAGGAAAGCCCTGTGGAGCCTGGGACCTGTTGGGTTTGCTCGAGACTGAGGATGGTGGGGGGCGGGGTGCTCACAGGAGCTGCCGAGACCTTCGGGATGGTTGCAGGTTACATTTCCAAATAGATTGAACTTCGCTTGAGACGTAGCAAGCTGGGAAGCCGCACTCCAGCTAGCAAGTTCCTCCTGTCCCAGGTGCAGCATCAGGTCCTCAAGAGCATCTCTGGCCAGGCTGGGGTCCTTGGTGTCTGCGTGGAGGGTGCAGTGGGGTCGTTCTCTGGCTCCAGGCTGTCCCGCCCGCCCCACCGGGTGCCTGCCCACGGCTGCCTGCTGAGGCTGAGATGGCAGGGACACGCCCCCGTCCTGCCACCGACATGTGGGGGAACCTTGTCAGGTGCTAGAGTTGAGGGATCCCGGGATATCCCCATTTCTGCCTGTCCCCCCAACTCAGTCCGCTCAGAGGCCCAGGGGCAGGAGCAGGGAGACAATCCCCAGGCTGCTGGCCACTGGCCTGAGAACTGCCACGTTCCTCCTAGAGCCGTAGAACTCTGGCTCCCCACTCAGGTTAGGAGGGGCTCAGATTCGAGGCTTGGGTCTGCCTGGGAAACCCCCAGACCGCATGTCGTTCAGCCAGAGGTAAGTTGCTGCATTTCACAGAGGACCCGGAGGGACAGTATAAACTAGGGAGGAGCCTGGCTGGCTCAGTTAGTATAGAGCGTTTGGCTCTAGATCTCTGGGTCATGAGTTCAGAGCCCATGTTGGGCGTGGAGCTTGCTTTAAATAAAAAAAAAAATTGTAAAATAATTTGCACGTGAATTAGAGCTTGATAAAACCCAGTATTTCTGCAGCACCCCACATGCACGAGTGCTTTCCCTCCTCATGTTTTGTGTCATCACCAGCAATTCACAAGAAATTACGCCGGAGGGGGAGGGGCACGCGCTGATATTAACCACCGTCTAGACCGGCCGTCGGCCCCTCGTGCCGGAGTCTCCTGATCTTGCAAGGAAAGGGTCTTCCTCCCCAGTTGATGGAGGACAAGACTGAGGCTCAGGAGGACCTCTGCCCGAGTGAGTGCCGTGCCAGGGCCCCGCGCTCTGCTGACTGCGGAGCCTGGACGCCCCCTCCCCCCACGTCCTTCCTTCCGCGTCCACGGCTCCGTTCTTCACTTTCGAGCGCGCCGTGAGGTGGGCTGCATGGGGCGTTTGTTGTTTCTGGCGTCATTTGCTCACGCATCCGGAGCTCGGTCTTGCTCCTGGGCCCTGGGGACCCTCTCCCCAAGCACACGTCTCCATTCAAGGTCTTGTTCCCTGCCCCATGGCTCTGGATGGCCGAACCAGGGTGCGCCAGCCGAGCCCCGTGTCGCGTCAGCCTGCTGGTCGGCGGGCTGGGTTTGGCAGGGCGTCCGTCCTACGGGATGGTCAGCGCACTTCCCAGCTCTGCTGTTGCCTGCTTTGAGTGCCCAGCTTGTCCCTGTCCAAACCTGCAGTTGGTGGCCTCGCGGTGGTCAGAGCCTTTAAGGGACGGGGGAGTAAGGAAGGGAGGAAGTGGGCGTGAGAAGCCCGTGGCCGGTGGGCTGGAGTCGTGGCTCTCCCGATGTGAGTCCAGGCCCGAGGAGCCCAAGCCTCGCGCCACCGAGCCCGGAAATGGGACGCACACGGGAACGAAGCTTGTTCCCTCACTCACCTTCTCTTGAAGGGATGTGGTTTCCAGCGTCTGCAGCAGAGCGCGTCTACTTGCCTGGGGGCGCCTGGGGCTTCAGTCCGTTGAAGAGCGTCCGACGCTTCCGCTCAGGTCATGATCTCAGGGTCATGAAATTGAGCCCCACATCAGGCTCCGCGTTCAGCAGGGAATCTGCTGGGGTTTCCCTCTCCCTCCGCGCCTCCCCCAGCTTGCGTGTGTTCTGTCACAAATAAATCTCTTAAAAACTTTATAAATAAAATCTTTAAAGATTTTTTTAAAGATTTTATTTAACTGACAGAGAGACAGCGAGAGAGGGAACACAAGCAGGGGGAGCGGGAGAGGGAGAAGCAGGCTCCCCGCTGAGCAGGGAACCGGATACAGGGTTCAATCCCAGGACCCTGGGATCATGACCGGAGCTGAAGGCAGACACTTAACACTGAGCTACCCAGGTGCCCCCCCAAAAATTTTTATTTAAAGCTTTAAGAGCCTAATTATGCAAGGGATTGGTGGGAGCTGCCCCATGCTACAAAAGGACAAGTCCGTCCACGTCCACGGTCTACAAGGCACCTTGTAACCTGGGTCCCCTTGAGTCTGATCAGCAGGGAGCAATAGAATTCCCATTTCGCAGATGAGAAACTGAGGCTCACGGGGCTTAGCATGTTCCCGTGGATGAATGGCGAGTGAGGAGGCAGAGGACTGGCACCTGGGTGAAGCCAACTTTCCTGACTCCAAGCCCAGTGCTCCTCCTTCGCTCGAGTTCAAGTGTACAGTCTTCTGGAGCTGTCAAGGCTAAAAGGCCAAAGACATTTTCTTGAGCACTCACTGTGCGCTAGGAACCAAGGGTGTGCCTCCACGTGGGATGCAGTTGGTCCCCCAGGTGCTGAGACGTGGGCTGGAATGTGGGGGTTGGGGTGTTCTTGGCGCCGGGGAATCTGCGTGGAGCTGGTGCGTGGCCGGCCTGGATGTGGAACCTGGTGCTGAGCCTCTCTCCGCCCCAGGTGGCAGTTGTCACATGTGTTCCTGCACATGGGGACTGAACTCTGTCACTTGATTGAATGTTAGGTTTCCAAAGAAGGGGTCTTGGAGTGGGCACAGCGGTCACAGTGCATGCCGGGGGTTGCAGATGGCATGGGGTGTCTGCGGGAACCGCAGAGACGGCCGCGTTCTGCGGGGGACATAGAGGCGGAGACCAGCCTGCTGGAGAACCAGGCCTCCTGACCTCTAGAGGCACCTTTCCCAGAGCCCCACACACTTCTTCTTAGCCTCCAGGTCCTGAGCCTCCCCAAATACATCCCGGGGGCTTGCACAGACCTGGCCCTGCGTGAAACAAAAGGGGAGCGTACATCTGGGTGTCCTGCTCAAGAGCCGGGGCTCAATCTGCCCCAGGGATTCTCATGCCGCTCTGGCAGTCAACCCAGGTAGACTTCTGGGTAGAGGTGACCCCCAGCCACTCACTGTGCGCTGCTGGGGGACAGACACAGGGACCTGTCTGGTTCAGCCCCGTCTCCCTGCTTCCGGGCAGAGAGCATGCCGGGAGGGAGGCCTGCAGGCAGGGTTGCACCTGTAGGGGAAGGAGAGGGGGAGGGATGGGATGGGCACGAGGGCCCGGCTGCTGTGTGGTCAGGGGCCTCACTGAGCAGGAACTCACTCCGGATCTTTCCTCTGGGACTGGCAGGATCGGGCTGTGGCTCCTGGGCCCCCGCCCCAGCCCTTCCAGCTCTGCGTCTGCCTCCGGCTTGTGTCCCAAGGTTCTCAGATGCTTCCTCCCTCTCTGAGTCAGACCCACTACGCTGGACCTCGGGGATCAGCCCCACCCCCTCGTGCAAGTGGGGAAACTGAGGTCCAGCTGGACCTGAACCAGGCACCCCCTGCACGCCCACCGCCCGGTGTTCTCCAGAGATGCGCTGTGATTCCCGGGACGCGCGGCTTCCCTGCGTCCTTCGGGCCTCGCTCGAGCTGCCGGTGCCCGGCTGTGACGCTGGGCCTTTGTCCTTTGTTCTCTGGGCCCTGCGCCTCTTAGAACTGGTGAAGCATGCTTGGTCTCTCTGGCCAGGCTGCCTGGTTCTGACCCGGCTGCCCCCACCTCCTGGCTCGGGCAGGTCATTTAAGTGTCTTGGGGAAGAGAAGAGTAATCTTCTCTTCGGCTCATCCAGGGAATGAAATCAGCCATGCCCACGAGGGGCCTACACCAGCATGGCCAGTGTGCCCAGTATCCTGGTAGCTGTTCTCGCCCCTAGGGATCTGTGTTTCAGGGTGCCGGGGCCAGTGGTGCCCCCCAGGTTCTGCCATGGCTCAGGAAGCCTACAGGGTCTGTATGTGTGCCCCGCGCCACACAGTCCCCGGGAGGTGGGGGAGGCTGGCTGGTGGGGACCCTAGAGGGGCTGGGAGTTGGGTGAGCCTCGGGGTTCCCAAAACATGGAGTCCAGTCGGGGCTGCGAGCCCCACAGCAGGGGTTGGTACGTAGGGGGATTGTTGTCATTCTGTGATCTCTCTACTTGTTCAACAAATAGTTGTCAGAGCTGTAAAACTTAGACAAGCTGGGGTGTTCTGATGTTGGTATAGTAATTCAAAATTAAAGTCCATGAAAGCACAATAAGTTGGCCACCGCTTGGGCTTTGCAGGCCGGGTTGGGGTGTCCCTGCCTCCCCCACCCCATGTTTGCCTCCTTCTGCCCACGGCGGACCTCAAGTCCACCTCTGCCCCAGACCCTGGAAGTCCTGCCCCACCTGGCCTGGCTGGAGCTTGCACGCCGGAAGGGGAGATCCCAGTGGTGGGAGGAGCCCTGGGACACTGAGGCCAGGAAGCCTCCACGGCTGGGCTGGGCCAGCCCCTCCACAGGGCTCCCAGGCTGCTCTGTGCCCCTTAGCCCGGAGGATGTGTGCGTGGGTCCATCCGTCCTTGCCCGGGCTCCTGCCCAGTCCTCTCCCTCCTTGAGTGCTGCTCGGTCCTCATTTTACCTTTGGCACTTCGGGGGCTCCAGGGTACCTCCCTTCTGCACCAAGGACAGGCTTGTTGCACTCAGGAGTCTCTGGCCAAGGGCAGCCTTCCCTTTCCCCCTGGTCTCTCCAAGGACCGAAGGGCTAGGCTTCCTCCGTCCACATGCTGTGTCCTGGTCCCCAGGTGTGTGCAGGGATGGTGTGACAGAGGGGTCGGTCCTCACTCCACCCCAGCCTCAGCCCTTGCTATGTCACAACCCATCCCCTGGCCCTGTCATCTCCTAGTCTCCCCGGTGTCCCTCCGTATCCCCACCTGTGAAATGCTGCCCCAGGGTCTCCATCACCTTCCCCTCGGGGTCCGCCAAATTCTGTGGTCTGGCTCTGAGCCGCTCAGAGGTCTGGGGGAAGGCGGGACACCACCATGGGTCAGGGCCCGGCCTGTGGGTCTGCTTCCTGCAGGGGCCATGTGCGCCCAGCCCAGAACCATGTGGGGTCGGGGGAAGCCCCTGGTCTCTGCAGCTTCAGGTGCTTCCCACGATGATCAGAGACGTGGGATCAGAAGTCTTCAAAGCCCTGTCGGTACTGTGAGGCCAGTGTGGGTTTTAATCTAAGTGAATGGCTCCTAGAGATTCCCTCCGACCCTAGTTTCACTGATCCTGTTCCTAGGACAGTTCCTTCCTTGAGACGGCACCTTGCTTTTTAGGTGCTGTCAAACACCTGTTGTGTCAAACACCTGTGGTTTGTAGGTAACCACAAACATCGATTCCTCTCCAAACGTAGCTGCGAAGCCTCCAAATTGGGAGGGGGGGTCTGGCATCGCAGCTGCGCCCATTTTCCTTCCTGTCTTGGGGGTCGGAGCTGCAGTCCGTGCCCTGTTTTAGGCATACAGCTTTCTCCTTTGAAATATAATGTACACACACTGAAATGCAAATCTTAATTGTGCTGTGCCGCGAGTTTTGACAGTGGTCCACCTGAGTGACTCACACCCCGAGATCCGCAGCATTCCCCGCACCTCGGAAAGTTCCCTCGTGCACCTGCCCGCCGAGCGTCTGCCCGTCCCGAGCTTCGTGTCCATTCCGTAAGTGGCCCTCCTGTCTCGCTCCATTCGCTCAGCTCGAGCGCCCGGCACGCTGCAGGTGTACTTGCCCTTCACTCCCGGGCGTGGCTGAGTGACGACCCGTATGGCGTGGGTCTGCTGCCCCCGGTTTGCCCGTTCACCCGTTGATGGACATGTGAGTTGGTCCCGTGTTCCGGCAGTTATGAACAAAGCTGCTGTGAGCATTGCGTGCACCTCGTTCTGAGGGCACGTCTTCATTTCTAGTGTCCGTACCTAGGGGGGCAATTGCCAGCATCGAGGGCACAGGTATGTTTAATTTCATAAGAAATCACCAAACTCTTTCCCTGGGGAGGGGGAGGTCGCCTCCTTCCCACTCCCCAGCTGCTCCGGCGTGCTCGGCTGACTTCCGAGCTCCGAGCTCCGTGCTTCCGAGCTCCGTGCCTCCAAGCCTCGGTCCTTGGCAGCCGTGCCCCTCTGTGCACCTGGCTCAGCCCGGGCGCCCACCGCAGGAGCACAAGTTCACGCTGCACATCCTTCATCTTGGAACTTGGTCTTTCAAGGTTCCCCTGTATCTACCACTTGTCTCCAGTCCTATGGAAAAGTATGGTTTTTATTCTGAGTGTGTTGATTGGCCATGTCAAGTCATGTGTCCCAGCCCGCCACACATGCAGACCGACTGCCAGACCCACTCCCTCCAGCGCCCGGCCGCCCCGCGTGTGAGACGGAAGGTGTGAGGAGGTTCTGTGCGGCCGGACCGGCTGAAGACGCTCCGTGACGGCTGGTTCCTGGGTTAGGTTTTTGTTTTCATTGTGAGATTTTTGGTATTGCAAGGGAGAGTGAGAGTGTGCCCGCGCCAGCAGGGGAGGGGCGGGGCGGGGGCTGGGCCTCTCCAGCAGGCTCCACAGCCAGCGCGGACCCCCTCCCCACTGGGGACTCGAACTCACGACCCTGAGATCATGACCTGAGTTGAAATCAGGTCACGGGTCGCTTCACCGACTGGGACACGGAGCACCCCTGTTGGTGCACACTCTTGTATCAGAAAAGCCTTTTGTCTGAGGCGTGTGCCCCGCGAAGTCAGAGCTGCTGCCAGGCCTCTGTCGTGTGAGGGGTGAAGGTTACACGTCTGCATGGCACAGAAGTGCCCGGAGATGCCTTTGCCCCTTCCTGCTGGCTGCAGCGTCGCAGGGGATGCTCGTGCTCCTGAGAAAAGCCCCTGTGGCTGGGCGGTAGCCGGAGGGAAGGGTGTAAGAGAGCCTTGGCCAGCTGAGCCTGCGGAGAGGGGGGACAGCTGTGCTGAGTCTGCGTGGGCCGTGCCTGGGGCCCCTGAGAAACCCACCCCGTCCCCTAAGCCGATGCTTCATCCTGGGCAGGTGGGGAGGCCGGAGAGGGCTGCAGCCGGCCCTCCTCCCGCGCACTCACCTTTACCTGTGGCAGGTCTGGGCGAGGCTGGGCCCTGCCCAGACGTGACCTTGTGGAGTCTGTCCGCGTCCAGTGGGTCTGGCATCCAGAGACCCCTCGGGAGTGCGGATTACGTGGGGGGTAGGGGGTTCTTTCCTGCAAAATGAATGTGCTGGCCCAGGGGCAGCCTTGCCACAGAGCCGCAGGGACTGTCCTGGCACGTGGAATGCTCTGTGGCCAGACTGTCCGCTCGCCCACCGCACGTGTGCCCTGCCCAAGGCCGGACTCATCAATGTCAAGTTCAGAAGACATTTTCTAGGGCTCTAGCTGACCATCTCCTCTATAGACGCTGGTGACCCCATCCTAGAGGTGGGGAAACTGAGTCAGGAGAGGAAGCAGTGGTCTCAGGTTACTCTGAGGTAGAGGTAGCACCGGGATTGTTTCCATCTGGTACAAGAGACCCTGGGACCCTTCCCCTCCTACTCAGGGCCACGTGCTAGAATCCCCACCATGGCTGCTCCCTCCCAGGTCTCCAAGCATGGCCACCAAGTGTCACAGTTCCCCCCTCTGCCCTGCCTTGGATAGGCTGGTGCTGGGACATACCTCTGAGGGGGAAGGGGTTTGGCTTATGCCTTATTAAGCATCTTCTGGGTTCCAGGCACTGTGTTCCTCTGTCTTCCCCAGTCCCCTGCTATGTGTCCAAGATGGCCATACTGAGCCCTTGGGGAAGCGAAGCTCCTCGCTCCATGTGTGCGCTCCCTCCCCCTCCCCCCCACAGCCTGGTCTCATACTGCAGGACAGGGTCAGGAGGGAGAGAGAGGCAGGGACCGGGTGGTGGGAGAACTGTGACCTTGAAGCCTGAAGGCCAGGGTCCCCTCTCAACCGTCTCTCTCCAGCCGCCTGGGGCAGGGTCACTTCACCCCCTTAAGTTTTCATCGTCCACACCTCCATCTGGGTCCTGATACTCAGCTCCCAGGATTGTGGAGACCAGCTAGACACAGTTACTGTATCCACACCAAACCGCACCCCACACCCTTCCCTGCTGGCAGGAACCTCCCATCCACCGCCGTCTGTGCTGGCCGAGTGGGGGCCGAGTGGGGGCCGAGTGGGGACAGGCTCGCTGACCGCGACCTCCAGATCTGAATTCACATCCTGACCCAGCATCTGCTTAGGGCCTGTTCCCCCACATGCTGGGTGGGAACCTTGTCTTGCTTACGTTCGACCACACGGGACACTGCTCCCCCAACTAGAACCCTTGTGGGAACGCATGGCGCTGCTTTGAAGGTCACTCAGGAGCCCCTGGCTTGCTGGAATGTTCCGTATCTCGGTCTGGGTGGCGGTTTCTTGGGTGTCGATGTTTGTCCCAATCCATCAGGTTGCGCACTGAGCTCTGCACCAGTCCCGATGAGTAGACTGGATCTCTGTTTGACGCACTGGGGCCCCCTTTTGGAAGCCGAGAGTGTCTGGGCCAGGGCCCGTGGGTGGGGGGAGGCTCCCGGAAAGATGGGGGGCGCTTCCTGGGGCTCCAGGCCGATGTGCGTCTCTTAAATTAGATTCCGGGGCATCGGAGGTGCGGAATGAGAATGCTGAGGCCAGCGGGATCGCGTGATCCCCAGTCACATGTGGAGATTAGATTTCCTGACCAACTGTGTATTTTCCCGAGGTCTGCAGGCCGGTGGGGAGAGCGTTCCCCATCTGAAGCACCCCCACGGACTGCATTCTGCGTTCACTGGGATTTGCTGGAGGACACAGCGGCCTTTGGATCGGAGGGCCCAGGCAGCTGCTCCCAGGCCTGCTGCCAAGGAGCAGATACAAATACTCCACGTCCCAGAGAGCGGGGGCCCTGAGGCCAGAGGGCAGGCAGTCTGCGGAACCAAGGCCCGGGGCAGGGCAGGTACCAGCCATTCCGTGTTTCCTTCTGGCCTTGGGCTCCTGCGCCCCTCTCCTGGCAGCTTCGGAGACAAGCCCCTGCCCCCGCCCCTGCTTCCCTCCTGCATGTTCTCCGTTGTCTCCGTCATGGCAGGGTCCGGGCTGCAGAGGAAGGAGAGGGAGCTCTGGACTCTCCCCGGAGGTGCGAGGCTCCAGCCGCTGTCCCTGGGTCCTCTGTGCGACACGCCTCCCCCGGCCCTCTCCAGGCCTGTGAGGCTACATCTTCCCGGGGGCTGGGCTCCTCCCTGAGGGGACCCCTGCAGTGGAAGGGGGGCGGCCTGCTCTGGGGGCCTTCCATCCGGGCCTACCATCCTGGCAAGCCCCCTTCAGGGAACAGGGCTTCCTGCCGGGCCAAGCAGGGGGCCCTGGACCAGCCCCCTGGACCTGGTTGGCTTTTGCTCGGAGTCTGGTGCTCTCTCAGAAATGGCATTTCTTTCCCAGTTTGGGGGATGTGATGCAGCTGCTTTGGTTGGTCCCACGGAAACCCCCACACGGAGCAATGGGCGTGGCTTCCAGAGGCTGCCAGCCGTGGGGAAGTTTCCAGCACGTCCCCCACCTGTGGTTGCCAGGGACTGGTGGCCGGCTTTTTGGCTTCCCCTCCAGATCACAGCCCCCAGTCATCAGTCCACGATGCCATTTAGAGTGTGTATTTCCTACTAAATAGCATAAAATTACACCCTTTCAAGTTAATGAAACCACTTTGCAATGCAGGCTGCTGAGAGGGGGTTTTAAATGTCAGCGCCAAGTAGCCGCTCGAGTTTTCTGGTACTTTCCGATTAAGAATGGCCTCCCCAGGAAGGACCTCTGCATTGGTTAAGTGGCCCTGGGGAGCCGCCCCTGTGGGGCCATACAGGTTCCCCCGCGGCGCACTCAGTAAATGGGTTTGCTCGGAGGGGCATCGTGTGCAGCATCTCTGGGTCTGAGCTCTGGAAAATGTCTCCCTGTGGGGTACAGAGAAGCCGGTTTCCGAAGGGCTTTCTTGTTTTAATGACCCAGCGTTTCAGTCTCCTGAGAGCCCCACTGGGCAGAGCTCCCGTCTCCCGGGAGCTGCTGTGCATTGGGGACGGACCCCTCACAGAACCCAGGAGAGAACAGAATGCCCAGGGCTGGGTTGGCAGGTGTCGGTGCCCCTGGGCAAGAACCTCCCAACATGGCCAGTCCTGGGGGAGAGCTGGACAGGCCTCTGCACCGCTGTGAGCTGCTCGGAAGCTTGGCCCGCCAGCAATCCATCACGCGAGAGGAGAGGAGACCCACATCCTGTCTGCCCCAGAGGACTCTGCCACGGCCTGTGGTCTGCACCTTCCCAGCTGGCCTCTGGTCTGACCTCCACCCAGAAGTCCCTGTCCTGCCCTGGCTACACCATCCAAGAGTCTACCACGGCCAGTGGCTCCCAGGCACCCACGGGGGATGGCCGAGCTCCTGCGTGTGGCATTCAAGGCCCTGCCTGGCCCTCCATTCCTCCTTCACTACCCGCTTTTGGCTTTGTGGTCCAGTCCCCTGCACTTAGAGCCCCTCGATGCCCCTGCTTCTGGTGCCCTCAACCCTCCTACTACCCGCTGGTCCCTCCTGATTACCACGCACTTACCTGGCTGCCCACCTGAACATTCTGGTCCATCCTTCAAGGCCCAGCTAAGACATCACCTCCTCCAGGAAGGCTTCCCACTTCCCTCTGCAGAGCCCCCTCTGCCTCCGTTTATGCTTATTTTTAAACTATGGATACACAGAGGGAACTGCAGTGAATTTCCATATGGTCTCTGCCCAAGCGGGTAAACGGGCATCTTGTCACGTTTACTCTGATCGTTTTGTGAAGAGGTGAAACACACAGAAGGAGTAGGTGTCCTCCACGCACCCCCTCCCCTAGGCAAGGGCAGCTATGATCATGAATCGGTTTTGTGTGTTTACTGTTTATCAGCAAACCTCACAGTCGGGTGGGGCTTGCTAGACGTGAATGGTGTGAGGTGGTTGGGAGCCCTTATGCGTGTCACCCAGGGCATGTCCCCAGGCTCTGTGGTGACGTGTGTACTTGTGGCTCATCTCTCTGGCTGCTGGGAGCCGAGAATGTTCCCCACCATGAGGACATCGGAGCTGCTCCATCCCTGCCAGTGGACAGTCTGTTTTCTCCCTGAGGCAGGTGCTGTCCTGAAGCCACTCCCATCTGTGTCCCTGGCACGCGGGCACGTGTGGCCCTGGGGTGTGTGTCTGGAAGGTGAACTGCAGAGCTGGGTATCATCAGGCAGCCCTGCTGCCACCGTCTGCATGCCAGCCTCTCCCTCTCTTCTTGCTTGCCTCGGTGGGCCCTTGGTGCACATCTGTGAGTGGAGGAGTCATTGGAATGATCCAAGCCTCCTCTCATTCCCCTTGCTTCAGACCGGAGGGACACTTCTTAGCACGCAAGCCTGTAGGGGAATGAAATTTGCACGCATGCTGGCTGGCCCGACGGGTGCCCGTGGCTCCAGTGTGTGTGCCCAGTCCCAGGTGTAGACCCAGACGACAAGGTCGGGGCAGCCGGGACTCCCAGGATGAGGCAGCGAAAAGAGGTGTACGTTTCCCTGGGCTTGCACACGAACCCCCGTGGCCCCTGAGGGTCCCACATGGACGGGCTTGGGGTCAGCGGGAGCTGGCATGGGGGCCACAGGCTGGAAGGGCGGTCGCGGCCAGACGGAGCGGGGGCACGCCTGCCGCACCCGGAGTTCCCCGGGTCCTCCCCCGCAGTGGTAAAGGCGGCTGGTGGAGTTCACTGGTGAGTAGTAAACCGCTTCCCCCCACAGCGAAAGTGGTGCCTCGGTTGTATTCCTGTGTATTGGCGCTTCCCGACGTTGGCGGTCTGTTGTGTTGTTTGCCCCACGTCGCGGCCACTCTCGGAAGGTGAGAGGAAAATCACAAGCGGAGAAGACACACAACCATGCGGCTCGCGTGGAGGGGCGGGAGGCCAGGCCACCTCCCGGGGGGCTTTTGGGTGGCTCTGGAGGCCCAGGGCTGCCGCCCCGCTTTTCCACCCAGCTGTGGGAGGTGGGAGCCGCGTGGGGTGCGGGAAGCAGGAGCATGGCCTCCCTGCTGTCCTCAGAGCTGTGTCACAGCAGGGGGCATTCTAGACCTCCTGGTGTCCCCTCCTGGACAGTGCCCTCCCAGCTGAGGTGAGTGGAGGTCACAGGGGACATGTGTGGACACAGGCAGGGGGCCCCGGGCAGCTCCTACCCCTGGGTCCACAGTGGGTCCACACTGGGCAGAGGGCTGTGGGGGAGGCCCCACCCGGACCCTGGCTCTGCCGTTCACTGAACCGGGTGCCCGACAAACCATAGCCCCACTGGCCTGTTCCCTCGTCTGTGACACATCGGTTCAGATAAGGTTCAAGTCACGCCCGTCTCTGGGCAGTGGACCCTCCTTCCACAGGGCCACTGCTCCTGTGATGAATTCTGAGGTCCTTAAGGGTCATCCTGTGACCCAGCCTCGTCTCGGTCCCCCTCACAGGGTCACTTTCCGTTCTGGTCACTGGCCACACCGTACACACACAACCGTGCCACCCGGCCAGTACTTGTGCTGGTTGTTCCTCCTCCCCCCTGTCCCTCCTGTCCCTGAAGTGGTGTGGGGGAGAGGCTCCCTGGGACCCCGTGCCCGTGCCCCCTGCACCATTCCTGGCTCGAGGAGCTGCATGGGTTGTCCACTTCTGTCCTGGAGGCGGGGCAGCCCCCACGGCTGGATTTCTGTCTCCTTCGGGAACACATTTACATGGCAGGGACGGGGTGACCTCAGAAACCCGATTGGTCCCATTGAGAGGGCAGCTCTGTGAGGCCTGGAGTTGTTTTGGAGGGCGGGGAGCAAGTTTGCACGTGTACTGAGAGTGGGCTCAGGTCTGCTGCCCGTGGGGGTACCGGGTGGCGGGCCCACTGTGTTCGCGAGACTCTGTGTGGCTGTGATTGCACGTGTGAAGAAGAGGCCCCGTCCCTGGGCAGCTGCCTGAGCGCCGCTGGCAGGGTCACCGGGTTGGGCCCTGGAGGCCTGAGACCGTCCCTGTCTGATGACGGACCTCCCACACCTTCACTGAGTTCCCGCTTGGGCCAGAACCTGGGCTCTGGGCCTACCAGAAGCTGCCATCCCCGCGGGGGAGCCGAGAGGTACAAGCCGGTTCTGATCCGTCAGGTCTGGGGCTGGGATGGAGCAGCCGTTGCGAGGCCGGGCCCACCACTCAGTTCCTGGGACCACAGAGATCCTGGGGGCCACGTGCCGTTGGTGTCAGAGCCAGCCTGTCCCCAGCACGTGGACAGGCAGCTGTGACCCCCGATACCTGTCTGGCCGCGTCGGAGCTTCTCTGAGGCTGCCCCAGGGACTCCACCGATGCAGGAAAAATTTGAAGTTATCTTTGACTTTTATGGCCCTTTTTTCTCCTATTAAGATGCTTAGAGCGGTAAGTGCAGTGCTCGGGAGCTCGTTTATCTTGACGCAAGTGTGGCTATAAACTGCGTGAGGCTCATGAAGGAGCTGCCGAGGTGATTGTTTCTGCTGGTATCGATAAATTCAGACGCGGAGCAGAAAGGTCAGCCCCTGCCAGATAAAATGTCCTTCAGCTCGTTAATTAAAGCTTTGTAAGGACGTGGAAGACCGCACTCCGGGGCCCGACCTCAGAGAGACATGAGTAGATGGGCCGGGAGAGGGCCTGAAGCCTGCCTCGGGCGGGGTGTTCGCCGGTGTTCCCGGACGAAACGCACCGTTCCCAGAAGCGGGAAGTGGAGGGACCCGGCTTGGCAGCCCCGCTGGGTAGCAGACTCCTCCTAAAAGCCCGGGACTTTGGGCTTCGACCCGGGAGCCGTCCCGTGTTCAGGGCCCCTCCCGATGCCCTGGCACAGAGGGACCCCAACATGCCGTGGCGTGGTCAGGCACCAGCTCGGCCCCGGCAGCAGCGTGCCTGCTGCCGTCAGGCTGGGGTACGGTGGAGTCCGACGGTATTTCCGCTGATGGGGTCCGCAGGTGAAGGCCGTTTGTTCTGTGGGTGGCCCCCAGGCGTCCATGGCTTATTGTGTCTCTCGATAACTGAGTGTGGAGAATGAGGTCAGCAAAGTTCCCCGTCCTTCCCTCCCCGCCGCTACCCATCCCGACCTCGGGCCTCTGCCTCCATCCAGCAGCTTCCATCCACCCGAGTCTCTCTGGGTCCCCGTCCTTCTGCTCCCTGATGGTAAATTCCTAAGGCGCGCGGATGGAGGTCCCCAGCGTGGTAGAGAGCTAAGTGCCGACCAGGAATGAAGGGCTTGGAGCCCAGGGCGCGTGGGCAGAGAGCCAGAAGAGTGCCCAGAACAGAGACACGTGCACCAGAGTGGACACCCAGAGGAACGAAGGGCTGTGCACAGGGACACCCCCAGAAGAGACACACGGCGGCGCTCAGCTCTCATCTGCAAGGGCTTCCCCGCCCCTCAGAGGCAGGCGGCATCTGGGGGACTTGTTTGGGGGGCATTCAAGCGGGCGGAATTCCCAGGGAAAGTCGATGGGCGCCTGTTCTTCGGTTTCTGTCGGTGATGGACGTGTGTGCCTAGTTCTGCCACCCAGGGTCTTCTGTCCGGCCCCATCTATGCCGGCGTCCCTTGCTCCCCAGGGACCATACAGCATCATTCCCTGGTGACATCTAGCACCCCGTGTGGGACTCTGATGCAGAGCCTGCGAGAGGGCACAGGCCGGCTTCCTCTCAGCCTGTGGTGCCCAGGTTGGCAGAAGGCCCTGGAAGCTCGGGAGTCAGACGGGGCTCCGTGCCTGCCTCCACCCGGGCACGCCTGGGTCGGCCCAGGGATCCGAGTGATGCCGGTTCGCCCGCAGGCCTGCGCCGGGGACGGCAGAACCTTCTACACTCGCCCCCTCGCGGAAGGTGGAGCAGAATCTTTAAAAATGTGGGCGTCGGACTGCGAGACGGAGGACGGGAGCGAGAGGCGTCCTCGCGGGGGGACCACGTCTGCTTCAGTGCTCTCCGCCTTGCACGTAGAGCTGTGTTCTGACAAATGTCCGCAGCGGATTCCCAGCGACCCGTGGGGGTTTGGCCCCGCGCAGTGAGGCGGGCAGCGGGCTTGAAGGACACGAGCCCCCGTGGGGCAGGTGGCAAATCCGAGAGGCGGGAGGCGCCGTCCCACAATCGGAGAAGCTGCCCCGTGGTTCGTGGCTGCTCCGCTGTGTCCTCCGGGAACGGACGAAACTGGCACCAGGATCAAGAGGGTGAACAGGTGCCCAGTGTCTTGCGTCATCTGTTCCTCCCATCCCCCCACCGCCTCTTAACCCCTGACCCGTCTCCCGGATCCTGGAGATCCGTTTGCTGCTTCTGGAGTTGTATAGCAACGGCATCCTGCCACCTGTCCTCCTTTTTAAAAAAATTTCGTGCCTCGCTCCCTCCCTTCAGCCGGATCGTCCCGAGGTTCCTCCCTGCCGCTGGGGTATCGGCAGCTCCTTCCTTTGGGTCGCCGAGTGACATTCCTCTGCAGGTGGCACTGGCTGTCGGGCTGTGGCCCGTTCCCGTGCCAGGCCGCTGCAGCAGAGCTGGTGCCAGCATTCCCGGGCTGGTCTGCTGCGGCACGTCCCCCACGGACGCTCCAGATCTGAGCTCGGGCAAGGGCCCTCTTGGCGCTGGCGACTTCTCACTGCGTCCCTTGGGGCCAGGGGCTTCTGGTTCCCCTGGAGCCTTGTTTTTACAAGACATTGATCCCCTTCCGTTCGTAAGACTCCACCCTCCTGGCTTAAGCCCCTCCTTGACCTATCTACCCGCTGCCCAGAGGGGGGGAGCAAGCCTCCATGACCATCCCCTCTCAAGGCTCCTTGTCCACATCCATCATCCCCGGGGGCCTCAGAATTTCAGCACAAGAATTTTTGGGAGGGAAATACAAACATTCAGCCCATAGCAGTATACGTACGTGGAATTTTCTGAGAGATGGCCGAGCTGTTCTGCCGTGTTCTTGTATCATTTTATGTTCCCAAGGGCAGTGGCCGAGCTGCCGTACGTGAGCGCCAACTCCTGATTCGGGCCGTCTTTCCGAATGCGGCCGTCAGGAGGCGAGGAGGTGGTCGTGGGCCCTCGCCCTGGTTTTAACTCGCATTTCTCTAATACCTCACGCTGGTGGCATCTTGTCGTGTGCGCGTCTTCCCTCGCGAAGTGTCTGCTCAAATCTTGTGTTGGTTGTTTTAATTGGGTTGTTCTTTGATGACTGTGTTTTTGTTTGAGGTGTGGGGAGGGAGCACAAGCTGGAGGGAGGGGCAGAGGGAGGGGGGGAGCGGGCTTCCTGCTGAGCTCAATCCCAGGGCCCCCCCCCCCCCCGGGATCATGACCTGAGCTGAAGGCAGACGCTTAATGACTGAGCCCCCCAGGCACCCCTGTGATTATGGCATTTTGAGAGCTCTTCTGGCAGACCAGGTGCCAGTCTCTGTCAGGCACGTGACTCGCAAGTGTGTGTTCCCGGTCCGGGGCTTTGCACTCTATTCACATATAAGCTTCAGGAGCTCCTAAATTCTCCTGTCGTCCAGGTCGTTGATTTGTCTTCTATGGTCTGAGTATTGGGGTCACAGCTAAGGCTCTCTGCCTAACCTAGAGTCCCACAGATTTTTCTTCTGTGTCTTTTTTCTAGTTTTGTCATTCTTCGAGTTTTCTAGGCTCTACCTTTAGGTCTCTGTTCCATTTTGTTGTTGTTTTTAAAAATAATGGAGCAAGGTATGGATTAACGTTAATTTTCGTTGGTTTTTTAGTAGACGGGTATCGATATAAACAATCCTTACTTGTAAAAAAGGAAGCCAAGGACCAAGTATCTTTGGGACGGCGCCATCCTGTTTCTTTCTCTGGCTTCCAGAATGTTCTGTGTGACAAAAACATACTTCCATGGTTGTGAACTCCTGATGTAGCCCAGTTTATGCCTCCAGGGTGCTGTCCCCCATACAGCCAGGTGGCAGGAGTCATGCACCTGCCAGATAGCCCCGGTGGCCTCCGCGCAGCGTCCCGGTCCCGGCTCAGTGCCCCCTCCTGTCTTCCAGGCTTTGGGAGCCATCACTGCAGTGCCTGTCACAGGTCCTCAGGTCAGCTCCTTGCAGAGGCTGGCCGGGCAAGGAGCGGCGGTGCTACCTCAGGTAAGCAGCTCATGGGAGGGCCCCGGGGGGGATCTGTCTGTCTGTCCCCAGCCCCCAAGCACTGAGGTTTGAGGTGGCCACTGCGCTGGGCAAGGACCTGCTTGGGCGTGTCCCTTCACGGTCCTGATTCATCTGCCCGTCAGAGGAGGAGACCCGTTCCAGTGAGACCCGGTTTTTATCATGAGGAATTGCAAAATCATTTCAGTGGGTCAGGACCCAGGATTTTTTCTTTTCTTTAATGGAATAAACAAAGGCAGACTAGAGTACGACAAAATATCAAGACGCACCTTCAGTGTGGTTTGGTGAGCTTATTTCTGGGCGGGGTCACGAGGTAATAGAGATTCTGAACCCTGGGTCGGAGTCAGGTTTAGACAGTGCAGGAAACCCTGCATAAGATGGCTCATCTGGAGAGGCAGCGAGATGCTGAGCCAGGCGCCCTGGGTCCCGTCCACGGCATCCTTGACCAGGCTCCAAGCTTCAGCCTCTTAACCTTCCTGGGCTGAGTCTCCCCTCCTGCAGAGGGGCTGGTGCAGGGGCCTCCTTGGTGGCCATGAAGCTGAATCAGGTGGCCCGGTGCCCGTGAGACTACGCCTGCTGGCGATTAACCAGCGCTCAGTCTTGTTGAGCGCGTGCTGTGTACTCTATACACTGGGGGCTTGGAGGTGAGGACAGTTCCTGACAGACGCCCCACGCTCGGGGGTGATGCACGGCAGCTCTTGTCCGAGGGGCAGCCTTTCCCAGGAACCCACCTGTGCTGACTCCCACTAGGCCCAGAGAAGGAAGAGAGCATGGAGGGCAGGGAAGGCCCCCCAGGGGCCCCCGTGGGAGCAGGCCTGGCCTGGGTCTGCACCCAGCTTGTCTCCAAGTGGCACCAGCTGAAAGTCACGAGCTCTGGGGTCCCCTGAATAGGTTTTCTCTGGATTGGAGGCCCCCGTGCTTAGAGCCCAGCCCCTGCAGCCTGGACACAGCTCCCCGACGTGCAGAGTTGGGGTCACGTGGTGTTGAACCCAGAGTGACCGGGGTAGGAGGGACCGACAGCAGAGTTCCTGCCTCCCTTGACCTCACAGCGGGTGATTCTCCTTAACCAGCCCTCTCCCCATCGGTCCCCACCTGTCCCCTGCAGAGTCAGAGCACAGCTGTCCCCAAGTTGGCGGCCGTCCGAGGTTCCCACGTTCAGTATTGGTGTTGGTGTCAGGCTCTGATCCTGACCCCAAGGACAGAGCAGGACAGGATTATACGACTTGGCGGGTCCCCTGATGGTGGGAGGCCCTTGTGGCGGAGACCCCACCTGGAAGGGGAAGGGAGGGACCCTTGCATAGAGGCCAGCTCGGCGGCGGACCCTGGAGAGGAGCAGGCAGAGAGGGCGCCGGCCTGCTGAGGGGCCCGGGGCACCTGACATGACCTACCCCGGGTCAGAGAGCCCTGAGGGAGCCACCCTGACCCCTCCCTCCACGGGGTCACTGGTGATGGGTGAGGGTGATGGGTGTGGCCGACACCGCCAGCCCTCGTGGACACAAGGCAGGCCTGTGGGAGTCCTGAGTGCGCGTCCCGCTGCCCCAGCAGTGACGTCTGGGGCATCGTTTTCTCCGGGGCTCAGTCACTTCTTCTCCAGGCCTCCGTTTGCTCATCTGTAGAATCGGCCGCATGGCAGCTTGGCAGTGCGGTCACAGCGGGGCTCACATGAGCAAGGCAGGGCAAGTCCTCTTCGGCCTGCTCGTCCCCAAGGAGGTGGCCCTGGCGCAGATCTCACGGGGTCGGCGTGAGGCTCGTTTCTGGTCACAGGAATGCTGGGACGCACACAACACTTTGTGTGTGCCCCCCCCAACCCCCCGGCGCACCGAGGAGGTGCGTGCCCGACACCACAGGCGCTGGAGGGGGGATCGGCCCAGATCGAGCCGTCCGGACCCCTGGCCTAACCACGTCCTAGCCTCCTGCACCGGCTTTAACTCACTGCATGCCCCGCCCAGACCAAGGAGCCCACCGAGCCGGGCCAAGAGCCCCCACGGCCTCTCCTGGTCACCATCCCAGCAACAGTGCTCTGGGCTTCTGGCGTCAGAGGGAGCTTGCTGCTTTGCAGCTGGAGTCAGAAGGCCCCTGACTGGTCCACAGGCAGCTTTCCCATCCCCCTCCCTGGTTCTTCACCGTTTTGTCTGAGTTGAGCCGAACGGGCTCGGGCCCAGAGATGAGCCTCAGGGCCTCTCCACTGCTGTCCCCTCCCCTCTAGCGTGGGAGGTCTCTGAGCCTGGCCGTGTCAGTGCCTGGGGAGGGGGCATCTGTCCTGAGTGCCGGGTCTGTTCAGGGCCGCCCCCTCTGCCTGCTTGTGTGTCTGTGACCGTGCCCCTGTCCCTCCCTCCCCAGGTTAGGCCAAAGACTCTGATTCCAGACAGCCTCCCCGTCACCCCAGGCCGGGACCGGCCGCCCAAGCAGCCCCCGACATTCCAGAAGGCCACCGTGGTCAGTATCAAGAACCCCAGCCCAGCCCTCCCCACCGCCAACAACACCGTGAGCCATGTGCCAGCGCCCGGCAGCCAGCCCCAGGCCCTCGCTGAGCCCGCCGCCGTCGCCTCTCCCCTGAGCAGTGCCGGGGTGGCTTACGCCATCATCTCCACCGCCCCCAGCAATGCCGCCGCCATCGCCCCCAGCACCGCGGTGTCTGTGGTCAGCGACAGCGTCAAGGTCCAGCCCCTCCTCATCAGCGCCGACAAGAAGGTGGGTGTGTGCCGGCTCACCAGGAGGCGGCTGCCCCAGCAGAGCGGGTGCGTGGTTGGCGGAAGGACCCAGAAGCCCTCGAATGAATGGGGTGTGAGTGGGCGGTCCCCGAGGGTGTCCACGCTGGCAAGACTGGGCTGCGGAGGAGTACGGAGGGAGCCAGCGACCCGGCGGTCGGAGGGCGGTGTGAGCGGGGCGGGGGGTGGGTACGGGTCGGCAGGTGCGTGACACGATGCAGGAGAGTGTGTGTGTCACTGAGGGAATGCACGGCTGGACGGTGAACACCAGGGGAAAAGGAGGACTGGTCCGTGAGTGAATTACTTTCCTCTTCGGAATCATGAATTAATCAGTAGGAAGTGTGGCCGGACGATGCCTGTGCTGGTGCAGGGCCTCTGGCTGGTGTGGTCGGATAGCCGAGGACTTTGGGGAAAGCCCAGGGCCCGAATGGAAAGTCCGTGATTTCTTGCCGAGATTTAAAAGGAGACTGAGGTCCTCTCCCTGTCCCCCTCTGAGCTCGTGGAGGTTGTAAGGTCAGGCCTTCGGGGCTGTGGGGCTGCGAGAAAGGTACCACCTCTCTTAGCCTCCTTTCCTCTGTGCCCAGTTTGGGGCCTGCCAGGCTGCACCCCCTCTTGTCTGGGGCCAGCATCCCTCCTAATTCCCAGCCTGAAAGCTGGTGCTCCACTTCCGAGTGCCCAGATTTTACGGCACACGGTGTGTGTCTGGGCGCACTACGCTTCTGGGTCCTCCCACCTGTGGACGGGAGCCCTGGGGGTTCTCCATCATCCCAGGATGGGGAGCCGCTCTTCGGGACCATACCTGGTCCCCGGGCGCACTTAGCGGGTGTCTGTGGGGTGCCTTTTGTGGGATGCATTTGCCCTTTTCACTGCAAGCTCACCAGCATTCAGGGCTGTCATTTTAAACACATTTTGCTCATTTAATTGGTACAAACAGATGCTCGCTGTTCAAAGTTGAATTCCTTGGGTTATTAGGAAGCTTGGATGTTTCCCCCATACTTTTCAAGAATTCTGTCTCCTTCTGTGTGACATGTTTGAGAATATTTTTTGCCATTTTCTACTGGGGATCTTAATGGTTTTCTTCCTATGAATATAAAGAGGGGCATTTTTTTTTTCCATCCAGAGAATTCTAAGGATTTAAAATTGTGATAAAAAGAAGAGCAAAGAGTCTCCCATAAGTGAGCAGGAAAATGGGTGCCTTTTTTCCTTCCTGTTTAGAAGCCTCAAATTCACAAGATGGTCACATTCTTAGGGGAAACAAATACAAGGTCAGGTTATTCTTGGCTTGGGTGCAACCCTGGTTGACTGTTCCTGGTGAATTCCTTCCCCTGGATCCAGGAGAGATTATGGTTCCTCCCCAGTTTCCCGTCCAAAAGATGAATAAAGTCATCGAGGCCCCGATGGAGGGGCGTCTGCCGCAGGGAGCGGCTGGGCTGTGTAAGCTGTTTTCAGGTTCTCAGCCTCAGACCCTTCCATCAAACCAAACAATAGCTGTGACCCCCGAGGACAGCTGACAATGTAGGGCCACTCTGGGCCGTGCTGAGCAGGATCTGGAGTCCACCTCCCCCTTCCCCACCCCTATTCCCCAGGCCATGTTTGAAAGCCTCGGGCACACAGCAGGCTGGGGAGGGGACAGACCGGGCAGTGTACTCGGACAGACCCCTGATGACCTCAGGTGGCAAAGCTGAGCCCTCTTGGCCTCAGTTTCGCTGCACTTGAGCTGGGGATGAAGAAACCAAGCTCTCCTGAGTCTTTGCTTCCTGAGTCTTCACCACTGCCCTGGAGGGAGGATTGCGAGGAAGGTGAGGCTCAGAGAGGCAAAGTGACCGCCCTGAGGTCACACAGCTGTGATGCGGTAGCACAGGACTGAACCCAGTCCCCTCGGGGTTCTAGGCAACCAGGCTCATTCTCAGGCAGACCCTCCTGCCTAAAGGGTTGTCTGGAGGCGCCCACCCCGGGTGCAGGCGCCTGCTGGACGGGAGGGCTTGGTGCAGGCTGCCTCGTTGCTCTGTAACTCTGCCTTCCAAGGCCCCATGCCGGTCCGGCCCTCCCAGCTCTCCTCTCCCTCTGCGGCTGCCCCCCTCACCCCGCGCCCCTGCCCCGCCTTCCAGGTCATCATCATCCAGCCTCAGGTGCAGACGCAGCCCGAGAGCACGGCGGAGCCGCGGCCGCCCACGGAGGAGCCATCTCAGGGAGCTCAGGCGACCAAAAAGAAGGAGGAGGACCGGCCCCCGAGCCAGGAGAACCCCGAGGTAGGGTGGCTGGGCTCTGGGCGTCGCTGTGGGAGGCGGGGACAACAGCGCAGGGCACAGCCGGGAGGATCCATGGCTCAGGGTCTCCTCCGGCAGGAGGCAGGGCTCTTGGCACCACGTGGCGCTGCCGTGACGCTGCCTCTTTTCCCTGCCTGTGGCTACTCTTGAGCATCTGAGGGCAGGCAGAGCGAGACCGCAGATGCTTTAGAAGTCAGCTGCAGCCAGGGCTGGCGCGGGAGGGGCAGCTGACTCCTGAGAGTACCTATAGAACTTCCCAGAAGTTGTGCATTCGTGCCATCTCCCCACCTACCCCCGGAGGGAGGAGGGATATGTGGGCCCTCGTGGTGCTGTCCTAATCCATGGTTAGCACAGAAGCCCCTGCTCTGTGGGAGTGTAGAGGCCAGTAGCTCTTTGGTAACTTCTGGTCCTAGCAGGTGACCCCTCTTGTGTTCCTCTTGTGTCCTCTGCCCTCCTGGGTCACAGTCAATGCTTTGGGCCTTTTCCCATGCATTTGGCCTCACCTGGGCCCCCCCCTTCTCTCCCTACCCAATACTCATTCATCCTGTAAGATTTACTTCACACGTCCCCTTCTCCAGGCAGCCTTCCCTGACCACCTCTCCTCAGTGGGCAGAAGAGGCCCCATGGGGCTCCTAGAGCTCCTAAGGATTCTTTTTATCAATATGCTGTCGGTATCGGAAGAAGTCAGTCTTTCATCCCTTCATCATTCATCAGACACGTCTTAGGGTTGGCTGGGTGCCAGGTTCCGTGTTGAGGCTTGGGATGCCGAGATGGGGCAGATAGAGTCCTGGCCCTAGGGGACCTCGCTGCTCCTGGTATGACCAGTAGGACTTCAACTTTGGCTAAAAAAAACTCAAGCATCGTCAGAGAATCGCAAATCCAGAGCTGGGGGAGAAGGGGAGAGCGTGTTTGCAGCCAGGAGGACCTGCGAAGGCTCTGCAGAGGAGGGCTGGGGTCGGCAGGGCCCAGGGAGCAGATGGGGCCTCAACAGAGGGGCAGAGGTGTGGGGAATGGTGTATGGTGCAGAGGGCGCTCCCCAGGCAGTCACATGGAAGGTGGGAAGGCCCTTAGCAGGCTCAGGGGAGTCAGCTGGTCTACTGGGAGCCCGGGCAGCACGAACGCATGAGAAATTCTGAACACAGCTTGAGGGGCACCAGAGCCTCATCCTGGAGGACCCGCATGCAGGCTGCCAAGGTGGAACTTTAGACCCTGGGCACTGGGGAGCCACAGAATGTCTTGGAGCAGGAGAGTGTCCAAAAAGCCTGTAGGGAGTCAGAGCCCACCACTCACTGAGGCTGAGATGCAACAAAGTTTGGTCTGCGGCCCCAGCCCCGTTGATCTCCAGAGGCACTCAGTTTCATCCCTTGGTGCCGTGGGAGCACCTGCCGTCTGCACGGTGAGCCCCAGGCCAGCTTGCAGCCCGAGGCTCCCCCGCGCACCCCTCCGTCCTCCCGCGGGGCTGCCTCGCACCCACTGCACCGTCGTAGGTTTTCTGGGTGGATCCTCTGCGCTCTCCCAAAGTACATGGAATCCAGCTATGGTGCGTTTATACAATTAGCATAATTACATTTAACAACATAATTAGTGTAAATACATGTAATGACTTACATAGAACTTGTAATTACAACATGTCCTGGCGTAAAAATCCTTATTAAACTTTCTTTTTAAAGAGATCTGGGAGCATTGTGTGGTGCTGACGCGGGGCTTGGTGGCGTCTTTGAAACCTGTTCATGAAGAACCCAGGTCAGGAGCCCTTGAGGCCAGAGTGGCAGCTGCCCCAGAAACTTCCTCAGATGAGCCCTTTGGAGCCCAGAGGTAGCTGGTGACAGTCGGTGGCTCCCGGGGCTGCGTGAGCAAGCCCATGGCAGGCCAGCCTGGTGGTGGAAAGGAGCCTCAAGTTTACCAGCACCCAGGACAACTCCAAGGCTCTGCCCACTCTTCCCTGTTTCAAGGTCCATGGCCTTTAGGACAGAACTGTGGCCTTTTCTGTGCCACCCATTATCCTGGCCTCAGGCAGCATCCGACTGAGGCTGTGGCCACCCTCAGACCAGCATGTGCCTTGCAGGGGGACAGCCAGAACAAGGGCCCAGCCACCTCCCCGGGCAAGAGGTGTGCACACACATGCTCCTTCCCTCCACGCCATGCCTGTTACCACAGTCCCTGTTCCTGCCCCCGCATGGGGTCGCTCCCCATGTATTCTCCAGGCAGCTAGAAAGATTTTCCTAAAATTCAGAAATAACCGAGTCACCCTCCCCTTCTTGAAACCCATCAAGGGGGGCTCGGGCTCCTGACGTAGCACTCCGCTGCACACGACAGCAACAGCAGATAAAATGTTAGAATGTAACCAAAGCAACGTGAGTTCACTTCTTGGCAAATTAGCTGCGCCAGGCGGAGTGATCGCACAAAGTCAACTTTATTTACAGCAAATAAGGAAGTCACAGGGAGTCACTTTCCATGCAGTGACTCCCTAAGACAGGGTGAATGGGTACCTTTTGTTTAGGGTTAGGATGAATATTTAGATGGGGAAGCCTTGTCATCGTTTGTAGAGGCGAGCATGAGGTCACGCACGCGTGTAGAAGGAACACGTCTGTACGTACATTGTATGTTATGTACATGCGGCTGGGGCTCCTCCGTGAGCAAAGATCTTTGTTAGCTCTGTAATCGTTTGGGTTCTCTCATGGAGCACTCTCGCTCCGTGGCCCATCTGGGCAGGTGTGGGCCAAGTTTGGTTCAGATGGTCCAGTGGCCATCCCACCAAGGGGCAGTTTCAGGTCATATTTGCCTGAGTTAAGAGGTAATCCCAAAAGAAGAGCTTGGGGAAGAAGAGAGGTTATCGAGTTCAAGTGGATTCAAGGGTGGATTCGAGGTCAGGTCTCGGGGTCTGGCTGGCGACAGAAAGACAGCTGTTTATGGCTGTTTCCCAGAAACACAAGCAGTGAGCAGGACCGAAGCCAGGCCCCTGGGCTCGGGTGAAAGTGACCAGGCCAGAAGTTCCCAAAAGCTCTCCAAGAAAGAAAGGAGCCAACCTGAGCCAGAGGCCACAGCTGCCCCTGGGGAGGAAGGCAAGGCCAGGGGGATGGCAGTCCTGCCCAAAGGGATGGGTGATCAGGAGGCAGAGAAGACAGAAATGCAGAAGGAAGAGGAAAGGGAGTTGTACCCATAATGACCCTGTGGACAAAATTCTGGAATCTGGGCAGCAACCCCTGCCAAGGATGGCCGGCACAGTCAGCGTCTGGAACCTGAGTTAATTTGTGGCGTACTCTAGCAACGCCTGACATGGAAGCACACTTAGGGTACTCACGCAAATTTTTCTCAGAAAGGAATAGCATGCATTTGAATTCAGTAAGGAATAATGAAGCAAAAAAATACCATGAAAAACAAAGTAAGATCGGGTGAATATAAAAATGGTTTGAAAAATCTGAGAATGAAGAACGTAATTTGTTGAAATTTAAAAAGGTACTGGACAGAGTGAACAGGGATAACGGGTGCTTTTGGGGCACCTGGGAGGCTCAGTCGGTTCAGCGTCCAGTTCTTGACTTCAGCTCAAGTCATGATCTCAGGGTCGTGAGATCAAGTCCCACATCAGGCTATGTGCTGGTCATGGAGCCTGCTTAAGATTTTCTCTTTCCCTGTTCCTCTGTTCTACCCACCCTACAGAAAAACAAAAAACAAATAAGCAAAAGAATACACCACCACAGATACAGCACAGAGATACAGAGAAAGAAGCAATAATTTGTAATATAAATGGAATGAAGTCAATTCACTCGAAGGAGCTTTTAAGTTGCTTCCCACCATCCCCTGCGCAGAGCCGATCCAGGGACAGTCCCCTCCTTCAGTGACCTTTAACAAAAGGAGGCATGGGGCAAAGCATCATTGCAAAGCCATTCAAAGGAAAAAATAGGGGAAAGAGAGCATTTTTACCATAAGATAAAGGATACTCACTAGATTAAAAAAAAAAAATCAACACCTTACTATGTATTCAAAGAAAGAGAACAGAAAAGAATCACCACTAATGAAGAAGTTACAAGGCTTAGTTCGGGGGAGGAGAAGGCTGAGTGGTCACCATACCAGAGAGAATGAAGCGTGAGCTGGAATTATGCACGGAAATAAATCTGAGTGGATAAGCTCAGGGGGCCCTGGACACAGCAGAAGACACAGTGAGGGATGGAGGAGGCAGAAGCGAGTGAGCAAAGTACACACAATAGAAAAGGAAGAAGGAGTTTTTAAGTAGTCAAGAGTGATCCCTACGAAGTTAAACCAAGAGGACCCAGCTGACGTATAAGTGGAGGCTTCTGAGCCAGAGCCCAGAATTAACGGAGCTGAGGAGATAAAGTGGTGCTTCCCACCACGTGGGCGGGTGATGTGGGTTTGGCTCTCTCCATGGAGGCAGTTTTCTCCCATTTCCTGTCCTCCAGCCAGTGTGGACTCAAGTGACCTCCTGTGGAGGATGGGGTGACGGGAGCCGGGAGCAAGGTCTCCACATTGCTGGTCTTTGCTCAGTCCAGTCTTTCCTGGTGGGGTCAGCGAGGCAGGCACCGGTACTGGGGGGCTCTCCTAGAGTCTCTGCCACCGTGTGGTCAGCCCCAGGGCCCAGAAACTGCACTGAAGCCAGGTGGCCCCAAACCACAGCCCGGACTGCCATCAGCTGAATCTGCCGGAGCCCAGAATCTGCCCTGTGGCTGCGTTAATGATTTTGTTAGTCTTGCATTCATGTGAGTGCACACCTGCCAGGAGTTGACGGGCCCCCCTTTCTATGGCGTGGTGGTGCATCCCAATTTTTTTAACCTTATTTGAGAAAAGTTGACTGAAATCAAAGAAGAAAGACTATGTACGTGTTAACGGACTCTGTCCCGGGTACTGAGCACCAGGGAAAATGAACGCGTGCGCCAAGGGTCCACACTGCCCCATCACCCAGCACAGAAGCATCCAGAAGGCATCCGGGCAAAAGCGATCATGTCACTCCACAGGAAAGAATCCCGGCAGCATTCAAGCCCAGAATACGGTAGAGCAATACCTACCCCATCCTGAAGAAAGAAAGGGGAGCCTTTATGTCCAGCCCAGCTGTCCTTCCAGCTAAAAGGCTGGGCATGCCAGGGTTTAAGTCTGCCCATGAACTCGGGAGATGCTGCTCTGTGGGCCTGCCCCCCCACCCCCCCGCCAAGAGGCAGGAAGCACGCCGGGCACCACCGCACCTGGGGGACCCGAGTGGAGCTGAAACTCCAATTGTAGATCCTATGTTCTTCCAGCAACGTCCAAAGGCCTCCCCTGTAACTCCGCGTGGAAGGCACGGGAGAAGGTGGGAGGCAGCGTGAGCTCTCGGCCGGGCTTCTCTGTAGTAGCTGAGGGTTTCAGTGACTCAGAGAAGATCACAGAAAGCAGATAGATGGAGGAGTAGAACTATGTTGAACAGCACAGAAGTGAAAAAAAAAGAAAAAAGAAAAAAGCAAAGGAACAGGAGGCAGTCACTATTTGAAATGATGTAGAAAACCCAAGAGAATCAATTAAACAAAAACAAAACTACTCCCGACAGAATCGGGCACGGCAGGGTTAATATTAATGCAAACCAATGATAATTGTCACAGACATGCAGAGCAGGGTGTGAGAAGCCTCACCAGCACTCCTCCTTGTGGTAGCAGCAACAAGATAAAAATACCTGGGATTGGGGCATCTGGGGGACTCGGTTGGTTGAGTGCCCAGACTCCTGATTTCCGGTCAGGTCATGATCTTGAGGTCGAGAGATCGAACCCCACATTGGACTTTGTGCTCAGCAGGGAACTCCTTGAAATTCTCTCTCCCTCTCCCTCTCTCTAGAGGTATCTCTCTCTCTCCCTTTCTTAAGAAAAGGGAAAAAAAAAACCTCTAGGGGCGCCTGGATGGCTCAGTGGGTTGAGCCTCTGCCTTCAGCTCAGGTCGTGATCTCGGGGTCCTGGGATCCAGCCCTACATCAGACTCCCTGCTCAGCGTTGAGTCTGCTTCTCCCCTCCTTCTGTACCTCCCCCCTGCTCTCACTCTCTCTCTCTTTCTCTCAAATGAATAACTAAAAAAATTAAAAAAAAAAATCAACACACTAACAACAGTGGACAGCCACTGGAGGGTACGTTTGAAACCCCCGAAGGCAGAAGAAGAACGGAGAGGTGCACTGTGGTTCCAGAAAGGAATGTCCGAAAGTTATCATCATGACCCGAGTTAATGTATTATCATTTTCACATCATCCCAGTAAACACACCTCGGTGTCCTTCATGGTTTCTGAGTTTCGCAAGAAGACCCAAGGAAACACTGAACAGGAAGAGCAGGGAAAGGGTTCGAATTCTGCCAGAACCCCATGACGCCTGGGGACCAAAGGTGTCGTCATCACTCCCACACAGCTAGGAACGGGAGAGGAGGCATGGAAAGAACCACAGAGACTCAGGATAATTCAGTATATGATTAGAAGGGCTCCTTAAACCAGCAAAAAGTGGAATGATGGAGTTTTCAGTAAGTGGGATTGGAAGAAACCAGTGCGGGATGGAATGAAAGGAATCCATCCTTCACAGCGTTGACCCCAGGGTCCACTCCAAATCAAAAATTTGAATGTGAACCATGAGGGCCGCCAGCAGACTCGGTTGGTGGCCATGGGACTCTCGGTCTCAGGGTTGTGAGTCTGAGCCCCACGTTGGGCGTGGAGCCTACTTACAAATAGTAATAATGAAATCAATGTAAACAGTGAAGTTAGGTTCTACAATAAAACACAGGCAGCTTGCTTTGTAACCTGAGTCTGTACGCAAGATTCAAAAAACCAGACTCTGTTGGGACGCCTGGGTGGCTCAGTTGGTTGGACGACTGCCTTCGGCTCAGGTCATGATCCCGGAGTCCCGAGATCGAGTCCCGCATCAGGCTCCCAGCTCCATGGGGAGTCTGCTTCTCCCTCTGACCTTCTCCTCGCTCATGCTCTCTCTCACTGTCTCTCTCTCAAATAAATAAATAAAATCTTTAAAAAAAAAAAAAAAAAAAGCCAGACTGTGAAAGAGAAGACTGGTAAATTCCACTACACCCAAGTTTTTCCATCTGTGTGGCCAAAAAAAGCACTGTTCCTGCCTCCTGAAGTGTGAGTCCTCCCGACGAGGACAGTGTGGACGGGGGACAAAGAGGGGATGTGTCATGGAGAGAGCGACGCCCCAGCCCCACGATCGAGGGCAGCGTGAGACAGAGGAGTCACACGGCTGACGTGTTCCCGGATACAGTGGGCTGCGAAGGGGTTCCCCTCTGTGGTCTCCCGCCCCCAAGCCCATAACCCAGTCTCATCACGAGAAGCCATCAGACCGGTCCCAGCTGAGGGGCGTCCTTCCTGCCCAGCCCAAGCTCTAAGCGGTCAAGGTCACTGATGACCAGGACAACCTGAGAATCTGGCACAGCCCCGAGGAGCTAAGGGGACACAGCAACTTACTGTAGCGTGGGGTCGCGGTGGGGTCCTGGGACGGACGGATGGTAGGTGAAAACGAAGGAAACCCGAACCGAGAAGCGGCCCCGTGAGGAGGCTGAGGAGACGCTCCGCCAACGTTCACCGAATCAACAGACGCCGGAGGCCGTGTTGAAACGTTAATTAATTAACATTAATTCTCTGTTTCCTTCCCTCAGAAAATCGCCTTCATGGTAGCTCTGGGCCTGGTCACAACGGAGCACTTGGAAGGTGAGGCTCTGCGCGGCGGCGGCTGGGGTGCTGGCCGGTGACCCAGCGGGTCCCACCAGTGACCCGCCTCCGGGGGGGGGTCTGTCCCAAGTGCCAGGGTCATCAGCGCAAAGACCAAGAACGCCTTCCTGCTCCCCCCAGTTCCATGGCTGTCTGCACAGAGCCCGCCGCCTTCTGGTTTTGGCAAAGGGACCGTGTGCGTCCCGTGCTCGTCTGGTGCTCCCCCGTGGCACGCAGCCCAGGGAGGTGGTCGCTGGAGCCCGACCGCCTGGCCCTGCCCCTTGCTAGCCACTCGGGCTTGGGCCCTCCCGGTCACGTCCAAAGGTCTGCGTTTGAGTCCTGCTCGTGCTGCTTTGAGCCCGGGGACCATGGGCAAGCTCCCTCCACTCTGAACCTCCGTCTCCTCTTCCCGCAACACGAGGAAGCCTGCACCTTGACACATTGCAGTGTCGTCGTGAGGTCGGGATGAACAAGCTTTCCTGATACCTCCTGACTGGTTCTGCTTTTTATAAGTAGCTCTCCTGAATATTCTCCCCCCGCCACGAGTCCCCAAGTATTTATTTATTTGGAGCCTGGTCTGGGGTGCCTTACAGGAAACACATGAATGATACTGCAAAGATTTAAAAGGAAAAACTGAGTCCAGAAGACAAGTTAGAAAAACATGTCAAAACAGCTGTTTTCCGAGAAATAGATTCGAGGTTCCATGTGGCAGGCAAAGCAGAAGGCAGGAAAGCGGGGGACCGCGCGTGTTGGGTGCTCACGGTCACTGCGGGGAACACCACACCAGGGCCCTCTCGGAAGGATTCGTGTGGGAGGCTTCACGTGGGCAGAGCCCACCTGAGCGGCAGGTGGACCTGGTTCCTGGGGCTGCCCTGAGCCTCCCTGTGCAGCTGGGCAGGCACTAGCCTGGCCAGCAGACATCCCCCTGGAGATGCCCCCGGGCTGGATGATGGCACATGGGGGTTCCCATGCCGAGAGCGCACCTGCCCACCCGTCTGCCCCAGAGTGAGTGATTCGGAGGCCACTCTGGGGCAGGGACACCGGGCAGATGGGCTGCAGAGCAGGGGAGGGGACCGGGACGCCGAGGGTTTGCAGAGGAGGAGTTCGGGGTTCCCAGGACAGGAGGGATCCAGCAACCACTGTGTCTGTGCCTTCCCAGAAATCCAGAGCAAACGCCAAGAGCGGAAGAGAAGAAGCACAGCGAATCCCGCCTACAGTGGCTTCCTGGAGACAGAGGTGAGGCCCGGCCCCCCCTCACATGCCCGTCCGGGGACTGGCATTCAGGGCATGACCATGAGTGAGAAACAGACGCACATCAGAATGGCAGGTCCTCACTCGGGCTGCACGGGGGAGCGTGGCTTGGGTGCAGGTTACGAGGTTTCCTGGTTCTTCACCCCGATGATCAGGTGTGGAGCCCTGTCAAGGCCCCGGGGAGCAGCCCCAGAATCATCCCCTAACAGGGGAGACGTTTCCTTGGGGCCCGTGGTCCGGCAGCCTCGGCAGCTCTCTGAAGCCGAGCGAGGTCCCCAGAGTCCGGTGTCCGGCACGTTCCAGACTCGGGCTGTCCCTGCCAGAGGGACAGGTCCCAGGAGGCCTGTGGGAGGGTCGAGGTCCTGCTGTTCTCACCTCCCCAGGGTGTTGGTCAGTCCAGGCTGCTGTCCTGCGTCCCTGGGCAGGGGTCTTGGCCAGAGCGATGGTTGCCCCAGTCGGGGGAGCCCACCCGCCCCTGCCCTCTGCTTCTGTCCCCCTAGCTCCTGCACGGAGAACGTGCCCGAGTGCCCGTCTTCATGCCCCTCGCTTCCCTACTCTTCCTGAGCGTGCTCTGTCCCTGAGATGGTGTCCCAAGCACTGGGCCCCTTCTGAAAGATTGTCACTGAGCTGTTTCTTGACCAGCACTCGGAAGCCGTGTGCCACCTGTATGACGAGGGCCCTGTCCCCTTTGCTGTGCTCACCGATGAAGCCATCCACCGCTCTGCCAGCCCAGCCATACGTAGTGTCCCAAGTCTGTGGTGGCCGGCGGGAGACCACCTGATTAGCAAGTCCGGAGTCAGCTCGACGCCGTGACCCTTGAGCCCAGGACCCACTGTAGCTCCGGGGGCGGCCCTCCACTCACCCTTGGCTGTGAGCACAGCCCGACCACATGTTGAGAGGAGGGGGTGACGCCACTTGCCCATCTCCCCTCCACAGCAAAGCCACCCCAAACCAGGGTCTGAACAGGCTTGGCCTGTGGCGGAAGCCCCCTTTTGGAATGTGCCAGAAACCTGATTTGGGTGTCCTTCCTGAGGAATGTGCAAGAAACCTCTCTAGGGTGTCCTTCCTGAGCGAGGTGGAGGTACCCGCAGGGGACGGGAGATTCCGTGCCTCCCACGGGGCAGAGTCGGCTCCCCCACCGCTCCCCCACCCTGCTGCCCCCTTGTCCATCCTTGTGGTGACCTCCGGAGCCGTGGGGGGAGCCTGTGCCGGGTGTGTCCTGGGCAGGAGCCGTGTCCCCGAGGAGGGCTCCAGGTGAGATGCCTTTGCTTTGTTTTCCGTCCCCTACAGAGGAAACGGCTGGCGTCCAACTATCTCAACACCCCCCTGTTCCTCACAGCAAGAGGTAGGTGCCCGCGGACCGCGGCTCCCCAGGGCTGCCCCAGGGCCCAGGGCCAAGGCAGCGTGGGTGACCGCTCCCTCCAGGCCTGTGTGGGAACAGAGCTGCTTTCCGGCGGATGGTGCTTTCTAGCTCCTGGGCCCTCCTCGCCGGGGCCTCCTCGCCCCGACATCTGTGGGGAGGAGGAGGGCCGGCGGAGCCTGTGCCAGAGCCGGGGCCCCAAGCCAGGACGATGACGTGAGGGCTGGACGTGACAGCCTGTGGTAAACGGTCGAATAGCCCTTACACACAGAAGCTCTGCTCCCCTCTGGACAGTGTCCTCTGTGGACAGCTCTGAGCCAGCAACTGAGAAAAACCATGTTTTGTGATCATTAAATGTGTGGATTGGCCTCACTTACTAGAAGGAGAGTGGGTTATGGAGCAAAACCACACACACAGTTGAAAATGAGTCCCTGTGAGGGGTCCGTGGAAGGGCGGCCGGCCTGCGGGGCGGCCTGTGGGGCAGGACCCCGGGTGGGTCCCGGCCACAACCAGGGCAGGGAGCCTGACTTCCGTCGTGCCCCAGGTGAGAACTGGGCGTCCCAGGGCCCGTGACGCTCCTGTCCCGCCCCAGGTGAGGACCGGAGCCCGGGATGCTCCCGCCTTGCCCCGGGTGGGAAGCCCTGCCTCCCCGGGCCTCGTGGCCTCGGTCCGGACTGGTGCCCCTCCGGTGCCCGCTAACGTGTTCTCCGCCCTTCTTCCCTGTGCTAGCCAATGAGGACCCCTGCTGGAAGGTAGGTGTCCCCTCGCTAGCAGGTCGGGGTGCGGCGGGTGCAGGCGGGGTGCTCCTGGCAGGGGTGAGCAGAGGGGAGGGCCTTCGGGTTCCGTCCTCCCTACCGAGAGCTTTGCAAGACCACCCGGGTCAGCCCACAGGCGCCTCGAACACGACCTCTCTCCACCCGCTGCTGAGGACGCAGGGACCCCGGGGCCAAGAAGGCCCAGGAGGCGGCCGCTGACGCCGGGGCCAGCCAGGCTCGACCTGGCTCGGCTCGGCCCTGCTGTGTGACCTCAGGAGGAGCTGCTCTCTTGGGTCTGCACTGCCCACCTCATGAGGGTCTAGACCCCGTAATCCTCAGGGTGTCACCCCTCAGGACTCCGTTTCAGTGATCCTGTGAGACCCCGACGCTCCACGCACACTGGTGTCCCTGCTTTCCCAGGACACAAGCTGGTTGTGACCTTTTTTTTTTGAGATTTTATTTATCTGAGAGCGAGAGCACAAACAGGGGCAGCAGCAGAGAGAGGGAGAAGCAGACTCAGCACTGAGCAGGGAGCCCGACGCGGGGCTCGATCCCAGGACCCTGAGATCATGACCTGAGCCGAAGTCAGATGCTCAACCCGCTGAGCCGCCCCGGTGCCCTGTGTCCTCATTTTCTAAATAAGTTTTGGATCAAATCCTAAAAGAGTTGGTAGCCCCCACATGCCTATATCAGTCAGGCCACTGAGCAGCAGCAGGCGACAGGCTTAAACTCCAGTGATCCTGGCCTTTTCACCACCAGAACCGTGTAGTGTCAGACTGGTACTGGGGGCCTGTCGTGCTCGTCCACAGACACCTGTGCCCAACAGCAAGGGCACAGGATGGGCCTCGAGCCTGAGCCCTGCCTCCACAGACCCCAGGCCTGGAGGGGTCATGGCTTCGGGAAAGGGGCCCCTGCTACTGGTCTGGCATCCACCTCTGGCTCACTGAGCGATCTTGGGCACATGGCTCACTGGCCCGGGGCTCCTGCACTGACGTGAGTGCTGGCAACGGACCTCTGAGGCCTCATCTCTGTCTGCTGCCCCCTCCATCAAGGACAGCCTGGGGACCAGGTCCTCGTGCTGTGGGTCACCCCCATGAGAGCCCTCTGGTCCTTTGCAACCGTGAAGTCAGAAGGCACTGTGTCCACACGGGCAGAGAACATACTTCCCGTGCATGGAGAAGGTTTTCTAGTGGGTGGTGGGAAATTGTTCAGACTCTGCAGGTCACGGGAGGCACGGGGTGATGAGAGGCTCCTCTGTCCACAGTGCAGCGAGCTGGCTGGGAAGGTAGTGAGCTTCCCGTCCCTGTAGGTGTGTAAGCAGAGGTCAAACAACCAAGGCGGACGACTCTAGAAGGGACGTCTGAAGTTCCTTTAGCCCAGGGAAAGAGGAAGCTGCCCCTTACCAGGCTCCTATGTGGAGTGTGTTCTGTGTGTCCTGTTGGGTCTTCCCAGCATCCTGTGGGGCAGGTGGCACTAACCCCCATTACAGAGGTGGGCACAGAGGAGTGCAAGAACCCACATGGGATGTTGGGAGATGCCAGGTTAGACCAAGATGCTATCAAGAGGACTGGAGAGCTGTGACCACAGACCCCCCCAAGGAGGTGGGCAGGAGGGAGGCTTTGTGAGCGCTGGCCTGCACCCCCCCCCCCAGGATATGGGACAGTGGGACATTAGGGGCCCAGGCGGACTGTGTCCTAAGCCCCAGCGGGACCACCTGCCCTGCGACCCATGCCTGGCATCCGGGTTCCAGCTGGGCTGAATCAGGGTGCCGGGGTGCCACACCCTGTCTGACTCTGACTCAGTGGCTGTGTCCCTAGGAAACGTGGCCCAGGTGGTGCCCTGGAGTCCACGTGCTGGGCAGCCACTTGCCCTCCCAGTTCCTGGGCTCGTCTTTCTCCCTGAGCTGCTGAGAAACACTGGGTCCCAAGCAGGTCAGGGCGGCAGCTGCCCGGGGCCCCCCCAGCTCTCTCCCAGCCCCACCAACCCGCCTCCTGCCTCCCTTCTCTTCCAGAGCGAGATTGCTCATGACGAGCTCTGTGCTGCCTGCAAGCGAGGGGCCGACCTGCAGCCTTGTGGCACCTGCCCGGGGGCCTACCACCTCAGCTGCCTGGACCCGCCCCTCAAGACCGCGCCCAAGGGCGTGTGGCGGTGCCCCAAGTGCCAGCAGAAGGTACGGGAGACTGTGCTGCTGGGCAGCAGGCCCTCCTGCACCCCACCGACTCTCCCTGCACAAAAGGACCCTCCCCAGCACAGCATCTGAGGCTGGGGAATCTGTGGGGTTGCCCCATGCTCACTGTAGGGTCTCAGTGCCCCCAGGCTCTGCCTGCTAGATGCCAGGACACCCCCCATAGTGACCATCTCAGACACTGCCGGCAGAGGTCCACTGGGGATGACTGAGCAGAGGTGTCCCCTCTGCAGCGATCTGACCCAATGACTCCAGCTCTGAGCTCCAGATTCCCCCTGGGGAGAACCTGAACTAGCATCGCAAACTGCAAAACAAAGCTAGCTAAGCAACGCGTTCCATGTCCCTGCCACCATACATAGGAAAACCTAGCAGGTTTGAAAAAACAGAAACACTCCCTTCTGGTGCTGATGCGGGGAATATTAGACACTCTTTTATCAAGAACCTTAAAAATGTATATATATATATATCTTTTAAACGCAGAATCTAGCTTTGGGGAACGTAGTCCCAGGAAGGAATCCAAATACAGATAAAATTCTGTGCGCGAAGAAACCCCTCGCCCCTTGTCTATAAAGGAAGAGATACAGCTGCCTCGCGGCAGTAGGAGACAGTGAACTTCATCCCAGCAGGTGCACTCAGGACTGTGTTACACGGTTACTGGAGATGGTCGTTTCAAAGTTTGTGACCCTTTGAGGGCGTGTTCTCTATGTGGACCTAAGTTTTATTTTTATTTATTTATTTTTTTAAAGATTTTACTTATTTATTTGACAGACAGAGATCACAGGTAGGCAGAGAAGCAGGCAGAGAGAGAAGGAAGCAGGCTCCCTGCTGAGCAGAGAGCCCAATGTGGGGCTCGATCCCAGGACCCTGGAATCATGACCTGAGCCGAAGGCAGAGGCTTTAACCCACTGAGCCACCCAGGCGCCCTGCACCTAAGTTTTAAAGAAAGAAGGTGCCAGGCTTTATAGTGGTTCCTTAGCTCCATCAGCTCCCCGAGAAAGCTGCAGGTAGAATGAGACACGGGGGAGGGCAGCCTTCCAAGTGTTACAGGCACGTGGGAACTTTCCTATGCTTTTGTGTGAAGGATGTTTTTCTAGATAATGTGTATGTGTTACTTGTATAATCATAGGGGAATCACCTTTATTTCTGAAAACACTGATTCTTGTGGGTTCCCATCATCCCCGGGGACTTGGGTGGGTACAGTGGGCCCTCTGTCACTGTCACCTGTGGGGACCACCAGCCCCTGCGTCGTGGCTGCCTGGGGGCTCACAGCTCTTCGAGGGACACAAGATTATCTTCCCCACCTGGGCATGGTGGTGGGGCCTCACTGGGCCCTCGAGGTGTCCCCATTTGCCTGGGGCTGCTCTCGGGTCCCCAGGACATGGGAGGAAGGCAGGTGACTATTCGTGGATGCATTCGGTCAGGAAGAATTGGGGCCTCCATGCCAGCACCGTGGGGGGCCCTGGCAAGAAACAGGTTCCTGCCCTTGAGGAGCCCTGTGAGCCGACCATGAGGCGGGGGCGGCCCCATCCCATCATGGTTGAGGAACCTGCTGCTCAGAGAGCTTGTTCCTCACCCCTGCTCCCCTAGGGGGGCACAGCCAGGCCGTGGCAGGTTCTGGCCCGTCCACTTGCTCATCTCCCTGTCTACTCTCTAGGCCTTAAAGAAAGACGACAGTGTGCCCTGGACCGGGATGCTGGCCATTGTGCACTCCTACGTCACCCACAAGACGGGTAAGATGGCCTCGGGGAGTGGAGAAGGGCACCGCCTCCCTTCTCTCCAACCCCAGCCCCATCCTCTGGATTCACTCTGGGCCCATCCGAAGCTGTCCCGAGCCGGACCCCGTCAGCCAGGGGTCCAGGGGTCCCGTAGCCAGGACCACGGCTACCTGGTCCTGGGTGCCAGGTAGTTCCCGTGGGGGGAATGGCGCTCCCAGCCCCTGGGCATGCAGCCGGGGCCCCTGGCTTCTGCAGGAGGATATGGCAGAACGGCCTGGAGGTGTAGACCTTGGGTTCTTACTGCTTTTCCGGCTCACCCGCGGCCCAGCCTTCTGGCTCACCTGGCTTGTGTCCTCACCTGGCCTTCTCTTCGCCAGTCAAGGAAGAAGAGAAGCAGAAGCTGCTGCAGAGAGGCAGCGAGCTACAGAGCGAGCACCAGCAGCTGGAGGAGCGGGACCGGCGCCTGGCCTCGGCCGTGAAGGTTCGCTGGGCGTGGGGGCAGGAGGCCGGGGGACCTTAGAGCCCCAAGATTTAAGTCCAGAGCTTCGCTGTACTGTTCTTGAGGCCCCAGAATACAACCTCCGCAGCATCACTCAGCAAGCCAGGAGGTAGACAGTGTGGCTCTGTGACCTGCTCAGCAGAGCGCTGTCAAAGAGCTGAAGCCCTCCAGCTCTGCTCCCACCTAGCTCTTCGTCGGTGGCAAAGCCCTGTCTCTGAACCTCAGTTTCTTCTTGCGTAAAGTGAACATAATGACTTCCTTTCTGTAGTGTGGCAGTCAGCAAGACGGTGGTGAGGGCGGTGATGATGGTGATGGTCATGATGGTCACTATGATAGTGATGGTAGTCGTCATGGCGATGATGGTGACGGTGGTGGTAATAGTGATGTCAGTGGTGATAGTGGTGATGGTCGTGATAGTAGTGGTGGTGGTTGGTGGTGATGGTAATGCCAGTGATGGTGATGATGGTAGTGACGGGGATGGTCATGATGTTATGTTGAGGTGGTAATAGTGATGATGGTGGTGATGGTGATGATAATAATGGTTGATGATGGTGATAATGGCGGTGACAATGGTGATGATGGTTGTGATGGTCGTGATAGTTGTGATAATGGTGGTGATGTCATGATGGTGATAGTTATGATGCAGTCGTGATGGTAGTGGTCATGATGATAGTGTTGAGGTAGTGATGGGGATGATGGTGGTGGTGATGGTGATGGTAATAATGGTTGGTGATGATGGCGGTGATGGTTATGGTTGTGATGATAGTGGTAGTGGTGGTGATGTGATGATAGTGATGATGATGGTGGTGATGGTGGTGTTGGTGATGATGGTAGTGATGGTTGTGATAATGGTGTGATGGTGATGATGGTGGCTGTGATGGTCATGATTGTAGTGATTATAATGGTGGTGATGTTGGTGATGGTGCTGATGATGGTGATGATAGTGACAGTGATGATGGCAGTGGTGATGGTCATGATGACAGTGTTGAGGTCGTGATGGTGATAACGGTTGATGATGATGGTGGTGATGGTTATGATGGTTGTGATAATAGTGGTGGTGGTTGGTGGTGGTGGTAACGATAGTGATGGTGATGATGGCAGTAGTGACAGTAGTGATGGTGATGGTCATGATAGTGTTGAGGTGGTGATAGTGATGATGGGGTGGTGATGATGGTGATGATAATAATGGTTGATGATGGTGATAATGGTGGTGATGATGGTGATGATTGTTGTGATGGTCATGATTGTAGTGATTAAAATGGTGGTGGTGATGATAGTGATAGTGATGATGGCAGTGGTGATGGTAGTGATGGTGATGGTCATGATGATAGTGTTGAGGGGTGCTGGTAGTAGTGACGATGGTGATGGTGATAATGGTTGATGATGATGATGGTGGTGGTAATGGTTATGAGGTTGTGGTGATAGTGGTGATGGTGGTGATGATGATAGTGATGGTGGTGATGGTGATGATGGTAGTGATGGTAGTTGTAATGATGATGCCAAGGGCAATGCCAACTCCTAGTCTCACTTAATCTGAATAACCCAAGGGGAGGCTCTGTGATTATTCCTGCCTCAGAGTTTGGGTGCAGTCTCAGGGAGTAGAAGTGATTTCCCTGAGGAGCAAGTAGCTTACACTCCAGCTTGGGCCCCGTCCCGGCTGCTCCCTGCGCTGCCGTGATAAGTATAAAGCCAACTGAAACACGAGAGCCCGGCAGGCAGCAGGCAGAGCAGAGAGCCCGCTGGCCATCTGCAGATCTCCTGCCACTGCTGTGGTTGAGCCAGAAGTGGCTCCCAGCTTCCTCAGCAGGAGGAGAAATGACCTGGTCAGCGAGGTAGCATCACAGGAGGAAGAACATCCCACGCTCCCACACAGGCGCACCATTTCTAGCCCTGAACTCTGAAACAAACTTCTCCTGGGTGTCTGGCTGCAATTCCAGGCCTCACGGCTGCCTGGTTTGTGGAAGGCCCTCAGGCTGGTTTCTTTCAGGCTCTGGCCGCAAGAGGGGAGGAGCGGTGGGAGAGGGGCTGCGAGCGGGGCAGCCCCAGGTGGCCTGCACGGTGGGATTCTGAGACGCCGCCCCCAATCCTTCTCTCTCCCTGACAGAAATGCCTAGAGCTTAAGACGAGCCTGCTGGCCCAGCAGAGGGGCACCCAGTTGTCCTTGGACCGCCTGCGGGCCCTCCTGAGACGGATACAGGGCGGGCAGAGGCTGCAGGTCACCATGGCAACCACCAGCCCCGCCCCGCTGCTGACCGGGGCCTGGACCAAGCCCCCAGCCGCAGCCATGCACTCTGCCCTCCAGCACCCCCAGGGGCATAACTGACCCCGCGGGACCGGCTTCACACCCACGGAAGGTTCCTGGGACCCCGCTCAGCAGACCTGAGGTTTCTGTCCGCCTTAATTCATAAGCACTATGAATTTCAGATGAAAATAAAACCCAACCAAGAGAGAGAGAGAAAAGGAGGGAGAAGGAACCGGGTGGAAGTCCTAGAGCCGGGACCGGTGGGGACGGAGTCCTCCTGTCCGCGTTCCGACGGGACGCCAAGGAAGCCAGGTGGGCACGGGACGGCTGGGGACGCAGTCAGCGCCCGGCTCTTTGGGGGCTGCCCAGGCCTCCGGTTTCCAGGCACCGCTGTCTCCTCGGCTTCGGGCTGCCCCCCCGGAGAGAGAAGGGCAGAGGTGGGGAGGGGAGCCAGGAACCCGAAGACCTAGCTAAGTAGTAGCAGTAGTTGGGACGAGCAGTGGGTAGCGAATCTAGGTAGCACTCCGCGCCCCTCCCCGGCTCGAGGCCGGGGCGCCCCAGCGCCTTCCTGGAACGCGGGCCCCGCTCTGTCAGTATTATTAGCGTTCCAAGTCACGGCTGTCCAACTTGAAAGAGACTACGAGGTGGGTCCCTCCGGGGAGGGACTCTGCGGTCTCCACCTGCCAGGGCCTCCGCACCCCGGGTCTCCGGAGCGCCCGCGCTGCATGCCTCCTGCCCTCTGCTGAGCTTCTGGGCTCCTTGTGCCATCGATGTGGTTTTCTCGGAGTTTCTGGGGAAGACGGAGCTGCAGGCTGCAGGGGAGGCCTGTGGCGGGTTTTCTTTCTGGGGTTGAATCCCTCCACTTACGACTGAAGCCTTTTCTTTTCTCCTTTCGAAGAGCCGATAAAGTGTTCCATTCCTCTTTTCTTGCCAGTACAGACATTTATGCCAAAAAATAACTTTACATTTTTGTATGGCGTTTTTATTGTAAGATATTTAATGTGAAGGGGGGACGCTTGCTGACTTCTTTTCCTGCTTCCGGTGGTCTCTGCTGCAAGGTACGAATGCGGAAACCCCTCCTGGGGGACCGCCCAACCGGAGAGATCCGGAGGGTCCCCTCAGACGGGGGGGGGGGGGCGGTCAGCGTGGGGAGGGAGGGGGGCAGTGGCCTCGGGAGGGTTTGGCCTTCGGAGACGCAAGAGTCCCTCTTCTTGCTGTCTCCTCGTGATCCTGAGAGCTGGGGGCACGCGTGTCATAGAAGGGCTCCCGCCTCCCGAGGTGGAGGCTCACCCCCCAGCCTCTCCAGTCCTGAGGGACATAGCACAACAGGATAAGCATCCGGAAGCCACCGGGCTCCCACCCCAGCATATCACACGGTGCCCAATTGCATTGAACACACGTGTGTGTGTGCACACACAGCCCCAGACACACACGCACACGTGCACGCCGACAGGTGCAGAGCGGGGAGGCTGGCCGGGATCCCACAGACTGCCATGGTCCCTCCCATCATTTTCTCGACTCCGGGAGAAACTGTGCTGTACGATACAGATCTATTTTAATACACTTAACACTGGGTTGAACAAGATTTTTATATTCTTTTATTGATGAACAAAGTGAACTGTGAGACACACGTCTTCTATATTGGTTACTCTAGATGCCAATTACGCATTCCCATGTGGCTTGCGATGTAAATGTCTTCAGAATCCTTTTTGTTGGTTTGTTTTTCTTCTTGGATGGATTGAATTGAATTAAATTAAAAAAAAAAATGTAATGGGAGAATGTGGAAGGTTGGACCCGGGAGGGGTAGCTGCCGACGTGTCTTGAGACTTAGTGTTTTTGGACCAAGGAGGACTGTCCAGTGGATAGTGAGGGTAGAGAAAAAGTGTTTGTCTTAAATATGCCGATGTAGTTTTCCTTCTGTACGACGTATTAAACTCGACTGAGGATTTCAAAGCTGCGTGGTTTGCTTTGTCTTCAGCAGAGAGACCTCCAGGAGCGCGAGGGGCGGAGGTGGGACACGTTGGGGAGGTGGAAAGTCAGGGTCCTGCCCCGATGGGAGGCAGGGAGGGACGAGAGAGCTCGTGGGCACCTTCTACGTGCCGATGCCACGCCCCCCTCCCCCTCCCGGTGGCAGGTGCACCTGTTGGGACCGGGTGGTGGTCACAAGCAACAGGAAACCACCCCGCGGAGCGCTATGCGGTGTGGACGCTGCTCCCTCCCTCTCCCGCGCCTCAGCCCCTCGGCAGCACCCGCTCTTTTCTGTGGCACATGAGCCCCTACAATCACTGCAGGGCTTTGTCCTTGGCCTTCCAAGAGACCAGCCCAACTGGGGGGCCAGACCCCTGCATCCTGACCCCAGGCCCTTCAAAGGCCTCCAGTTGGCCCAGTCAGGTGAGGAGCCCGCCTCTGGACAACCAGATGTGGCCAAGGGTGGAATCAAAGAGGAAGGGACGGGCGGGGCTGCAGGGGTGGGCGGGGCTGCAGGGGTGGGCGGGGCTGCAGGGGTGGGCGGGGCTGCACACGGCCCAGCCAGCGGTGGTCTCTGACAGTCCTGTCCTGTTTCCAAGCTGGTCCAGAATCCCGTAGTTTGGGTGGCGCCTAGAGTTCAAGGCGCCTCTGCCTGACCCCGGCTGCACCCTCCGCCAGCGCCCCACTGCCTCCCTGAGAGCCGGCCCAGTCTCAGCCCCTGGGGCCCATGAGGAGCCCCTTCGCCAATCCTGGGGACTCACGGTTCCCATTGTTCTCAGTCTCCTGTTTTCTTCCCACCCTTTCGTGTCCTTTCCAACAGGCTGCCCCTCGCCCCATGATTCCCCTGGCGCTGCCCAATTGTAGGTCAGTCGTGACCTCCCTGTGGCCAGATCTAGTGGGGGACGTGCTGACCATGGCCTCCCGCTGAAGGACACTTTCAGGACCCACACCTGGTTTTTCCAGTTGGTCTCTTCTCCTAGGTCTATGCTCCGACTTCTGTCCTGAATTCCTAGGCTGACATCGTCCAGCCTCCTGGTTCTCGGTCTCTGGGCTGACTGCTCCCGGCGGTTACCTCCAGGCGGGGCCTCTGCCTCACACCCCTGCCCGTTGGGCATCAGGAAGCATCTGACTCTGCCAGGCCCACCCTCCTGCCCTGTCCCATCTTCCTAATACACGAGCCAGCAGCCCAGTGGTTTCACCCCCCACACCTGGCCGTTAGCACTGTGCTTGGAATATAAGCGGGGGGTGGCCATGTGTCACCGCCCACACCAGCATCACCATGGTCTCAGCCCGCCAGCACATCTGTGGGCGCAACATGCGCTCCACCTCAGTTCTCAGCCCAGCAGCGCCAGCATGACAATGCCTCTGCCAAACCCTGCTGTCCTGCCCATCTTGCTCAGCAGCAAGTCCTCCAAGGCTGCGGTCACCGCATTCTCTGGCCCTTTGGCTTCCTTTCCTGCCTCTCTCCATTCTCCTCGCTCTGTTCCAGCCACACAGCCTCCCTGCTCTAGCTGGAGCCCACTTGGGCATGCTCCTGCCACAGGTCCTTTGCATGTGCCATGTCTGCACCAGGCGTGCCCCACCGTCTCTTGGACTGGCTTCTCCACTTGCTTGGGAACTGGACCATAGTCCCCTTGAGGTGCAGCTGTCCCCAGCCCCCCTCATGAGGACAGCATTTCCTCTCCTCCCCTCTTGTTTGATTCTTCAGACCGACAACTTTCTGTGACTCACCTTTTTGCTTCTGCCTGCTTCATGAAGGCGGGGAAGCTGGTCGGTTTTACTCACCAGTTCCCAGCATCCAGCAGAGGGCCTGGCACCCAGGAAACAGGTGCTCAGTGAGGAGTCATGGAATAAATGAGGGAGGCTATTGAGAGACAGAGCTGCTGGCCTCTGGGCTGCCTCCGTCCCGGCTCAGGGTCCTGCCCCCATGGGCCCCACTCCCAGTCCAGCTGCTGGTCCACTTGTCCAGTGAGGGTGGGGGCAGGGGAGGAGGAAGCTGAGGCTGGGGGAGGGGCGGGATCGCCTGGGACCTGCAGTTGCAGAGGTGAACCCAGACTCCATGAGGTCCTTGTCCTCTAATCCCACGGAGGTTCCAGGACAGCCCACCTGGCTCCGGACAAGAGAGGTGGGGGCCTGGGGGGCTCCAGCGCCCCAACACAGGGCAGGAGTTCCCTGCAAGTCTGGATGGGCCCCCATCACCCCTGCTCCGTGATGAGAGCTCCCTGCCTCCTGGGGAAGCCCCTCCAGGGTTAGCTCCACCATTAGGAAGGGGCCCCAGAGTGTGTGCACAGCTGCGGCCCCTCCTGTCCCTCCACCGCCACGACCAGCACCCCGGGGCCCCTTGCCCATATGCCAGGAATCCCAGGGTTCCATGGGGTCTCCAGCACCTTCCGATTCCCCGGCTCCATCTGACCCGGCCCTGGGGAGCAGGGCCCATCAGAGCTCGGCAGTGCACACCAAGCAAACTCGGGGTGGGCGACTCCCCGATGCCAGCCTTCGGGATGGCCATCCCCCGGGTGGCCTCTGCTCCCCAAGGTTATGGTGATGGGGAGTCGCCACTTCGCAGAGCGCTCCCCCAGGGGCACTTAGCTTCCAGACACTGCCGTAACAAAGCACCACAGACCACGGGTTTAAACCACAGAAAGGAATTTTCTGCCAGTTCAAGGCATGAGCTGGGCCAGTCCCCCCGCCCGGGGCACTCAGGCGCGCCTTGGCGTGGGGGTGGCCCACTCTCCCTGTGTCCTCTTGTTTTCTGTCCCTGCAGCTTGCTGGCGACCTGTGGCGCTCTCCAGCCTGCAGACCCATCGCCCCATCTCTGCCTCCTCTTCCTGTGCCCACCCCCACCCCACCCCCCATGGGCATGTCTTAGGCAGAATTCCTTCCTTCACAAGGGCAAGGACACACACTAGGCCCACCCTCATGATTTCACGTAAAGTGAGTCATCCTGCTTCCAAATAAGGTCCCGTTCACAGATCCTGGGGGTTAGGACTCCAACCTCTTTTTGCAGAACGCGATTCAGCCCATAAGGGACGTATTTCTGCGGGTTGTGTCTGAAATCTGCGTCCTTCCGGCATCTGCCCTGCCCTCGGGACGCTCAGTGCCACCCCCTTTGCCTCCTCGGCCCCCACACAGTCCATGGGCTGGGAACACCATGGAGCTGGCCCACCGCATAGCCCACTCCCTGGCCCGCCTGCTCTGGGCCCGCCCCGCCCTGCCTGGCTTTCTCCTTGGACCCTCTGGTACATGTCACAGCCCCTCATCGGGCACTGAGGCACGGGGACCTGGAGTGGCGCTTAAGGTGACACAGCTAGCAGGTGGCTTCAGCATGGTCTGTGGCTCTGTGCCCGCGCTCCCAGCACCTCTGCTTCTCTGCCCACTGGACCCTGGTCACCTCTCAGGGCACAGGTGGACAGCTGGAGGCCACCCTGCCAAGCCACGAGCAGGCACACTCCTGACCCAGCCGCTCACCAGTCTGGGGTTGTGGATGGCGACCCAGGCCCAGGGTGATGCCATGCACAGGAGCAAGGGGACAGATTGAGGAGCACAAGCCCACTAAGCACTACTGACCACACAGGCCAGCACAGCACCCAGCTCCTGCCCATGTGTGTCCCCAGTAGTGGGAGAGCACTTTTTAAACTGAGCTCAGCCTTGGCCCCAGCCGCAGCTCTCAGAGTCCCCCAAGGCTCCCCAAACAACCGACAGTGTCTGGGTGGTGTTGCTGGGTCTGGTGACGGCACTCTGCATGGGGATGGGGTGCCCCCGGGGGTTCCCAGGCGCATACCGCGGAGAAGTCTGAGACCAGAGTGTGAGACCACCCACAGAGCCAGACCTCAGGCAGCTGGGTGCAACGGGTCCCTCGCCCAATCCAGGACCCCTGGGAGGATCCCACACCAGGCCACGGAGGGTGCTGGCCGGGGCTTGCACTCGCCCCCTTCCTTAGGATGAAGCCCCAGCACCCACCCCTAAGAGTCCCCAGTCTCACACAGAACACAGGGACTCCCTCCCACTTACGGGACAGTGTGGCTCCAAACTGTCCATTTTGAGGTCAAGTGACAGAGATCGACTTGTTCCAGGGGCAGCAGACGGTTGTCTGCAGTGTAGGAAATGGGACTGTGGAAGGGCGGGCTGGCGGCCGGCGTGGGTGGCTAAGCCTCTACTCCCAGCTTCCTCCCTCCCCCGGGTTAAGTCAGCAAGAGTGGTCCTCACTGCCTCCACGGGTGGGGCCCTGGCCAGGGCCCCGGAGCTGGAAGGGAGGAAGCCTGGTCAGGAAGGGCCACCACTCGTATGCGTCTCCCCCCAAATCCATGTCCGGTGACCTGGTGTCAGTAGCTTGAAACGGTTCATGGTGAGCACCCTGATGCTGCAGGAACAGGCACACGCCACAGATCGGGGCCTGATATTCCTAGAGAGCCGGTAGTGAAAGACTCACCAGCACGCTGCTGTGTATGCACATGTGCGTCTGTGTGCAAATGCATGTGTGTACACGGGTGCCTACGACAGAGAGACGGGGGTGTGATGCCAAAGGACGTTTAGGTCCAGGATGGGCCAAAGGTGCGGGATTTGCAAATGCAATGCTAGATTCCCTACATGATTTCCAGACACAAGCGAACCGTCTGGTTTTAGCCGCTGACCAGAGGGCATGGCCCTAAACTGCACGGATTTCCCAAGGAGTCTCCCATGGGGTAATGAACACATCTTCCTGCACGGATAGAATAGAATCTGGGCAAATAACACAAAAACATGATTAGACCAGCCTTTCTGGGAGATCAAAAAAATTACCCAAAATTTGGACAAAAGGCATGCCTTTAAGGTCATTCTAGAGGATCAGTTCTCCAACTTGAGTGAGCATTGGAATCACCTGCGGAACTGGCTGAAACTCGAGATTGCAGGGCCCAGCTCCGCTCCATGGGCTCATGAGAGGAGGGGCCGTACAAGGCAGACCGTGCAGTCAGAGAGCTCCCCGGGACCCTCACTGGCACATCAGGAAAGAAGCTGCCAGCCCTCAGAGCCCATGTGAGCCTAGAACACCGAGGGCCCTTCTCTCTCTCGCTCTTTTTTCTTCTAAACTTTCAACTGAAGCTCCACTTCCCTCTGTATGTCTCTCCACCAGCCTCCACTTACCAGCAACCCACACGGGTGTGTCCTGCATGCCCAGTGCCTGTGGACCAGCTCTGTCCAGGCAAGCCAGCACACGTCACCAACCACAGGGCCATGACCCCATCTTCTCCAAAGGAGTTTGCATGCCAGCCACGGGGATGGGGAGTCCTCCCAAACTGGATAGTCCTCGGTTACTCTCATGCAGCCCTGCCCTCTTACACTTCGTGGTTGTTCATACTAACGTCTCACATTATTGTGTGGTTTCTTTCCCTGATCGAACCCTGACATGCCTTATGTTCTGAAACCTTGCTATACCCATTAGTTACAGCAGCTGTTTTGTAGATCCTAGCTGGCTTTCTACATAAACAACAATGTCATCTGCAGAGAATGTTTTACTCTGACTTCCAATCTTTGTGCCTATTATTTTTTCTTGCCTTATTTCTATAGCCAGGACCTCCAATAGGATTTGAATGAAAGTAGTGAGACTAAGGATCTGGGTGTTTCTGAGTTCAGAGAGAAAGTGTCAATAGTTTGACCATTAAGTATATTGTTCAGCAGATAAGAGTAGTTCTTAGTTTGCTTACATTTGAAAAAAATCCTGAATGATAGGGGCACCTGGGTGACTCCGTCGGTTAAGCGTCCAACTCTTGGTTTCAGCTCAGGTCATGATCTTGAAGTCGTAGGTTCAAGCCCTTTGTAGGGCTCTACCCTCAGTGTGGAGTCTGTAGTTTCACTCTCCCTCTGCCCCCTGCTAAAATAAATATATAAATTTTTAAAAAATCCTGATCATTAAATTCTGCCAAATGCTTATAACTACATTTCTTTAAAACCACGTGAGTTTTCTCCTTTATTCTGTAAATACAGTGAGTTATGGTAATCTTTAAATGTTAAGCCAACCTTGAATTCCTTAAGTAATCTCTACTTGGTCATTGTGTACTACCTTTCATATTGATTTACTGGATTTGCTAACATTCATGAAGTATTTTTGTATTTGTTTATGAGGGATATAGATCCATAGATCTATGGATCTTTGTCTTTGCAAAGTCTTTGTCAGATTATGGTATTAAACAAGTTGGAAAGTATTCTCTACTTTTTGATAGAACATCTTTATGTTTGTTAGAATTCACCAGTTAAGACATCTGGGCCAGGAGTTTTATTTGTGGGGAGATATATTTTGTAATTAAAAATTTTTCATGTATTTAATATACAAGGCCACTAGAATACTACATTCCATTTTTTGGGTCAAGTTCAGTTCAGCTGAATTATTCAAAGAATGTGTCATCTCATCTACCTTGAATTTTTGGCATGAAACCATTCATAATATTTTTACTTATTTTACTATTTGCAGACTCCAAAGTGATAACTGCCTTTTCATTCTTAATTTGGGGTTTATTTTAATATGCCTAGAAAGGGGTTCCTGAATTTATCTTTTTAAAAAGCTAACTTTTTTGGCTTTGTTAATTTTCTCTTTTTTTTCTCTAGTTTTTAATTTTCTGTTTATTTCTGTTATTATTTTCTTCTCTTTACTGAATGTGTTACTTTGATACACATGTGTATCAGATTGGCTGATTAGGGTGAGAAGCACCTCCCAGTCAATCAGCTGTGACCAGGGTTGGGGTCAAGTATACATACACACACAAATATACACATACACATATGTGTGTGTACATGTGTGTACACATATATACACGTGTATATACAAATATATAGCTTAAGTTAGAACATTAGTTGTTGATTTTAGACTTTTTATTTTTATTTATTTTTTATATTAGCATTTAGATTTTCCTCCAAGTACTATTTTTAATTGTTTACCAAATGTTGATATATATATTTTTAAAGATTTTATTTATTTACTTGACAGAGATCACAAGGAGGCAGGGAGGCAGGCAGAGAGAGAGGGAAGCAAGTTCCTCACCGAGCAGAGAGCCTGATGCGGGGCTCAATCCCAGGACCCTGAGATCATGACCCGAGCCGAAGGCAGAGGCTTAACCCACTGAACGACGCAGGCGCCCCCCAAATGTTGATATTTTGCATGAGTCTTCAGTTCAAATTATCTTCTCACTTCCGCTATGATTTTCTTCTTTGACATATGAATTATTTAGAAGCGTGGCTCCTTTTTCTTTCTTTAAAAATTTTTTTCACATATTTAGGTTTTCTCTAGATAGGATTTTTATTACTACCTTGATCCCATGGTTGTAGTCCCATGATTTCAAATCTTTTGAACTTAGTGGAACTTATGTTATGCCCCAGAATCTAGTCTATATTGGTGATCACATCGTGTGCAGGGGAGAGGAGTGTGTTTTCCGTTGTCGGGGGCAGTACTGTGTAAGCATCACAGAGGTCAAGGTGATAGGTAATGTTGTTCAGATTATCTATCACTTTACCAACTTCTTGTTGAGCCGGTCTTTTGGCTGCTGAGATAGGGTGCCCTAATCTCCGGCCATGATTATGGAAATGCCTACTTATCCCTCAAATCTGTTGCAGGATTTCTTCGTCCAGGTATCTAAAATCCCATTATCAGGTGCATTCCCATTTATGACAGCCACGTCCTCTAAATAAACTAACCATTTTGTCATTATAAAAAGGCCATCTGGATCTAGTAATACTGTCTTAAAGTCTGTTTTAGGTGGGTGGGGGGCTGAGTGAAACAGGGGATGGGGATTAAAGCGTACACTTGGGCGCTGGGGGACATATAGAATTGCCCAATTGCTGTATTATACACCTGAAACACTGTACGTTAACTGTACCAGAATCAAGATAAAAACTTAAAAATAAAAGTAAACCAACCTAAGTTCCTTAAAAAGTAAAGTCTATTTTATCTATTATTAGTAGAGAAACCCCGGGCTTTCGATGATCACTGTGCGTGGTATGTCTTTGCTTCTGGCCACCTTCAGCCTCTCAATAAACTGCACATGGTTACGTCTACCTTTCACACCCATCTGACACTATCTGCCCTGCCTCGTAACTGTAGAGTTCAGTACACTACCATTAGAAGATAATTACTGACACAGTTGGATTTAGGCTTACTGGTTTATTATTTTTTTGCTGTTTGTCCATTGTCTTTCTGCTCTCATGTTTATCCTTTCTTGCTTTCTTTTGGATTTTTAAAAACTGTTTGGAATTCACTTGAACTCACCTATTTTTGAAGCGGTTATCTTTTTGTATTATTTTTTGGTAGCTCTTCCAGGGCTATCATACACCCGTACCTTTTTAGTTTACTTGGGATGACTTCTGTCCCAGTCCGCATAAAAGGTAGAAACCCTGAACCCCTGTTAATAGTTAAGGACCTTTTCGTTCCTGTTGGACCCAATGCTACAGCTACTGTAAGTATAATATCTACCTCGATCATAAAACCTATAAGACAGCTTAATAACTTTTGCCTTAAGCAGCCCTGTTTATTTCTTTAAAATGAAGAGGGAAATGGATTCCTTTATATAACCCAAATGTTCACCATTTCCAGTGATCTTCATCATTTCTAAAATATCTAGGTTTCAATCTGTTCTCATTTCCTATCGCCTTGAAGAATTTCCTTTGGGGGGTGCCTGGGTAGCTCAGTGGGTTAAGCCTCTGCCTTCAGCTCAGGTCATGATCCCAGGGTCCTGGGATCAAGCCCCACATCGGGCTCTCTGCTCCATGGACAGCCTGCTTCCTCCTCTCTCTCTGCCTACCTCTCTGCCTACTTGTGATCTCCGTCTGTCAAATAAATAAATAAAATCTTAAAAAAAAAAAAAAGAATTTCATTTGGCATTTTTTTCTGCAGTGCAGGTTTGCCAATGAAAGGAATTCCTTAGTTTTTTTTTTTTTAATACCTAAAAAAAAGGTGTTTTTTAAAAAAATTATGTTCAGTTAGCCACTGTATAGTAGATCTCCAGTTTTTGACATAGTGTTCAATGATTCATTAGTTGCATAGAACACCCAGTGCTCATCACCACACGTGCCCTCCTTACTGCTCGTCACCCTGTTACCCCCTCACCCCACCCTCCAAAAAGTTTTGATTTAACCTTCAGTCTTAAACATTTTTGGCTGACAGAGAATTCGGGTTTTGACACTTTCTCCCTCCTCTGAGTAATGCAGTATTGTTCCTTTCCGACTGTTCCTTAGTATCGTATTGGAACAAGATATTGTTCCACTGTCTTCTGGCCTTCATAGTTTCTGCTTGTAAGTCAGGTAGCCTCAACTGCTGGTCTTCTGTTTCGTTTTTCTCTGGATACTTTTAAGATTTCCTCTTTGGAGCACCTGGGTGGCTCAGTAGGTTAAGCCTCTGCCTCTGGCTCGGGTCATGATCTCAGGGTCCTGGGATCGAGCCCCGCATCGGGCTCTCTGCTCAGTGGGGAGCCTGCTTCCCCCCCCCCCCACCTGCCTCTCTGCCTACTTGTGAGTCTCTCTGTCAAATAAATAAATAAAATCTAAAACAAAAAATATTTCCCTTTCATCTCTGGCTATCAGAAGGCCCAGTGTAGCATCCCTGTGTGTAGTTTTCTTTGTCATTTATCCAGCTTGGGGTTCACAGATGATTGAATGTGACAATTTATGTCTCTCACCAAACTGGAAATATTTTCAGCCATTAATTTTTAATTTTTCTTTTTTTTTTTTTTTGTGCTCGAGTCTCTCTTCTCTAGAACACCAATTACACATATATAAAATATTCTGATATTGTCTCACAGGTCCCTGAGGCTCTGTTCATATTTTTTTCAATCCTTCTACTCTTTATTTATTTATTTATGTAATCTCTACACCCAACGTGCAGCTCAAACTCATAACCCCGAGACCAGGAGTCACACGCTCTACATACTGAGCCAGTCAGGTACTCCCAACTTACTCTTTATAGATTGCGTAATTTCTATTAGGCTGCGTTCAAGGTCACCGACTCTCTTCTGTCATCTCCATTTTCCTATTAAACACAGCCAGTGTTTTTATTTTGCTTTTGGGGTTTTTCTTTTTTTTTCCCGGTAATGGAGATGACAGAGTATTTCAGATATTGTATTTGGCTTTCTAGAATTCTCCCTTTGTTTCCTATGATTTCTATGTTTATCTTTCACTGAGATTTCCTATCTTTTTGCATTTATGGTAAGCCTATTTTCCTTTACATACTGAGGATGTGTGTAATAGCTACTGTAGCATCCTTGAAGTCACTCCAAACACCCTTATCACTTTAAGGTTGGTGTCTGTTGATAATTTTAGAGTACACTGCATGTCCTTGGTTCTCCATATAATCATTTTCATTGTGTGCTGGACATTGTTACTACTACGTCACAGAGGCTCTGGGCTCTGCTGGAGTCAAGCCACAGACGCTGTCTATTGGGAGCGCAAACCTCAGGCTGGGTCTTTTATCCAGAGCTGGTGTCTGTCCCACACAGGTGTGGCTCAGCGAGCAGGCAGAACTTTGAGCAGAGTGCATGCACAGAATTCAGGCTCCCCCGAGCTGGCTTTCTCCTGTGTGGAATTCCCTACCCACTTTCTAGTGACTGTTGTTTTCCCAAACTCTGTCCTCTGTTCTTCAGGCCAAAGAGACTGTGAATTTCTACTGGAGATAAAGGCGCTCGAACAGAAGTGCCAACTTCACCCTGGCTCAGCTTCAAAGCTACATAATGGAAGCTCGTCTGTGCCATTGATTTTTCTAAGCATGGACTTCCCTCCAGAATCTGGCCTTGTTCGTTCTCCAGGGCCTTCAAGTCATTGCTCGCTTTCTTGTTTGTTTGTTCTTTTGTGTTCTTTCCAGAGCTCATAATGTTGTCTGTGAAAAGGTCAAGTCCTGTAGGCGCGATTCAGCCACACTGGACACAGAACACTTACATATATAAAACATGACAGAAACAGTTAAGGACCCTTTGGTTCCTCTCCTCTCTGAGGAATCTGGTATGTCTCCTGCCCATTCACTTTTTTGCAAAGACATTTCTACATATATTGTTCAAAAAGTGTAACACTGGGGCACCTGGCTGGTTCAGTGGGTGGAACACGTGGCTCTTGATCTTGCGGTTGTGAGTTCAAGCCCCATGGCGGGTATAAAGATTACTTAAAAATTAAAACTTCTTTAAAAAGTGTAATACTGGGGGCACCTGGGTGGCTCGGTGGGTTAGACCTCTGCCTTTGGCTCGGGTCATGATCCCAGGGTCCTGGGACCGAGCTCCGCATTCGGCTCTCTGCTCAGCAGGGAGCCTGCTTCCTCCTCTCTCTCTCTGCCTGCCTCTCTGCCTACTTGTGATCTCTGTCAAATAAATAAATAAAGTCTTTTTTAAAAAAAGTGTAATACTGTACAATTCATGAACTGCATGTAGGATGGGGGCCTTTCAGAGCTTTCCACAGTGAGAACACACAGCCTTTATCATTCTCTGGTTTTCTCCCTCCTCTCAATGTACTATTCAGAGACCCACATGCGCTGGGATACACGGATCCACCTTATTCATGTTTCCTGTTTGGTCACGTGGATGCAGCTTTTTGATCTGCCGTTTCTTCTACTGACGGACGCTCAGCCTGTACCTAATCATTTGCTCTGATGAGAACACCACCGTGATGCTCTTGCCCCGACCTCTTCGGTTCCCTGCCTGGACACGCGGTTGCTGGAGCAGCTTCACCTTCACCAGCTTGCTGAATTGCTCTCCGAAGTGATTGGACCAACGGGTACCTCCGCCGGCAGTGGAGAGAAGTACCCGTTCCCAAAATAAGAACAATGGTTATCTATGGGCAGGAAAATTTCAAGTGATTTTCACCTTCTCTTTCTACACTTCCTGTCACTGAGTTTCTTCTCCCTTCTGAGCAGCGGTTCTTACAACACAACACAGACCTTTTGTGATCAAACCAGCAGAACTTGCCCTTCCTCTCCCAACCTCTCCATGTCAGGGAAGACGCCGCCCTCAGCCGCCGTGTATCTCAAGATGGGAAAGCTGGGAGGTGCCCGGACTCTCTCTTCTGTCCCCTCCTCGCACCGGCCTGTGTCCTGTGCACACTGCTTTAGCCCTCGATACGCTTCTTGGTGCATTTCTTTGCTTATCGACTCCCCAAACATTCTGCAAGCCCCTTGAGGGCGGGAAGTGCATTCTCTTGTCTCTGTATCTGTGAGACTGGGGCTGCCTGGCCCAAAGCAGGTGCTCAAAAGCACACAGGGGACTGCAGAGTGGGTACCGCCTTCTGTACTGTACCAGCGAGAAAAGGCTCGAGGAACGTACCCTGCTCACCCACCCAAAGTGGTGGGGACAGAACCCCCAGAGGCAGAACCTTCTGACTTTGAACTCCCTGTGCAGGCCGAATGACTGGCCCAGTGCCACACAGCTGTGACTCTCCGCTGGCGGCAGAAGTGAGGGTGCCCGGTCCTGGCTCCCCGCACTGTGGCGGCAGCCTGGCTCTCTCTGGGGCGCACCAGCCACTTGCTTTGCCATCGACTTTCATGTTCTGGACGGGATTCAATAATTCATTGCGGATATCAGCTACAAGTTCCGGGCAGCCTGCCTAATCTCCGGAGTCACTTAAAATCTTGGTCGTTCCTGCAAAAGTGAATGTTTGAACAATTTATTCCACGTGTCCTGTCAACAGAGACACCCTGGAGTCCTCATTTCCACATCACATTTCATGGTGTTACGCTGGAACGCGCCACACGTGCCTGCCGCACACTAGTGCCGCAATCGCTCTCCTCTGCCGCGGAACTGACGGGGAAATGGTGCTTTGATACAAGGAAGGGTGACAAGGCCACGCGGTGCTGAACCTGGGATTCTGCAATTATCGCTCGCGAAAGGGAGATGGTTATCAAAGCAGCCGTAGGAAGACGTCTCCGGGCTGCCTCTCGGAGTCAGGAAATTTGAGACCTATGTTTCAGTGCCGCGCGCCACACCGTAAACCCTTCTGCGGAACGCACGGACTTGATTTAATGTCGTTGTTAATTCTGCTGTTCACAGCGGGGTGTTCTTAAGGGACCCATCATTTTTATTTCAGGTTGTGTTTTGTGTCCCCCCCCCCTTTCCCTGGTAACGGAGCTCTGAGGCTTTTCTGGGCTTGTGCTGAACTGTGGGAGCACAGACCCCCTCCCCGGGGCAGGGGAGCAGACGGCAGGCAGCTTCCCCAGAGGCTGGGGCTGTGTCTCCGCTCTCCGTGCCAGGCTGGGGCGGGTCAGAGCAGGAGGGCTGGGTTTGAAAAAATAGAAAAAGGAAGAAGAGGAAGAAAAGAATAAGGCTTTGTGGCAGAACAGGAAAGAAAGGAAACCCTGGTCACTTTCCAAGGGCATGAGGGGACCGCTCTGGTCTGGGTTAGCTGAGGGCACAGGAAGGAGCAGGACAGACAGAGCAGAGTTGGGGGCAGGGAGCAAACCAGAACCAGGCCACCCACAGCAGGGACCCAGTGGACGGAGACACCTGCCCTTCGCCGGCCTGTGACCCCGCATCGCCAGTCTGCTGTCCTCCAGCCTCCGACCACAAGTGATCTGATGCCACAGAGCCTTCCTCCCCCAGGGAAGACATGTTCAGTGAGCAGGAGGGACCCCTTTGCAGCACCCTGTGACCCTGAGGTACCTCCTCTGGTCTGGAGACTTGAATGGGATCAGTGTCCTTATGAACTGGACGGATGGCCAGGACCCAGGGGCGTCATGCTACAACCGTGACACAGGACGGATCCGTGTCAGCGAAGTCTCAGAGAAGGTAGCAGGACACTCTCCCATTCTTGGGTCCAACCAATCCTTGGGGGGCGTGTCTGCCGTCCACAGACAGGTGCCGGCAGACGGCCCCAAGGTCACATGTCCCCATCTTCAACGACAGAGAAGACGGGACAGGAGCGGCAGAGCACACCAGCAGGTCAGGGAGGGGAGCAAACACCACGAGGGTGAGAAGAGGGAGCACCTGCTTGCTCCAAGCTCGGGATGGAGCCCGGGGCACTCCCGGGACTCACACAGGCACCGTGGGGGTCAGCACCGCGCCCCGGGCCTGGACAGGCGGATGGGACATCTGCAGTGGACGTTTGTTCTCTGTGCCCCGCAGCCCTCCCCTCCCCCGCGCAGCAAGAGCTCGGGGCGCGTAGCACAGCGTCTGATATGTCACCGACACTCGGTGAAGGGTGGCGGGAGGCCTGTCACATTCCGTCTGTGCCCCCGTGCCCCAAGCCCCTATGCTGAGCCCTAAACCCCAGGGCGGCCCTAGAGGAAGTAACTGAGGGTAAAGGAGGCCATGGGGGCGGGCCTGGGTCTACGGGGGTCAGCGGCCTTGCGAGAGGAGACCACAGAGGGCTGGCTCTTCCCCAGCTCCCCCGCCCTGCCAGGCACCGACACCAGGGGAAGGTGGCTGCGGGCAAGCCAGGAGGAAGGCTCACACCTGAACCTGTCCGCGCAGATCTCGGGCTTCTGGACTCCAGCCCGTAAGGAAGAAACGTCTGCTGCTGAAGCCCCTGCCTGTGCTGCTGTGGGGACGGCCTCCGCAGACGGACACGCTGGGGGCGCCAGCCGGTCCTCACCCCAGCCCAGGTGGGGGTGGGGCACACGGCTCAGGCCCAGGCCAATCAGCGTGGACCTGGCCACAGCCACGGCCAGGGTGGGCACGGGACCCAAGCCTGTCCAGTCAGGGTGAGTCTGGGGGCTCTGTGCTGGGAATGTGGAAGCACCTGCCTCCGCCGAACCTAAGCTGGACACGGGGGGCTGCCTCTCCCCGCGTGGAGGGCTCAGCCCGCCGGACACTGCAGGGCTGGAACATGACCGGGGCCTCTCAGCAGGCTGACTGCTCTACGGCCCCAAGTCTCTGCCCAACCATGGTCAACCTCCCCCAGACAAGTTCTCAGAACCCTGCCACAGCGACCTCGGCCTCGGATGTGACACCGGCTCTGGTGCCAGCCAAGGCTCGAAAGCCACACGTACTTGAGCTGCCGCCTGTCTGCCCAGGAGCACGCCCTGCTCAGCCTAGTAAGGGAACGCGGCACCTGCCGGGGCGCTGCGTCCCCAGAGCTGACCTCCCGCCAGCCCGACACCCGCCGAACCATGCCGAAGGGCCAAGAGTCAGAACCTGGGCTGTTTGCTGGAAGGTTTGCTGTAAGTTTAATGGCAAGTTCACAAAGCACAAGGAGCGTGAGAGCGCGCGCGGGGACACACACACACACACACACACACACACACACAACTTTGATGTGGCATTTCTCACCCTAGCGGAGTGTCCGGGCCACCGTCAGGGGCTGCGGAGGCATGGGGGGCAAGGTGGGGCCCCCGAGAGGGTCTGGCACTGCCTCTGGTGAAGGGTCCGCCCCGCTCACCTACATTGGGTGCCGGCGCTGAGCTCCCCATGGGCCTCAGGTGCCTCAGGGGTGCTGAAGACCTTCTCGTGGTACTCGATCAGCAGTTCGGTGAACAGGTTCAGAGGCACGAGGGCGCTCAGGGAGGACGCCCCCTGAGACGGCCAGATTAAATTCAGCCCAAAGACGCATGCCAGGTTGGAGCTGTTCATTCTGTTAAAAATGCACTCCCGGGACACCTGGAGGAGGACACACATGAGACCAGGCGAGTGACGGTGGGTTCTGTGCCAGGGCCTTGTGCAGCCAGCACCCTGCTCTGGGCCTCAGTTTCCCCGTCTGCAGAAGGAAGGGCTTGGGCTTGACGCTTGAGGGCCCCTCTGGCTTTGTCAATGAGCTTCTTCTGGAATCTCCTTGGCATCAGTCTTGTCTTCTACTCCAAAGGACCGGGAAGGTCTCCTCGGGGCGGCGGTGGGGGGGGTGTGCCTCCAGGACAGTGGGTGCAAAAGCACGGTGTGCAGTGTCACCCAGCCAGAGCACGTCTCCGATATCCACACTTTGGCCAGTGAGTCGGGCATAGTCAAGACGGACCGGCATGCAGGGGTCACTGGAGGACTGGGGGCGGTATGGGGGCAAGAGCCTGCCTTACAGCACTTAGAACCCCAAAAAGCAGGATACGTCACCCATCTTACGGATGGAGACACTGAGGCCCAGAAGGTGCAAGGGACTTGCTCAAAGTCATGCGGCCAGTAGGTGGCTGGGGATGGGGGGCATCAGAGGGCATGGCCTGATCTCTTCCCTGCCTCCAGGGTCCTGGGGGTGTCCATGAATCAGAAGTAGGCAATGCAGAGCCTCGGGGGTCACAGGAGAACACAGAACTGGGGGGGTTGGGGAGAGCTGCACTGGGGTGGATGAGGGTGCCCAGACCGCCCAAGCCTCGTCTCTGGGAGGCACGCAGCCCCGAGCCCCTGCAGGTGTCCCCCGGGGGCCAAGGCTACGCAGCGCCAAGCCCCAGGGGACATATTAAGGCCAGCAACATGGCAGAGGACAGAATAATAAATCCATCTCTAGTTCATGAAAAAGTAGAAAAAAAGATGACGATCACTTAGTTTCTGGCTTCTGAGAAACAAGGTCAAGTGACAGAGAGGGAGAACGAGGTAGCTTATTTTTTTACAGTGATCTCTACGCCCAACATGGGGCTCGAACTCATGACCCCAAGATCAAGAGCGGCCTGCCCTACCGAATGAGCCAGGCAGGAGTACCCAAAGTTTATTTTTTAAAACGAAGAGGTGGTCCAAAAAAAACCCCCCAAAAAACAAAATAAAACAAAAAACCCAAAAAACCAAGAGGTGGTGTTTGATGAACTTCAACAGGTGACACTGGCCCTGCCCAGAGGTCCCTCCCCTCCACTGGTCATCACATTCCCAGGCCACCTGCCAGGCAGCAGGGTTCCCGCACAAGCCCCAAAGACCCAGGCCGGCCCCCCGCCGTGGTGTCACCATGCCCCACGGCCAAACCAGCCTCATTCACGCCAGCACTGCACTTGGCCTGCAAAGGGCCCGGAGGGATGCGCATTCCAGGAAAGGTCGGATGACAGAGGGTCGTGGGTCTGGAAGCAAAGGGAGTGACCTCAGAGACTACTCCTCCTGCCTGAGGCGCGGGGAGCTCAGCCTGGACCCCGAGCCAGGACAAGTGCTTGCCTCACTGTTCATTTTCTCACCCCATGTAGGGGCTGAATGGCAGCTCCACCAAACAGACGTCTCCCGGGAACCCGAGGATGGGACTGACCTCAGTCGGAAACAGGGTCCCTGCAGAGGTAATCAAGGCTCTCAAGTGAGATCATCCTGGATTACCCCACTGGGCCCTACACGCAGTGACAAGCATTCTTGTAAGAGGAAGCAGGACATCTGTAGAGAGGGGACCAGGCCGTGTGGGGACAGGCAGGAGCGAGGCGGCCACAAGCCAAGGGATGTGTGAGCCACCAGGTGCTGGAAGGGGCAGGAAGGACCCTCGCCTCGAGCCCCCGTGGGAACACGGCGCTGCACACCCCGCGATTCTGGCCTTTGGGCCTTCAGGACCGTGACACGTTTCCATTGTCTGTAGCCGCCCATCGGTGGCACCGTGTCACGGAAGCCCCAGGACACGTGCGCACCCGGTGACTCACTCCTCCCTCAGGAACGGCCTGCTCTGTCCGCTCACTGTGCATCGGGCTCGGTGCCCTGGCCTGGGGACCCTGCTCCTCCCTCCAGACAGCCCGTGTGGGAGACAACACGGGAGCAGGGGACCTCAGTCAAGAAGTTCCCATCAGTAAGCGAGGGCAGCGGGGGGCGGCAGGGGCGGGCAGAGAAGCAGAGCTGTTGCCTGGTCAGGCCTTGAGGTCCTGCGGGCCAGGGAGACCCTAGACCCTGCTCCGTGTGGGCACCGTGAGCGGGACAGGCCGCTTGGGCCAGGCACAGAGCTTGGGCCTCCCCCGTCCCCTGCCGCCGGGGCCCCGCTTTGCCCACTCACCTCGTGCAGGAAGCCCATGAGGTAGCTGAGGACAGCGCGGTTGTGTTCTGGAAGGCTCTGCAGGATCTGGCGGCAGCGGGTCACCCGCAGGCTGCTCTCCACACCTACAACGGGACGGGCCCTCCTGAGTCCTTCCCAAGGGGACGGCACGGACGGGCCTCCTGAGTCCTTCCCGAGGGGACGGCACGGACGGAGCCCTCCTGAGTCCTTCCCGAGGGGACGGCACGGACGGGCCCTCCTGAGTCCTTCCCGAGGGGACGGCACGGACGGGCCCTCCTGAGTCCTTCCCGAGGGGACGGCACGGACGGAGCCCTCCTGAGTCCTTCCCGAGGGGACGGCACGGACGGGCCTCCTGAGTCCTTCCCGAGGGGACGGCACGGACGGGCCCTCCTGAGTCCTTCCCGAGGGGACGGCACGGACGGGCCTCCTGAGTCCTTCCCGAGGGGACGGCACGGACGGGCCTCCTGAGTCCTTCCCGAGGGGACGGCACGGACGGGCCCTCCTGAGTCCTTCCCGAGGGGACGGCACGGACGGAGCCCTCCTGAGTCCTTCCCGAGGGGACGGCACGGACGGGCCTCCTGAGTCCTTCCCGAGGGGACGGCACGGACGGGCCCTCCTGAGTCCTTCCCGAGGGGACGGCACAGACGGGCCTCCTGAGTCCTTCCCGAGGGGACGGCACGGACGGGCCTCCTGAGTCCTTCCCGAGGGGACGGCACGGACGGGCCCTCCTGAGTCCTTCCCGAGGGGACGGCACAGACGGGCCTCCTGAGTCCTTCCCGAGGGGACGGCACGGACGCAGGGAGGAGACCAGCTCTGAGGACAGACTGTCCCGGTGTCGGGTCTGGACGCCTCCCTGACGCCCGGGCCATGAGGCTGTTCCCCGCAAAGCCCCCCTTCTGAGAGCTCCTGTCCGTTCTTTACCCTGGAACTGCGGCTGGGACCTCCCCGAAAGCGCCGGAAGCCGAGTCACTCACTTCCTAGCGGGAACGGTCTAGCCCAGCAGTCCACGAACCACAGCCTGTGGGCCGCGGGGCCCCCGTTCGTCAGTACAGCTGGACGGACACGGAGCCACCCGCTCCGTGTGTCCGTCTGTGGGGCTTCTGCAGGACGGCGGAGCAGAGGATGGCAACACGGATGGACCCGCAGAGCCTGAAAGATGGCCTGGCCCTTGCCAGGAAGTTCGCCGAGCCTGCTGCAGACGGACATGACCTGTGACTCCCGCGGCTCGGGGCCCCATGCCCTCCGGGTCTGGGTGAGGCTGTCCCGGACTCAGACCCCCCACTTTCCTTGGAACGAAACCCTCCACTGGGCTCCATAAGCTGCGAGTCAAAGCGGATCCACAGCGACTCCACGGGCACCCAGTGTGCTCCGCGGCAAACACGCGTGTGCACGTCCCGCTCCCCCAACACGCCCACCTCCTCCGGCCAAGCCTTGGGCAGGGCCACCATGAACACCCTGTGCCTTCCAAACACAGCCACTGCTGAAAGGCAGGGACTTCCCTACCCGTGAATGTTCCTGTCGGCCTCTTAATAGAAGCTCTTCTTTTGTGAACTCAAGCCCTAGTGGGTTATGTCAACGGACAGTTCCCGTGAAGTTAATATTCCCAAGAAACCAACGAGCTTGGAGGCTGCCCTCTTGGTGCCTGGACGTCAGCTTCCCAGCCTCAATGTCATCTTTCTACGAATTATAGTCCCAGAGTGGGTCCTGGTACCAGGTCCACAGCTCACGACAGTCCCTTCGAGAAAGAGCCCTCGGGGGTGAGCAGGAGGGAGCCGCCTGCGGACTGCCCCAAAGCCCTTTTTGTGGGCCATGAGCCATGTCACGTGTTTTATGCACATTGAATCCTCAAAGCAGTCCCCTGTTCCATACCAGTGAGGAAAGTGACCTCAGAGAGGTTAAGTGACATGCCCAGGGTCACAGAGCTACCACGTGTGGACGCCCAGACTTGGAGCCACATTTGCCCGGCTCTGAGCCACTCCTCTTAACCTCCTCACTGCAGACCAGACGGCTGTCCCGGCTATGATTTTCCCGTGCCTTGGACACCGCAGGCCACCCAGAAAGCCCATTCCTCCTGGGCACACCCCGGAAAGCCTTGTTTTCACATCCGTGCAAGGAGAGACCCATCCCACATGAGTAGGGCTTCTAGATGAAACAGAGGACACCCAGCGAACTTTGAATTTCAGATAAACAGCAACTCTTACTTACACTATAAAAGCAATCATTGTTGACTGGAAATTCGAACTGAGGTGAGCGTCCTGGATTTTCTCATATCACTAAATCTGGCTGGGGGGGGGGCCTCCCCCTTCATTACAGAGCCTCGGCCTCTGCCCTATTGATTTGGGGGCTGGGGGTGGTGTGTTTACACTGTGAACTTGTGTTATTTCCATCATAATTGTTAAAAATTTTCAGCAACTGCCCCAGCCCAGCCCTGCCCCCTGGTGCAAAAAGGCCAGAGGGCGTCAGCCACACCGCCAAGCCCTCCGCTCTGTCCTCTGCCAGGGCCCCCCCTGCTCTCCTTCGGGGGAAACACCGACGCCCACCTTGAGACACGCTGCCTCTGTGGGGTTCTGCCCCCGCCTTGGGCTGATGACATGCCTGTCCCTGCAGTTAGCCTGGCCGTGGTGGCCTGGCCTGGCCATGGACACCGTGGCCCACCGTACCAGACTGCAAGCAAACCCTACCCCCCCAGACTGGCCCTCCGCGGGCACCCCTAGGACAGGCACCTACTGGTGATCCCGAGAATCTGCTCATAGGCCCTGAAGGTCAGCAGCGGTTGGGGCAGCTCTCGCAGGAAGGTCTTCAGGATCACGGCGGGGACGTGGATGTCTCCATAGTCATCAAAGTTCACCGGCTTCCCTGGACAGAAAACGTCATATCTGGGTCATGACGGGGTTGGGGATCCAGCTTCACGGGGGGCTCAGACGCAAATGCCTTTAAAAACTCCTGTGGGGAAGAGCTTTCCTGGAGCCAGGCGTGTCCCTGCCCCGGGTGTGCCCCTGTCATCTGCGGGCTGGGACGGCTGCGGCCCGCCCTCCTCTGCTCTCCAGAGGCCTGGGCTATTCTGGGGCTGAGGTGGGGCGGGGCAGCTACTCTACCCTGGGATTTGGGACCCTGGCGCCTTGGAGAGCGGTGGAGGCCGGTGTGGGGCTGGTGCTTACAGTGAGGGGTCTCTGGGCACCAGACTCACCTTGATTGTAGAGCCTCTGAATCTCGCGGATGGTGTGGACGCTGGCCGATCTCCGGAACAGGCCCTCAGTGCGGAGTCCTACGGAAGGAAGACCTCTAGGCATCTCACAGGTCCCAGCACATCAGGTTTCTGGAACATTCCCTGACTTCTGCTCACACATCACCCTCCTGCGGCTGGCAGGGCATGCTCTCCAGCCGGGTTCATTCCCTCCCACCCCCACCATCCACCAGCACCACCTTTATTCCTCGAGCTGCTTTACTCCCCAACCCCAACTAATGGTTACTTCTGAGGCCCCCAGAAGGGAGACTCTCGTCAGACAGTCCTGGGGTCCAGCCCAACTGTGTTCATCCAGCCGCATGACCTCAGAGAAAGCACACAGCTTCTCTGAGCTTGGCCGCCCTGTCTACAGAGTAAGGCCACGAGCCCGGAGTCTGAGGGCCGTAGAGAGGATCCACAGGACGAGGCCCGTGTCCAGAAGGCTCCACAGGTGCTGCCTCCTCGTGTTCCCAGCGCTGTGTCTACACGGCTGACCCGTCTGGTGTGGTAGCCACTGTCTGCCCAGGGTGATGTAAATTTATATTTAAGTCATAAAAATTAAATAAGATTAAAAATCCAGTGGCCCAGCATAGGAGGCATCTAGGAAGTGTCGATCGGGCTATTGGCACCCGCAGCCAGAGGCTACCATGTGGGACCCAGCAAACAGAGGATGCGGCCAAGTCATCCGGGATCGCACTGGGCTCCTCTCCCAGTCTCTTCTCCGTCCTGAAGCCGAGAGAGCTCGTCAGCATTCTACGTCCGACTCCGATCCGTCTCCATGGAGCCCGTCCCCATCTCTGCGGGTTAGTTTCCCACAGGCACCACGGACCTGCACAGTCCAGCCTCTCCTGCCCCGCTGCCTGCTCCACACCCCCGCGCCAGCCTCCAGTCTGCTCCACACTCCTTACTACTCCCGGCCTTCGCATGTGCCGTTCCCCCGTGTGAGTGGCTGGTCCCTCTTTTTTCCTTCTGGGAGACTGCAGGCGGGGAAGTTCCGAGACGGCTTCCCGTTCCTGGACCCTGTGCTACAGACACTTTCTTCCTGGTATTCATTCAAACACTAGTCCACGTGCTCCAGAGAAGGGACTCTGCAGAATTCAGGTCCAAGGCAGCGAGCTGACCCTAAAAAATGGAGATTATCTGGGGCGCCTGGGTGGCTCAGTGGGTTAAGCCTCTACAGCTCAGGTCATGATCTCAGGATCCTGGGATCGAGCCCCGCATCCGGCTCTCTGCTCAGCGAGGAGCCTGCTTCCCCCTCTCTCTCTGCCTGCTTCTCTGCCTACCTGTGATCTCTGTCTGTCAAATAAATAAATAAAATCTTTTTTTAAAATGGAGAATATCTTGGGTGGGCCTGACCTAATCAGGCAAACTTTTAAAAAGGGACCAGATTTTTCCTGGCAACAGAGTGCTGCAGCATGGAGGCTGGAATCCGACAGATGGGAAGGTCTGTTGGTGGAGGGGGAGGGCACAGGGGAAGGGGAAAGTGTGCACCTCTACAAGAAAAAGAACTGACAGCCCCGAGTAAATGGGCATGTCTGCATGAACGGAATTGGGCTTACAGCCTAACGAGCGTGGAAGTGGATTCTTCCCCAGGGCCTCCAGGAAGGAACGTAGCCTTGCCAATGCCTGGAGTTTCGCCCTGTGAAGCCCCAAGCAGACTGGCCCCCGAGCACCCTGATTTCTGACCTACGGAAACTTCAAGAATAAATTCATGCCATTTGAAGCCACTAAGCTTATGGTCACTTGTCATGCAGCAGAGGAAGCTGGTCCAGTGACCCTCAGCCCAAGTGTCCAAGCTCAGGTCCCCTGATGTCCAGGACAGCTCAACCCCGCCCGTGGGAGCACCTGGTCGTCACGAGTGTAGTGTTAATGGAGGAAAACGTCACGGAGTCTCTTGGTTCCCACCACGAGCCCCCAGAACAGGGGCTGGGTGTTGCGGTTACCATGGCAACCCCAGGGCCTCCATCCGGGCTCGAGACGGAGGCGCCCAATGAGCACACGCTTAGTCATGTACTCGCTCAGCAAACACATACGGAGTTCCCACTCTGGGCTGGGTTTCTCGTTCGATTTCATACTAAAGGAACTGATAGGTTCGAACCAAGGAGACGCCATCTCACAGTTTCTGACTTGCGGTCGTGAAGCACTATCTTCTGTGTGTTTCCGAAAGATGGAGCAGACGGGAAGTGCCCCCAAAGTGGAGACCATTCCAAACGACCACCACAGCGTCCTCCGGCCCGAGAGGGAACACGCAGTCCTGAGCTCGCCCGGTCACGGAGCACCGGGGAGTCAACAGTGGCCCCCACGTCTCGTCTGATGCAGCCTGCACCCCCCCACCCCCGGCACCTGCACCTGCCGGTCCACCCCCCGCCGGCAGCCTGCCCCAGCCACAGAACCATTCTCCCCGAAGGCACCTGCCCCACTGGGGAAGGCACCTGCAAAACCATTACCTGTCGCGTCATCATTTATGGGGGGCTCTATGTGTATCGCGGCATTTAGGCCCCACAGCAACCCCGTGCTTCAGGTACTGTTACCAACCGCATTGGGCAGATGAGGAGTCAGAGGCCCAGAGAAAGTAAGTAACTGCCCAAGGTCACACAGCCAGTCCACAGTGGAGCCAGGATTCAGACCCAGACGGTCCACATGCCTGAGCCCAGCCCGTCCTGGTCGGCCTCCCGGTGCGGCTTCCACCCCTCCAATTCCCCATCTGCAGGGTGTGCAGGACAGGAGTCGAGGCCCCCAGGGATGTGCACCCAGAGGTCCTTGTGCCCCAGGCGGAAGCCAGCTCTCACTCACCTTTCTCTCTCAGGTACGTCACCGTGAACCTCAGCACAGGAGGGATGAGCTCCCCTTGATTTTTGTCCTTGAGGCTGAGGGGAAAGAAGAGGAAGTAAGTGCTTCCTGGGCCCGACAGGAGACTCTGGTCTTCTCCATGCCGCGGTGAAAACACAGGACTGAGGAGCCATGAAGGGGGAGATGCGGTCTCGGTGCTCAGAGAGTCAGTGTTCCGGGGCCAAGAGAGAATGCCTGTGACACAGGGGAAACCTGGGGGCTGGGGGGGCTTCCCATGAGGGCAACTTCTGAGTAGGCTGTGAGGGATGGGTAGGAGCCCGTGGGGAACCAAACAGGGAAGGGCGTTCCAGGCATAGGGGAGTGCACAGGGCGGGCCCAAAGGCATGGGATTCAGCCGTGAGGACAGACCCAGGAGACCCAGACCAGATGCTGACCCATCAAACACCACGTCGGACACACCGGACATGCCGGACACGTCAGACGACACCCGGCCTCTTACTGTGCTCATCTGACAGAGATTCGCCACACAAGACAACTTGAAAACACAGGTAGAAACATAAAAGACTGGCCCTCCCAGACAGACAGACACACAGACACACAGATACATTCCACCCCAGGTGGCAGAGTTAGCATCTGAGGCCAGAGCCGCCCGCACCGAGCATTCCACTGCCCCCTTTCCTCCTGTGTCAAATGTTTTTCTCTTTCCTCATCTGCCGGACGTTCTCTCCCGGAAGGCAGCATCCTTGGGAGACTGTGTCAGACGGAGGGAAAGAGCTCCGAGGTCAGACACACCGGCTGGAGTCCTGCTCTGGCACAGTTTAGCTGAGAAGAGCAGGGGCCTTGCTCCTCTTAGAGAACACGTTGTCCAAAGGTCAGTTAGGTTCACTCGGATGACTGCGGTGGTCGCGTCTTCTAGACGCTGGTTTCCCACCTACCGGTCGTTCAGAGCAGGGTACGGATGTCTCCGCGTGGAGCCGTGTCTGCTTCTTTCTTGGTTCTACTAGATTTTCCTTCGTGTATTTAAAAACTCGGTTACTAGCCCATGCACTTTTACATTTATGTCTTCTTTATTATTATGAAATGTCCCTCTTTGTCCCTGGGCTTATTTCTTGTTCTGAAACCCACTCTGCCTGATATTAATACAGTTCCTCCAACTTTCTTTAGGTTGGTGGTTGCACGGCTTAAGTTCTCCATCCTTTTACCTTTTAAAAAATAAAGTTTATTTAAGGGCACCTGGGTGGCTCAGTGGGTTAAGCCTCTGCCTTCAGCTTGGGTCACGATCCCAGGGTCCTGGGATGGAGCCCCGCGTCAGGCTCTCTGCTGAGCCCCCAGGGAGACTGCTGCCCCCGCTCCCACTCTCCTGCTGTGGTCCCTCTCTCACTGGGTCACTCCCTGTCAAATAAACAAATCTTTTTTTTTTTTAAGATTTTATTTATTTATTTGACAGAGAGAAATCACAAGTAGGCAGAGAGGCAGGCAGAGAGAGAGGGGGAAGCAGGCTCCCCGCTGAGCAGAGAGCCCGATGCGGGGCTCGATCCCAGGACCCTGAGATCATGACCTGAGCCAAAGGCAGAGGCTCAACCCAGTGAACCACCCAGGTGCCCCTAAATAAAATCTTTTTTAAAAAAACAAGGCACCAATAGCATCCACAGGCCTCCAAGTGCCCCGCGCTCCGTGGGCAGCTGGTTTCCCCGTGTCTCTGCTGAAGCTCTATGTCCGGGACGAGAAGCAACAACCCAGCCGGCTGAGAGGCCCTGATGACAGCCGCTGCCTTTGTGAGTCCTGTCGTCATAGGAACGTGGGGGGACAACCCCCACCCTTGTCCAAGGCTTGGCTTCCCGTGTCCCTCTGGAGTAGAGTCCGGACAGTCCCCTCTGCGTCCCACGGAGGGAGGAACACGGTGGACGGATGAGCGGCTTCTTCCTCCTCTTGCTTCCTGTGGGAGCCACACAGAGCTCCGCCCTGCCCTGAGGTGCGGGGCCCGAGGCCAGTTTCTCAGCCTCCCCAGCCTCTGTCTACCCAGATGGAGAGCAGAGCTGCTGGCACCATTACCGCCCCGCCGGGAGCAGCAGTCAATGCTGAGGTTTGTGGAAGGCTTGGTTACATTCTGAGTCAAATATACTAACAATTCAAATCACTGGAATGCCAGGGCCTGAGTGGCCTCCCAGGCCAGATATGGGCAGCTCGTTTCACGGGAAGACACGGGCTGGGGACACTGCAGGGACCGGCCCAAGATCTCCCAACTTGACAGCCTGGGTCTGTTCATTCCAAAGTCTGTGCTAGTTAACATTTCGGGGAGGGGTCCCCCCCCCCCCCGAGACCTGTAAAATAGGCCGGATGGACACTGGCGAGCGGCCCAAAGACCCCCTTGCCTAAGCTTAGCCCATATCTCCTCTTTCACAAGCGGGCTGTCAGGGCAGGGAGGGGCCCGGGGTCCCAGAAGGGGAGGGGTCCGCTCGCAGTCGTGGGGCCCCCCCGCCCAGACATGCCTCCTCGCCTGGGCATTCAGGGTGCACTGACTCCAGCCGGGCGGCTCGTGGTGAGCAGCAGAGAGGGTCCCGGCGGTCCGTTATTCCTCTCGACGGCACAGAAACCCCCGCTGAGGATTTCTCCTCCATCCCTGTCCCCAGCTGCTGGCTCGGAGAGGGGCCCACTCAGCCCACTGAGTCAGGGCGGAGAATGACCTCTGCCCAAGAGGTTCTGGATAAAAGGTGCTTCCTGACCAGGTGAGGGGGGAGTGCCCAGGCCAGCAGAATCCTGTCCTCCCATGACCCGCCCTGTGCATCCCCAGGTGTGCAGGCCGCGGCCAGTCTCCGCAAGGGGGCACGGAGCATTAAACCCACACCCTGAACTCAAGTTCCGAGGCGCATGCCAGGCGCAGGGGCTCTCGGGGGCACAGTGCTGTTCCGGGCCCGCAGCCCCCAGAGGGATTCCCAGGGATTCTCGTGCATAATTCTCGCGTGTAGCCCCTCCCCTTGGGGGACGTGCCCCGAGTTATTCAGAGCATGTTTCTTCCCTGGTTTTGCATGCAAGGAACACAGAAAGGAAGAGAGACTGCAGCATTGTAGAAATAGCATGCACAGGGAGGCACGGCCGGCCTGCCTCGCCGGGACCCCGGCTCTCCCACCCGTCCGAGACGGTCCTTCATCTCTCATCCCCCTCCTAGCTCTGAAAGCAGGACGCTGGCTGCAGCTCAGCTCACGTCGCTGACCTGAGGAGGTCTCAGCCGCAGAGGGGGCCGGGAGGTCCCGGGCACTGGCAGAAGTGGGGAACGCAGGTGGAAACCCCAGGAACCACAGCGTGCGGAGGACCAATGTGCACCAGCACGCCCACCCACCACCGGGACTGCGGGCTTCGTCCCTGGGCCGCACTGGGACAGAAGACAAAGCAGACTCAGAGAGGGAAATTATGTTATCTGAAGCCAGAGAACTGAGGGTTCAAATCAAAATTCGCTTCCGGAGTCCTGTACCCAGAAAGACCACAGCTTCACACTGTGGGTTGGGGGGTCTGGTGGGGTTAACCCACCTCGGCACAGCTGGCCCCTTAGGGAGGTGAAGGAAGAACTGGAAAGTTTGCCCCCAAAACTCTAATGGGGTGGGGTGTCTAGCAAGTCAGGCTAGTTCTCATGTGACTGAGAACCAGAGTCTGAGGGACGCCTGTTCCCCTCCGCACAGGCCATTCCCAAAGAGTGGCAACTTCTGTCTTCTGGACAGCCCGTGGCGCAGGAGACCAAAGACAAGTGAACCCAAGCACGCAGCGAAAGAAAAGGGAAAGCCGGACGCCCATCATCTGTTTCCTCGTGAAAGCAGGCCCTGGCTCAGCCAAAACCTCCCGCTCTGGGAGAGACGCAGCTGGAAGAGACACGCGGTCCTGCTTTCAGGGGACCTCTGAATCTGTCACCCCCAGGTCCCATTCCTGCAGATACGAGAGGAGGCGGAGAGGTGGGGTTAGGGGGAGCACCCGCCCTTCTCCCATGAGTCTGAAGATCCCAAAACCCCTGTGAAGGAAAGATTCGCTCTGATCCGACACAAACTTTTGCAAAAAACAGAAGGGCCATGAAGCTAAGTCAAAGACACCACAATGGAAGGTGGCCGCAGGCCCGTGTTTCTGAGGAATACAGGCACCAAGTCACCCACAAAATACCAGCAAAGCAATTGAGCTACATGTGAAAAGATGATCTACCACAAACATCCTAGAATACAAGATTGATTATTATGGTTTACTCCTAGAATACAAGATTGGTTCAACACAAAAACCAATTGATGTCATCACTATATTAGCAAAGGACAAAAGCAGGGGCGCCTGGGTAGCTCAGTGGGTTGGGCCTCTGTCTTTAGCTCAGGTCATGATCTCAGGGTCCTGGGATCGAGCCCTGCATCGGGCTCTCTGTTCAGCGGGGAGCCTGCTTCCCCCCGACCCTGCCTGCTGCTCTGCCTGCTTGTGATCTCTGTCTGTCAAATAAATACATAAAATCTTTTAAAAACAAAAACAAAGGACAAAAGCTATGTGATCTCAATAAAGGCAAAAGAGGCATACGACGCAATCTCACATCTCTTCTTGGAAAAAAGAAAAACAAGACCCGACCACTCAGCAAGCTAGGGATGGAAGGGCTTCTCCTCCAATGGCAGACGGTGTCTATGAAAACCCTCAGCTAAGATCACATTGAATGGGGAAAAATCATAGCCACTTCCCGGTAAGAACAGGAAAAGACAAGGATGTGCGTGCTCTACCCAGTGGAGGGTCTGGTCAGTGCGATCAGGCAATCAGAGGAAATAAAAGGCATCTGGAATGGGCAGGAAGAAGTAAAACTATTTCTATTTGCAGATGACATGATCTCGGATATAGCAAATACTCAGAATATTCACAAAACATCTATTAGAACTAAAAACTGATGTTGGGCAGCAGGATAGAAGGTCAGGGTACGAAAATCAACTACATCTACTCGTTAGCAGTGAACAATCCAAAAAAAGGGAACGCAAAAAATTTCATTTACAACTGCATCACAAAGAACAAAATACTTACATAAATTTAACAAAAACAGGTGCGAAATACAGAGACGGGGAGCCGTAGAACCTCACGGAAAGAAAAGGAGAAGATCCACCTGTGAGGAAAGACTTCTCGTGGTTCACCAACTGGAAAGTGTGGTTTGGGGAAGACGGCCGTGCTCCCCGAAGGGATCCGCAGAGACAGCACAATCTCCGCCGAAATCCCAGCTGCCTTTTTACGAAACTGACAAGCTGATTCTGAAGTTAATTTGGAAATGCAAGAGTCCCCAAAGAATCAAAAACATGTCGAAAAAGAAGAACAAAGTCGGGAGACTCACATTCCCGACTTCAGAACTTAGTACCAAGCGACAGTACTAAAGACAGTGTGGAACCAACATGGGCTGATGGATGAGAATCAAGCGTCCAGAGATAAACCCTCACACTCATGGGCAATCGGTTTTTGACAAGGGAGCCAAGGCAATTCGGTAGCGGAGAGAATGGTCATTTCAACAGGTGGTCCTAAGTCTGTGTGGAGTCATCAGGGAAGGCTTCCTGGAGGAGGGGAAGATGAAGGAGAAATGAGAGCCGGCAAGCCGGGCAGCGGGGACTGGTTCACATGGTCTGCACGCCTTGTTGTGAAGCTGCCCCGGGCCTGGAGCTAAGGAGAATATGCTTTTAGCTCCACTTACGGGGAAAGAAACTGGGGTGAGTTACGTCACTGGCTTGACTTCCCCAAGCTGGGACCTGCATCCCCTCCGTTACCCAAAGGAGGCCCTCATTTAGCTGCCCTCCTCCCCATACCCCACAGCTGCCCAGCGGGAGCTGTACGGAACGCGCACGTGCCTTTCTCCCTCTTCGGGGATGGCGAGGAGCAAAGCTAGCTTGACTCTCTGTCTCGCCCTTAATATATTAACTTAATTAGCTTGTTCTAAGGTGATAGCTTTCTGTTGTGTGCTTCTGAACTTAACTCAGCAAATTAACATTTGTGAATAGGATTTGGTTATGAATTTTAATGACTTCCATTCATTCATAGTCCAAACAAATTACATATTTGGTGCTCTATCTAATATGTTTATTGCCATTTTATTGTAGTCATTTGCAATGAAACAGCATAAAATATTAATTTAAAGAGGCAATCCCATGGATTAGCTCTCAAAGTGGCACACACGGCGTGTTCTTCAGAGGCTGTCCCGGGATACTCATTGTTCCCTAAAGCTGCAATGAACTGGGGACGCGGGGCCGGCTCGGTCGGTTGAGCCGATGACTCTTGATCTCGGGATCGTGAGTTCAAGCCCCGCGTTGGGTGTCAAAAAAGAAAAAAGTACAACGAACTGATTTTTAGTTACAACTGGCCCCAGAACTGGAGTGAATAGAGGCCTTTGTAAAGGACATCTCTAACACCCGTCTTTGGTCTGCTAACGTACGCTGCCCCACAGACCAGGCTGAAAGCGAGAGGGGACAACAGAAGCCTCAGAAGTACGGAGCCCACCTGGGCCCCTGTGGACAACTCCCACCTCCTTACCCACCCCTCCTTACCCGTGCCAGCCCCGCCCTCGGCTCGACCCCCAGCCCCCAACCCCCCGCGAGCCAGCGCCAGCCCCCGTGGCGTGCTCTGGGAGCCGGGTGACCGCACACCTTCCTCCCCCACACACTTCTCCCTGCCGGCTCTTAGCTCCCTGTTCCTGCTGCAACCAATTACTAGGACACGGCAGTTCCGAACGGTTAGAGCTTATGGTCCTAGCCTTCTGCAGGTGTCAGAGGCTAAAACGGGTCAACGGGGCTGTGTTTTGTACAGAGGCTCGAGGGGAGAACCCGTTCCTTACCTATTCCGGCTCCTCGGGGTCACCTGCATTCCCTGACGTCACTCCAGCCTCCTGCTTCCGTGCTCCTGGCTCCCCTCTGACTCTGACCCTCGTGGTGCCGCTGGGCCCACCCGAGTCCCTCACGGTCCCAAGATCCCTCACTGAATCACCCCTGCGGAGTCTCCGTCACCATGTAAAGTGACACAACCGCAGGGACACTGACGCCCCCAGGGGCCGTGATTCCTCCCGTCACACGCAGCAGCTCTCCTTCACTCCAGGCCAGGAAGAAAGCGGGGTCCCCAGCATGTCTCCCCGTAGCCCCACAGCCCCCACGAGAAGAGGAGGAGGAGTCCACATGCCCAGAGACCTCAGGAGAGGCAAGTGGCAAGTCCGAGGGGGCAGGTGGGGATCCCCCAGCGCCTTGGCCAGGACACCGTCCAGTCTCCAATGCTCAACCTTTCAGATTGCATCAAGTCGCAGCAAGGATTGTGACTGAGCAAACCACTATCCAGGACCCAGCACCACCCTCCAGACCCCGGTTTTCTACACATCGCGCACACCAGACCCAACGGCCCCACGCGGCCATCAGATAAAACACCTCCGTTTGGCCTACGGCCGGCAGCAGAGACCAGGATGGACCAGGTGCTCCCTGCCAGGCAGTGGGGTGGGAAGGCTCCCCATCAGCCCGTCAGAGGCGGTGGTGAGGCAGGAGGTCCCCATACTTCACCAGCAGCATCAGGGAAGCCTTCCTGCAGGAGGGGCCACTAGGGGAGTCTCAAAAGCAATGAAGTCGGCCCAGAATCCTTTACAAGGAAATGCTAATGGGCACATCCTCCAGCTCCTTCATTCCAGAAGTAAGTTAACGAGCTGAGATGGGCAGTGGATTCAGGGTCATGCGGCTGGTAAGGGGAGAGACCAGTCAGGAAGGACAGGACACACCACGCTGTGACACTAACAGTCCCCAATCAGGCGCTAGACCTGACAGAAGTTCCTTTCTCAGTTGGGCTCTGTCTCTGGCGTGGCAGCCACGGGAGATGCACTGTGGTCACCGGGGGTGCCGGCTGGCATCACCGCCCGGCTGCGTCACTACAAGGCAGACAGTGAACTGGCTCCCCAAACTCCCTCCTGACGGGCCCTGCCCCACGGCCGCCCCGCCTCACTGGCCGAAGCAAAGCACATAGCGTGCTTCATGTTGAGGCTGGTGGCACATGTCCTGCCATGGCCTAGATGCCCTGAACACAGGAGAGAACCCCAGGAACCAGTCCCCTGCCCGCCACTGGGTCCCCTGCACACATTCACATGGACACACCTGGAAGCAGGTGCTCCTGCCTCCAGGAAAAGAGTGCATTTCAGGTTCCCCTCAGGGGTAAGCGGGACTGCTGGATACAAAGGCGTGGGGACAGCCTCCCTGGGACACGAGTGTCCCACGATCCCCCAGAGGAAATCAGCAGGTCACCCCCCAGCTCACTTACTATTGCAGACTGACGCCAAACTGCTGGGTGGGCAGAGGGGGCCGCGGCGGCGGCATCTTGGCAGGAGAGGGCGACCTGCCCTCGTGCAGGTTCCGGAGCTTCTCATCATACCTGAGGACACAGCGGAAACACGGCTCTCACCTTGCTGGGGCCAGACGCCCTGTGAACGTCTACAGGGCCCGTGCCCTGTCCTTCTGGGCCCAGGGGCCATACCGCCATCGCACGCGTGTGTGTGAGCACGTGCACACACACACACACACACACACACACACACACATGCACACACACACTGTCGGCCACTACCGTGGGTGTTCGCACCAAAGGCACAGAGGATGATCCAACTTCAGCACATGCCCACTCTCTCTGCCCAACCCCGGGCCAACATTTCACCCACGTGTCTCCACAAAGGCTTCCCTCTGCTGGAAGCGCCCTTCGCCGGCCTCTGGGCCCAGCCACCGGTCCCTGGGAAACTCACTTCTTCCCCTGATATACCCTCGCCCCTAGTCCCCTCCCTAGCTGTTGTCACCGACTCCTGGCCCTACCACCCGGGGGCAGGGTCACTCCGACACCGCCCTGTGTGCCCAGCGTCTGGTGTGCGCCTTGGCGCCCAGAGCAGCTCAACATCTCCCCCACCCCTGAAAGCCGCCCCACCTCCTGCAGCTCGGCGAAGGCCCTGCTCCCTCCCAGGAGCCCCAGACAGGGAGATGCGAAAGGCCGGGGTTCCAAGACCTGCCCCTGCGTGCTGTGGTGCCACCAACCACCCACCCTCCTCTGCTCCCGACCCCATGGGAGAGATCCCCGCTGCCATGGAAGCTCAAGTAGCAGACACACGAACAGGCTTTCAGCAAAAGCCGCGGCTGGGCTGGCGTCCAGAGCACCTGCGACGGGCCCGAGAACATTGCATTCTGCACGCTGCGTTATGCACACGCCTGAGAAACGCCCCCGTTTCTCCGCTCAAGGCAAACGTGGTAAACACCAAGACGAACAGCAGCGGCTTGTATTTTTAAATCAGTTCTCCCGGGGGGTGGGGGAAGGGCCCGGCATCCGCACGCACAGCCCGCACAGGCACAGCCCGCCACAGGCTGGGCTCCCTGAGTCAGCAGTTAGCATCCCTGCTGACGCCGCACATTTCGGTGCCAGATCCGCTGGGCGCGTTTGGAGGCGCAGCCTTCCATGCTACGGGGGGCGGGGGGTGGGGACCAAGGCCCGTGGGATCCCCGGGGTGTTTCCACACCTCTGGGGACGGGTCCAACTCACCGCAGAACCTCCGGGGGGACGATCAGCTGGTCGTACTTTAGGTGTTGACGGAGCTCGCTCAAGCCGTTGAGATAGATGACTTTTTTCCCAAACTTATGACTGAAAAATCAGAAGCAGGAGAAGAAGGACGATGAGCCCAGGAGGCCGGGCCAGGGGCGGGGAGAGCAAGGCGCGCGCGTCTGGCGCCGAGAGACGGTAAGTGCTGACTCCAGCGGAAACTGGGACACAACAGAAGCCGCGCATCTGCAGATCTGCCGCTTTCCTAAGAACTCGGAGGCACCGACACTGCAGTGTCTCATCTGCATGAAAATAAAGATCTGCCTCCAGCTTGACTCTGCCACGAGTCTGCACACACGGGAGTCTGCACACACGGGCGAGGGCAGGGAGGGGCTGGGGGAGCCTGCGGTTTGGGGCGCCTTCCCACTTGGGCACCCCCTCTCTGCGAGGGTCCCGGAGCGGGGCAGGGAGCACACAAGGCACTGTCTGCCCTCTCCAGAACGGTGTCACCCAGGAGGCCAGCCGGGGGTGAGCACCACCGTGGGGACAAGCCCCAGCCGGGTCTGCTTCCCCGCCTCTGAGGGCCTCATCCTCCCCCTCGGGAACGGGTTCTCCCTCTGAGCGGGACTGTCTGGGAAGACGTCTGCCGTCTACACCAGTACATACCACCTGGGACCACCGTTACCAACGAGCCCACTCCCGGAGCTGCGGAGCGAGGACAGGAACAGGATCCGGCGGGCAAGGGGCCCCACACCCTGCCCCACACCTGCCCCTGGTAAAGGACCGCTGGCCGCCTAGCTCCTGGTCACGGCTCCGCTGGACGGTCGCCGGCACCCAGGGAGAGGTGGGACACATACATACGCTGTGATGCTGTCGCCACCATCACGGCAATGAGCCGGTCCGTCGTCTACAAAGTGCTCCTCGTGTCCCCTGGCTTTGTGTGTGTGGCTAGAACGCTCAACACGAGATGTGTCCTCTGGACAGACTGTCGAGGGCACGACACCAAGTCGTCAACCACAACCCCACGCCAGTGCCCGGCAGCCGTGGAGAACCTCTTCCCTTGCGGCTCAAGCCCAGCCGTTCCACCACAAGCCCACGGGAGGCCACGGGAGGCCCAGCCTCGTGCACCGGCCCCCCCTAGTGGGCGAGCAGGAATTGGGCCACGTGCCCCAACCCACAGCCACCTGCCCTTGCGGGCAGAAGGGGTCCAGGCCACTCCGCATGCGTGGCTGGGCTGTGGGGGGGGGGGGGGGACAGAGAGGTCAGCTTCTGAGCTGCAGGGAAGCCTCTGGGGCCAGCCCCTGCCCACACAGGAACACCCTCCAACATTCGCCATGTTTCTGCTGCCTGACCCCCTCCAGTGGCCAGGCATTTGCTAGTCACCAGGCTCTGGAGGTCTGGAGGACAGATACAAGCAGAACCCTGTTTCTTGCCACTGATACCCCGGAAAGGCCTCGGGGCAGTGCACTCTGGGGGACGGCAGTGGAGGCGCATGGGCAAGCTCCGGGCTCCGACCCCCGAGGGTCGGAATCAGGAGGGGTCCATGGACATCCTGCTGGTTCTTGGGCGCTGGAGGGCCTCTGTGCTGATCCACTTCACTTCCAAATGAGGACTCCAGGGCTCAGAGAGGTCACGCGGCTGCCCGAAGCCACAGAGCCAACAGGTGGCAGAACCCAGTCCTGACCCCAGTGCCTCCAGCCCTGATTCCCAAGGTTCTCCTGGCCCCACTGTACGGCCACACCTGAGGCAGGGTAAGTGGCAGAACCACATGGGCTTGAGCCGGAAACCCGCTGAGCCGGGACTTAGCCTCTCTGAGTAGCAACCTCCTCTCCTTTGGAAGAGAGAGAAGACAGCTGACTTCACGGGATCATTTCAGCTGCTATGCACGTAAGGTACATGAGAAGTTGTGATAAATGAATCACGAAAAGATATGAAAAAATTTTTTAGGGGCACCTGGGTGGCTCAGTGGGTTAAAGCCTCTGCCTTTGGCTCAGGTTATGATCCCAGGGGCCTGGGATCGAGCCCCGCATCGGGCTCTCTGCTCAGTGCGGAGCCTGCTTTCTCTTCTCTCTCTGCCTGCCTCTCTGCCTACTTGTGATCCGTGTTGTGAGCCTGCGTTCCTATCCATGACTGTCAGCCCGTGACCCACCACAGCCACGGGGGCGGGGCAGCGTAGCACAGACACATGGGTGCCCCGGAGAGGAGACCTCCATGAGGCCACCTAGGGAGAGCCGCCCCGGCCCACCACCGCCCTGAACCCACAGGATGCAGCCTCCCGCCCCCGTGAGGTTCTCGCCAAAATCGCCGCGTACCTGATGAGCGGTTTGAAGATGGTCCACAGGACCTTGATGAAGTTGGTGGGGTGCACGACGTACAGCGCCTTCAAGTTCTTCTTGTACCTAAGGAGGGAAGCGTGAGGGTACTGCAGAGCAACACGCCCAACACCCTGAGCTGAGGAACCGCGAAGCCTAACTGGGAGCCTCAGAACCTGGGCTCTGTCCACGCAGCCGGTTCAAGCACACTGAGCCCCACATCGAAGGGGAGAATCAGGACCGCCTGTTTGCCTCTGCTGCCCAGCATGCATGGCACACCTTACAGTTTGCAGGAGCGGGGTCCCTACTTCTGGGCACTCGTCCACACTGGGAGGCGGGGAGCTCGCTGAGCTGCTCATGACGTGAGGTACGGGGTACCCACTCAAAAACAGGGAGATACTGGCTCCCCTCATTCCAGAATAATTCACTCCAAGGCCATGAGGCTGGGCCCAGAAGGTCGGCACCAGCCGGGTGGAGGCAGCAGGGGAGGGCAGGGTGGTCGTGGCCCCCGCCTGGTGCTGTGTGAATGGAGGGGCGTGGGGTCCACCAGGGGGACTCCGGCCAGCTCTCACCCCCACACAAGAGCCGATGGATGGTCAGAATTTCAGGCATCTGGGGAGCCAGTTGTGAAAAACAAATTAAATAGCATAAACACATAATAAATCACATTAAGCACCGAGGCAATGTTCAAAACTCATCACCTCCTCATTATTTTACTACGTTGACTTCTTCCCGTGCCCGTGATGCTATTTGTCTGCTGCATCTGAGTAAGTCTAATAAGTCCACACTGAGTGCCCCTAACTCTGTGTCCAGTGGGGACACACTGGGACCCTGAAGCTGGCCACGGTGGCTGGAGATCAGCCCATGTGCCCCAGGAGCTGGTCATCACACGTGTACCAGGCTGCCGGTGGGGAGGGGGAGGGGCAGAGGACGAGGGAGGTGACCGGAGGCCGGCTGCGTGAGCAGGGCTTCCTCCCGGGGACACACTGGGACGGGAGGGGGGCGCACAGCGGCGGGGTCGCCCAAGAAGGTGACACGACCAGCAAGTGAGATAAGTCAGATGCTGGGCGACGGACGGGCAAGCAAGTCAGTAAGGGAGGCACAGGCAGGTCCTCACTGCCAGAGGGGAGGGGACAGATGCGGAGAGAGAGAGCCAGAGGAGCCCTGCTGGGCAGGAACGGCCATAGGCACCACGGTAAGCGCACGGTCCCCGGCAGAAACGGAGACATGCAAACAACACCCCAACTGTCCATGCACAGGGCCTGGGAGCCAGTGTCCCCGAAAGCAACCAGCACAGTCCTTCCAGACCCGGGCCCCTGGACTCTCTGCACTGAGCAGAACCAGGGCCCCTAGAGAAACGGCGGACCGCAGGGTGGGCTGAGGGCCAGGTGACATGTGCCTGGAGCCCCACTGGTGCTCAATTCCGGAAAGGCAGGGCTCGCTTGGCGCGATGGGACACCTCTGAGGGTCACAGGAAGGGCACCCACGGGGCTGCATTTGAATCTGATTAAACACAATCAAGGACTAGAACCCACTGAAAGAAACAGGAACTCGCAGGGTACCTGGGTGGCTCAGTGGGTTAAAGCCTCTGCCTTTAGCTCAGGTCGTGATCTCAGGGTCCTGGGATCCTAGAAGTCGGGCTCTCTGCCCAGCGGGGGGCCTGCTTCCCCTCCTTCTCTCTCAGCCTCTCTGCCTACTTGTGATCTCTGTCTTGTCAAATAAATTAAAAAAAAAAGAAAGAAACAGGAACCCGCAAGTCCATACAAATGTAAGCAAGCCGGAGGTGTACGCTCTGCCTTAGGGTAAACTGCCAGTACTTCCAAGCACCGTTCGGCCCCCCAAGATCCCTCAGAGTTCTCAGCAGACCGAGAACGAGCGATGGAGGCTAAGACCAGGACGCGACGCTTCAATAAGGAGCAAGGTGTCTACAGAGTCTCAAAGTATCTCCCAAGGAAATACTAACAAATTACAAAGAGAAAGGCTCTCGGTGCAGGGAGGGGCTGCAGCGACTTGCGGGTGGTCCAGGGTCCCAGAGCACTGCTGCCGCCGAGTCACTCCTGACGTGGAGGTGGCTTCCTGGAAGGGGGTCCAGCACGTGTGTGGACTGGTTCCTTAAAAGGAACGGCCCGGCAGAACACTCCGGAGAACGAGGAGTCAACAGCCAAGAGGAAAAGAACGCAGGACACCCACCAGGGTGCAGCGAGAGCAGGCAGAAAACCCTTGTGGTATAAATCTCACTGAACTGCATCTGGAGCTCCACTTGCATACCTCTGGTGACGGGGAACTCACCATCCCAGCAGACACTCCCCTGCTGGTTTTGATGCCTAGAGTAGCTGTCCTTTTCTCTACCATCCTACCTACATCCAGGACCACCTCCTGGTCCACCTTTGTGAGAAGTAGGAGACACGTGTGCTTCCTTCCATTTGATAATTGATCTCTATCGGCTCAACAGAGGGGTACGTATCATGTCCTCCTGTCGGCCTGAGCTTCTGGAAAAGGCCACTTTGAACGTGTCATTCACTTCTCCTCAAGCACTTCCCATGGCTCCCCCTTGCCTCCTAAACCAAGTCCGGCGTCTTCAGCACACGCCCTGCCCTTGGTCACCTCCCTCTGCTCCCTCCGTTCCCCAGCTGAATCCCCCAGGCCGGCCCTCCCACCACGAAGCCTCAGCCCCCCTCACTCTTCCTCAGGTCGGCCACCTAGCAACACCTGCCCATCCCTCCAGGGGCCGCTCAGAGGCCACCTCCTCCAGCTGGCCTCTCTGACTGCCCCAGCCTGAACACCAGCACTCACTCCCGGCCCCACCTGGCTCCTCCACCACTGGAGAACCTACCCCATGCAGACCTTTTCCCACAGGCAGGGGACAAAGAGATGAGTTGGGGGGTGCAGCCGGGCACAGAGGGACGCAGGGAAGGGGCTGTTGATTGTCCAGGGACAATCCAGGAGAGCTTCATGAGGGAGGGGCTACTGCTGAGGCCCGGCTGCCTCCAGCTCCCCTGCAGGGCCTGGTACACAGTGTCAGGTAAATGACGCAAGAATCCTTTCCCTAAGACACAGCACAGAAAGGCAAGAAACTCCACCGAAGAGTCACAGATGACGACAGCAGGACTCAAAGGACAGGTGGCCGGCTCTGGGAGGTCAGGCGCTGCTGGCCAGCATCCCACCCACTCGAAGCTCTGCTAGATCTCCATCAGAGGTATGACGGGCCTTTGAGAAGGAACACCCAGAGGATTCCAGGAGACCCGCACGAAGGCCCAAGAGTGCAGCCCATTAGCCAAGCACGCTCTGAAATCGACTGTTACGCAAGACGTCGCTCAAGAAAAAAATCCTCTGGTTCCATGCTGTTCCCAAGTGGTGCAGAGCATCGTCTGGGACAGGGAGACAGGGTCTTCGGTGGGTCCCAGCCCTGCCACACACCAGGTGAGGGGCACAGGGAGAGACACCTGCCCTCTGGGACCGGTGTGTCCTCACCTGCCCCGCACGCCGCCCACCTCTCCAAAAGAGACACCAGAAGGCCCTGTGCACACTGTAAGGTGCGGAGAAAGCACAAAGGCCATCTGGAAGACGGCCACGCGGTTGTGTTTCTTTGCCACATTTCTTAGACGGGGGTCAGCAATCTAGAGTACACGGGCCACATCCGGCAGGCCCCCGACTTTGGCACAGGCTGCAAGCTGAGAACGGCTTTCCAGAGTTCATTGTTGGGGAAAAATGAGAAGAGTAACAGTTCACGGTATGTGAAAATGACACGAAATTCACAATCCGGTGTCCATCAATCAAGCTTTCCTAGAACCGGGTTCCACGTCTGCGTCTGCGTGTGTGTGTGTGTGTGTGTGTGTATTATCTGGGGCTGTTCTCCTGCTGCACAGCAGAGCCAAGCGGTTTCAACGGAAATCTGAGGGCCCGATGGGGCACCTGGGTGGCTCAGTCATTAAGCCTCTGCCTTTGGCTCAGGTCATGATCCTAGGGTCCTGGGATCGACCCCCATATTGGGCTCCCTGCTCTGCAGGAAGGCTGCTTCTCTCTCTCCCACTCCCCCTGCTTGTGTTCCCTCTTTCGCGGTCTCTCTCTGTCAAATAAATACACAAAATCTTCAAAAAATTTTGGGAAAAAAAAAGGAAATCTAAGGGCCGGTGAAGCCAAAATGTTGACTGTCTGGCCGGCCCTGCCCTAGATGAGGAAGCAGGTTAGAGGCCCTGCCGAGGGGAGGTAACCCCACCCACCCCCAGCTCCTTCAGCCTAGCTCCCCACCTCCTGTGGCACAGCCCGGACCCCTCCTAGTCCCCTGCCCCCCTCCCACGGTGGGACCCTGAGCCCCGCCCCCTGCCCCCCAGGGCTCAGGCACACACCTCCTGTCAAACTCCTTGTAGGCACTCTGCAGCCAGCCCAGCGACGGCTTGTTCCGGCTGTTCAGCCCATAATGGAAGTAGACGACGGTGTAATCGCTCTCCACGTACTGGTCCAGAGTGTACTTCAAGTACCTGGGCATTAAGTGCAAGACCCGGTTTCGAAAATCACCTCTCACTGTCACTGAAACCAAGGACGCTTTCCCCAGAACAGAAGCCATGGGCATCCATTGGGTGCCAGCACCCAGCACCCCAGGTCACGGGGGTACCCATCCAGGGCCCCTGGGAACCCACCTGCAAGGGGCCCCACCCCCTTTTGTTAGAGGCGGCTCAGAGAGGTGGAGCCCTGAGGGTCATGGTCGCACAGCTAGCAAGGGGACATGACAGGCCCAAAAATGGCCCAGAAGAGACATCCACGGCAAACGTCTGAGCCCATGAACGTGACCTGACTCGGAAAAGGGTCTTTGCAGCTGTGACTGAGGTAAGGCTCTTTCGAGGAAGAGTTTCTCCTAGATGATCTGGGCGGGCACTCAACATGCCCACATGTCCCAACAGGACAGATAAAAGGGGAAATCCCAGAAGGCAGTTTTGTCTGAGAAGAGAGAGGCAGAGCAGAGAGTGACGGAGCCCCCCGCCCAGGAGGGGAAGGTCTGCTGCCAGCCGGCACCGCGAGGGGCAAGGTTCCTCTCCTGGAGGGGGCTCGCTCTGGAGGAGCACGGCCCCGCCAACACTGGTTTCGGCCTTCCGGCTGAGAGAATAAATTTGTTTCACTTACTCCATATGCAGGGATGAGTTTAGCAGCCCCGGAGGGTAAGAGAGGCCGAGCCGGGATTTGAACCCAGAATGGAACCCTGCCATTCGGATGCGTCTCTAAGGAGCAGGCAATTCCTGCCTTCCAGATTAGCTCCGACCGTTTTCTCTCATCACCCTAGAGGAGAATCCTGACTCTGCTTGTTCTGTCTCATGGCCACATGCCACAGTAAGAGTCCCCAAAACTCTGCGATCGCTTCCAGCCCCAGGCCTCGTCCAGCCACCTGCAGGAGGACCTCTCCGATGTCCCTCATCTCCGATGCATAAGCGCGAGGCAAAGCTGGCCTGACGTGTCCGAGGTTTGGGCTTATCTGTTGGGGAGGCAGCCCCAGTGCTCACTCTCCAGGACACTTGCTCAAACACTGCTTGGACTAAGCCCCTGGGGCAGCCTTCACTAAGGCCGTCCTTCCGTCCCCCTCACAGGCAGAAGCCAGGCTGAGGTCTCTAAGTCCACAGAGCACCCACACCGCCCGGAACCCCTCATTTCTGCAGATGGTCACCCTTGCGTTTCTCAACTCTCAGGAGAGGAGACCAGGGGAACCTCTGTGTCAGCTCACTTGTCCACGCGGGACACGTGGGCACTTCCGTGTAAGCAGGCACCCTTCCCCGGCCCGGAGCGCTCCCCTGTCCTTCCTGCGAACGCGCCGAGCTCTCTCCCTGTCGCGGTACATCTGCTGTGCGGCGTGCTTGGCGCAGGAAGTCATTAACTAAATTACTGGTTGAGCTTCAAAGACACAGACTTATTTCTTCACCCACTGCAAAAATAGGAGCGCACATCTGGTCACAAGAAAGCTACTGCTTGGACAGGGAGAAGGAGGGTGGTGTGCGTGGTGGCAATGTTTTCCATGGAGTCATGGAAGAGAGCCTGGGCGCTTTTCCTAGCAAGACCAAGAAGCCCACAGGCACCTTGGAGTAAATCAGAAAAAGGCGCTCCTTCCTCTGCATGGATACCCTCCAGCGCTGGGTGAGAGGAACGGCAACTGGATGGCAGCCCGTCGTGGTGCCTCCCTTGTGCAGTGAACAACCTACACAACTGTCCACAGAGGCTGTGCTGGCCACTTCCTTCTGGTAGTGAAGGTCTCTGAGGCGGCACAAGAGAAAACACCATGTACCCATTGCTATCAGAGGTAGGTTTTTTTGTTTTTGTTTTTTGTTCTTTTGAATTGAGATGAAATTTGTAACATAGCATTAACCATTTTAAAACGCACAATTCAGTGACAGAGTACATGCACGATGTTGTGTGACCACTGCCATCCAGCTCCCGAAGGTTGTCGTGGCCCCAAAGCAAGCCCACAGCCGTGAATGAGTTTATTACCCCGCCTCCTGCAACCTCCTGCTTTCTGTCTGTCCGGGGTCCTTCTGTCTTTACAAGGAAACAAATCCAAACACCTCCTGGGCCAGCAGTGGGCCTTCAGCGACAGCTGACCTGCAGGTCATGGGCTTGTGAAGCCACAGAAGGAATAATCTACAAGGGATCGTGTTAACCTTGGAGGACCCCAGACGGGAGCTCTCCCTGACCCGGGACCCCCTCTCTGTGTGCCCCCATGTGCGAGCATGCTGGAGGGGGCCAGTGCGCCACAATGCCGGTGCTCCTTGTGGACTCCGTGGCAATCTCACCCCACAGCAGCAGCAGCGCTGGCTCAAGACTCCTGAGCCCCTGGGGCCAGCAGGGTTCCTGCGGTCACACTGTATCTCCCACTGCCGTCAGAAGACCCTCTCGCAGACCAGATTAGAGGTTCGGGTCAAGAGGATTCTCACAAAACCACTACCCACAGACTCTCAATTGCTTCTGGGACCCGCTCACACTTTCCCTAGAGCTGGGGGCTCCAGGGCACGGCCCCTCAGCACTACGCCCTGGGTGGAGAAGTGGGCGGGCTGGAGTGGTCAGAACCGGGAATGGGAGCCACACTGGGGCTGCAGTTGGGACGTGCCGACTCTCCCAGCACCTCTCACGAGGCTCGTGGGCTCCCGCCAGGAAGTAGGCATGGGAAGCAGCACAGCCAGCACATGGAGTGTGCAGACGCCAGCGGCAACAGACAAGACGGAGGGGGTGACAGCAGCCAAGGCTGCACGCAGCTAAGTGGACGGCCTTCCTCTGAGCAGGGGAGAAGCAGACCCAGAGGGCGGGGGTCTGTGTGGGAGGGAGGTGTGAAAGGGCCCCTAGGGCTGGGCTCAGAGCTTCAGACTGTGGACCTAAAGCCACCCTGGGCTGAGAAGAGCCTTAAGCCCCGCAGGTGGCTTTGGTGACCTGGAAAAGGATACAACATCCACCTGGGGACCTGTGAGTTGACCTACACTGATGAGCCTTTAACCCTGAGCATCCACTCATGCTGACGGTGAGGGAGAGGAGTGCATGTGCATGCGTGTGCATGTGTGTGTGTGTGCGCACGGGTGTGTGTGTGTATGCATGGGGGTATGTGTGTGCGTGCGGGTGTGTGTGCATGCATGTGTGTGCACGAATGTGTATGTGTGCGTGGGTGTGTGCAGGGGTGTGTGTGTGTGCGCACAGGGGTGAGGTGTGTGTGTGCGTGGGGATGGGGGTGGAGTGTGTGTGCACGGAGGTAGGGGGTGGGGTGTGTGTGTGTGCACAGGGATGGGGGGTGGTGTGTGTGTGTGTGTGCACGGGGGTGGGGGGTGGTGTGTGTGTGTGTGCACAGGGGTGGGGGTGGTGTATGTGCATGCGCGTGCACACAAGGGGACACATACACACACAGAAGTGCATGCGTATGCACAGGCACCCATGGGACTTACTCCAGCAGACGCCTATGGTTGAGCTCGTGGGAGGGGGGCATCCGACAGCAGCTGAAGGTGATGACTCGTCTTCCAAAGCGGTCCTCCCCTGCAGGAGCAGACACAGGCATGAGCCCCACCAGCACCCAGGGCCGCCTTCTCATGGGACAGCCCCCGTCATTGACGGGAAACAGAAGCCTCCCGAGCAGCCCCACCTGACCTAAGGGGCCCAGGCGGCTGGCAGCCAGCAAAGACAGCACCTGGATGAGCGAGTGCTACGCAACGCCCTGTGTGCCTCCGTCAGACTCAGGTTCGCCCCCAGCCCACACGCAGATGCACTCGCTCCCCTTTACGAACGGCGATGGGGCCTGGCGGGCTGAGTCACCGGTGCACAGCGGCTCCGCGGACGGAGGGCACCTGGGCTCGAACCTAGATGCACTTGGCCTCACCCCTGGGGTCCGGCCACCCTGCCCACTGCCTCCTCCTCATAGAATTCAAGCGTCCCTGACACCCCCAGGACTCCAGGCCCTGGAGAAGGCTGGGGGGGCCTGGGGGACAGTCTTCCCTGGACTGTGAACAGGAGTCCTGGTGCTTGGTGCTGCCACTGGCGTGGCCCAGGGGACCCTGTGACTCTGCTGACACCGTGGTCCTCACCACACATGGGACAGTGCAAGGGGGGTTGCTCCCCAAGGGCCTATGCCCGTCTGATCATCTGTGTCCCCAGCACGCAGGCCCACTGCCCATGCCTGGCCTCAAATTATGTCCAATCACCCGTCACTGATCAGCTGAGAGACAGATTCTAGAACCTGAAGAAAGCAGGTACCCTTCTAGAAATAACACCACTTTAAATTCGCTTTCATCCTAACGAAGTATTTACAGCTATTTTCAGGGATTTGCTTAAAACGAGAAACAATAAGAGCAGCGCTTCCCAGCCTGTCCGGCTCTGACTGGAGCTAGTGGGGACTGCACACACACTCGCTCGCACACATGTCCACACGTGCACACCCACGTGCACGCTCGTGGCTTGCCCTAACTGCACACCCGGGACGGCTGCTTATTATGGGGGACACGTCTGGATCTTCCCAGGAGCCCGGAAGCTACTCTGATGCTCAGAATTCGAGAGCTGTTCCGATTTCCAGACACGGCACCTTCTCATTTCCGGGGCTCCTCACGGATTCTGCTCACGCTTCCCACGTGTCTAGAGAGCCCCTGCGTGGAAGGGCTGCACCGGAAGCCTCACCGAATGGGGGCTTCGGGCACAAATCCCTCAGCAGGCGTGCCCGGGAGGGGAGTGTGTCCCACACACTGCTCCGAGCGTCTCAGAGGCCGGGGTCCCGTGGCCAAGCGGTGTCTGCTCGCCTGGGGAGCACAAGGACTGTGCCTTGCCTGTGCATTGCCTCTCAAGCTGGGGATCTTCCGTGGGGCGACCGAAGCCGTGGAATTAATTGCCCCTGGGGCTGAAAGAGAAAGTGAGCATCCGTGATGGAAGGACAAGAACCCCGAGTGGCGTCATCGTTGCCAATCAGGCCAAGTGCAAACTCTTGGGGTGACAAAATAACATGGCAAATGAAGACAAGTTCAACAAGCATTCACGGAAGGCCCACTGTGCACTCAGCGTGGGCAGAGAGACCAGACACGGGCCTCGCCCGGCCCCAGAGGGGGTCTCTGCCCGCCCCCCACAAGCCGCTGAGAAGCCTGCGGGCTCTGGCAGCCACAGGCTACGTCTCCAGCACCTTCCACCTGGTTGGGCTTGGGCCACACCTCCTGGGCGAAGGGCTCCATTCTCCACAGAGGGTCCTCGCTTCAGACAGCAGCTGCTGGTCGGGGGTCCCCCGGGCACCCCTCTTTGGACCAGCTGGCTACAAACCCAGAGGCTCCCACGACGGCCTCCTGTCGGTAATTCACCAGCTCACTTCCATTCTACCATAAAGGACGCCAGTCAAGACCAGCCAGAAGCGGAGACGCAGGGGGCGGGGTGGGAGGGTCCTGGGTGTGGAGACCCACGCCGCCGCCTCCCCCTGCAGTCAGGCAGATCGACATGTCACCACCACCACCACCCGGGCATGCGGCTCCGGAGTCCTCACTGGTTTCACCACAGGGGTGCAGCGGACAGAGCTGTGACTCAGTCCATATGCGCTTCCGTCGGTGATCAATGCGGATCAAACACCTGGCAGCGGACTGAAGGCAGTCTCCAGCCCCTGGAGGTCACAAAGCTCGGAACCTCTCATCCTGGTTGGTCCTTCTGGCTCAGCAGCCCCGTCCTGAGCTGTCTTGGCAGCACTCACGACCCGGGGTCCGCTGTGAGCCTCCTCTCTGGCAGAAACAGCTGCTCCTGCCACTTGGGAAATTGCAAGGACTCAGAGGCTACTTCCCAAGAATCAGAGACAAAGACCAGACACGCCATTTACCCCGCCGTGTCACATGACCCTGCGCCCCTGCCACGCCGGCTGTGCCAGAGCGGGGCGGGACAGGGTTGTTGGGGGGCCACCACACCCAGCAGGCCAGAGACGCAGAGGCCAAGCTCCAGAAAGGGATGATGAAGCAGGAACTGGGGCTGCAGGCAAGGCCTTGCTGAGGGCAGAGCGGACGTCAGCTCGCGGGCCACCCTGATGGGCCGAGAACAGCACGGGTCTGACAGGCGCGCCACCGCGGGCTGCGGGCTGTCTTGGGAAATGATGGTGGAAGGCGGGGTCAAGGCCACGGGGACGAGGAGAGTGAGGGTCTGACTTGATCCCGCTGACACTGCAGAGCCGGTGAGGAGGGAACTAAGAGACGCCACCTGACGGGTCGCTCTGAAGGCCCACCGGCTGCTGGTGGAGGGGACCTGGAGTGGGGCGTCCCAAGCAGAGACCGCATGTGGGAGGGAGTAAGGTGGTGGGGGCCAGTGACCTCCACAACTGGAGAGGAGCCCCCAGTGCTGGCCTGGGCTGCCGGGCCATTGCTGGGGGCCACAGGAGGCGGAGCCAGTCCGTGCATACACGGGGTGGGCGGGGCTGAGGGGTGCACGGGTGCAGCCTTGGGCGAGAGATGAGCCCGTCCAGGATGGAGGGTCCCCAGTGCAGAAGGCTGATGGCCTGGAGTGGATGCGGGGCCAGAAGGAGGAGCAGCTGCCCAGGCCAGCGGATCCCAAGGGAGAGAGAGCTTCCACCACCAAAGCTGCCCAGCCAAGACCCACTCGGTGTCCTGGGGGGCCACGGTCAGGCACTGTTGGGGCTGGAAAGAGGCAGCAAGCAGAACGTCCACAGCCTGCCACTGTACAAGACAGTCAGGAGCACAGACTCAGTGCAGGCACGGCAAAGCCTCAGAGAGGAAAAGGGACAGATGTGGGGAGCACATGCCCTGCCACAAGGGCCCAGCAAGGCCACCCCGGGACCCAGTGTTCAGGAATGCCAACCTTCTGGGCAAGGCCAGGACACAGCAGGTCTCCTCAGACACCAGCGCCCTGCCCTCCTCAGCCCACAGGCCCTGCTTCCCTCCCTACTCTGCTCTGCCGATTTGCTGATGGTGGGCTGGGGGCTTGTGGCCTGTCCAAGCCCCCAGACCCAGGGCTGCTGACAGATGCTGTGCTGGCCGGGCGAGGGGACACGCCACCGCGGCTCTGGTCAGCGGGCCCAGAGGGTAGAGGGTGTGCAGAGACAAGGCAGGCCGGGGTCAGAGGGACGAACTCCCCGTGAAGAGTGTGGACTCCGTTCAGCCAGCGATGGGGCGTGAGGGGCACTGACCAGCCGTAAGCCCCGTCCACCACCATCTGCAAACGAGGGAGAGGAGCATCCCCGGACAGCGCCAGCGCGGGCGAGCCACAGGCAGGGACGTGGAGGGGGCCTGGGAGCCCAGTGCCCACGTCTAGCCCAGTCCCTTCTCATCCCGCTCGTATAAAGCGCTGACTTATTCACTCCTTCACGGCATAAACACTTATTGTGCACCTACTGTTTGCATAGTTCATCAATTCGCATGGTGTTGGGCCACCAGTGAAGGGTTTTTACTCCCCTCAAAACCAAAATGGCAACGTCACTTAGTGCAATCTTTCCGCATCCCCCGATTTCTAAATGTCCCCTAAGCTAATATCCCAGCATTACGCAGACGGACAGACTTGTAAAGCTTACGGCGAGGGCGGCGGCGGGCAGACTGGACTTGTGGACAAGGAGACAGGGAGGACAGCCCGGGCCCTGGGATCCTGGTCCCCTCACAGCAGGGCAGTCCCAAGCCAGCCTCTCTGCCACCCTGCAGGGCAGGCCCGGTAATCAGCGTGGCTGGGAAGGGGTGCCCAGAGGGCTGTGTCAGTTGAGCATCCGACTCTTGGTTTTGGCTCAGGGCGTGATCTCAGGGTCACGAGATCGAGTCCCGCATCAGGTTCCATGCTCAACGCAGAGATTGCTTCAGGTTCTGTCTCCCTCTGCCCCTCCCCACTACTCTCTCTCTCAAATAAATAAATCTTAAAAAAAAATAATACCGGCTGGGAAGCACTGAAACAGTAACTTTAGTAAAATCTCGGCATGGCACCGGCACACAGTAAGTGCTCAATACATGTGACCCGTTTCCACGGGCCGGATGGGGGTTGTCTCCAGGTGTGCTATTCCATTTACAGACGAGGAGGCTGAGGCCCGTCGGGGCGGGGTTCCCAGCTGCGCGGTGGCACCCCCAGCCGGGTCGGCACAGCGCCCTCCACCCCCCACCCCAAGCGCCCGCGACGCCAGCGGGGAGGCCCCCGGGGCGGCCCTGAGGGACCCCTGGGACAGCCTGGCCTCCTGCTTATTAAGCAGTCAACACGGCATCTGCATCAATGACATCAGTCAATGTGAGTAAATATCGCTCCGCCGCTCTCCGGTGACACAGGCCAGCGTATCGCAAACGGGCTTCAAAATGATATAATGTGGAAGGAAATGAAAACTATCAATAAAATGCAAATTCTGCGAGGCACCCGTTTAATTCATGACCCCTATTCCTCCCCGCACCGCGCGCTGCACAGCATCGCTCACTGTCTCCGAGACGGAGAAGCCCAGTTTATGAATAAAGAAACGGCTCCCGGAGCCATGGCCCGGAACGCGCTCCCGACGATCCGTCATCGGCTCCGGGAGAAGGACGATTAAAATGCATAATAAAGGCCGCAGCAATCCAGCCCGGAGTGACTTGGGCGTTTGTCGCTTTGGGGTTTTGTCTGACGGCTGCTCCTCTTTTATTGCAAAAATGAAGGGGGCCGGAAGACCCGTTTTGGCTGCGACCCGCAGGGAGGCCTGGCTGGGGTGTAAACTGTGGGGGAGGAAGAGCCAGGACTGGGGCGGCCACCAGTCCCCCTCTGCTCTTCTCCGCCCCCGGCCGCCTAGGCCTCTCCGCTCCTCGGGACCCTTCCTGCCTGCCCCGCTCTCCACCCTTGGGACCTCCCTCGGGCTCACAGCCCCGGCCCCAGACGGAGCTCTGGACGGTGACCACTTCTTGAAACGCCGAAATCAACTTTCTCTGCAAAACACTATCTTAAAGGGTTACAATGCTACAAAGCTTCTCTTTGGCCAAGTGCACGCCCCCTCAATAGGGACAGATCATTCAATATGACTTTGTGTAACGGCTCCAATTTCTAGCTGCGGTTCTGGGTGTCCAGCTCTGGGGGGAGTGACACCCGGAGAGGAAACCAGGGGGTCCCCCTTGGTGGGGAGTGAGGTCTGCTCATGCCCCAAGTGGACCCCTTGGACCCCTTGGTGTCACAGGGTGCCCCACGTCGCTTCCCTGTGGAGCAGGGTGAAGGGTTCCAGGTCATGAGCTGTCCCCGAGGCGGGCCGGCTACCCAGGAGCGTGCACCGGAGCTAGGCACGAGGGGACAGAGCCGGATGCCCGGCGGAGGCTGGGAGGAGGGAGCAGGGGACTGACCCTCCGTGAGGGAACGCCAGGGGCTCTGGCCAGGTGCTCTGATAGAAAAGCCGGTGGTGGCTTCAGGACGTTGATTTCTGCCCGAATGATATCTCTCTGCTTAGCCGCGGGCAGGTCGGAGCGTCTGGATTTCCCCTGCTCTAGTCTTTGCCGTGAAGTCTACCTCAGCCACGCTGAGAGCTGCTCCATCCAGCTTTGCTCCGGCCGCCTCTGCCTGACTCCGGAGGAACTCTGGCTGAGCTGGCCTCTTTTAAGGGTCACCTGAGGCCATCAGGTGTTCTCTAAAGACAGTTCAACGTCTCAAGAGACTCCGGTCTAAAACAAGAGAACTCTCCAGAACCCGAGGATGGCTGTCATCCCGGCAAAGAACCCCGCAGCCTGAGGAGGGGCTCAAGTGTGCCACCCGGCTGACCTCAGAGCATCCCTGGGAGAAGCTGCCTGCAGCCCAAGGCAGCCCACAGACCCTGAGCGGTCCTGAAGGATCCAGGACAAAGCATGGGCCGCCGACAGCCTCTCCAGGGGAGAAGCCCTGTCCCTTCCCCCAGGCCCGCTGGCCGGCAGGCGGAGATGAGGCACACAAGAGGAAGGACCCCAGCTTATTTCCCAGGGCCCCCATCTCTTGATTCAACTCTCCTTCCGCACCCCTGGGAGCCTCAGCCGCTCTGCTGGGCCCCGTCCCAGTCAGGTGTCAGCGGGTCCTCCCGCCTGATGGTGAAAAGCTCCACAGCGTGAACTCAGACACCACTGCTCTTGCTCCGATCGGGGGCACCCCCAGCTGCCACCGGCAGCCCCACACCGCGGCAGGAAGGGTCACCCTAAACCACAAGCCCCACAGTGCCAGCCCTCTGCCTCACGCTCGCCAGAGCCCGGGGACCCGGTGCAGAGTCCCGAGCACGCCGGCGGGGCCCTGAGAACGTGGCCGTATGGAGGACGAGAAGGACCAAAGGACAGACAGTGGGAAAGTGTCTAACTGCGACGCGAGTCAGCCGTGAAGACTGGGACCGGCTGAGGGAACAGCACGGAGACGACACACCCACCAACACCAGTAAGGACAGAGCACCCGGCCGGCCCGACGACACGAACGTCACACACGGTTGCCGTAGCGGGTGCACAGCCAGACGTAAAGGAGGGCATCTCGAAGCAACACAGAGGTCAACACACCCGAAGACGGGACAGCCCTACGTGTACGTGCCCCCCAGAACAGTGTCGAGACACACGGAACAAAAGTGGACAGAATCAAAGGCAGAAACAGACAAATCCCAAGCACGAGCCTTCTGAGCCCCCCCCCCCCCCCCCCAGTCAACAGCTGAGCCGGTGCAGACGCGGAAGTGACCGGAGGAGGCAGAAATCTAGACAGCACCACGCATCAACCGAACCCGGCAGAACCACACGGAACATTCCGCCCAACACCGCAGGATACACATGCCTCTCGAGTGTTCGAGGGACATCCGCCGAGCCCGCTTACGTGCAAGGTCACCGCTTCTCAGACTTCCAGGTCTTGGGACCCATCGATAGTCTTAAAAACTATTGGCATCCTCAAGGAGCTATATTTTGTTTTTTTTTAAGATTTATTTATTTAAGAGAGAAACCGAGCACGTGTGAGCTGGGGGAGGGGCAGAGGGAGAAGGAGAGAGAATCCCCAGCAGACTCCGGGCTCAGTGCACACCTTGAGGTGGGGTTTGATCTCACGACTCTGAGATCATGGCCTGAGCCGAAACCTCAGGTTGGAGGCTCGACTGACAGAGCCACCCAGGCGCTCAGGTCCTCAAAGAGTCTTAAAACGTTTTAAAAGTGGGTTATTTCTATAAAAATTGCCCATACTAGAAACCTAGAAGGGAAAATTTTAAAGTATTTACTCATTTATTTAAAAATAACCCATCGCGGGTGCCTGGGGGGGCTCAGTGGGTTAAAGCCTCTGCTTTCGGCTCAGGTCATGATCTCAGGGTCCTGGGATTGAGCCCCGCCTCAGCTCTCTGCTCCACGGGGAGCCTACTTCTCTCTCTCTCTCTCTCTGCCTACTTGTGATCTCTGTCTGTCAAAGAAATAAATAAAATCTTTAAAAAAAAAATAATAACCCATCGCCGGGGCGCCTGGGGGGCTCGTCGGTTGAGCCTCTGACTCATGGTTCCGACTCAGGTTCTGATCTCAGGGCCCCACGTCAGGCTCCACGCCCAGAGCAGAGTCTACTTGTCCCTCTCCCTCCGTTCCTTCCCTGCTCACGCGCGGGCTGCGACCCACCTGCCACCTGCAGGATGCCATGCCTGGCCACGTCGTAGAAGGGGTGATTCATGCTCAGTGCAGGGTCCTGGGCAACTGCGGGCGCTGCCGATGGCCTCCTCACTATGCTCAGAGCAGCTGCTTCCTCCTCATCTCTCTGCAGCTCTATGGTAGACAACAAGGATAAGAGGGGCTCAGCTGTCTTCTTGAGGAAGGGGGCAATGAGGCGGCTTCCTGAGGTCTCTTTATAGGACAGTCACCATGCCTCAGTGTGCACCCACTATGCACCCATTTCTGTTGTGTTCCCATTATGTGCCCGCCTCTCCTGCGCACCCACTATGTGCCCGCCTCTCCTGCACACCCACTATGCCCGCTCAGCGTGCAGAATCATGGAGGCATAAAATGACATCTCAGGGCTGAATACTACCCTCCACACCGACAGGGGTGGAAACTGAGGCTCAGACAGGGAATGAGGGCCCAAGGTCAGACTGCTCCTGGACAGTGGAGTGTGGACTTGAACTCGATTGCCCAGCTCCAAATTCCAACCAACCCAAGCCCTCATTGAAGATGTGTACACGGGCAGCTCGCAGGAAACCACATTTGGGTTGGAGGACAAAAATGGGCCACTGTGCTATGAAGGAGGAAAAAGGACCATCTTCTGGTTTCATTTCAGGGGGTGGGGGGGTTCCTCCATGCAAAACAAATCAAGGCAGAGATGTTTTCAGCTGGAAAGAGATCGGGACCTTCGACTTGTAGGCTGGAGTAGACTCTGGTCCCCAGATGCGCCGGGGGGAGGAGGGTCTCTCCAAGAGTCCTGTCCGCCTGGAGCCTCACGATGGGACCTTATTCGGAAATAGTGTCTTTAGAGATGAAACTCACTAAGACGTGGTCATACTGGACTAGGGTGGGTTTTAAATCCGACAGCGGGGGTCGTGATGAGAAGAGAAGAGACACAGACGCGGGGAAGGCAGCCACGTGAAGCATCCTGATAAGCGGGGGATGGTGCTAAGCTGAGTTCTGGCTCCTGTTTTTTTTTTTTTAAGATTTTATTTCTTTATTTGATGGAGGGAGATCACAAGGAGGCAGAGAGGCAGGCAGAGAGATGGGGATGCAGGCTCCCTGCGGAGCAGAGAGCCCAATGCGGGGCTCGATCCCAGGACCCTGAGATCATGACCTGAGCCGAAGGCAGAGGCTTAACCCACTGAGCCACCCAGGCGCCCCCAAGCTGAGTTCTGGAAAACAGGGCACCCCAAAGAACCAGGAATAGGTGTTCTATGAAAGACAAGTGCACGCCACGATCATGGCAGCCAAGACGTGGCCCCGGCCAGCCACACATCCATCCAGGGAGGAGCAGACAGAGACAAAATGTGGGCTACCCATGTGCTGGGTATTATCTAGACATAAGAGGAACACAGTGCGAGGGGCACCTGGGTGGCTCCGTGGGGTAAAGCCTCTGCCTTCAGCTCAGGTCATGATCCCAGGGTCCTGGGATCGAGCCCCACATCGTGCTCTCTGCTCAGCAGGGAGCCTGCATCCCCTTCTCTCTCTGCCTGCCTCTCTGCCTACCTGTGATCTCTGTCTGTCAAAAAAATACATAAAATCTTTAAAAAAAAAAAAAAAAAAAGGAACACAGTACTGATAGTGTGACGACCCAGACGGACCTGGAAACCTGGAAATACCAGACCACGGTAAAGAGGAGACCATACGATGTAGAATTCCATTAATGGGAATGCCCAGGGCGGGTAACCCCAGGATGTCAGAACGTAGACTGATGGCTGCTGGGGCCGAGGGAGGGAGTAACTGTTAACGGGGTTTGGGGTTTCCTTTTGGGGTGATGGAAATGTTCTAACGTTGTGGGGACACCGCCCAACATTTTGAAGGTAGTAAATACTTTGATTTAAGCTAATTTTATGGTATGTTAATTGCACTTCAGTTAAAAAAAAGAAAAAGGAAAAACTGCTTTAGCACGTGGGGCCCAGCCATGGAAACGGGAGGAGGCAGAACACTGGACCATCCAAGGAGGGACAAAGACATCCCCTTCAGCCGTCCCTGACCGTGCCGCTGACGTCGGGCCCCCCGACCGTGCCGCTGACGTCGGGCCCCCCGACCGTGCCGCTGACGTCGGGCCCCCCGACCGTGCCGCTGACGTCGGGCTCCCCTGACCGTGCCGCTGACGTCGGGCTCCCCGACCGTGCCGCTGACGTCGGGCTCCCCTGACCGTGCCGCTGACGTCGGGCTCCCGCTCCTGCCAGCGGGGGCCCCAGTGAGAAGTGCTTCCATGCGGCTGCACGGCTGAAGCAGCCAGGGGAGCAAACCAGAGGCACAATGATGGGTTCTCAGGCGTGGATCACGCAGCAGGTGCAAAACCAGCCAAGGCGTCGTGCATCTGGGACGCGCTGACGCAGGTCACAGAAATGAAATCCGTCTATTTCAGGGCAACAGGCCGTCAGCAGATTCTTAGGATCTACCCCGGTTTTTGCAGACCTGGAGGAGGGAAGTGGACTCAAACAGCCCGGGCCCGAGTGAGTAACAGGAAGAGCCTCGCAGGTAAACATGTACACTGACGATCCAAACCAAAACGCCAGGGGGCGATTCCGGGGAGAGGCTCTCCTCCCCGCTTGGCCCCTGTCACCGGGTGCCCTGGGGCACGTTTTCCAGGTACCCTGAGCCTCAGCTTGCTTGTCTGTAAGATGGGGATGCAGAAGCTGGCACCTTAGTGGAGAGCCTGAAGCAGCGACCGACGCTATTACCCCACCTGAGCCCCACATACGTAGATGATCTATTAAAAGACAATGTACACCCAGGATCTCCTTGCAGGAGGAGGCCAGAAGGAGAGCATCCGATACCTATTTCGGCCAACTCCTCCAAGTCCAGCTGGGACATGCTCTGCTGCTGGGCAGGGCGACCCAGGCACACCGTCCCGACGCCACCTCTCGGGGATTCCGGCATGGGCTCCTTCCAACACCCTGAGGGAGAAGCACAGAGAACCCATGGACATGGAACACACAGGACCCGGGAGGGCTCAAGGAATGAAGGAAATGCCTTCATGTGCCCGGCTTGCTTCTTTCTCCTTAACATAAAAAAAAAAAACACCCACTTCGGATCCCCCAAGACCCCAAATCAAGACAACATTTCCACCTCTGTTCACCTGCCCAGCCCACCCTCCACGTGAGGGAGGTCCGGGGAGCCGGAGCCCCAAAGGTGCAGGCCCGTGTATGTGACTGCCTATTGTTTGGGCCCTGGTGCCCCCAGCTGGAGCTCTGTCTCACCACACCACCCCATGTCGCAGGAGGGCAGGGCAGGGGGCCAGGGGGCAGCGCACACCTCGAGTGGGAACGGCACCCTCAGGGCCGAAGTCCTCAAGGCCACCATCACGCCTGCACAAAGACACATACTCACTCCTGCACCCATTTTATGGACAGGGAAACTGAGGCCAGCAAAGATCAACTAGAACTGCTCGTGGCTGCAGAGCTACAAGTCACCAAATGTGGTTATTCTGTGCCTGGGATAATGCGTCAGTGCCCACACAAATCTTTACAGAACTCCCTTAGGCCCCAGACAATGGAGTATTTGCACCCCCGAGGGTGGTACCACGTGGGTGATTCTTCAAAACGTGACGCTGGGCGAAAGAAGCCGGTCACAAAAGACATGATTCCGTTCATACGAAACATCTGGAACTGGCAAGGTCATAGACAGGCAGCGGATCGGTGACTGCCGAGGGCTGGGAGAGGGAAGGGAACACGGATGGACGGGCAGAGCCAAGAAGCCAGGAGGCACTGGTTCCTTCTGAGGTAAAGGAAATGTCCTCAAAGTGACGGGGGTGACAGGTGCACATTCTCCGAGATGACGCTAAACACGGGGACTATGCAGGCTTTGTGCAGGCCCACTGTTTATGTCACCTGAATCGTATCATGATAAAGGTGTTTCTAAAACACTGAAAACGCACAGTGAGAGCAGCACGTGGTCTGGCCCGGCTTTTCCTAGCAAGAGGAAATGCACGATGTGGCAAGAAAGCCGTTCTCCAAGAGATCCAGGGTACGGGCTGGTAATTCCGTGTAGTTACCCACGCTTGGCCTTTGTCCATTTTCGCAAAGGCCTGTGTGGCTCTCAGTACAAGACACAGTGGCCTGAACTAAGACAACGTGTGGCTGACAATGTAAGGAGGGTGTTTCAGGACCACAAAGAGTCTACAACCTTGCTGCCTTCTTCTTCTTCAAACTCTCTGTTGGCAAAGCGCTGCTTTTCGTCTCCGTTTTACAGATGAGAGAACTGAGCCACGGGTCAGGGAGGCTCCTGCTCGCAGGCAGAGCCCGGGAAGGAGAGGCGTGGAGGATGTTGCGACGCTGACCCACGACATCAACCAGGTGTGCGGGAGCAGGGAGTCGGGGAAGGCCCAGGGCAGGGACGGCACGCCCCCTTCGCCCCCTTCCCGGGGGTCGCGGAGAGACGGCTCATCGTGGCCACACCCACTCCCTTTGCGGGGAGAAGTCAGAGCCTGCGCTTATCCATGACCGCCGCCAGTGTTTAAACATCAGAATCTAACTTGAAAAGAGAAATACACAGGGGTGGGCACCCAGGACCCCGCAAATCCAGCCTGGACCCATGCACAGAACATGTACATCTGTGCATGGAGAGACAGGAAACGGGGTGAGGACGCTCCGAGCAGCACTCCTGAAAACACCCCACACGGGAAATGACGCAAGGAGCCAGGGCCAGTGGAAGGGGCTGTCACCATGACAGTCCCACGGGGCGCACTCTACGGCCCTGTGAACAGGCCATCCTCAGTGGGTGTCCTGACAAGGGGGGAGCAACCGGCCAGATGCAGAGGGTGACACAGCGCACAGTTCCATGCTTTACAAGTTCGAAGTAGACGAAGTGACCCTATGGCAACGGAGGTCAGGAAGGTGCCTGCCCCAACAGGGAGGGCGCGGGGGCTGGCCACATGGGGTTCCTGGTGCTGTTGTGTGTCCGGGGGGTCAGATGCATCAGGCACTCGGGAAGGGCTGCCCAGCAGGTGGGAAGGCTGTAGGCAGCTCCGCAGAGGCAGGTCAGGGGAGAGGCGGCCGGGGCTGGTGTGGCTGACACCCAGGCCTCAGCAGGAGGGTGGGGAGGTCACAGAGGCCTTGAACATTCACTTGACAACCATGTCTTGGGCAGGGCACCGGGGCCCCGGACACAGAGGGGAACAGATGGGTGCCTTTGGAAGTGCTCAGGCTGAGAGAGGGACCCGACCAGGAAGAGGTCAGCAGGAGGAAGGGAGCTGACCTCACCAGCAACAGGCAGTAGCTGAGAGAGGGCAAGGCGCCTGCTGAGGTCCCACATGGGCCAGGGAGGCCACCCCCCAAACATCAGGGACATTAGGGGCACAGCAAACAGCATCCCCAGCCCGTGTGGTCTGCACAGTCTGTGCAATGAAACGCCGCCACAGACACACGCTATGGCCAGAGTCCAGGCCTACAACACAGGAAGGGACTCCTTAGCTGGACAGAGTGAACTGTTGTCCTCTTGGCCACCAGCATCCCCACCCGCTCTGCCAGGAACACCCCCCACACTCTCTCTCTCTCCCTCTATCTCTCTTTCTCTCACATACACACTCACACACGCACAGAAGTACACGTGCACACCACAGGCATGCAGAGGCCATGCAACGTGGCAAGAAGCTCTACTTCGGGCACCAAGCATGGAACGCAGGATCCTTGCCTGCCCAATCCTGGCACCAAATTCCCTAAGCCACAGAGATGAGGGTGGGCAGGCATGATCACATGCCCTCAGCTGATCTAAGCAGAGTGAATTCTAAGACTTCCATGAAAGCTACTGAGAAGAAATACTACTTCTTTTTCTCCTTCTTTTAAGCAGGCTCAGCGTGGAGCCCAATACAGGGCTCGATCTCACAGCCCTGAGATCATGATCTGAGTTGAAAGCAAGAGCAGACGGTTAACTGACTGAGCCACTCGGGTGTCCTGAGAAGGGACACATGTTAAATATATTCCGCTGGACCCAAACCTGAGAGGCTATGGGCCTGGAGCTACCAAAGTTCATCATGTGGAAGGGGAGAAAAATGAAGCCAAACACAGAAGATAGAGAAACAATCCCATAAAACACTGTGCACCTGGATCCAGCCACACCTGAATGCAAACATCCAATAAATCCTCTTTCCTGCTTAAGCCTGTTTGGGTTATGGACAACCTGTCACTTCTAATAAAATGAGTGCTTCCGTGTTTTTTCCTTGAAAAGTCAGTGCATGCTGAAACACTCAATGGAAACTACTTCAACATTCTCTACTTTAAGAGAAGAAAATGATCACCACCCATACTGCTTTTCTTTGTGCTTGTGGTACAAGTAAATGAACTTCATTTCCAAAAACTCTGAGGGGGAAATCTGGCTTTAGCAACACCACGTCATGCGCCAGCCGACCTCAACCCTACACCCACACCCGGTCCTGGCTCTCTACCTCCACAGGACGCCACAGGGCCCCCAAGGTCACTGCTCTCCCCTTGATGCGAACTTCCCTGACAGGCTGACAACATGATCTCCTCGCGAGCCCCATCCACTTCATGTGGCCACAAGTCAGTCCCTCGCCCTCCCCTCTCCGCTCAGTGCATTTCCAAAGGCAAGATGGCTTAACAGCAACACGGAAGGACTGTGTTCAAGAGGACGAAAGCCTCCCCCTAACCCTGTGAACAACTTCTAGTTCTGCACACAGTCTCCAGGTCCTCGTCCACACGTGCCCGCATCCTACAGTCACACTCAGATCACCCGTGCACGCTGCAATCCACCCTGATGGCTCACTCCCCCCCCCGTCCCGCCCCTGAGCCATTGGCCCCGAACATCCCACACCCCAGAACACTCAGCCCGAGGCCCAGGGCCGCCAGCAGCAGCACGGCCCAGCACGGTCTGGGGTGGGAGCCGGCGCCCCTTGCTGCAATGAGACAGGCGATCTGGGGTGCAGGGAAGAGGGAACCACAGGACTGTGTCCAGACAGGCGTGGCCGGCAGCCCAGTCGCACAAGCGACCTTAGCCCCCAGATGTCAGCGGCTCTTGGGGTGCCACCATGCCAGGGACCCACCTACGAAGACTGCCGGAATGTCTCCTGTGGGTCTAGTGAAGCCCCCAGAAACCTTCTAGAGAAACTAGCCCTCGGGGATCAAAGAACACACAAGAGGGCGCCATGGCGGGCAATGAACACGCTCAGAGCCATGAACACGCTCAGAGAAATCCACAAGGAGACTTTCCGCAAGACCGCCGGCCTGGCCTCTTCGCAAGCTGATGTTATTTAAAAAGAAGAAGACAGACACACCGTGGATCCCCAGTGAACGGCACCCATTTCTGAATCAAGCGTGTGTGCTCGCTACGATGCCATCCGTGTTCCTCTCCTCTGAACAATTCTGATAAAAACCAGGTGTGGACGGAGTGAGGGAGGTGGGCATGCGGCCCTGCCCCGCTCCAGGGCCCCGAGAAAGGCCACCGTCCCCATCTGCCAGAGCACAGAACTGAGGCCGCTAAGGTGCGAACACGGGCCCAAGGCAGGCCCCGGGGGTCTCTGCCTCTGCCCTCTCTCCTGGTTCACCCTGGCACAGGGAAACCCAGGTGCTCTGCACTTCCACTCCCGGGAGCCATGGCAACAGTGACCTAGCTCGGGTCACTTTCAGTCAGTTTCAGCCAGCCTCCTCCCGCCACCTCCCACTGCACCCCCGCCCCCGCCCGTGCTCCCTGCCCTGCCCCCTCCTCGGACGGCTGGGTGGCCTTGCCCAGGCTTCTGCCCTCTCTGGGCTGAGATGGAGCAAGAGCCTAGTCCTTGCTGCCAGGACGCAGCAGACGCTGGTGGGAGACGCTGATGGCACAAGGGGGGAGCCCAGGACAGGGGGAGGGAGGGGGGAGAGGGACCAGCGAGGACTCGGGAGTCACAGGCACCCCCTTCCACACTCCCCGCGCACGCGCACGCACACACGCACACACGCACACACACACAGGCATACTGGAGTCTCACACCCTCACCTCCTGCGAGGTCCCCCACCTGCCTTGACACTGCCTCCTACCCCAGCACACACGACAATTCCAGACCCATCGGTCATCACCCACATTTCATACCAGAGCCTGGACCCGCCACCAGCTCTGCCCACAGCCTCCCCGGCCCTGCACGTCCCGCGTTTTTCTGAGGTCACCTGACCCTGGAGGCCGCGGCTGCCCAGGGCAGAGCAGGTAATGGGAGGGGAGCCCTACAGCCAGCTGGCCACTGGCCAGGGCCAGGGTGCACAGGGGCGATTGGGTTCACTCCCTGGCAGGATGAAGGGCCCAGAGACCCAGGTAAGGGAGGCCTGGCGCTGCCCCACGCGGACCCCGTGGCCCACCGTGTCCAAGCTGGGAGCCCTGGGCCACCTTCCAAATCCGGCTTCCCCGGAGCTGACGGCAGCTCACTGGGCACCAGGGAGGGAGGGGTGACACCAGGCCTGGCTGCGAGCCACTCGCTACCTGCAGTGAAAGTGAGAAAAGAAACTCAATCATCTACACCCACAGCTCTGGCCACGGCCACAGCCATCGCCATGGCCACAGCAGCTGGGCTGTGATCAGCTCTGGCCAGGAAGCCCGGTGAGCTGAGAACGTGGCTCACCTTTGTCATTTGTCCCGGGGCCACCCGATGAGACTGGCGGTCAGGCACAAGGGTGCCAAGGGCTGCTGCTGCTGGGGAAGGGGGCACCCAGTCTTATGGGGGTCTTCCTGTCACCCCGTCATTCTGCTGTCCCTCACACCAGGCAAGGGGGCTCCCTGGAGTTGATGAGGGAAGGAGGCCATCTTGTCCCCACCCCCAGAGCTTCCCGAGTCCCACACGTGTCCCTTTTGTGGGCTAGCCTGGACTGATACACCTGCTAAGAGCCAGACCAACAGCTTGAAAGCAACCTTCTGGGGGCATGTCTTGAGGGACCCACCTAACCCGGGGGAGGACACGTCTGGAACATTCTCCCTTCAAAGCCTCATGGGAGGCACTGACCACCAGAATGCACCCAGGCTTCTTCCTGCTCCTATGCCCTGGGGCGGGGGGGGGGGGAGGCCCCCCTGCCGAGCGGCACAGCGGGAGGTCTTGGCAAGGAACTGGTGGGGAGTTGGGAGTTCAAAGCCACAGAAGCCAAGACAGCTTTGTTTTTCCTCCAGAGTCTGCTTGAACCAAACAGAGCGATACTACTCCTTCTCTTCACAGGCTCAAAACCTTCACCCGGACTACCTATCTCAGAAAGCACAGGCAGCTTCGTTTTGAAGTCTGCGTGCTCAGACGTGGGCACGTCACACACAACCGGGGGCAACAGCCAGTCTGGGGGCGTGGGGCGTGTGGATCTATCTGGATGGACCCGGGGGCCATGCCCACTCCTCCAATCCTATACCTGATAATAAAATAAGGCACACCGTCCTGGAGTGCTCCCGGGGTTTGCACCAGAGTCTGACAGCTCCTAACCCCCGGCTGCGTGGGGTCAGTGGGACCCCACCCCACACAGGATGGGAACACAGCCAGAGCAGAAGGAAGTCTGTCCCGCAGCTGCCACTAAGGAGTCCAGGAGTTCCTCCGGGAGGCCAGTGTCCTGTCCCCACCAGACACAATTGCTCTGCCTTCTCCAAGTCCAGGAGCCAGTCAGGTGGTGCTGACTGGCCAGAAGGCATCTGGGGGAGCAGTGGGCTCTGGCACCAGGGTAAGTCTGGTCCCATTGGCCTTGTGATGGTTGATTTTTGTGTTAACTTGTCTGGACTACAGTGCCCAGCTGTCTGGTCAAACACTAGCCTGGATGTTGCTGTGAAAGTATTTGTAGATATGACTTGCAACCAGTTGACTTTGTGTAAAGTGGATAATGTACCATGGCATGGTGGGCCTCAGTAGAAGACCTTAAGAGCAAACACAGAAGTTTTTTTCAGAGAACGGCTTCTGCCTCAAGACTACAACACAGAATTCCTACAGCCCTGCAGGTTTTAGATTTGCCAGTCCCCACAACCACATGAGCCAATACCTTGAAACAAAACTCTTTATATATGAGTATCTATTGGTTCTCTGTCCCTGGAGAACCTGAGACAAATCTCTCACATACCCAGATTCCTCCTTCCCAAGGATTATCAGAATCACAAAACAGTGATCCCAGGAAGGACCGCAGTGAACATACTGTGCCATCAACTGTCCCTGTACAGCAGGAAAACAGAGGCCCAGAGACGATAAGGAACTTGCCCAAAGTCACACAGCAAGTCAGTGGAGAGCTGGATCTTAAAACCAGGTTTCCTGATTCCTGCCTAGAACCAGAATGACTCCAAATACGGTGGGAAATGTCAAACATATTCTTTTAAATGCAAAGAGGAGAGTAAACATTGGCACCTGCCCTCACCCCACCCCACCCATTGTGCCAACCAGTTAATTCTGTCTTATCAGAATTCCTTCCAGGAAGTTCTTCAAGGTGTTGGCCTGTGTTGCACCAGGACGCACCTGTGACTCCTAGGCTGGTCTCTGCAGTGGGACCCCCTTGCTCACCAAGGGTCTTAAACTATCATTTAAACCTCCCGCTACCAGCGGATTTCCTGGTGTTGACGACCAGTCCCCACAGGTGCCTTCTCGTAGGTGTGGGAGCAAACCTGTGCCTTGACGGAAAAGTATACGTTGTCTAGAACAGAGACGCCCTACTTGGCTGACTCCATCCTTTGGGGGCTACTTGGTAACTCTGCAAACTGTTGACAGCGAGAGCAAGACAAAATCATTTCTCGTCCGCAGACGTGCAAATTCCATCCTGCCCAATGGAATCCCGTGACTCCTCTGTCTTCCCGCTCCCCTTCCTCCCCTGAAATGCCCCAATTCCCTCCCTTTTCACTTTCATTTCCATATTCCGGATCTGTAAATGCCTCCGCGCTTCAGAACCTCCTTTCAACCAGTGACAGCATCTGCCTGCTTCCCTCATGAGTTTAATAAAATCCTTAACATGTGTTCAAGTCTATATCGGTATGACACTCACAGCTTTATCCCTTCCCTAGAAATTATTTTTTTTAAGATTTTATTTATTTATTTGACAGAGAGAGGTCAGAAGTAGGCAGAGAGGCTGGCAGAGAGAGCGAGAGGGAAGCAGTCTCCCGGCTGAGCAGAGAGCCCAATGCAGGACTCGATCCCAGGACCCTGAGACCGCCACCCGAGCTGAAGGCAGCATCTTAACCCACTGACCCACCCAGGCGCCCTCCTGGAAATTATTTTTTAATGTGACTTTGCTCTGGGCACCCTGAGCCTTGCAAGAAAGGGACCCTGAATGAGGAAAGGCACTTCTAGCCCCGCCTGCCTTCCTAACAAGACAGCAGGCTCAGGCTCAAGGAGAAGAGGGCCCCCAGCCTGGGGCTTCAAGTCGGGCTTCGACTCCGCCCGCACCCCCTCGCCCTGGGCGTCCTTTCTCAGGTGGCTGCAGCCACAGAAACCAGGCATCAAAGGCTTGCCCAAACCCCATGCTGCACCTACCCCAGGGCCCTTACACAGCCTCTTCCCTGAGCCTCGAATTTCTTTCTGCCCCTGTGTGGTGTTTTCTTCCAGCAACGATGTTTTTTCAACACCACTTCTCTGATCCTCCAACACCAACTGGGAGTCCCACAATTTAATCTTACTCTGACACAATCAACCCGGAGTCAGCACAGACCCCACTGGTTCAGGGCTCAGTCCCACGAGTGACTGCCCCATTTCAGACACCAGTCCCAGATCCCAGGCACCCAGGCTAAAGTGTACTTCGAACTGATGCGGTTACAAATTCGGGCGCTCCCACAGCCGCCATTCAGGTTCAGTAACTCAGCAGAAGACTCAGGAACTCAGGAAGCCACCTGACTTATGATCACTGACCTGTGGGAAAGAATATGACTCAGGAACGGGCAAACAGAAGAGATGCACAGGGCAAGGAATGGGGGGAGATTTATGCATGGAGCCTCTGTGCTCTCCCTAGGGTGTGCTGTGGCTCACCTGCCAGGAAGCTCTCTTAGCCTCAGGGTCTCAGAGCTCTGCCCCCTTCAGCTGGTGACTAATCACCACCAAGAGGGATGGAACTCAGGCTCCAGCCCCAGGCCCCCTCCCTGGAGCTTGAGGGGTGGGGCTGAAAGTTCTAACTCTCTAACCAGGAGTGGGGAGGGGGTCCCCTCTCTAGGGGCCCAGCCTGAGTCACCTCATTAGTTTAGGGAAGGTCAAAAGGGACCCTTTATAAATAAGAAAAGACCCTCAGAAGGGTGCCCGGGTCTAGGGCGCTCTCCCTGGCACGGAGACCAAATCTGTACCGCCCACCCTCGTCATCCGCACCACCTGCATCTGCAGGATTCTCCCACTGTTAGTGCCCCGTCCCCTCGGCCACAAATGTACTGCGGGCAAGTGCGCCCCTCATTCTGGATCCTTAGATTAATGCCGCCATGGGCCTCCCTCAGCGGATCAGTGTCCTGGGGGCTGAGCTGCTGCCCGGACCTGCGGACCCAGGAGCCCTAGAACTCAGCGCCCTGCAGACACTACAGTCACACTTTCTGTCCTGGGCGGTGGCTTTGAAGCACAAGCTCTGTCCCCCTCCACTCCAGTCCACCCCACGGCAATTCCCTCCGGGGGCTCTCCATGCTGAGCCCTCTCCCCACAGCTGTGAGCCAGGCCTGAGGAGCCCCCACTGCATGGAGGGGTTTGAGCAGTCAGGAAGGGGGGCCGGACCTGACTGCAGTCGTGGACCAGGGCAGGCGTGCCGCAACGCGGACGTGATGCGACAGAGATTTCAAATTGCCGGACTCATCTGTTTATAATTCATAGCAAAATGGTTTGTTGCTGTAAGAATGCATTTGCACATTTCACAAACAGGCCCTCAAAGCAATTCTGTTAATGCAGTAGCTACAAATTAACACCTACTTACCTTGGGCGAATTAGCACTAAGTTGAATTTGAGTTGTGTGGTCGTGTGCAGGGTGCACAGAGGAAGGGCTCAGCTTGTGTCTCAGAACAGGGTTCTGCTACAGGGATCTGGAAGGAGGGGAAGGTCCCTCACCCTGTATTTCACAGGCACCAGGGCCCAGGGAGAGGGGCTGGCACAGCCAAGGGGAAGGGGAGACAGTGTCCACATGTGAGGGGCTGGAGCCCTTGCTCCTGGCTGGGGGAAGGGGGAGGGAAAGGAAAGGGGGAGGGGGAGGAGAACGGTGGGGGGAGATTAAGGGGGAGGGGGAGGAAAAGTGGAAGGTTGACCACTGAGCTGGGATCCGGGGTCTCTAGAGGGACCCCATAAAAAGTAATTTTTAGGGGCACCTGGATGGCTCAGTTGTTCAAGTGTCGACTCTTGATTTCAGCTCGGGTCATGATCTTAGGGTCCTGAGATGAAGCCCTTCTCTCCTGCCCCTCCCCCACGGTGCACGCACTGGGGCACTCTCTCCCCTTCCCAAAAACTAATTTTTATACTTTTGTTTCAGGTCTGTTCCAAATTCATTAAATCTGACCCTCCCACTACCTCACAGACAGTTCTGAGTCCCTGACGCTGGCAAGGAGGCACATGAAGACCGTTTGTCCGGGCAGGAGGACCGGAACCCACTAGAACCTGTCCGAGATTCCCTGCTGAGGCACCAGCAGCAGGATCCAACAGGCTGCCTCCAGCTGCATGACCTTGCCCCAGGCCTGGTACTCCCAAAGGGCGAAGGAACCTGTCCCATTGTTGGGGCCACCCGACCCTCCTGTGGCTCTTGTAGACACCAATGTCAAGGCTCAGCTGCTCCCACAGCCAGCTGGGCAGACAGGGCTGCTCCCTCCCCAGCAATCCTGGTGCGCTGCCTGGAGTTCCCAGGTGCCCACTCAGGTGTACACACCACCGCCTGCACAGCCCTCCCAGGTGGCCCGATTACCTAAGAGTAATCCTATCTCTCTTCTCAAAGGTTTGTTGAGGAAGCCAAGCCTGAGCCAGTCAGCACATGGCAATTTCTGGGGCCACAGGAGTGGGTGCATTCAGGCCTGTGAGGCCCCCAGGAAAAGTCTTCCAGATGCTTCTGGGAAAGATCTCAAGAGAGGACCACTGGAAAAGTCTCTCTCCAAATAGCCATGGATGAAGATAAGGCCTGAAATGGCTGCAGCCAACTCGCTCCCCACTGAAGATCCAGAGGTTCATAAAAAAGGCAGGGAACTGCCAAACCCTGATCAAGCCATACCTGATCTCCACACTGTCACCAGACCACTTCAGCTACATAGGCCAATATATCACCCAGTTCAGAAAGGGGTTTTCTCTTCATTATAATCAAAAGCCTCCTGATGCCCCGGTTGCCCCACCCACCCAAACCCCACCTTCCCAAGGCTGGGAGAGGGCCTTCCTCTGAGCTCTGGCAGCCCCCAGCTCCATCACAGCCCTCCTCAGACTGCACCATGTGTCTGTGTGTCCTTGACCCATCCCTATAAGTTCACTGACAGCCAGGCCGTGTCTGACTCACCCCAGAGGCCCAACATTTACCATCCCCAGGGCTGGGAGTGTCTGTTGAACAAGAGAACAGACAAAAGGCACACAACAGAGTCTAGCATTCTAGACATCCCTAGCAGGGTCTTACCAACACTTCAAGGTCACTCCCCCTGCTGGCCTCACTTACTCCACTGCCCACCATCCAGGCTGCTCTGTCCCTGGAGAGGACATAGCTGGGGCCCCTGCCAGAGTCTCCATCATACAACTCAGACCCATCAGGGCAGAGGAGTCTCGGGACCTCTTCTCTCCTATGGGATGCTCAACCCCATGCTTTCCACCCTCAGACCCATAGCTCTGGCCCAGACTGCTCTCCCCGAGTCTGGTCTTCCAACTACCCAATCCATAATCTCCTGACACCCTCTGAGCACCAACACCTGCCTGTAGTTCTTGGAATAAAATTCAAACCCCTGCAAACACCTGAAAGACTGGCTCTTCATGCCTGGGCCCCGCCACAACCTCAGGCCCTCGCCACACAACCCCACTCTCTCTGCTCCAGCCACATGGGCCTCAAGTCCATCTGAGGTTGCCCCTCAAATGCTTCAAGCTATTCCTGCCCCAGGGCCTTTGCACATGCTGTCTTGGCTACCTGGAACCTACGGCTCCTGCAGGGAGTAAGGGATCCTTATATTGTTTCTATTATTACCATTGGCTCACGTTCAATTCAATGATTCAATCAGGGGGAGGGGGTGGGGTTGCCTGGCTGGCGCAGTTGGTAGAACATGTGACTCTTGGTCTGGAGGTGGTAAGTTCAATCCTCATGTTGGGTATAGAGATTTAAAAATAAAATCTTTAAAGGGGCTCCTGGTCACATGACTCAGTTTAAGGGCCCAACTCTTGATTTCAACTCAGGTCATGATCCCAGGGTTGGGAGACTGAGCCCCACGTCAGGCTCTGTGCTTAGCAGGGAGTCAGCCTGAGACTCTCTCCCGGTCTCTGCCCCTCCACCCCACACTGTGCTCTCACTCTCTAAATAAATAAAACTTAAAAAAAATAAAATCCTTAAAAATAATAATAATAATACAAACTGAATTCAAATCTATCTGCTCCATTGCCTCCTGGGAAACTGAAGTGGGACCCACGGAGCCCCGGTAAACCCACAAACTTCTGCCATCAGACACCTCTTTATAGAAAGATCCGGTGACAGTGTGGCCAGACCAAATACTGACTTCCCCTCAGTGCGGCCAGAGGGAAAAAAAAATGCCCCAGGTCCCAGGAGATGGTCAGGCCACTCTACCTGCCAGAGCCAGGGACCTGACTCTGCTCCCGTCGGTACCCAGTCCCGGAGCCGGCTGCCGTGAGCAGCAGGGACAGGGTGAGATGGGCTCATTCCGTCCCAGTTGTCCGTCATTTCTTCTCACAGTGTCCCTTAGGGGGACCGCCAGCTCCCCTCAGGCCCCACTTCCTGCCCCGTGCAGCAGGCACAAGCCCCACCGACACCTTCCTGAGGATCAAATCAAGTGAAAGGGATGACATCACACCAAGGGGCAGAGTGTTCTGAGGCGAAGCGTCCTAGTGGTCACCGAGGAAGAGACAGCTGGCACAGGTCACGCCCAAAACCGGGCGGCCGTGCCTCCCAAGTCAGGTGAACTGACCAAAACACAGAGACCTTATCTGGATCCCGATTTAAAAAAAAAAAAAAAAAAATTTGGTTGTGGGGGAGGCACGTGGGTGGCTCAGTCAGTTAAGCATCTGACTCTTGATCTCAGCTCAAGTCTTATGCACACGGTCATGGGTTCAAGCCCCATGTTGGACTCCATGCTGGGTACGGAGCCTACTTAAAAAGAAAAACTGGGGCACCTGGGTGGCTCAGTTGGTCAAGCAACTGCCTTCGGCTCAGGTCACAATCCCAGAGTCCTGGAATTGAGTCCCACATCGAGTTCCTTGTTCTGCAGGGAGCCTACTTCTCTCTCTGCCTCTGCCCACTGCTTGTGTGTGTGCACGTGCTCTCTCTCTGACAAATATATAAATAAAATCTTTAAAAAAAATTACTGGGATGTCTGGGTGGCTCAGTGGGTTAAAGCCTCTGCTTTCGGCTCAGGTCATGATCTCAGGGTCCTGGGATCGAGCCCCACATCTTGCTTTCTGCTCAGCGGGGAGCCTGCTTCCTCCCCTCTCTCTCTGCCTGCCTCTCTGCCTACTTGTGATCTCTGTCTGTCAAATAAATAAATAAAATCTTTTTTAAAAAAATCATTCATGAAGCTTTTAAAAAAATAAATAGATAAAAAGTGTTCTTTGTAGCAAATGGGAATCCAAATTCTGACCACTGGATATTACAGAATTATGTTATGTTGTTCTTTTAGCATTTTAAGTAGTCTCTACACCCACCGTGGGGCTTGAACTCATAACCCTGAGATCAAGAGTCATATGTTCCACTGACGGAGCCAGCCAGGCGCCCCCGTGTTCATTGCTTCAAGCGTGGCAATGGTATTGCGGTCATGGTAAGAAAACAGGATTCACACTGTGATATTTATGGAGTCTGGGGGCTGCTTTATAGGAGCAGGAGAGGAAGAGGGGGTGAGCAGGTGGCAGGGAGCGGGCTAGAGGTCTGGAGGGAAGCAGGCGCAGTGGGGGTGAGCCTAGGTCAGACTCAGCCGTAGCATGACACAGTGCCCGATGCTGTGACGTCCTGCTTATTTCCAATTGTCTGAACTTCCCCACACAGAAGAAAACACAAATGAATAAAAAAAACCTGCAAGGTGTTTGAACAGCACAGAACCAAAGGTGGTCCCTCTCTCGCTCCCAGCTCCCAAACCTGGGAGCTGTAGGGGCCTCAGAGGCACCGAGAACTTAGCACGGAACAAGCCCTAAAGAAAAGGCACTTTCCAGAAGCCCCACCCACAGCCCCACTGGTTCCAGATCCTCCCCAGCTTCAACCACCAGGGCGTTCCTGCGGATAACCAACATGCCCGCCCAGCCTGCCCACCGCCCACCAGCGGAGGGGGGCGGTGGGGAATACAGCTCCCCGGGAGCTGCTGGAATCCTGAGCTGCCAAACCAGTTCCTTCTGATGGACAGTCACCAGCTCAACTGAAAATTAACTGCTCACCTGTCCAGGGTCAGTGAAGGGTGAACGGCTGCCCTCTGCAAGGGAAGGAATGGGTCACACCCAAGTCCACTCTTCACACTCTCCCAGGGTCCATGGGTTGAACCGACGCTGAGAAACACTTATAAAGGTGCCACATTTGTATTAGGGCTCAGTGTGGATTAACTCATTTGATCCTCCCAGAAATCCAATGAGCAGGTGATAACACTGTCTGTGTCTTACAGATGGGGAAACCGAGGCACAGAGATGGCCAGCAAGGCTGGCTAGCAGGTCCAGGTCACACAGCCGGGGGCCGGGGAAGTCGGGGTGGGGGCTCCAGAGTCACTACTAAGTTCAGCCCCATCCTTGCCCTACTGAGTGTCCACACTGTTCCCTCTGAGCCTCAGGACAACCGGCTCCTGACGTGGCCCATTTGAGAGGTCAGAAAACAGGGGCGGAGACTCAGCCAGGTCTCCTGCCCTCCAAGGACCCAGAAACCTGGACAGCACCCAGAGCTGGCTGCCAGAAGTTCCAGGAGGCTCCGCCAAGACGGCTGGGGCGTGTCACCGGCAAGAGCTCCCTCCCCACGGGCATCTTCCAGGCCATCCCCACCCCTGGTGCGGGGCCCAGAAGGGCTCCCCTTACATGTGCCCCGGGAAGCCCGGGAAGCCCGGGGAGCCCCTGGATACACACGGTACATTTACCATGAGCATCCATTTCAACCCAAGGATTGATGGTAAAGTTTAATAATTTATCCGAAAAGAAATAGAAAAGTCTTCTTCTACCCCAGGCTAACTTCATAGAGCTCCGGTGGGCAGTCACGGGCAGGCTTCAAATGGCTCCACCGAGAAGGCAGAACTCAGTGCCCCCGGAGGCACCATGGCCCGGTGGGGAGGTGTGGACGCTGCAGTGACACGGTGGGCACGAGGCCAGCTCTCCGCCCGCTGGCCCTGCAACCTCGTAAAGTCACCTGGGCCTCCCTCCCTCCCTTTCCTCCTCTGTAAAAGGGAACAGTCACAGTCCTGCCTCGGAAGCGGCTGTGAGCCAGCGGTGGGGCAATCAAGCCTTCTGTGAGGGCTTAATGGCCCTTAGTGATGGTGATCGTGACTGTTCTGGGGAAGGATGGCCAACGGGGCCATTTCACAGGTTAGGAGGCTGAGTCCCTGAGAGAGAAAGTGACCCTGCTTAAAAACTAGCTCTGCCCCCTCTTGTGGCTCCTTCCCCCTCCTGCTGCCTCTGTGCCTCAGTTTCCCCATCCCCAAAAGAGGGTTAAGATCAAAGAATGGGGTGGATTCTTGGACGTGGTGAAGATAAGCACCCAGGCACCTCTAGGGTGGTCCAAGCTCTTGCTGTCCCCTCTTTAACGGAAGCCACCATGCACGACGTGCCCATGACGGACCCAACTTGCTGGAGAGATGCCACGCATCCACAGGGTGTCTCCTCAAGTTTCCAGACCTTCAAACATCTCACTGAGATCACATTTCAAGGACTCAGTGGTGTCATCCAAGGAAATTCCTACCAGCTCCACCTACCCCTCCGCAGGCATTTCCACCCCACCTCCCCTGGCCTCTGGGTGACCTCAACATGCATACCTTCCGTGCCAACCTCCCATCCATCTTCCAGTTCAATGGCTGCCTCCTCCAGGATGCCCTCCTTGACCTCCCACTAGCCCCTGGCTTCGCTCTGGCTTCCCTGTGGGCAGGGAGTGTGGAGATGGCTGTCCACAGGAGGAGCCGGGTTCAGGCCAACGTACCCTGTGTCCCTGTTCACCTGCCCCCTGCCCACAGTGTTAGGTTAAGGAATGGTTAGTCCCTGTATTAAAGGAGAAACCCACAAACAAGGTCCCCAAATTGCCAACAGAGACCAACCAAAGGATGTTCACTGTTGAGCCTTCATTTAAATTTTGAGTTCTCACCTGGATGAATGTTAACACTGCATTTCACAGACGCCCAGAAGACAAAAAAACCTCCAAGTCTGTGGCCACCAGATGGCCAAGGCCATGTCCCCCACCCCACAGGAATTCCTCCCCTGTGCTCGCTTCCTGAGGATTCCATAGGCCCTTCTCCAGGGGCCTGGGGAGCCCCCCTGCAAACACACACCCTCCACGCCAGTGCTGAGATCAGTGACCCCATGCTAGGACCTGAGAACAGTGAAAGGGGCCAGGCCTCTCCTCCAACTGATTCTGGAGACTGACAAGCCCGGCGATCAAAGTCTCTGGCCACTAACTCCTGGCCTTCCATTCCGGGCGCTGACCCAGCCAGAGCGCCGGAATCAGCCTCAGCTTTCTCATCTATGAAATGGAAAGATGAGTCCTACCTCCCTGGTTTGGGGTGAGAGGGGCTGATGGGCCTACAGTGGGCAACCCAGCCAAATGGAGGCCATGAATTAGGGGAGGAAAATTAGAGGAGCGGAGGGGCGCAGGAAGGGAGAGGTGCAGGGCAAAAAGAGAGGGCCTGCAGGCAGCAAGAAAGAGGAGAGGCGGGGAGGGGAGGGAAGAAGGTCGGGAGCAGGGAAGCGGGGTGCAGGGTAAGGAGGGGGAGGAGAGGCGGGGAGAAGGCCGGGAGCACGGAGGGGAGGGGTGAGGGAGAGGAGAGGAAGGGCGCAGGGGGGAGGCGGTGCATGGCCAGCCAGGGAGGCGGGGCAGGGGGCAAGGAGGGGTGTGCGGGCAAGGGGGGAGGGCAAGGGCCACGGCGTGGCGGGGCCGCTGGGTTCGCCCGCGTCCCTCTGCCACGTCCCGTGTCGCCGCGCCCACCTGCGCGGTGACGGAGCGCGCCCGCCGGCTCACACCCGCGGAACCGCGTGGCGTCCCCACGCGAGGCACAGGCGGGCTCCCGCCCGCGGACGCCAGGCCTTACCTGCCACCGCCCCGCGGGCTCCTCACCTGGGCTCCGCGGCGCCGCGACTCACCTGGCCCCGCCCCGGAAGTGGCCCCCACGCCGGGCCCGCCCCTGCCCGCGCAGCGCGGCTCTTCGGGAGCGGGGACTCCCGGGGTCGCGCGGGGCTGGGCGGGGCCGGGAGCGCGTGGTGCAGGTGAGCCGGCCTGCTGGGCGGGGCTCGAGCTCCGAACCCCTGTCCCGTAGCTCCGGAGGCGCCCCCGAGGCTTGCCTGGTTCGAGGCCCCGCTTGGCACAGCCCCCACCCCTGGGGCTGGCGCTTTCCTTGAGGGTCCGCTTCCCCATTTTAGGGACAGGCAAAGCGAGGTTCGGAGCAGGGAGGTTCGAGGAACCGAGAAGAAACATTCAACAAAAATCTCCCAAAGAGTCCTCTGGGCCAAGAGCCGCCTTCCCGGGACTGCGATGGGGACCGCTGTTGAGCTCCGAACTCCCCAGAGAGAGTGGCCGGGCAATCCCTGACCCATTCTGAGGAGCACGGAAGACTTCCTGGAAGAGGTGACCAAGACTTGGGCCTCTCAAGGGTCCCTGGGGGCCAAGCGGTGCATTTCTGTCTCTGGGAGCTGTTACTGTTCTGACCCGCAGTATGCTCCAGGGCCGAGTTTGAACCCCCTTTTCGCCTACACTCCCTCTGATCTCATCCAGCGCCCTGCTTTTGATATGGTCTATACCCGGATGATCCCTAACTTCTATCTCCTGTCCAGAGTCCTGCCTCTAACCGCCCACCTGACATCTCCATGGGGGGAGGGGGGTGGCCTGAGCAGACAGCGCCCAGCTCCTCTCCGGGGCTTCTTGTCTCATTCTCCAGGGGCGCTGTCCAAACCCTTAGGGGTCATCCTTGGCTCCTCTCCAGCTCTCAGGTCCCATACGTGGTCCCTCAGCAAGCCCAGATGGCTTTTACTTCTCAATCGGTGCCCACACTTTTCTCCCCTACACTGGCCCAAAGAGATCAAGCGCCACCCACCCACTCCTCTCAGGTGGCTCCTGCAACAGCCTCCTCCCACGGGGCCCTCCCTGCTCTGCCCTGGCCTCTTTGGCCTCAACACAGCAGCCAGAGGATCCTTCCCTTGCCCCAGATCCAGTGCTCCCCTTCCTGCTCTCCCCACTCCCCTTCTGGGAGGAGGAGAGGCGGGGAGGGACAAGCAGCTCCATATTCCCAGGCTGCTTTGCATGGAAGGTTGCACAGCTGCTGGTGTCCCAGGTGCGATGGGCTCTGTAGTGCCCAGGAGCCTCCAACGGCAGCCAAGATAATCAACCAGGCATACTGACCTCTCCCCACCTCCAGCAGGATATGTGAGCGCAGATGTCAGTCGGCACAATACTACTCTTCTTAACCAGTGATGCTTACGAGGTTCTTGAAGTAACTGGGCCTAAGCTCAGTCAACACAGGTCTTCATCATGCCACAGCGAGCAGTTCAGGCCAGTCCAGCTGGAATAGTTGGTGGAAAAGAAGTCCTACCTTTTCCTTTTCTCTCTTCCAACCTAGATGAGGTACATCAGTGCCCTAGACACACTGGGCCATCCTGTGACCACAAAGAGATACGGACAAAGAGATCTGAACAGAGATGGCAAGGAGCTGGGTCCTTGGTGACAGTGATGAACCCCTTGATCAAACCTGTCCTGAAGCTGTCAGAACCTCTGGACATTCTGCTTTGATGCTCCAATAAATTTCTCATTGTTGTAGCTAGTTTAGAGTTTTCTGATTCTTACAACCCAAAGCATCCTCTGATTTATTTAACCAAATTGCAGAATTTCTCTCCTGACAATTCTAGCAGGAAAAAAAAAAGAAAGAAAGAAAGAAAAACAAACCCAGGGAAGGCCGCCGATCGGCTGAGTCTAAGACACACAACCATTCCAGGAATGGGAAAGGAGTTAGACCAAGACCTTAACCTCCCCAAAGTCAAGACAGTCAGCTTCACGCCAGTTTTGCTAATGATAACCATAAGGGAAATGAATATGGATTAGTGTAGACAGGACCAGTGCCCAGCTCCAAACGCTGGCTGTTCCCATTGCATGGCAGGCGGTTTGCTCACTGCCTGCCCCAATCAATGTGGATGAAAGAATGACTCCAGTTTCCTGCTCGCGTTGAAAGAGGATTCCCACGGCCTCCATGCTGACCTCTGTGTGGACCTTCCCACTAAGTTCTTTCCAGCGCATCTCTTAACTCCCACAAAAGACCGTGCAGGCAAAGCGTCCCCCGATGGGAACCAAAACTACCCCCTCAAGCAACAGGGCCCACCCTGAGCCAGCAAGTCCCCCGGGTGACCGAGCCCGTGACAATGACCGGCCTGACCTGTACCGCCCACTTGCACCTGCCCACCGGTTTTGTCCCACCTTTTCCCTCTGTAAACCCACACATCCTTCCAGCTCTTTGGGGGCAGTGTTTGAGATGTCAGGGCGCTGTCTTCCCGGGGTCAGCCTCGCTGACATAAACTCCTTTCCTGTGTCACTGCCGATCTTCGATCTTCTCCGGGCCTCAGGATCTAGTCGGCAGTGAATGACAGCACCCGGTCTGTTTGTGTCGCCGGACTCAGTCACTCTTGCTCCCCGGTATGCCCAGGGACATCATTACCCAAGTAGCTGCCTTTTCATGTGCAAAGAATTTGTAGCCTCACCAGCCAGCCTGTTCAACTAACATAGTGCACCTGCAAATTATGATTACATCCCCTCCTTGTTGCCAGAGGGCTCCAGGTAGCGAGGAACGGACTGCGGGGCTAACTTCTCACACAAGTGCGTGTTTGAGCCTCTGGACGGAGCAGGAATGGGCCCATTTCAACACCAAGTACTTGCTCTCAAAACATGACAATGACATCAATTTATTTATTTTTTAAAAGATTTTATTTATTTAGGGCGCCTGGGTGGCTCAGTGGGTTAAGCCGCTGCCTTCGGCTCAGGTCATGATCTCAGGGTCCTGGGATCGAGTCCCGCATCGGGCTCTCTGCTCAGCAGGGAGCCTGCTTCCTCCTCTCTCTGCCTGCCTCTCTGCTTACTTGTAATTTCTCTCTGTCAAATAAATAAATAAAATCTTTAAAAAAAAAATAAAAAATAAAAAGATTTTATTTATTTATTTAACAGAGAGAGACACAGTGAGAGAGGGAACACAAGCAGGGAGAGTGGGAGAGGGAGAAGCAGGCTTCCTAATGTGGGGCTCGATCCCAGGCCCCCAGGATCATGACCTGAGCCGAAGGCAGATGCCAAGCGACTGAGCCACCCAGGCGCCCCAAGGATTTGATTCATATTAGCGACTCACACACAGGATCGGGTTGTTCTAGTGCTTGGTGCCACGTTTCTCTTTTCCTTTTTGGGAGGCAAACGTCTTTTTTTTTTTTTTTAGTATGAATGCAAGATCGGTCCCCCATGGAAGAGGGACAGTTTGTAGGTTTTCTGTTTTAAAAAGCAACTTAAGGCAGAAGTCAGAGAAAACATCCTCCAGCTGGTGTGCGGCTGGCCCATAATTCCATGGTATCAAGACGTGGAGGGGGAATGCCACCCTCGCATTTGTGTTTGTGTAAACCTCATACAAATTCCTCAAGTATAGCTTAGTGATAATAAAATATGCACAATAAAGCAATAATACAGAATGATGAGAGGGGAAACAATGCAGGTGTATTCCGCTATTCATGGGAAAAGGAAAGAGAAACAGAAAGGAACAGCAAAACCCCGGCAGGTCCTGTTTGGTTCTTTTTTCTGTTTTTTCCCCAAGTGCGTCTAATCAGCAAGGCACCAGTTACTCATTTCCTTTTGTTGCTATAACAATAACTCCGTGCATTTCGAATGCCTTGCAATAGAAGACAAAGAATAATAATGCGAAACGAAGGAATTACATCTGAATGGCATTATTCCCGGCTTTATTAAATTTGCTCTTACAAATGTTTATGAAGTCGGAGATTTGGCTCTCCCCCAAGCAGCAAATTCCACATTAATAAGCACTGGGGGTTGGAGAGCTTGAAGGAAGGAGGAAATAAAGATCCTTTGGTCCAACGTCTTAGGCTTCACATTTGTTTTCTCGCAAATTAACTCTCCCTGCCAGCTGCTGGAGCCAAGACTTGCTTTGCTTTGAACCTTATTAAAACCTCGAAACCAGAATTTCCCTGCTGAATGTGGGCGCGGCGGCTGGACGGAGCCTAAAGGGATCTAGATCATCTAGATCGCGTCGCACTCCTCTCGTTCAAGGCCGGGCCCCTGAGACCCATCGAGGCCAGGAGGCTTCCCTGCAGCGGTCAGGACCCTCCACCCACCCTCCTAGCCTGCGCCCGCACCCGTTTCGGAGCAAATGTGTCTGGTTGTTAGTCCTCACTGCGAACTGCGACGACCCTTGTGGACCCTCCATGAGGTTCACCATGTTTTCTGGGATCCTTTGGTCCTAATTGTTGAAATCCTCTTGATTTGCAACTGAGCAGGCCATGCTCTTGATGACCTATTTGACATCAGAGTGGGACACTGGTTGTGCCTTCTGGCCCCGTGCACCTTTCACACGCCCCTGCTGCACTGGGATGCTCACTCTTCCTAATCTTTCTGCCCAAGGTGGCCAGACAACGGGTTTACCTGGCCTCCTTTGCAACCAAGGCCCAGACGACAACTTAGGCTCCACCATTGTGATGTACGTGCTTAGGGAGGAACCAGTCCCGGAATATGTTACAGTGGAAAGGGCAGGAGGGCGACGTGCAGTGTTGGGGATGGGGGAGGCTGCAGTGGCTATAAGTACTTGGAACATGATTGCTATCAGGCCTGGTGGCAGCTGTGGGTTCAGTGCAGGGCAACTGGAACATCCCTGTGCAGTGGGGGCATCTCTGTGCAGTGGGGGTGTCCCTGTGCAGGGACTGCAGTGGCGGCTGTTTTCCCATCAAGTTTGTCCTTTGGGGTGAGTTGAGGCACTGTATCTGGAAGGGAGCACTACCTCAGTGTTGGCTCCCACCTACTGACAACTCTGGGATCTCCCCAAATCCTTTAACGAACTCCTCTGTAATCAGCCAAAATCTGCTTCGGCTGCTTGCAGAGGAGAACCCTGCCCGATTCCACGGCCTCCTGTCTTACGTTCCTCTTCCCGCGCCAAACACAGGCTGACATCAATCCCCATAGTGAAAACAGAAATGTCAGCATGAGAAATTCTTCTTGTGATGATGTGGATGATACTTTACATTTTTATAGCTTTTTACAGCCTATTAAAGCAGTTCTGAGCTCTAAGCAAACACATCAGTCAATGAGGAGAAGCATTCTTGGGGTAAGACCATCCGTTTATGATTAAGCCATTATCACTTGCAGGTCAAAACCCATTAAGTGCTTGTCTGCCCCATACTGTCTTATGCGAGGAGCTGCTGAATTAGGGACGCTGGTGTCTAGGAGCTTGCATTCTTATATCCGCGCTCCCCATGTGTCCACGGTGCATGGACAAGCCGAGAACCATCACCAAGCTCACAGGATTTTATATTTGGAAAAACCCTTGCTGCAGATACCAGACACTGAGGACGGAGGACTTGCCCAACATCATCCCAATTCGGGATGAGAACCCTGGGGCCCGGCTCTACCCAGGAAGGCACTCAACACGTGTAAACACATAAACCCTCCTACCCCACTCAGCCTTCTCTCCCGGTTCACCCACCGCTTTCCTCTAGCGTATCTGGGAAAGCAGAGCGTATCAGCCAGCTCAAGCCGGGCCACGCAACAGTAATAAACATCCGCCCATCTCAGGGGCTCACAGAGACTCAGGTCTATCTCCCACTCACACCTTGTCTGCAAGACCCCACCTCACAGAGCAGTCCCCTCTGGAATCCTGCCCATCCCCAGGCAGAGGGCAGGTGAGATCCCGAGAGTCTCTACCTGGCAACTGCAAAGGGCCCCGTGTCCCTTCTGCATAGAGCTCATTGGCCGGGGCCGGTCACGTGGCCCCACCTGCCACCAGGAGACCAGGAAGTGTGGGCCTTCGGTGTGCGCAGGAGGTGGATGCAGAAGAGCGTCCCGATGTTAGGGGCTTGTCTGGCTGATGTTCCCCTGAATCCCCAAGGTCGCTGCTGGACACTCCTGGAGCTCGGGGACCGAGTCCCTCACTGCAATAACGCCCCAACCCCCACTCAGGCCTCAGCCAAGGGGCCAGTGCAGGGCGCTCCACACTCCCCGAGGGAGATGCTGCAGGGAGGGAAGGAAGTCTTTCTCGACTTCCTGCACCCTCCTGCCTCCCTTCCTCCTTCCTAGCCCTAACGGTGGAGCACATTCACACGGCGTGGTGTGAGCGAGCAGAACTCTTCATCCCGAAAGCTGAAACTCTGCCCCCATTAGACCCTAACACTCCAATCTCCTCCCCACGCCCCTAGTGACCCCCTGTCTACTTTCTGTCTCTCTGAGTTTGACGACTCTAGGGACTTCACATAACATGGAATCCTGCAGGCTTTGTCCTTCCGTGACGGGTGTATTTCACCGAGCATAAGGTCCTCAAGGTTCGTCCATGTCGAGGCAGGTGTCGGGATCTGCCTCCGTGGTGGTCTCCCTACTCCGTGGTGCGGAAGGAGAGTGTTTGGTCCATCTGCTTGTCGGTCGATGGGTGGCCTGGGTGGCTCCCACCTTCAGGCGACTGTGAATTATGCTGCGATGAACATGCAAACACTATTTCAAGTACCACTTTCAGCCGTTCTGGGTTGATACCTAGCAGTCTTTCTTTTAAATTATAGGACAAATATTACTTTCACGGTCGAAAGGGAGATCAAAACAAGTCAAGTCTTCGGAGGCACGTGCCGGGTGCCTAGGCTTTCTCCTGTTCCCCGCGTTTTCCGCTCCTTCGCTGGGGGCATCCTCGGCTTCGGACAGCTCCGCCACCGTGAGGGAACCCCTCCTCCCTCTCCCTCCAGAACACAGGACTCCTCCCACCTGTGATTCCTAAATGCAGGAGGTGTTCCTTCCACACACTGACACGCGGAGAGCAGAGCGGGCACTTCGGAAGACGCTTGCGCTCCAAGGCCATCCCCACGGAGGTCTCCTGCTCGTGGGTGTCTGTTGTGGGACGCACACACACACCCCAAAGCAAATGTTACCTCTCAGAAGGGGTGCAGGCAGGCGAAGACACCAGGAAAGCTCCAATGACAACATCCCCTCACCGGCCGTTTTCCTAAATGTCATAGGGTGGGCGGGGCTCCCATGTCTGGGCTGGGTTTGTGGCCCCGTGGTGACCCTCCTCTGACTTCTGGGATGGGCCTGGGGGGTCTTGCTGCCCGAGAAATGGACCCATCACCTCACCAGGGTGCTGTGGATGGCTCTGTGTCCCCTGAAAACTTGTACATTGGAACCAGAACCACGAGAATGACTGTTTGGAGATGGGGTCCCCAAGGACGTAACTAAGGTTAAATGGGGTCATGGGGTGGGTCCTGACCCTATAGGATGAGTGTCCTGAAGGAGAGACATGAGGAGCTCTCTGTCCACCCGCTGAGGACACAGTGAGAAGGTGACTGTCTACAAGCCAGGAAGACAGTCCTTATAAGAACCTGAGGGTGTGGCCCCCGGATCTCAGGCTTCCAGGCTCCGGAGCTGTGGGAAATGAATGCCTGATGCTTACGGCCCCCAGGCTGTGGTATCTGTACATAGGGGAACCTGACTAAGACACAGAGCCCCAGCAAAATGCAGGCAGGTGCCTCGAACGACCATGTATCTGCCCCTCTGTTAGGGTGGCCTTGGGCGAAGGGTTCTCTGGGGTGGTGGGAGGGCGCCAGGGGATATCTGTGACCCTCCTTTGCAAGAGGCACCCCCTCCCTGCAGCGGGGAGGGAGGCCTCGCTCCCGGAAGCATGTGAGTGTGTGCATGCGTGCAATGTGTGTGTGCGTGTGTGGCCGTCAGCACGCCCACGCATGCATGCGAATGTGTCTGTGAGTCCGTGTGTGTGTGTGTGTGTGTGTGTGTGTGTGTGTGTGTGTCTGAGAGATAAGACAGAAGAGCCCAGACCTGGGCAAAGGCACTGATAGCAAGGTGGGGACACGCCGAGGGCCCTCCCGCTGCGAGGCTCTGGATCCGGAGTCTGGAGCTGGGGGTGGGCAGGGCACGTGCAGCCTGGGGAGGCCACAGAGACGCAGAGAGAAGGAGAGGAGTTTCCGCAGCAGGGGTGAGTGGGTGAGTGGCCCTGCCCGCTTCAAGCGTTCCCTTCTCCCTGAGGCTGCAGTGGCAGCTGGCGGAGAGGCGGGGCTGGGGGGGTTCCTGTTCCAGTAGGACACCTGAGGCAGCACCCAGCCCCCCACCAAGAGGTAGAGGCCAGGGGAACCCAGACGGTCTCCTTGAATACGATATCGCGGGCCTCCCACGGTCTCAGGATGGCTGGTTCCAGGCACACGGAAGTTGATTCTGGAACTCCTGTGGGGGGAGGGGGAGACCGTTGGCTGTTGTGAGTGTGCGTGCCTCGGGACTTGTATCCTCGGGAGCACAGGTCCTCTGTGTGACGGGGCAGCGATGAAATCTAGTCACTGTGAGAGGGGCGTTTTCCCCAGCCCCTCCTCTGCAGGATGAGGACCATGGTGTGGGGGTCTCACATCCACTGTCCCGGCTGCCAGGACAGCACCGGGAGCCAGCCACCGATGGGTACAGCTTGGCCGGCTGAGCATCGCTGCCCGCCCAAGGTTTGAATAGACTGAGGGGCAGACACTCCCGCGGGCTTGAACTTGAAACCCCAAAGGGTGTGCCCCGCCCCTCCATGACCCTGCCTGGCCGGCCCAGACTGAGCTCCAGGAAGGCCAGAGGTGCCTGCCCGTTTTCCTGTGAAGTTTGGGGGCCGTGTCGGTCATGCACGCGGGCATGCCCCCCGCCACGGGGACCCCGTGTGTTTGCGGCGTGCTTCACCCTAAAACAAACCCATGCGGAAGTGCCAGTGCCATCTTGGATGGAAATCTGGGACGACACGAAGACAACAAGGGGCAGTGTGGAGAGAGGCTAAAAATATTGTAGGATTTCCGTCTACCTTTTCCAAGAGAAGAACCAAGGCTCCCTCTGGCCTGGCCTTTTTTCCAAGAGGCTCCTCTGCCATTCAGCTCACCCAGCAGACACCTGCTGGACGGCACCCTCTGAGCCAGGCCCCGGTGGGGGAGGGGGGAAGGTGCAGGTCCCCAGCCACAGGTCCCACGTCCGCATCCCAGACACGCGGCCTGGCAGCCACCAGAGCTCTGCAGCAGGACGGAGCCGAACTCACACCTCTTGGAGCCTCTGCCTTGTTCCTTGTGAAGGAGGATGGGTGGGGACGGGACGGGAGGCGGAGGCGGACGCCCGCCCAGAGCAAGAGCGGGAAGTTCCCGGGGCCCAGGAGAGCCGTCCCGCAGGTGACTTTGTCCACGTCCAGTTCTCCTGCTTCTGAAAGTAGGTGGGTCCTGGCGGCTGATAGGGCCTTTGTTGAGAAGGGTCAGGCTCGGTACGGAAGTCTGGGGCTAGGGGACCCCGCGGAACTTTTTTTGCCTGAAAGGAGGGAGATGCTGAGGGCAGGGCCAAGACGGTCTCGTGCCGTCAGCAGGACAGAGACAGAGACAGGCAGGGACAGAGACAAACATACGCGCGCGCACACACACACACGTGCAGAATGGTCTCTGCATAGATGCGCATGAGCTGGAGGGGAACCTGAAGTCTTACAGGAATGCAGGGGTGTATGCAGGGTGGTGAGGGTGCACGCTCTCCCGCAGGCCCCCCGCCCCCGGGGGAGATCCGTGAAAGTCCCCCTGTCCGGAATGCTCTGGTGCACCAGGGTTGTTCAGAGAGAATGCGACGCAGGAACCAGTCCTGCTTTGAGGCCGCTGCTCCTCTCCCGTGTCCTCCTCCAGGAGGGACCCTCATCTTACCTTCCCCCCTGCTGGGTTCCAGGGCTGCAAGTGAAGCTAGCAGCGGGGCCGTGGAGCGCCCTATGTCTTTGGCCAGATCAGCACGAGCCTGCCTTCCCAGGGCTCACGGTGTTGTGGGAATGTCATGGGCCAAGGTTTCCCCACAGGGACACCGGCAATATCTTGTACGCAGGCAGATGGGTCCAGGCTCAGCGAAAGCAGAGAATGGGGGTTGGAGGTGGGGGTAGGAAGCAGCAACAGGCCTCAGGGAGGTGAAGGTGTGTGCACGTGGGTACGTGTGTGCACATGTGCACTTGTATGCATGGGTGTGCAGACACGGGGATTGTACGTCCATGGAGGACGGTGTCGAGTGTGGGGAGCCAGCAACCAGGGGTGGCCCAGGGAGGGCCGTCCACCCCAGCCTGCAAAGCGGGACACTTTCGCCCAGGGCACCGGGCAGCCGCAGAGGGCTCCAGGAGGGCCATGGGGTGGCAGCCCCTCTGTCCACCCCATGCTGACACGGCTGGCCGGAGGCGCAGCTGCGGGGAGAGGCAGTCCAGAAGGGCCCTTCCTCAGACTCCCAGAGCTGCCAGCGGATAAAACTCGGGGACCCAGCACTTGGGGACAGACATTGGCAGCTTGGCTAGCTGCCCTCTTGTGGGGGAGCACCATCAACCAAGCCCAGCCCCGCCACGAGCAGCCCTCAAGGTTTGTCCCCAGCAGAGATCACACTGGCTCACGTCACACCCAGGGGGTGCTGAGACCCAGAAATATTATCTCGACTCCTGATTCCTCTGATGTCCAGGTGAGCACGGGCCCCTGTGAGATCCGGCGGCCGACCCACCCGTAGAGACGCGCGAGGCCGCCGTCCACACGCATTAAAGATGGGCTGGGCGTCGTGGTTTCAGCAGAGTTGGTTTCCTTTGTGATCTTAGGTATTTTATTGTAAAAACACTATTCTAAGAGAGCGTCCCTGGGCTTCCCAGGTGCCCGAAGGAGTCACACAGACCACGTCAAGACCCCCACGATGGAGGGTGGGACCCCCGCTCTGTCGCACGGGCAGGGGTTCCCCAGATGAACTCTTAAAGACGGATTTTTGGTTTCCCCCAGATCGTCCCCCTCCGTGGCCCTCTGTGGCCCCTGTGTCCTTGTCACCGCCCTCTTCATCCGCGGAGGTTGCCGGGCAGAGCGGGCGTCCCATTCCCACAAGCGTGACGCTCCAGGGCCTGCTTCTGGGTGGGTTTTTGCCTGAAGCACTAAGGGCTTGGACTGTGGAGCAGGACTTCTCTCTTCAGGCTTTCGGAGCCCCCGCGTCAGCTGGGCGAGGGTCACAGCAGAGTCCCATCGGCAGGTGTGGGCGGGCCGGAGACCCTGGCCCTGGAGGCTTACCGGAGGACCTACGACAGACAGAGATGGGACAGTGAGCCTCGTGGGAAACCCTCCACTGGAGAAGGCGCCCTGGTGGCGCGTGGACAGTGAACCGTTAACCAATGAGATAGCGCATTCGACAGGCTCGACCTGTGGCTGGGGACTCAGCGGGGACAGGACAGGCGGCCTCTTCGTGGGGGGGACAGACTAGTCCTGGACTCCTGTGTCAGATGGGGTCTCCCCAGAATTCGTGTAGCCCAAGCCCCCCGGGCCCCTCTTGGGCCCAGCTCTCTCCCAGGCCATGGGGTTGCGGATGTCCGAATGGCTTTCCCCACAACAGGAACGCCAGCAGAAAGTTCTGGCCCCATAACCCGTTTCCACCCCCTGAAAATTCAGTGACAAGTCCTGTGGAAGGAACGCGTGGAGAGGCTGGAGACGGGAGGGGGTGGGGAGCGTGGAAGGATGGCAGGTCACGGGGGCAGAGCGAGCCACAGGTCTACACCGGCCGCAGCCAGCTCGGGGCTGGGCCTGAGCTCCTGGTGGCCAACGTGAGACCTGAGCAGGGCTGGGACCTTCATCATAAGGAAGTTTGGTTCTTGGAGGGGACACCAGTAGCCAGAGTCTGAGGTTCTGCGGGTTCGGGGGGACCTTTGTGTGTGGGGACCTGGTGTGATCTGTTCCTGATTTTTCACACGTAATTTACCAATGTATAACAGGATGTTTTGAGGCAGATCTCCATTAACGCTTTTTGAACAAGGCTGCGTGTGACACAGACCTGCTCCCAGCCCAGACGATGAGCTGCTCCTTTAATGGGGGCGGGGGGGTGCTGGACAGCTGCAGCAGAAGCAGCCCCTGGGATTCTTCAGGACCCAGGCTCAGCACCCGCCCTCCGCCCTCCCCGGGGCTCCAGCCTCCCCATCGCCGGTGAGGCCCCACTGGCTGGCGCATGGGGCCTCCCTCCGCCCAGGGCAGGATTTGGCAAAGACCTCAGGGGGCCCCACAAAGGCCACTGGAGTCCCCAGGGACCCGAGAATCTCAGATCTCCTGGTCCTTCACACCAGGAGGTGGAGACATCACAGAGGGCTCAACACCCCGGTGAGGGCAGAGCCCGGACAGGTCCCTGCCATTTCTGCCCTTCGCCTGACCCTTTTGCCTTGAGGGGACCCCACTGGTAATGGTCCCCCCCAACTCCCCACCCCAATGTTAGCTGGGTCCAGGTTTATCTGGGTTGCGTGAAGGATCTGGAAGCCAAGGAAGGCCGTTCAGGGATCTCAGCCCCATCAACCAGCCCAGCCAAATGGCCATTCTGGGTTCTCAGACCAGGGACAGGCTTGTGGCCCAATTCCCAGCCCCAGTGCCCCCAGAGGCTGGGGCCAGTCACTCTTACTCTCCCAGCTGAGCCCCACCTGGGGGGCTCCCCCGCCCACTGCCGGAGCATTTTCCGAGGCCGAGCAGCCACGGAGCTTGTGAAGTGAGTACTTCCCCTCCTCACACACGGTAAGACCGCGCTCCCCGTGGCCCTGCAGCCCCAACGCACGTGTGCATCCCAAAATGAGCCCCAGTAGACAGGAGAGGCCCATGCAGGCAGGGGATCCCTCTGGCCGGTCCCCGGGGATGGGGGCCCCTGTGATTTGGCGTTGGGCGAGGCATCAACCTTCCCTCCCTGACCACCTGACTCACAGAACTCCCCAGCCCCCCTTCCATTAGGCCTGCTCCCCAGGCTGCTCTACTGCTGGCCACGCTGATCGCTGACCCTCTGAGCATGTCCCTTCCCCACCACGGTCCCGGCTGCTCCCGGCTTCCCAACTCTTCCTTCTGGGGCCTCTGGGCCCCGGGTCAGGAGAGGACCAGGAAATTGGACCCTAGGAGCTCGCCCTCCCTGGGAGCGGGGAAGGGAGGCCCCACCGAGGCAAGGGGACATCGGAGGGTGAGCACCAGGGAGAAAGGACGTCTGGGGCCTGGCGTCAGAGACACGAGCTCGGGATCGGGGCAGACACCTTTATTCCACCCTCTTCCTGCCCGTGGCTGCCCCGAGTGAGGACAGCCTGTGTGAGCGTCTGGGACAGGAGCCCACAGGACATGCTGTGGCCTCAGGTGAGTGGGAAGGGGGAAGGCGGGTCTGCTACCGACCCCCCTTGCTCTGGGAATCATTCCGGAAGCCTGGCTGGGCCACAGTGTTGTCTCCGTGGGTGTGGACGCTGGCGGGCTGGGGCAGGTTGGGGGTGGTGGCCAGGTCTGCTCCGTGCACACAGGGCGGACCGGTGCGCCTGGTGACCCACGTGAGGCCACTGGAGCAGCCAACACGTGCCCCGAACGGAGCAGGGCCGGGGGCTTGGGGGGTGAAGCTTTCTCCAACAAAGATTCCGGAACGGCACAGTGGCTGGGACCCACAGCTGACTGGCCGGGACAGAGTGAAAAAATTCTTGCACACACGTACCCCCCAGGCACACAGGGGTCAGCAGAAACGCGAGGCCCTCACACGATGCTCCGCCGACCCCCAGCCCCCTCAAACTCCGATGCGCCTGGGCCCCGGCCCCGGCCAAAGTCAATGAAGATCCCTTCTGAGTCCGAGTCCACGGACTCCAAGATCTGGTCCACCAGGTTCTCTGGACTGGAGGAGGGTGGGGAGGGGTGGGCCATGCCTGGGCCAGGCTCGGGGGGCTGGGCAGGGGGGTACAGTCTGCTGGGGCAGGGCCCCGACTGGGGGCCGACAGAGGATCTCAAGGCCCCAGGGGAGGCCTGGCCAGGTGTGTCGGAGAAGCCCTGGGGCTCCGGGCAGGACGTCATCTCCGAGACGGAGTGTCTGCGAATGCCGGGGCCGCCGGCGGCTGCTCCTTCGGCCTCGTGCTCGGCCACGGGGTTCAGCAGCGGGGTGTTGTAGCTCTTGGAGCGCACCACTGGGTTCTTGGCCAGCACATCCCCTGAGCGGGAGCGGCGCAGGAAGTGCTTCTCTGCAGACAGACAGACAGAAAAGGTGTCAGGCACGGGGTTGGGGGAGCGGGGGCCAGGGTGGGAAGTGGTCACTTGGCAAACCTAGACACCCGCGTATTCTAGGCCCTTCCTGGGGCCAGAGTCTAGCCAGCACCTACTGTGCGCTTAGCTCCGCAAGAAAGGGCAGCCACGGGGAAAAACCTGAACGGTGCAGATCCCTGGCCCAGCCCCCGCGCACCCCTGCAAGGAAGGGGAGTCGGCTCTAACTGTGTGTCCCCTCGCGGCTTCTTCCTTCCTTCCTCAGTCCCAGCCTCAGCCTGGAGGTAGGCAGGGGGCGTGGGTGTGTGGAGGTGCAGGGCTGGGTTCCAATGCACACATGCCTCAGTTTCCCCACCTGTTGAAAGCTAAACAACCTGTAGCACTTCCTGGAGTCCCAGTGTGTGGTAGGGAGGGAACCCACCACAGGTCAGGTAGTGGTTAAGTGCCAGGATGGGGGTGGGGAGGATGAGAAAAGGTCTTTTCACATGAATTCGGGGCTGGGGTTTTATTCGGACTGTGGTGGGCACTCTGGGGTACAGGAGAGGATGGCCACGGGGGGGGCTGGACTGGGTGGGGGGCCAGATCTCAGGCTCCCACTCAGGGCCCTGCAGTTCCAAAGACTGACCACCATGTGGCAGGGCTGAGCACAGTGAGTGGCTCAGGGACCTGCCCGGGGCAGGAGAGAGGTTCTGTCCAGTTCTCCTAACCCTAACCCTAACCCTGGGGGTGGGCTTTATGTCAGCAGGCAGGTGGGCGCTCCCCAGCGGCCCCTGTGCCTCTCTCCCCAGGCTTGGCTCCTCCTCCCTCGGCTCACCTGTCACTTCCAGTCTTGCCTTTCCCAGCACGGCCCTTGCATCACCTGTGTATAGGTCCCCCCGGAGACTGGTCAGGGGACTGTGTACTCATTGGCTTGCGTCCGTGACTGTGAGAACCCATATGGGTGGGGCCTGGCCTCTGCGTCTTCCCCATGGCCAAGAACAGGGGCAGGCACAGAGTAGGTGCTCAGTGTACACAGGGGAACGAACCAACGGACTGTCTGTTAAAGGAGCAACGTGGCAGGCCTCCAGACAGGCCAGACAGCCCCAGGAGGCCCATCTCCCTTCACCCCTCTCCTACAATTCCCCCGAACAAGCTCGGTTTCTTGGGCTCCAGGCCTTTGCACATGCTGTGTCCTCTGCTGGCCAGCTCTTGCCTTTCAGGATTGAACACAGATGGGCCCTCACTGGGAACACAGAGCTCCGTGGGGCTCTCAGGGGAGTCATCTCATTACCATGTATGGTGTCAGCCCGACAAGTCCCCTTCAGTTCTTGTAGGAGGGAGCCCGGGCCCTGCGGGTCCAGGCCTGGCACACAGCTGCTGCATGACTGGAAAGCAAATCCCCAGCGGGACCTGGCTGTGGCCATCTCCTCACTGGGAGGCCTGGACCCTGGGCAGAGGTGGACAGGGCCAGAGGTTACCCCGCTCCCCGCCCCAGGCCCAGGCCAACCCTACCCAGGATGCAGGAATGTGTGAACGGGCCCTCGCTGGAGTAGAGGCCGTAGGTGCCCAGGTAAGGCGACACCACCTTCTGGATCAGTGTCTCTAGGCGCAAGTAGTCCTTGGTCACGCCCCGGGACTCATGCACTCCCTGTGAGAGAGGGAGGGAGACGGGTGGTCACGAGACAGACAGCATGCTCCCTGCCGCCCCGCCCAGCCAGGAAAAGCTTGCCCCCCAGGGCTACACTGATGCCCTTGCCAGGCCCTGCCCACCTCCTCCTCCTTGACCGGCCTTGTCCAGAGCCCTGAAGGGATCTCTAGCTCCTCCGGTTCCATCAGAGCCAAAGCTGGAAGAAGGCAGAGCCGCCTGCAGGACAGACTTGGTCCCGCTGACGCGGAGGGTAAGCTCTGGGCCCCCCGCACCCCAGCAGACGGCCGGCACACAGTAGGCCCACAGTGAGCGCTCACTGAACAAAGGACGGCTGAAGGAACGGGGAAGACAGCCCGGCTCGGGGGGCTGCCAGAGGCTCATGGCACAAGATGCCTTTAGAATCTTAAAATAGCAGCTAGGGACAGCCTGAGCCCCCCTGCCCCAATACCACGCATGAGAAACCCACTTCAGCCGGGAAGACACACACGGACCATAAGCAAAGAGTTGAGGGCCGTGCAGGCGGCTCAGGCAGTCAAGGGGCCGACTCCTGGCTTTCACTCAGGTCATGATCTCAGGGTTGTTGGATCAATCCCTGTCTGGGGCTCTGTGCTGGGCATAGAGCCTGCTTAGGATTCTCTCATTCTGTCCCTCCCTCCAATGAATGAATGAATGAATGAATGATAGATAAACAAAAGCAAAGGGTTGAGAGAGCCATGCCATGCAGACGTCGGGAACAGCTAGGTTAATTCCAGACAGGGTTGACCCCTGATGACAGGAAAGTCATCAGGGGTGAAGCAGGTCACTATGCAACGGTACCGAGGGCAGCTCTCGGGGAGGACGGAATGACCCCCAGTGTGCCCGCACCTGACAACAGAGCTGCAGACCGCATGGGGCAGAGCTGCTAGAGCCGAGGAACAGACCGTTCATCCGCTTGCGAAGACAGACCAGCAGGCAGGAACTCAGGAAGGACACGGCACTCAACACGCCAATCACTGTCAGACCGCTGCCCCCCGCCCCTCCCCGGATGCAGAAACACACGTCCCACAGCTCCTGCGGTTCACCTGTCAAGTCAGACCACATTCTGGGCTATAAAACGCATCTTTGCAAATTTAAAAGGATGTAAGTACAGCGCCGGCTCTCAGAGCACAGTGGTATGAAGCCAGGGAGTCAGGAGCGGGGAGAGAGCCGGGAGAGCCCCAGGTATGCGGAGATCAAACAACTCACTCACTTCTAAGTAAGCCACGGATCTGACAGGAGATCTTTTTCTTTTCTTTTTTTTTTTTTTTTTTTTTAAGATTTTATTTGCCAGAAAGAGCACAAGCGGGGGAGCAGCAAGGAGAGGGAGAAGCAGGCTCCCCGCTGAGCAAGGAGCCCGATGCAGGGCTCGATCCCAGGCTCCTGAGATCATGACCTGAGCCAAAGCCAGATGCTTCACAGACTGAGCTACTCAGCCATCCCCCAAAGAGGAAATCTTAGCAAGTATCTTAAAATGTTTTGAATGAAATGAAAATGAAAACAGATCTGCACTGATGGGACGCACTGGAAGCAATGCTTGGAGGGAAACTGTAGCATCAAACGGATACATTAGTAAAGGGAAAACCTGAAGTCAGTAAGTGTCTACCCCAAACCAGAAAAAGAAGAGCGAACAAAGTCCAAAGAGAGCACAAGAGAAATAATCAGAGAGACCTCACTAAGACTGAAGCAGGAAATCCTCAGGGAAAATCAAGGCAACCAAAAGCCGGCTCCTCAAAAAGACCGGGAACATCCCTAGGCCCCCGCCGGGCTGACTACTAGAGAGCACACGAACTCCCACCATCAGAACGAAGAGGAGCCATCACTACAGACCCCAAGCCCCTGGGAACTGCCTCCGCCCCCACGGACAGCAGCACGGACCAGCACGATGCTTCTGCGCATCCGGGCATTCCGTGAACTTCACGTTGTTTCACTCGCCAGCCTTGTACAGGACGTTTGTCTCTGCTCCCCACTGCACACTGAGAATGGCGGCCCCGGGGCTGCATTACCTGTGAGCACTCAGAGGCTGAGCTGCTCCCCTGGCTTCCCCAGGAGAACGGTCACTCTGCTGGGGAAGTACAGGGCACACGGTAGGCCCTCGACACATGCTAACCAGCAGCTGTGACTTCAGATCCATCTGGGACTCGAAAACAGTGGGGACAAGCTCAGTCAAAGTGCCGGCCAGGTCGGGAGTGGGGCAACAGCGATGGGGCAGGAGGGCAAGTCCTAGGGTGACGGGACCAAGCGGAGGAAGCTGCATGAGGCAGAGAGGCCACCAGGGGGCAGCACCGCCCCAGTCTAGCCACCAGCCTGGGGTGGGACCTCCTTGGCTCCAAATCCCTGTCCAGCCACCGCAGGCTCCCAGAAGCACCACAAAAGGCTTTACATCGGATTACTCCCCGCTGTCCTTGGACCTGTCCTGCAGGCAGGACGTCACACAGGCGAGGAAAGAGGCTGAGAGGCACAAAGTCCTTAGAGGGCCCCGGCTTCAACCCAGCCAGGTTCCCCTAAAATCCTTCCAAATCCCAACAGCAGGACATGTGGTTGCCAGAACGACCACCAGCTCCTGCCCTGTGCAGTCCCTCGACCCTCAGACCTCCACATTCGTCAGCACCTTCCTTGCTCTGCAATCTTCACTGGCTGCCCTGGACCCTAGGACCAACCTCGCAGACTAACTTAGGTTACCCATGTGCACGAGGGGATGAAGAACAAGGAACAGGACTTCGGAGCCGTCAGATGTGGGTGAGGCCAGGCCTCGTTAGCTCTGGGCAAACGAGGACTCTATTTCCCACCTGTAAAATGGGGTGGATGGCAGTGCCTACCTCTGTCCTTTTACAGTGCGACAAGCTGGCAAACTACAGGGTCCTGCGCTTGGGATGCAGGAGTTTGCAAAAGGCCCTGTTTGTGGTCCATCAGACCCTCTGCTGTTTTGGGCAGGCCACTGATCCCTAGCTGCTGGGAGCAAGGCTGCCAACAGTGTGTGGCCGCCCCCTTCCTAAAGCTGCTCTGGCGGGTGAAAGACACTGGCACCAGGAATGTCTGGAACCGTTGTGGGGAGGCAGCCAACAGCCCCAACAGCTGGCTGGTACAGGGTGTGATAGCATAGTCCCTGCCCACTGGGGACACCTCTGGGTCCATCCACACTCCTGGGCTCCCCATGGGATGAGGCTGATGTCTGCCTTCTCTTGAACTCCCATCTCCCCCCAACACCTTCTGAGATCCTCCTGCTTCCCTATCTCCTTACAGGTTTCTCCCAACAGTCTCTCCCCATTGACGAGTCCTGTGGACCCAGACCCTTGCCTCAGGCTCTGCGTCTGGAAGGCCCGGCCTCATGCCCAGTGGCCTCCTTGTGGGGCCACGCACCTGCAGCACCAGCAGCATCTGCACAATGGCGGGGGGCACCCGGGCATGGGTGCGGGCCAGCGCATCCTCCAGCTTCACGCTCAGGGTGATGGCGTTCCGGAAGTGCAGCAGGGCGAGCTGGCGCACGGATGGTTCCTTGCCCTGCGGACACAGAAAGCCGTGCCCCACCCCGCTGCCATCGTCAGAAACTGCTGCTTCCCTGTCTGCCGATCCGGGGCCAGATCCCAGGGCTACGACACGACCCTACATATCCCTGGGCCCCCTTCTACTCCACCCTCCTCCCTGGATGGCCCTGTCCCGAAGAGAGGCCCCAGCCAACTTGCCCAGGCAAGGAAAGGGTCACTGTCACATACCAAGCCCCTACTGTATGCTGGGAAGGGCCTACTATGTGCTGCCCAGAACTTTATAGGGCCTGTGTGTGTGTGTGTGGGGGGGGGGGGACACCGTCCTTCGTTCCAAATTGTAGGAGGGAAAGCAGGTGAGGGGTCCAGGGACGTGGCCATCCCCGGGCTGGGGACAGCATGCTGGAAGGCTGGGATGGGTGGTCGCCTGGGCCCCCGGGCATCCCACGGCTGCAGGGGCCATTCACCTGTACTGGGTAGAAGATGGCCTGCAGTGTGGGCAGCACGTCACTGAAGAAGAAGTCCCATGTCTCTGCCAGCGAGTCCAGCAGTTTCTGTCCTGTGGGCACAGGGAGCTGTCACTGCTCAGCCCTCCCAGGCTGGAGTCCTCTCTCCCATCCGCATGGGAGCTGAGGGCCAGGCTCTGGGCCCTGGAGGCGCCCTCCCTGCCCCCCAGGTTGACAGCACACAGCCCTTAGCAACTCTGTGGCCGGGGGTCCACGACGTAGTTACCCCGTGCCTCAGTTTCTCCCATTAATAAAACAGGACAGTGAAAGGGCCAACCTCCCAGGGCTGTGGGGATGAAATGAGCAGAACCAAGGCCCAGGGCAGAGAAAGAGCTGGTAAGTCCTGGCCGGTTCCCATTCCTTCATCCCACCCCAGTCCTGCACAGGAACGCCCCCTGCCCGCGCTGGTAGCTGCCACACATAGCCCTGTCTCCTCCCAATTCCCACGGTGTTCCCCCAGCAGGCGGGCAATCTGTCCACCCATGCAGATGTTTGCAGAGCACCTATACTGGGCACTGGGGACCCACCAGAGCCTCCCAGATCCCCAGACCCATCACAGGACAGGGAAGCAAGACTCTGAATGGCAACTAGGAGCGCAATCATCTGCCCATTGAAGGGGCGACCTCAGTGGGCAGACCAAGAGACGGAGCCTCTGAGAGGTTCAGGTCCTTCTCCTCCAGGCCCCTGGTCCCTGCCAGCCCGGGCTGCCTGAGCTGGGGTCAGAGGAACCGGGGAGATCACATCCAAGAACAGTGCATCCCAGGTCGGGAAGGGAACCAGAGAAAGTGGAGAGGAGCCGGCAGGGAGGGCTTCCTGGAGGAGGTGCTAAGCTGATTTAGGAGGCTGGATTTGCTGGGTTGATGGACATCCTCAGTGTGGGAACCACACAAGTAGATGTGTGGAAAGCAGGCATTCGGTCAGGCTCTGGGTGTTTCTGCCAGCCCCAGGAAGGAGCCTGCCTTCCTCAGGGAGGGCGGTCTCTGAGGGATAATGACAGATGAGGTGTCCCCGAGCTGGGACCGGACTGCTGACTGCTGCAGGACATGCAAAGCTCTGAGTGCTCAGCCCCCCTGCCTGGAACGAACAGAAAGCTTGGCCTGCCGGGTCTGGGCTAAGCACGCCGCCAAGGCCCCTGCGGCTCGGTGGGACCTCCAGTGGACGGCTGGAGAAAAACGGGGTGTGCTGGGGTCTCTGGGTGAGAAGGGTGAAGTGCCACATGCTGGCTGGCCTCCCAGACCACACCGCTCGTGTGGGACGCCTCGAGGTCTCCATGGGAACCAGCGAGCCGAACAAAGGCCTTCCCCTCTTCTCCGTACTTCCTTTGGACTCCGAACCCCACACTTTCACTGCCCGTAGAGGCCCCAACTCTGTGTAGGTGCGGGGGCTCTGGGAGGGAAGCCTGGTGGGGGCGGCCCCGGGAAGCCCGTCCAGCCCCGTGGGCAGCGAGGGTGGCCTCTGTGCATGGCCGATCTGTGGGCCCTGGGGCTCTCCGCCCGGCGGCCAGCTCCCAGCCCTCCCCAGGGGCCCACACCTAGCTCTGTGGAACCCAGGATGGGTGGCTGCTGCCGCCCGCAGGCCTCTGTCTACACAAAGGTCCCTTTAGGTCCCCGCCATCCCCGGTGAGAAGAAAGACGGCTCAGTTTTCTGGGCCGGCCGTGGGGTGGCTCTGGGCCCGGGCCAGGCCGGCGTCCGCAGGCCGCTCTCCAGCCCACGGGGCGGAAATGCTGTGGAAAGCAGATGTTGTAAAACACAGCCTCGAGGGCCCGTCAGAGCTTCAGGCGACCAAGAGGCCAGGAAGCACAGGCTCGCCCACGGGCCAAGTTCTCTGCTGGGGCCTGTGGTCTAGGGCTGGCGACAAAGGCTGGGTGGGGGGGCTGTCGGGGGTGACAGCGTCAGGCTGCCCGGAGCTGGAGCCCTGCTCTGCTCTTGGGACCCTAGGGAGTCCGGCAACCAGGCCTCCATGTGACACTCCATAAGATGGTTGTGAACGTCCTCGCGTGCACTGGGCGGAGGCTGCTGTGCAGCAAATGCTCACTCAGTGGTGGCCATGGCTGTGGCCACCGGTGCACCCGTGTGGACCGCCTTGTCTGTGCTGAAGTTCGGCAGAACCGGGCTTCTCCTCCGGTATGTGGGTCCTCTGCCCTCCTATGTTCCGTCCGAGCGCTGAGGGCCCGGGAGACTGGAGCGTACCAGGCTAATCTTGGCTCAGGTCTCAGCCCCGCGATGACCACAGGGCCATGGAAAAGGCCACAGCAGGGGCTCCGAGGAGGCCAGCTGGCCAGGAGGTCGGCCCAATGGAGTCAGGCCCGCCAGCCAGTGTGTGAAGGCCACTGGGGAGTCAGGCCAGATGGCCAGTAATGGGCTGGGATACCTGCCGGCCAAGAGAGGGCCGAGCTCAGGGCCTGGAGCCTGCAGGAGGCCCTGGGTTCCTCCCTGGAGTCATCGGGTGTCTGGCCGCTGAGGAGCCATCCTGGGCGGCAGCCCGACCCCACTCCTGTAAGCCTGGCTGGGAGACCACGGAACCACAGCCTTAGGCGTGGTCCGGGAGAGAGGCTCCATGGCAAGGCTGTCCCTCCTGGCCTCTCGTTTCCAGGAATTGCTGTGCTTGGGAGTTGATGTCCGCAAGGCTGGAGGCGGGTGGGCGAGGCCACCCCCGGCCCCCAGCAGAGGCACAGGTGAGGACATGGCTGGCCACAGGGAGCGATCTCAAGTAAAGAGCTTCTTTGGGAGCCAAACAGGGCAGAAGGTGGACAGGGCAGGCTCCAAAGGCCACCCGTCGGGGAGTGGCGTCAGCGACTGTCCCCTGGTATAGACCGAGGGGGGCAGAACGGCTTCCCGACAGACTACATTCTGAGGCCTGACTCAAGGGCCACTGCTTCCATGGAGCCCTCCCTGCTAAGACGGAGTGAACCCTTCCTTCCCCACGGCTTTCCTTCACCGCCATGCATCACACGGAGTTGTCACCGTCTGGTCCGCGTCCATGTACCCGACTGGACTGTTAATCCCTGGTGGACAGAGCTGTCTCCCCCATCTCCAGGCCCCCAGAAGCTAGCTGCGGCCTGACCCGTACTGAGCACATGGGTGGAGTCCATCCAGCCCCACGGAGCTAAGAGGGGGAGACCAAGGCTGAGGTCTGTGGCTGGGTGGGAAATGGAGGCCAGGACCCATGGCCCCTAGACTGGGGCTCTGTGCCGGTCCCTGCGGCCTGGGGCGGCTCGATGGGGTGGGCACACCCCAGAGGGTGGCCTGGTGACACGGCCGCTGCAGGCAGGGCCTGACTAAGCTGCACAAGGCTTCTCTTCTCTGAAGCTCCCAGCTCCCCTGGGCCGGAGCCGGTGGGAGGCAGAGGGACTGCTGGAATGTGCCGAGTAAGGAGGGGGCGTGGGAGGGACCTCCACCAGGTGCCAGATCCTTAGCGCCTCGACTGCTGACTCAGTTGCTGCCTCCTCCAGGAAGCCAGCCTGGACCCCGGCGGTCTGTCTCTCCCTCCGCTGGACTGTGGTCCTGGCAGTCCTTCCCACGCTCCCGCCTCAGCATTGCCCCTGAAAGAAGCAGGACGTGCAGAGAGAGCGGGGGACACGCGGCTCTGAGCTCACCCAATGCACACTAGGCCACTGGCCTCAGTGTCCTCCTCTGGGAAATGGGATTATACTCCTTCTTTCTAGGATCAGAGTAAGGACTGAAGAAGGAACCAAAGTGGCAGTGGAACCAGGTTGCCGCACAGAGCCGCATGGCCTGGGTGCCTCAGTTTCCCTGTATGTGCAGTGGCTGCAGTGGTATCTCCCAAGCAGGACTGCTGGGAAAGCCAGTGAGTTAGTAGCTGGAAAAAAACGCAGGACGGTCTCGCGGAGAGTAGGCAAGTGCCGAGTGCCTGGTGCATAGAAGGTGCTCAGCGAATGTTCCTGGAGCCTGAACTCAGCCCCGGGTCTGGCACAAAACAGGCCTCAGCAAAGGCACTGTGGTTTGAGCTGGGTCCTCTCATAATGTGATTGTTCTCTCTGCCAATTCACTCCTACGAGGACACACCACTTTGGTTGCTGCCCCCTGACCTAGGGACATGGGAGCTGGAGGGTGCTGGGGGGAGGGAGGCGGAGCCCGCCGGGACCCTGCCCTACCTGCTGAGGCCCGGGCCCGGCAGAGGTGCGCTGGAGATCAGGGGCCTCCAGAAGGGCCAAGGGCATGTGCGCTGGGGTCAGACTGGCCTGGGCACCCCGCTCTCTACTCAGTGCGGCTGCAGACATACTGTCCCCAGCTAGGAAACAGGCACAGGGACCCAAAGGTCTCGTGGCTGGGTATGAGCATGGAAAGAGAAAACTCATCTAGAAGGTCCAGCCCCAAGCTCAGGCCCCAATCTCTGACGGGACAGCGGCTCCCGGCCCGGTGACAGTCCCCGCCTCCCACCTCCTCCTTCGGGAACATCAGGGCAACCTCGGCCCTATGCTAGCTGCCCGGTCCTCTAAGATCCTGTCAGGGGATCTCCCAGGCTGCGGGAACGGGGTTCACTGGCACCAGAGGCCCCGGGGGCAGGCTTTTCCCTGATTTCGCAGCCCTCTCGGGCTCCAGCAAATTGTGGGGCCGTGGCAGGAAGGGCAGATTCTCTCCCCGGTAAGGTCCGCTCCTGAAGTCAGACTGTGGCCTCGCCGCCCTGCCACCTGGGGGCACAGGCAAGGCACGCAGGGCCACGTGTCCCAGCAGGGACGGTGGCAAGTCCCTGCACTCGGTCCCCGCTGTGGGCTACCACACTCACCCTCATAGAAGCGGATCTTGTCCCGCAGGATCACCATGCCTTTCGTCAGCAGCTGGTTCTGGAAAGCACACACAGGTAAGCTGTTACTGCCCCGGCGGATGGCCTCGGGCAGGCGGAGGCCCCTAGAAGGCCTCCCCCTGCCCCTTCACCCCATCAGCCGGCAGCTGAGGCCCAGGGGGCCGGGACTCACCCATTGCCCCCAACCTCCCCCACCCCAAGCAGAGCTTGAACCTCGGCTCGTGCTGGAAAGACACTGACGGCCGGTTCCGGGTGTGCGTGAACTCTGCAGGCTCCCTGGCCAGAGGCGGCATGACGGCAGGGCCTCGGCCACAGGGGCCTCAGGATGCCGACGCCAGGCCAGCAGCGTCACTGCGTGCTCGGGGCGCAGGGGCCCTGCAGTGACGGGGACGTCTGGAAGCCTACCCTGTGTTCCGGGAGGTGAACGGCCCGGAAGGGAACCAGCCCTGCGTCCTGCCACGTGCCAGGGCACGCCCGGTGCGTAGACTTCACCCGCACCGTTGTCATGAACCTGCCCGACGACCCGCCCCAGCTGGACAGGGAAACTGAGCCACAGTGGTGCGGCAGTCCTTGGAACCTAGCACACTGTGGACCACGGAGAGGAGGCGACCCCGGTCCTTTCTGGCCTGCTCGGAAAGCAACCCCGGCCCGCTCGAGAGCGCAGACCACCCACCTGCAGGTACTCGGTGAAGAACGACCCCAGCTCTGTCTTCAGGAGTTGCCTGTGGGCGGGAGGGGACAGGACAGTGAGGGGCGGCAGGGCCCAGGCAGCGCTGATGGGGGGTCGCCGGGGGCAGCAGGAGGCCGACCCGCTCAGCCCAGGGGGAAGTGTGGGCATGCGCCCCCCACCCCGTCCCAGTGCAGGGGGCAGGCGGGGAGGGAGGGCTGGGTGGGCCTCAGGCCTCCGTGGTGTTCACTGGGGCTCTGCAGGCTCCCGCCAACACTGCACACGAGAGGAAGCGGAAGGTTCCCCAGAGCAAGTGAGGGCCACTGGCATCTGTCACGTTCTCGGGGGCGGGGAGCAGTTCTGGGCCTCTGACCCTCAGCTCCATCCCCCACCGCCCAGCCCAAGCCACCAGCACAGCTACCCGCCTTCCGCCTCTCTCCCCAGGGCAGCTCTCCTGTATTGTCCTCACCAACCCAGCAGCAGGTGCCCAGTACGGTTCCCTTCTAAAAGCGAGACAAGGGAGGCTCAGGGAGGTCCAGTGACTTGTCCAAGGCCACACAGGACACACCGAGTTAGGGTCTGAGCCGCCTCCTTCGCACTCAGGTTGACAGCTCTCTGCACTGCACACCTCTGGGGGCTGGGAATGGCGGGCGTCCCAGTCCAGACCAAGCACGGCCTGAAACATTCGGGCGTTGTCAACACTTGGCCCAACACCTGACCTCCCCTCTCGTCTCTGTCGCCCTGGAGCTGTGTGTGTGCACACACACGCGTGTGTAAGCATGCACGTACACTTGAGGGGGCACCAAACTCACCGTCCCTCATCCCCACTAAGAGGGTGCGCTGGTCCTCAAAGGCCTTTTCGGGTGACTATACTCCACCCTCCTGGCGGAGCTGAAAGCAGACCACCCCCCAAGGACTGGCTGTCCCCAGTGGGGGTGGTGGGGGTACGGGCCTGAGGGTAAATGAAGCAGAGGGACAGAGGGCAGGTGGCTTGTGTCGGTGACTAGCACCCAGCAGCCGAGCAGCCGGCATCCCTGGAACCTGGGGCTTCGGGCAGGAAATAGGCGCAGAGATGATGGTGTGGGGGCTGAAGAGAGACACAGCTGGACCAGGCCGGTCACAGCCCAAAGCTCATGCCAGCCTGACCATGGTCCTGGTGTCCCTGGATGGGGCAGATGGGGACCCTGAGGGTCAGAGCAACTGCGGCTGTCTGGGGGCAGCCCTAGGACCCTGTCCCGCGCCCCTGGCACCCTGTCCTACACCCCTGGCTGGCAGCTCCTCTTAGCACAGGACCAACCCCATGTCACAGCCCGACGCCATCCCTGCGTCACTGTGACGTTAACAGTGGCCACATTCACCAGGCTGAACTCCACCTCGGACAGCAAGGGGGTGTGAAGCCAGTGGCCCCTGTGGTCAGCCCCTGCCACGGTCCCTCCACCTTGTCCCAGTCGTCTGGGCTTCCAAGGACCGGATGTGACCTCACCTCACATGACCTCAGCTGTGTGACCCCCATGGGCAGGCTCAATGTCTATCTCAGGTCACCACATGTGTGACCCAAGGGGCCACTCATGGCCACAGAGCAAAGGGCAAGGAGGGATCAAGGCTGAGCCTGGGTGAGTCCCCTCCGCCCGTCGGGGGCCAGAGAGCCAGCCCGATGCCGCCGGTCCATCGTGTGACTCTGGGCAAGTCCCTGCCCCTACCTGAGTTCCGGCACCCTCCTCTGGGACCAGAGACATGCCAGGAGGCGGGGAGGAGGGTCCGGGCTGTCAAGTGAGACCACAGCTCACCCTTGGTGTATGCAGCAGGTGCTCAGTAAAGCCCTCCTCTCTCTCTCCCTGGCCTGTGATTAGTGACAGTGAGTACGAACATGAATGAACGAATGAACAAATGAACGAATGAATGAACGTCTCCTTCAGGGCCGAGCAGACCCTCTGCCCCACTGCCGGCTGCCTGCAGCTCCACACACACCTCCCTATATTTCCTCTTAACTCACTATGTGAGCCCCTGAGCAGGGGTGAGGGGCATGGCTGGGCAAGCATCTGTGTGTGCCGCATCCACTGGCTCTCCCGGCTGCTGGAGGGGAGTCACGCTCATTCTACAGATGTGGACACTGAGACGCTGGGGGGCCTGCAGGTTAGGCGGCTCCCGTATCCGCAGGCGAATGCCCAGGCAGCCTAATCACCCCAGGACACCACCTGGGGAAGGCACTGCCGGGGGAACAGCCCGGGTGTCATCAGAGGGGAGAGGGACAGCCACAGAAAGGGGCCGGGGTGGGGGGCAGAGGCCGAGGCCAGGGCCACCCTGGCCAGATGGGTCTGGTGGCTTCTGGGAGTCACAGGGCCAGTGGATCTGCATGCCAGAGCCCAGAAGGCAACAGAATGGGCCTCTCAGGACAGAGCAGGTGGCTGAGCTCTTGCCCACGAGCCCCCACGCAATTCTCCTGGCCCTGGGCAGGCCAGGAGTTGTGCCATCGAATGCTGGGGGCATGGTGTGCCTGGAGGGGTGTCCTCTGTGACCCAGAGTGACTTAGTCTGGGGAAACTATTATACGAAGTGTGCCTGGTTTGGGGCCTTTGGAGAAGATGGTCAAAGGAACGGGTCAAGAGAGAGGCTGGACCACACCCTGGATGTCACCAAAATCGAACCTTCATGGTTCGGAGAACAGCCCCAGGAACGTGCGAAGACAACCCACGGAGCGAGAGCAGCTGTGCCAGTCAGAGCCTGCTGAAGGTCCAGACCCTGAATATATAAAGAACTCCCGCGACTCAACAAGAAAGAGATAAGTCATCCCATTTATAAATGGGCCAAGGAGACATTGCCCAAAGATGGTCTGCAGATGGCCAACAAGCCCGTGAAAAGATATTCCCGTCCTCAGTCATCAGGGAAGTGCAAACCTCAGCCATGAAAGGGCTCCTCACGCCTGCAAGTGCCATTAGAATACAAATTCCCGAAAGTCAAGTCGCACATGCAGGGAAGAAGGTGGGGGCAAAGGCCGCGGGCTCCGGGGTGGGAAGCAAAGCCATGCAGAGCAGCGGGGCAGCCCCTACCCCACCCTGGGGGTGGCCCCAGGAGAAACGAAGCCACGTGTCCGCGGGTCACAGGAAGCCCTGCGCGCTCACAGCCGTGTGCGTGTCACGGCCGAGGGGGCAGCTATCCGCAGGCGAACGGGTGCAGGGAACGTGGTTTCCCTAGCGTGGAACAGTATTTGGCCACGAGAAGGAATGAGGTGCAGGCACGGGCTCCGACGCGACGAGCTTGAAGGCGTGAGGCGACACGGATGCAGCCGACCCAGGCCGTGCACACACCAGGTGATCACGCGTATGTGAAACGTCTAGAAGAGGCAAATCTACACACACAGACGCTCGACTGGCCTTTGTCAGGGGCTGGGCAGTGACTGTTAATGGGGACAGGCTTTTATGGGGGGGTGGGGTGGGTGAGAATGTTCCAGAATCAAACAGCGGTGAGGACTCACAACTCTGAATCTGTGAGGAACCACGGAACTGTACATCTGAAGAGTGAATTACGTGTCGCTGTGCCCACCTATGCGTGTACATGACAACGGAGGGAAGAAAGGGTGATGGCCCATGTCAGGGTCCTCTGCCTGTTCACCTCCTTGGCCTTAGCCTCGCCGGGGCCCACCGAGGAACACCCCCACCTACCCCCATCTCACCACGTGGCCCCAAGAACCGAGGGGAACGTCTGGGTGACAGCGCCATCAACGGCTCCAGTCACCAGGCTTTCTCGTGGGATCGAGGCCAACGACCACTCACGGGAACCACGCGTAACTCCTGCCACTTGCTTTAACGTGGCCTTGGGATGGAGAAAGCTGGGTGGGGGCTGGGCAGGGGAACGTCCCAAAGGACCCACAGGCCCTGGGGTCAGGGACCCGAGCCCCAGCTCCACTGACCAGCCCTGTGGGCACACGCAACAAGTGACCTTGGCCTCAGTTCCCTCCCCGGTAAAATGGGCAGTCGAGGAGCCTGAGGAAAGCAGGACCCCTGAGACGGGTTGCATGGAAGGGGGCCTGGGAGAGGCAACGCCGCCCCTTACCCACCCCGCTCCTCAGTTTACCTGTCTGTAAGGCCCTTTGCGGCCCTGCCACACCGGGTGGGGCTGCCCTGTATGAACACGATCCCGGTCCCCATCATCCTTCATTCCCATTGTGAGCCGACGAGGAGCTGGGCCGCCCCCTGTCCCCAGCTGACACAGGGACTGGGTAGCAGAGTCCGGAGTAAGAAGGGAATAGCACAAAGAGAGGAAATGCCTCCTTGAGGCAGCTGTGCGGCCCCGGGCAGACATCTCCATCTCTCTGATCTTCAGCCTCCTTCACCGCAAAGCAGGACGACCGGGGCTGGCCTTGCTGACTCCCTGAGTGACGGACGGTGCCCGGCTCACAGCAGCAGCTTGGAGGGGCTGGTCCCTCCTGGACTCCCTCACCAGTGCTCACTGCTTGGCCGTCCACAGGAAATGAGGGGCATTCGGCCGGGCTGTGACTGCCTTTCCGGGAACGACACTCCCGTCATTAGGCAGGTGGGTCCTTCCTCTTTAACAGAATAATATCCTTCATGATGCTCAACACCAGCGGGGAATGTGGGCGTGATCTCGAGCCCCTGTCCAAGTCCCACCCTGCTTCCCCTGAAGACAAAGTCCTCGGGACCAGTGGGGGTGAAGGTCCACCAGGCCCAAGAGCCACACGACCAGAACCTGGGTCAAGTTGCACACGGTGGCCCCGGGGTCGCTGCCCACTGCGGCTGTAAGGGCAGTATTTTAGGCGTGGCTGGGGAGGCAGGGCCTGGCTACAGCCTCCCGCCCCACTCACAGGCCCCGGACAGGACAGACAGGCGGCCACTCACCGGACGCCTTCGTTGAGGCTGAAGAGCTCCTGGTCAGGCAGCCCCTTGCGCTGGAAGACGGCGATGACCCCGTTGTGGATGCTGCGGGCAGGAGAAAGAGTCACTGAGGCCCCGCCGCCCCTCCCCACCTGCCCTCTCCTCCCCTACTTGGCTCAAGGGACAGAAGCAGGTGCCCATCTTTTCTCTTGCAAGGCAAGCCCAGGAGAGCAGGGGTCGGCTGTCCTCACAGGACCCTGTCCATACCAGAACCTCAGTCCCCACCTCGACCCCAAGATCTACATCCCTAGCCCCAGCCTCCCCAGAGCCCCGGTCCTGAGTCACCTCCAAGTTACCTCTCCAGGATGTCTTCTGTGGCCTGCACACACTCTGCTTCCCTTCCTATGTTCTGGAATCTTCTATTCCCAAGGGTACCCTTTGATCACCTGTCCCACCCTGCAACGTATCCGATCCCGACACTCACCATGGGCTTCCAGGTGCCCCTGAGCCGGCCCTTCCCGACTCCTGGTGTCCCTGAGCACTGAACGCTCATGCTCTGTGCCCCACTGGGAAGTGGCCTCCAGCCACAGGGCCTTTGCACACGCCAATTCTGCTGGCTGGTCCTCACCCACTTCCATTATCTATTCTCTTTAGATCACACACTGTTGCCAGCTTTTCCGGACCGGCACTGTATAACCGTGTTTCTGTGATCTGATTAACTTGTTTCCATCACTGTCTGTAGACCCCAAGAGCACAGAGCCTCGCTGTTGGAGAAACTTGTAAGCATTTGGGGAAAATTCATTCTTGACTCTCCCTCACCCTCTGAAACCCACTGACCCTGAGGTCAGATCCATTTCTAGCTCCTGGAGCTCCGCTGCGGCCCTCCCCTCCCCTCTCGCCAGGGCCCCTCCTTGCATGCCTGGACCTGATCCTACCAGCTGCCCTGCCTCCCTGCTGCCTCCAGTCACTTCTCTGACCAGGGTCTTGTGAGGAATCTGACGCCTGCAGATACAGCCCAAGGCCTGGACATGGCATTCGAGGCTTGTCAGGAACGGCCTCTCCCTGCATTCCGGGGCGTCTTACACTCCAGACTGCGAGAGTGCTAGATCAGCCAGAGGCCACTACACCTCTGGGTTTCTGCACCCACTGCCCCTTCCGTCTGGAAAGCCCTTCTCCTCCCTGTCTACAAGGTAAGCAGCTGTTCATACTGAAGACTCAGCTCAGACGCCACTTCCTCCAAGAAGCCCTCCTGACCCCTTCCTTTCCCCGGGGAGCCTCCTATCCTGGCACTTTGCTGATTCACTTTCCTATCAGCACCCCGCCCTCCCTTGGCCACACACTTCCGAGGGCAAGAACCAGGTCTGGGTGGCTCCTCTGCCCTCCACCCAGGCCCTAGGCACGGCTCTGAAGCTCACAGTCCCACTGCTGAGACTCTCAGCGTGGAGGGAACAGCCGGGCGCGCGCTGCCATTTCCATCGCAGACCAGGCAGCAGCCACCAGGCTCCCAATGCCCTTGGCTACTGGCATTAGCGCCACCCTTCCCAGGAACGCAGACTGGCCCCCCACTTCACAGACGGCGAGACAGAGGATCACAGAGGCCATGTCTCCTGCGGGAGGGCACAGAGCTCCTCATCCAGCAGCTGCCCCCTGTCCCCATGCAGCCGGGTCTGAGGCCGGCCGGGGCAGGACGGTGCACACCCCCACCCCCTCCCAGGGGCATGAGCAGCGCTGGTCCTCCAGCAGCTGTCACCCTGGAATCCCCGGTCCTCCAGCAGCTGTCACCCTGGATCCGAGCAGCTGCAGGCCGACTCCCAGCCCTGTGGGGGTTGCCGGGGGGCAGGAGGCACAGGACAGTCCTGGTCACCGCCCTGGGGCCCAGGGGCCCAGCCGCTCCGAGGTGCTCCAAGGTGCAGCGGGGACCAGGTACAGAGGCCCTGAGGTGGGAGGGGCAGGACGAGCCCTGGGCGGCCCCTCCCGCTCTTCACACACCCCTGCTCCTAGCAGCCCCGCCCCCGCCTTCCTCCTCTACCAGGCAGACTGCCAGAGGGACCCCAGCCCAGAGGTGACCCTGCACTCTGTGGCTCTGGATGGTGAGGCCGGCTCTCTGACCCTCAGAGAGTCCCACGCGTCAGCCCCTCCTGCCTCGGGTCCTTGCTGCCCCTTCCCTGTAGGCCTGCCCTCCACCCGCTCCCCTGGCCCCTCCAGGTCGGGCCCTCCTCCCTCACGGCTGTGTTGCAGAAAGAAATCGACCTCAGTGGTCTTTCAGGGGAGGGTGGTCTATCTGCTTGACTGTTTTGCCCCTGTCCTTGACCCCCGGCTCCGCGCATCAGCTGATCACCTCCCTTTGATTCCCGCCAACACCCAAGTCTCAGCAGCCTCCGGCCCAGCCCAGGGGCCACCCTGAGACCCGCCGTCCCCTCCCTGCCCACCGTGAACACTGGCCACCTGTGCCTCGGCTTTCCCACGCACACCATGGATTCTGAACTCCAGCGCCCAAAGGAGACGGTGCCCGGCAGTGGGGTGCCCCGCGGGTGACACTTACTGGGGCATCTTTAGCTTGTCTCCGAGGAAGGGTGTGTCCCCAGCAGCTCCCACCACAGCTTAACCATCCGCTCTGGTTTTCTCAGTCTCTCCCTTCTAACCACCACACCGGGGGCCTGTCACACCCGAGGCTACGGAAGGAAATGACGAGGGTCTGGGGAGCCAAGAACTGCCCAGCGTCCCAAGAGCACGACACCTGGCAGAGCCCGCGAACCTGGCCCGTGGGCCTCCGACCCCGGTCGCTGGCTCGGAAACGGCCTCCCTCGCTGCCGGAGCTGGACGGGCCCTGCTCCCTCTGTTCCTCCCCGGCCGGGGGCCGAGGTTCCCCTTCTGTCCCAAGTCCAAGTTGGGCCACGAAAAAAAACAAAAAACAAAAAAACTTGCTGTAAGCCACTCAGGGAGAGGAAGGGCGGGGAGCAAGAGGCCCGCATGTGACTTCTCTTTCTCCCCAGCCACCCCGGTCTGTGGCCTCCCGACCAGAGGTAGGCAGGCCCGGAGTGGGCACTGGCAGATGGTCCCGAGGAAACCACAGGCGGCCTCCAAGGGCACTTCCGGGTGAGACCTGTGGCCTCTCCCCGCTGGGCTGTCCTTCGCAGAGCCGGTCCCCCTCCCCTGTGCGGGAGGACAGTAGGGCAGGGCCGAGTCCCAGAGTCTCTTCACTGGGCCCAAGGTGGGTCTGGAGCAAAGAGAAGGTGCCAGAGCCCTGGTGAGGCTCCAGAGCGTCCCTGGAGTCTGTGGCCCAGGAGGGGGGTGGGGCATAGCCAAACTGGGAGAGGGAGGGCTCACCGTAGGGCTCCTGGGGGTGCCTGCCTGTGGTCACCCTGGTTTGGGCCAGAGCCCATGTGGGGTGGTGGGCTGAAGGAGACACCGCGTGTGGGCCTCTGGCCCAGCATCACTTTTCTCAGGGTTGCCCACCCACCCTTACAGAAAGCCCCAGCAGAGGCTGAAGGGGTCGGGCCCACCACACGCCCAGCTTCTGGTCAGGTTGGCTGATATACCTCTGGGAACCCTGGAGAGGGTAAGGCCCCTGGGAGGACCTGGAAGCAGAGTCCTGCCTTTTCTGGTGCCTTCCTCAATGTGGACACGGCCTGAGGACACACAGAGGGGGACAGGCCTCTGCCAGGTGACGCCAGAAGGCCGACCTGGACCCTGAGCAGGGCGGCCACCTCCTTGGGCCCCTCCCCCTGGTGTCCAGGCCTGGTGTGTCCCACTGGCTTCCCAGCCAGCAGTCCCTGCGAAGGGACAGCCATGTGAATGAGGAAGGGCAGGGGAGCTGGGCGCCACCAGGTTCCCGGGGCCACCCAGGCTCCTTCCTCCACCCTACCTGACTGCTGAGGCTCTAGTCCCCTGTCCTGTCTATCTGAGGGTGACCAGATGGAGCCCCAGTGTCCTTGCCAAGAGATGAAGGGGGGCCCACCCGGCTTTGTTGTAGCCGCCTCCGGAGCAGGGCCCATGGCTTCCTCTCTACGTCCAAGTGAAAGGCACAGGAGGTAGGCAACTTGGAAGCCGACTGTGCCCCCCGGCCAGGCCCCGAGGGGTGATGACGCCATTTCCAGTCCCGTGTCCGCTGCATCGGCTCCTCGGCAAACGTGTCCCACTCACACCCGGGTTTCAGTCCGCCTAGCTTCAGATGCTCGTTCCCAGCGCTAACAGGGTTCCTGGCTGAGCAGGAGGGGTCCGTGCCCGTGCCCACCCCCACCCCTCCCTGGGCACCCAGCAAGGGCTCTGACCTGTGCCAGTCCTGACTGTGGAGGGGACAGCACAGTGCCCCCTTCCCAGCTGTGAGGTCGGGCCGGGGTGTGGGAGGTGGTGGCCCAGGGCGCTCAGTGGTGCAGGGGGAGGGGGAAAGCAGGGGGGAGGGGGGAACAGGTGTCAGCATCACAAATTCTACCAACCTAGTGGCTTCAAACAACCCAGATGTGTTTGCTTTCCTTTCTGAAGGCCAGAAGTTCCAAACCAGTTTCACAAGGCTAATCTCAAGGTGTTCTGTGACTCGCTCCTCTTGGAGGCTCTAGGGGAGAATCTGCTGCCTGGCCTTTTCCAGCTTCTGGAAGCACCCACATGCTTGGCTCAGGCCCTTTCTTCTACGCTCACAGGAAGCACCGTGGCACCCTGGCTCTCCACTCCCATCCTGACACCTCCTCCCCGACTCTGAGCCCCAGGCCTCATTCTCGGGAAGACCCTTGTGACCACACTGGGCCCCCACCGCGAGACCCTCCACATCATCATGCCTGCCAAGTCCTTTTTTTGCCTTTAACATAGTCGCAGGTTCCGGGGGCCGGGTGTGGACATCTTCGGGGCCATTCCTCTGCGGACCCCACCCTGATGGCCCCGGCGGGGCCGGAGGTTCAGGGCCCAGAGCAGCCACTAGGCAGGGGTGGGGTATGGGGAGCCAAACCCAGGCCCCCGGCAGCCTCCAACCCCGACCCCCAACCAAGGGATCACCCGGGAGCCTCCACTGGCCCCTCAGAGACCCTCCCCTGAGGTGGTGGCAGACATGCAGGCTTTGGAGCTGGACCTGGGTTAGATCCCAGCTTCTGCCCAGACTCCCTGTAGAGACCTGGGCCGGTTCCCAAACTTCTCTGAGCCTCAGTGTCCTCGCCTGCAAAATGGGGCTGCTGAGTCCCACCTTGAGGGCCGCTGGGGAATGACAGGAGCGCCTTCAGGTCTGGCATTTGGTCAGGACCCCTCACTAAGTGAGTGCAGAGCTGGGGGTGGGGGCTAGCATTGATGGAATCGGGCAGAACATTCTCACTCTGCAGGGGTTCGGCAGGCGGCCCCTGCCCATGGCAGGGGAGTGCCCACAAGGCGTCTGCCGCCAGCCTCCAGGTTCTTACCACCAATACCCACCTCTCTTGGTCCCTGAGCCCTGACCTCAAGTCAGACCCCGACATTAGTATAGGGTCTTTATTTTTTTTGATGATAATTCTTTTATGTATTTATCTATTTATTTATTTACTTTTAGCGTGCGGTCTTGATCAAGTCCATTCCCCCCACCTGCTTCCCTCTCTGCAAGCTGAAGACAATCATCCCTGCCCTAGAGGGAGACGATGGGGACAGAGGGAGTGTCCCACGCTGGGCAGTGTGCATGGCACAGCACCGGCCCACACTCCCCCGGCCTGGGGCCTCCCCTCCCACAGCTAGAAGCTGGGACAGATGCTGGGCTCTCCAGACCCGGAGCATTCAGGCCCGGCAGGGAATGAGAATTAACACGAACTCCATTAACGGTTAACACCTCTGGCCCAAACACGTGCCCAGGGGACCTGCGCTGGGCAGGCCTTTCGGGCTGAGGTTTGGGGAGCTCCCTCTTGCCCCTCAGCTCAAGAGCATAACCTCCACAGAACTAGTCGCCCCACCCCTGCACGGGGTCCAAACCCTGTCAGGAGCTAACTGGGGAGGCCCAGGAGGAAGGCATTCACAGAGCGTTCTGTCCCGGCCCTTGACGGAGGTGGGGGGGGGTGGTGCAGCTGCAGGTTGGAACAGCCTGTCTGGGGCCCTGTGCTTGACTTGGCTCAGGGGACAAACCCGCCCAGCAGAGAAGGGCCGAGGACACAACTGTGCCTGGCAGCCAGCACTCACTCGAACACTTCCACACCCCCGGAGCCGAGATCCTGGAGGAAAGAATGACAGCCCTCACCTGTCTCCCAGTTGATCTTCTCCCGGGCACTAAACGCGACCTGCGGTGACCTCATCCCTTTACCTGTGTCCCTGTTTATCTCCTGACTCCCTCCCCCAACTCAGGAAGCTGTTCTTTCTCTGCTGACTCGTGGCCCCAGAAGCCACCCAGTGCCAGGGAGCACAGGAAGGAATGAGAGAACAAGTCACAGGGATGAATGTCTCAGTGAGCGCACGGATCCCGTTCTCACGAGAGCAAGCCTTGTATGTTGGCCCCATGTCCAGATGAGGAAACATGCACAGGAAATTGGTGGATGCGCCCAGGGTCACTGTGGTGGGCTGAATGGGGTCCCCAAGAAATTCTTGTCTACTCTGGAAACAGGGTCTCACAGACGTAGTTAGGTAAGGATCCTGAGACAGAATCATTCGGGATGAGGGTGACCCCAGAGTGAATGATTGGTGTCCTTCCAAGAGAAAGGAGAGGGAGTTTCGATCACAGACCCAGGAGAGGCCACGTGAAGACAAGCAGCCTGCCACAAGCCAAGAAACCACTAGAAGCTGGAGGAGGCAGAAGGCTACGGAGGGAGCACTGTCCCCCCGACGCCTTGGACTCCGAATGAGGAGTGCCCAGCTCAGCCAGGCGGGCCCTGAAGACAGACACGGCTGTCCTGTATGAGGGCTGTTGTCCTGCCCCGCCTCACAGGGGGCACTGCAAGGAGGGGTGGGCAAGCAGAAACCAGAGTGGACCCCCAGCCCGACACAGCTCCCACTCAGGGAAGGGCAGATGAAGGCGCCCCGCCTCTCCTTGGCTCGGCACCCTCTGTCTGGAGAGGAGAGAGCAGCGGCTCACGCCCTACAGTGTTCTATGTGGGTGACACTGACATGGGCAGGTCTGCTGGGCGCTGTGTCCCCCTCTGCACCTTCAAAGGGGAGATGAGAGAAGTAACTCCCTCTCTGGGCTAAGTGAACCGAGGGACCTGAAGGCGTCGGGTGCATAGGAGAAGTACAAGACGTCAGATGGGAGCGGTCAGGTGCCCAAGGGATGGAAGACTCAAGCAGGGGGAGAGGAAACGTGTTCTTCTGAAGTCTGGCAGGTGCTGGTTCTAAATGCCATTAAGTGTAAAGCAGTGGAGGGACTCAGGTGGCCTTTCTCTGCAGTCCCCTCCCGGAGCTCCCCAAGACTCTGAGCTGGCCACAGGGTCACAAGGGCAGGGGGCTAAGCCCTTGAGCCGATGCCCTTCCCCTGTCTGGACACCCGTGAGTCCCTACCATGTGCTGGGCACTGCGCAGAGGGCTTGAATATGTATGTTTGCATTTAATCCCTAAATGCAACAGCCCCTGAGGCAGACACCCTTATGAGCCCATTTTATGGTTATGGAAATTAAGGCCCAGAGAGGTTGATTGACTTGCTCAAGGCCACACAGTGAGGTAGAGGCGGAGCTGGAAACTGAACTAAATCTGTTTGGCTACCACTAAGCAAAAGCAGAGAAGTAAGAGTGTGTGTGTGTGTGTGTGTGTGTGTGTGTTGGTGTGTGTGTTGGTGTGGGCAGGGGATCAGCTTCTCTCTCCTGAATTCTGAGACAGGAGAAATCAACTCTTGGGACATTGTGCAGTCAGTGCGTCACTGACATTCTCCCGTGACAGACCTTCCTTCACTGTCTCCACATCGGCCCTGTAAGGAGGAATGCACACACCCGCTGACAAATAGGGAAACTGAGGCAAACCCAGCCACAAGCAGTCTGCAACCTGGTAGGGGACAGAAGCCAAGCACATGGATGATGGGGTCCTGCCTAGTGCCCAGACAAGGGTCTCAGGCTGGTGGCCCTGTGCCCACTGGGATGCTCAAGAAACTCTCCCTGGGTGGCCACATGGACAGCCGGGTTCCTGGGGGCCAGGACCACAGCCAGCAGAGCATCTGGCAACAATTCCCTGCCAGGTGTGTGTGTGGGGAGGGGGGCGGCATTCACAGCCCCCCCTGAACAGCCTTTCAGTCCGTGCCCCACCCCTCCCTTTTCCTTTTGGTGGAAATGTCTACTTTGAAAAGGGATCAGGAACAGACACGCTGGGGAATCCCACTACATAAACCATCTCTTTTCCGGATCCCAGCCTTGCTCTTCAAACAAAGCTTGGGGGTGGGGGGACTTCCCACGCCCCTGCTAGTCTGGGAAAGGCCCCCAGGGGGGAGGGTCGTCTCAGGAATGCCAGGCAGCTGCTGCACCCCTGCTGACAGCTGGGAGGACAAGGGGCCGCTCTGGGGAAGCTACCCGCCCACCTCCCTCCGACCAAAGGGACCTTTACTCGGAGACAGGAAGCGCAGCGGCCACCCACCGACTGCGCCCTTGAGGCTCATCTGCTCATCTGAGAAATGGGAAAAACACTTCCTGCTCGATTTACCTCCCAGATGGCCACGAGCACCGGGGCGCAGACGTGGGAAGACCCCCGGGTGCGAGGCAAGCACGCGGGCTCCAGGCCCACCCCGTCGCCCACCAGCTGGGCGCTGCAGGACGAGTCCCGAGTCCGCGGTCTCGTCCCTCCCTTCCAGAAACACGTTGCATTAAACTTCCCTGTCCGCCCGCACAACTCCGGCGGAGCAAGTTCTTTGCTCACTGCGAGGTAGCGCGGCGCTCAGGGCTCCATTCCTCGCGCGCGGGCCCGACAGAAGGCTCCCTCTCCCCGGGCTCTGGGGCCCCGGGCCCGGCGGGCGGGCCCGGAGGGCGCGGCCTTACCTGTTCCAGGTGGCGTTGGCGCAGGCCCGGCGCTGCTGCGTGCCCCGCTCGTCCGCGCCGGCGGTAGCCGGCTCTCTCTTGCCCAGGTCACTGAGGCTGGGCGAACTCATGAACTTCAACCTGCGGAGAGTCCTCATGGTGACCCCGGCGGCCCGTTCCGCGCCCACGCGCGCCCGCCGCCGCGCCCTGCGCCACGCCGCGCCGCGGGCCCTGGCCGGCACTGCGCCCTCTACGAGGAAACTTGGGCGAGAGCAGGAAGCCGAGCTGCCCTCCGGGGTCCCGCTGCGGCCCCGCGCCTCCGCCCCGGGCTCCGCGCCGGCTGGCCCGCCGGGTTAATCATTGCTCCGAGCGGCCGCAGCATGGAGCGCCAGAAGCGCGGCCGGCAGCGCGGCCCCGGTGCAAACGGAGGCGGGGCCGGGGCCGGGGGCGGGGCCCGGTCCGGGGGCGGAACAGGGGCGGTCCTGGGGGGCGGGGCGGGAGAGGAGGCGTGGCTATGTCGGGCCGAGGCGGGGCCTCAAGCAAAGGGGTGTGACCGGGGGGGCGGGGCATGGAGGGCGGGGCCACTAGCGGGGGCGGGGTCTGCGCCTCTTCGGCCAAGGCCGCCCCAAAGCCCCCTAGGTGTCCACTTCCGGGTCAGGCTTGGACCCCCTCAGGTCTTCCGAGGGCCACCTATGCCCTCAGGAAACCAACACGCATGGGACGCACAACCCAACCCCAAGCGTCTTCTCCGAGCCGGCCACCGCAGCCACAAGCACGATGCTCAGGGACTCCTTACCCCCTCCCATGCCAGAACCCCTTTGCCAATGCTTCACCCATAGTCACCCCCTCCTGGCCATCCCCACAAAGGCTGTGCCCACGCGGATCCCTCCAGACCCTGCCACGTGAACGCAAACTCCTCCCAGTTTCCCTCAGGAGGTGGAGACCTCCTGACCCCTTTGGGCACCGGGCCAGGACCCCACCCCACCGAAGCCCAGCCTGGGCATGACAAATCACCCTCCCCTGGTGTGGAGGGGCTGCCAGACTGGGGCCTGGGGGGATCACCAGTGGCCTCTGCACCGCAGAAACCAGCAGAGCTGGCGCTCCACCCACCCCTCCAGGTATCAGGGATGGCAGAAACAAGTGGGTACCCTAAGACTTGGTGGCCGGGGACAGATGACCCCAGTGAAGGGCGGGCACAGCCTTGGCACTCTCCACGCTTTACACAGCACTTTAGATGTTTGGCCTCAGGCCAATCTCCCTCTACCAGGTAGGAATTCTATTTATTTATTTATTTATTTAGAGTATCGATACAGAGGTGGGAAAGCTTCTTCCCATTCCCCAATAGAGGAGATGAGGTCTAGAAAGTGAAAAAAACCCGCCCAGCACCTACAATCGGCAAATGGCAAAGTTGGGCCAACGCAGGCCTTCTAAGCACAGGGCACGGGCACGCGAACAGCCCCCACCCCAATCAGACAGGGCCCCACAGCATCGCTACCCTCATCCTACCTCCTGGACAGTCCCTGGGGCCGTTCCTGTGCTGATCACGGTCTGCTGGCACCACAACCCCTGCTCCCTTGTCTTCCCATAGACACTTCCCCCGTAAATCAGTGGGGAGAAAGGAGCTGCGGATCCTCGAATCTCAGCAGGCAGCGGAGGCTCAGAGGCCACCCCCCACCCCCGTGTCACACGGAACAGGGAACTGAGGCCCAGAGGCCCCTGGTTCCTTTATGCCAGAGTATGTGTTTCTCCTGCTGCCTCTTCATGGCAGAGCCAAAGTGCCCGCCCCCTGAGAAAGGGGCTCCTTCCCTTCCCTGGGTGGGGGCTAGCTCATGCAGTCTGATGCGGTGTAGACAGGAGTCAGCCAGTGGCTAGGCCTGGCTCAGCCCCCAAACGGAAGCTCTTTTCAGCCGAATGTTCCAGGAGGGGTGGTTTGCCAGGGTCAGGCCAAGCAGCAGATGGGCTGCTTTTGTGGCTTCGAGGGCCAAGAAAGCCCCATACGAAGTGTACAAGAACCTTGCAGGGACACATGGCCCGGTTAAAGTCAATCAGCATTTCCCAAGCCCCTGCTGTGGGTCAGACATGACCCTCACCCTAGGGAGGCAGGGTCATGACCATCAGACTCCCCGCCCTGAGCTCAAAATTCTATGGAGTGGAGACCAGAGGCTGTGGACTCCCGCAAAGCCCGTCATCCCCAAGGCAGAGACTTGCACGGCCTGGTGTGAGCAGACAGGCCAGGAAGGACTGAGCTGGCCCCTTCCTACCCTTGGGGGTTTCTCACCTCTTTAGAAACACCCCTGGAGCCTGTATGCTCCCTCCACGCCCATCCACCTGCTGGGCCGGGAACCACACACGCCTCCCTCGGCGCCGGCCATCTCCTTCTCCGGCTGTCTCCACCCTGGGTTGGGCTCCGGGGTTGCCCTCTGGTCATTTGGGGAATTTGCTGCCCTAGTGCCAGGAGCCAGGAGGGCAGGGACTACTAAACTGGGTCGGCACTACATTCCCAAACCCAGCGTGCAGTAGAAATGCGGCGCTCACTGAGAAGGGACAGTTAAACATCCGGGCACAGGAGCGGAGGGACGACATTCGACCATAGGAAGGCCAATGCTCTGTTGAACGTGCCCTGCCGGGCGCACGGAGGCAGAGCCACGGTAGCCACCAGCGGGGCAAGTGGGGCGGAGCAGGGCTGTGGGGTTGGACTCTGGGTGGGACGTGATGTATGGTGGTTTCCCAAGCCGGGGGAGAGGGCTGGCTTTGTTTGCTGGGCACGCTCAGGTGGGTGGGCTGACGGGCAGTCTGGCAGCAGGGGCCGGCTCGATGTGGGAGGGAGGCGGACCCCTCTGGATGAGAAATTAAAGGGAAAATGGGTGGCATGTGGGTAAGGGCAGCCCACGGGGGAGGTGGGAGGAAGGGCTGAGGGGGGTCTTGGTGGGAAGGGGGCTCTGGGAGCCGTGGTGGAGAGCAGCGTTCTGGAACAAGGGGCCAGCAAGAAATTCTAGAAGTAGGGATGGCTGAGGGCCTTCAACCCTGTCTGCGGGTCTGTGTTAAGGATATTTGCTGTCACCGTGCCCTAGCCCCAGCTGAGGACCTCCATGAAAGAGCCCAGGGTCAGTGTGTATAGGATACTCAGGTGAAGGTGACGCTGCCCTGGGTTTGGGCAGGTGCAAGGCGGCGAGGGGTACAGGGATATGGGGGTGGGGCTCGACAGCCCAGGGGAGCAGCCAACCCCCCCGGGCTGGAATCTGAGGCTGAGGCCAGGAAGAGACAAGACCGTTCCGATCCCCCAGAACAGGGGACAATGGGGTGGCCACAAACTGAGCCAAGCCCCTAAATGGATTCTGCACAGCCTGCAGTGCGGGGGAAAAACAAAAACCAAAAACTGTGCGCAGCCAAGGTTTTACAATGGAGAGATTGACATAGAAACCCTGATTTCTGGCTTCCTGGGAAGCATCAGATGACCGGGCCTCCTGGGCCCGAGGCCCCACGTGACAGCCCTCGCTGAGCTGCCGCCCCCGCAGGCAGGCAGAGGGGCTCTGGGCGCCCACCAGGCCCTCCACTCGCTTATGGGGCCTTCCGGGCCTGATGAGCGGGTGGGGACTGAGTGACTATATGGCAAGGGTGGCCCTGGGCAGGGTCCATCTGCGCCGAGACTCCCGGGAGGGAAATGCCCTCTGTGAAAGGGACTGGGAGACTGGGGTCCCAGTCCCCCACACTGTCAGAGCGCCCTTGCTCTGGACCCATGCCAGGCCAGATAGCTCCAACCGTGCCCTTTCTTCCCCCAGACCGGAGATTTAGTCATCCCTGCCACCCACCAGTGGGGTGTCAGGAGTTGGTACAGGGCCCTGGTCACCAAGAGGGACCCCAGGACTTGTCCTTCTGATGGGACAGAGAGCCCTCGATGGAGCAGCCGGACCTGGGGTCCGCCAGCCCTGCCACCAAGTCAGGTGATTCTAGGCCTCAGTTTGCCCATCTGTAAGATGGGTGGGCTTGGGGGTGAGGGGCCTCGCTGCACCAAGCCCCCACCAGTGCGTGTGAAGGATGGGGACTGAGAACCACAAAGCTCTGTGAGGGCCACACACTCCCACAGACGTGGCCAGAGATGGGGATCCAGGTGTCTTTGAGGCGCACGGTAGGACTGTGCCGAGGGGCTGGCCCCGAGGTTTTGTCTTCACAGGAAAGGCACTGGGACCAAAGGGGACTTGTGGGACGGGCCTGGCCCGTGGCACCGAGACTTTGGATCAGAAAGAGCCGCGGGGTTTGTCCCGCTCCTGCTGGGAACCTCAGTCAGGACAATCGGGGGCAGGGCTGGGGATGACGAACGAGCATCTGAGGGGACTCTCATGGTCCCCTGGGCTCCGCGAACCCCTGGCTCAGCCCCTCACTTCCGGCACATGGCACGGACGGCAGGACGGGCTCGCAGGTCTGCTCCCCGGGCCTCCAGGCGTCGAGTCCACCAGGGCAAGCTCTGGAGCTCAGGGACGCCAGCCTGTGTCCTTGGGCCACCCGGAGTGGGGAGTCAGCTCAGCCCCACGCGGCCGGGTCCGAAGGGGGTCCAGGGCCTGGGGCAGCCACCGCAGCTGTACTGTGTCCTCCAGGGCCATCTAGGCTGGGGGGGAGGCACATGCCCGCAGCCCCAGTCAGCAAGTGGCAGAGCGGAAGCGGGAGCCAGGCCAGCCTGGGCAGTGGGGGTAAGGGGTGGACGGCTGCCAGCTCTGTCACTGTCACCAGCGCTGTCCTCAGCAGCTCGCGCCTTGCCTACTTCCAGGCACCGGCCGCTGCGGGGGCACCTCTGCCCCCTGGTGGCGAAGCCTGGTGCTTCCCGAAGCCGGCTGGGACCGTGCCTCCTGCCCCCTAGGGGTCTTGGACGCAGGGAGCAGAGGCCATGGGAGGAGTGCCCGGCTCATTCCTGGCTTCTCTCTCCGGGATGGACAGGGATGGCGACACGTCTGCCTCGTGACGGGGTGAGGTGGATGGGACAATGCATGTCACCATGGGGGGTTCTGTAACGGCTGCCGATTAGGGCCATGTGGCAGAATGAGATTCCCGTCAGAGCTGTGATGCCGGCTGCCTCCAGCATCGCCCATGGTTCTGCTGGTCATCCCTGAAGGCCTTGCAATGCGCTGTCCTCGGTGACTGTCCCGAGGCTGGACAGCTGCTCGTCATCCCGGGCTGGATGGGCAGCAGAAGTGACACCTGTCGTCTTCCATGAGTGGGGGGGACCTCACAGAGACTCCCACTTGCCATGCCTGGGGCCAGTGGGTTCTGTTCTTGTGCTGGTCCAGAGGAAATGTGCCTCTGGTGGCCTTACAGCCAGGCTCAACTCTTAATACTCCCACTTCACAGATGGGGAAACTGAGGCCGAGTGGGATTACGTTGCTTGTTCAAGTGGTCGACCATAAAGTTCCGGAGCTGGGACGGCGCTGCTGGTGAGGCAAAGCCTGCCTCCCTCGTGCTTTAGTAAACACTGCAGACAGACTTATGGAACACCTCCTACAGACATCCTAGGTGTTGGGGGTACAGCGGGGGACAAGAAAGACTGGGTCCCTGCCATCATGGGGTGAGCTCCTGTCCCGTCCAACACCTCCTCACATCTTCATGTGCCCCTCCAGTCTTCCCGGCCCCATCACACAGCCATTCTGAGCTCTTCCCCAAGCAGGCAGCCTCTGGCCTCTGTTCTCAGAACACTCCCCCTCCACTTGCTCTGGATCCAGTTCTAGGGGTGGGTGAGGAGGTTCCGATCAGCACAGGCCCCTTGTCTCCCCCGCGGGCACTCTATGACTGCATCCACACAGCTCTCCAAACCTGACCTGCCCCTCTGTAAGTGAGGTCTCGAACAAGCAGCGTCCTAGGTCCTTCCTGGCAGGTAGGACTGCAGGAGTTGGATAGCCCCGATTTGGGTCTGTAAATAGGTGCCCGAGGCACAGTGAGGGTAAAGGCAGAGCAGGAGCAGGGCACAACAGAGGTCGCAGGCTTCACGGCCCCCCAACTGGGGCCGCTCTCTGCTCCCACCTCCCCTGCCGGTCTCTTCCCCTCCAGTGCCTTGTCCTCTCTGTTGAGTGAAACGGGCAGGCAGACCACGGACCCGGCAGCGCGAGCGCGAGGGTATGTGACAGCAGTGACCGCATGTTGTGCTCGGGGAGCACCTGCTGGGGTTGGTTCGTCACCGCGTGCACCCTGACTTCCCATAGCCATTCTGCACAGAGGCAGCTGCCCCTACCATCCCCATTTACAGGGAAGCCAGCTGGGGCCCCAGCGTTTAAGTGACTGGTCCAAGGCCACACGGCCAGGCCAGGATTCAAACCCAGGCTGCCCAGACTCCACCTTTGCTCACGAGCAGTGTGTGTCTGCCAGGGCCCCGGTACGGAGCAGGCCTGGAGGAAACGGCAGCCACCGCGGATTCTCATCTGTAATCAGCATCACATCTAGAGTCAAGGTCGGCCGCATGCGGGGCGGGGAGAGCTGGGGGCCGCCGCCGCACAGACGCGCGTCCTTCCCAGCCCCTCCTGGGGGAGGATGACCCCGCCAGCCCCATCCAGCGCTGCAAACTTGATTTGGATACAGACACAGTCATTGCCTGCCGGTCGGAGTCCTGGGGGTATCCAGGCTGCTCTCCTGTTGTGGGTAGAGCTGTGTCCCCCCAAAAGACATGCTAAAGTCCTAACTCCTGGTCCCTGTGCAAGTGACCTTGTGTGGCCAGAGGGTCTTTGCAGATCTGACCAGGTTGAGATGAGGTCATCCCGGAGGACCCTAAATGGCAATTTATAAGACCCTGTGAAGACACAGATGGAGACACAGGGGGCGGGCAGCCGTGTGAAGACAGAGGCAGACGGGTGTGGGGAGCTCACCCGCCAAGCAACGCCATGAAACGCCGGCAGCCAGAAACGCCGGCAGCCACCAGCAGCTGGGAGACACAAGGAAGGAGTCTTAGCCTTGCCCCCACCTTGAGCTCAGACTTCGGACCTCCAGCACTGCGAGAGAGTAAGTTTCTGTAGCAAGCCCCTCCAGCTTGGGGTCCTCTGTTAAGACAGACCTAAGACACGACTGCATCACCTTTCCCCCCACAGGGTCTGCATGCCCCCAGGCCCTGGCTTTGACCTCCGCATCTGGGAACCTGACATCCAAACATGGACAGGTCGGGCGCCAAGGCCAGTCAGCTGGAGACACTCACGTTCCCTTACCCCTGCTTTCTCCAATAGGAACGCACAATCCCCAGGAGAGTGGGGGGTAGGTGGGGTGGACAGCTTTATTTCTCCCTTGGGCGCCTCCTTGGCCAGCAGCCTTTCCTTAGAAGAATCCTTGGAAAGAACCACCACTCAGGATATTGGAACTTACCCTGATAACCAAAGACATAGGAGAGGGAGCCTGAGAGAATGGGGAGACTGGGTGCAGGACTGGGGGCCTTAGGAAGGGCTCTGTCACTCACTGCTCCTTCGTGACCCCTCACTAATGACCCTTCCAGGCAGGTCCCAGGCCTCTAGGAATTACTAGCCCCAGGCAGGCACTCCGATCCAGCAGGGCATGTAGGAAGCGGTGGCACCCAAACTTGGCCTGCATTCTCGAGTTCAGAAACAAAGCCCAAAGAGCCCAGGAAGGGGGTGACATTGGGTTGTCTGGACTCTGCCAAGTTCAGGGCTTCGGTCCTCGAGGAGGGTGTGTCCAGCCAGCAGGGGAATGGCTGTTCCACGAGCCATCCCCCCTACCCCGCCCTGCTCCTGCAAGAAAATGGTTCAAAGGCCACGAAGGGATGGATTCTGATGGGGGAGCGGACCGCTGAGATGCACGGGAAGGACTGGGGGCGGCGTTCTATCTCCCTGTAGGGGTGGGAGGTGTCCCTTCCTGAGGGCCTGGCCCACATGTCCCCAGCACAACCCTTCCCGCTGGGCAGCCTCATTCCCTACTACAAGAGAACACCGAGGTCCCAGATCCTGATGTTACCCACAGGGTCACAGGCCGGTGAAGGGCAGGGCCGGGGCGGACACCAGGCTGCCCACTCCAGTCCCTCGCTTCCCGCCTGGTGGACTGTGGACGGAATTCACCTGTCTGGAGGCCAGGCCCTTCCACACCTGAAGTCTGAGCAGGTACCGCTCCCCTGCCCTCCTCCCAGCCCCCGCCGGGCCACCTGCACCGGCCCCAGGGTTGTGCCGCAGCTTGCCTACCCCTCTGCGCCCCCCAAGCCCCTGCAGGCTCAGGACTCCTCCCCGCCCCCACACACAGCGTCCTGGCCTCTCAGCCTGTCGGGGTCCACCCTGCCGCCCGCACGCTCCCTCGCTCCCTCGCTCCCCAGCTCACAGGCATCAGAGGAGCGTCTCCGCCTGCCAGATCTCCACATTTCCAAGCTCGGGGTCCAAGGCCCTCCACAATCTGGGCACGAGCTTCCATTCCTTCCATTCCGCTTCATCCCTGGCTGAGCCTGTCCAGGCCTCCGTCTGCACCAACTTCCAAGCAGAAGACAGAGGGACTGCTTGTTCTCCAGACCTTCTGCCTGTTTCCCACCCCTGGGCCTTTCGCCAGGTGCTGCTCTCCGCCCGGGATGCCCTTCCTCCCTCTCCTCCAACTCATTTCTTCCCCAGCGATATTGATGATAATAATAGTACTAAGACAGCAGAGTGCCCTGGCTCAGGGCATGGGCTGTGGCTTATACCGGTGAACAGCCGTCTGCCTTGGGCTCACGAGTGTGGTTCAGTGTGCCTCAGTTTCCCCACCTGTAAAATGAGAACCAGAACAACATCTTCCTCCCTGGGTGATTCCCAAGGCTGAACAGGTGTCCACAGATACAAAACAGGCCAGGTGCGCAGTGGGTGCTCGTCGGTACGAGCTGTTATCAGTAGGGGTCCTCCCCCCCACGCTGTCTTCCCCTGAATGGGAGGTCTGTGTCCTCTATCAGACTGGGCGCTAGCTGAGGCCTTTGGCTGCAGTGGACAGAGGCCTATGGTATGTGCCGGGTGGACACGAACAAAGCCTTTCCTTCTTGACCACACTTTGGTCAGGCTCCTTGGAGCCTCTGTCACGGGACCGACCTTGGGCTTCCCACCTACTCTTGCAGGATCCAGTCTGAGCAGGAATCCTGCCAGGTCAGTTTAGCCCAACCCCCACACCCTGTATCTTATCACCCTGTCCTGCCTTCAGCAAAAATTCCCCAGAGTCGGTCACAAGAGTGCCCCTTTCCCCACAGGTTTCCACCCACTGACCCTGGCCCTGCTTGTTGACGGTAAATCCCTCCTTCTGCTTGCTGGAACGGGGAGCTGAGGCTAATTTCTCTCCCCCATGGCAGATCCCACAGCCAGGAAACGCACAAACTCTGAAAATTCAAGTTTTTTCAGAGTCCAGCCACAAAAATCTGGATCTGCTCTGATGTGAGGCTATCTGGAGTCCTTGTCTGCTCCTCTCTGTGCAGATGTGGTAGAGAGACACAGTCCCCCGGACGCCACCCTGGTGTCTCCTGCCAGCTATCAACAGGTTGGATCACCATTCAAAAGCCAGCAGGAGTTCCCAGGTCACATCTGGCCTGAGGGTCTCCGATAAGGGGTGGAGGGTTTGAACCGATGGGAAGCTGAGTCACAGAGCTTGTCCGTGGCTGAGCTGGGTTCCACCAGACCCCGGACTCCAGAGGTGGCCTGCCATTTCATAAGAAGCCTTGGAGACAGGTGCTTAGCACTCTGGAAAGTTCTCTATAAGAAGCAGTCGTCCATAGGGGGCATTAGGATTCTTCTGCAGTGACCACTCAAAGGCCAAGAGGCTGGACAGTTTTAAGGATGACACAAGCTGAAAGCTCTCTCCTTACGTCCTTCTCCCAGAAATGCTGGATTTAAAAAAATGACACATCTAAACGCATAACTTTCATACGCACTTGTAAGAAGAGGAGGAAGATCGCCAGGGGCCAGAGTGTTAGTACTAGTATTATCATTCAGACTGTTTCATTCCCACACCTAGATGGTATTCAGTATTGATTGAAAGACGCAGTCGTTCAACGTGGAGGGACCTTCTCGGTGCCCTTCTCGGTGCCTTAGGGCATCCAGCCTTCTAGCACTTACGTCCAGCAACCTTATTCTTTGCTGTGCCCATTTTGCAGATGGGGAAACTGAGCAACTCTGTGCTGGCCGAGCTAGGGTGCAAGCCCAGGTGGACTGGCTCCCAGGTCTGTGTGTTTCAGTCTCAGCCGCTCCCCTCACTGTGCTCTAATCAGCGTAACAGTGAAGTCCCAGGAAAAGGCCAGGAGCTAAAAACTGGGGTCTTGAGACAGAGGGTCAAACCAGCAGTCAGGAGGGAAGATGCTGAGCAGGTAGGTGTGAGAGACAACTGAGTCCCTCACACAAAGCCAGGGCTCTCGAGGGGGCCTGTTCCTCTAATAAATGGGTAGCTGAGAAAAAGATCTGCCCCCGGGCCAAGAGAGATGGCCGAGAAACCTGGTGTGTGTCTCCCTGAGCTCCAGGGAGCTGGAAGAGCATGCACGTCTCCTAGAACCTGTGTGGGCATCTGCACACATCTGCCCACCATCTGACCAGCCTGGTGATAGCCTCGGGCAGCCCACCCGAGCCATCGGGAAGGTGCCTTGGAGCGTCAGGCCCCCCGAGCCGGGCAGGTGTCTACAGATAACCCCTGGCTGGAAGGAAACTCAATCCCAAGGATGCAGCGCCCAAGGCAACCGGCCACCAGTGGGAAGGAGGCACAAGCCACAACTGTCAGAACAAAACCCCCGAGGGCTTGAGCCAAGAAACCATTCAAAAGAGACCCCAAAGTGAATTTGCTTAACACTGTCAAAGGCGTACCAGAGAACAAGAACGCACGATGTTATAAAAACCAGCTCCCTACTGGGAAGCCAGCGTCCTGGGCATGCGGACGGGGCTCACTGGTCCCAGTTTCCTGGGCACCTGGATAGGTGTGTGCGAGGGGACAGATCTGGAGGAGGGAAAAGGTTATTTCTGTCCTTAAATACACATGGTTCTCTCTCTAACAGATGAAGGTGAAATCCTTGTGGAGCCTGAAGATGACCCAGGACCCTTCAGTCCTCTCGAGGTTATGGGACTTCACTGGGCCCTTCTCACAGACCCCTTGAGGATGCCCCCCTCTCTCTCCCCTGTCATTAGGGCAGCCTGGGGACCCTGTTCCAGACACCAGGTCCTTGGATCAAGCCAGACCACGGGAATATCAAGGACTCGGGTCAGCCCATCGCACGGGACCCCTCGGGTCTCATTACCAGGAAAACCTGTGCTCTCTTCTGAAGGGCATTCAACTCTCGGGCTTGATCCTTCCTCTTTGCTCTGGTCGCTAGGAAGCGCAGAGTCAAAAATCAGTCCCTATCTCACAGGTGTGCTGGAACCTCCTGGCTGGCTTTATTTATTTGTTTTGTCATTCCAGGTACATCTTGATAACGCTTATAGTAACAACACAGCCACAGGTATGACTTTAGGGACATTTTTCTAATAGCCAAGCACAGGCCAGGGAAAAGCAGCAGATGCTGAGGTCCTACTGGGCGCTGGGAACCCACTTCTCTCCCTCGCGGGGCTGCCTTACCGGTCAGAATGCCCGCTCTGTTTCACAACGAGGAGGCTGCCGTTCAGAGGACACTGGCTGGCCCTGGGTGCACAGCAGGTAAGGGAAGGGCTGAGATCTGAGCCCAGCTCTGAGCCGGAGGCCACCACCGCAGAGTCATCAGTCATCGTGAGCACCTCCTGGTGAGCCACGGGTGGGCAGAGCCACAGGAGGCAGTGGGTGGAGGACAGAGATTGCCTTGGGGAGTCCTGAAGAGCCCTCAGCAGCTGTGCTATTTTAAACAGGCCTGGAAAGATGACCTCTCTCTGCAGGGCCCGGTGGGCCGCACCCTCAGCAGGGGCAGGTCTTGTGCTCGGCAACTCCACAGGATGTAATCTCCCAGCAGCCCACTGGGAGGGGCTCTGGAGCCGTAAACACAAGGCCACACAGGCAGTCGGGAGGTGGCCCTCCGGTCTTCCTGCCGTGCTCTTCACCCACAGCGCCTGCCGTCCCAGACCTGCCCAGTGCGAGGCCGTAGCTGGAACTTGGACAGACAGGGCCTTCCTCCAGGATTGGCCCCTGTGTCTCCAGAGCCCCAAGAGCTGGGCTTGGAGTGAAGCCAGGTGAGGGTGAGAGGTATTCCATGAGGGGACCAGACCTATAGGGCATGTGAAGGACAAGAGCCCCACCAGGTAGGGGATGTGGAGCGTGGGGGGAGAGTGTGTGCCATGCTGCCGGGGTGTGTGAAGGTTCTAGAAAGGCCACTGCCTGGGGTTCAGACCTCTCATGTCCATGGGCTAGCTCCAGTCCCTTTCTCTTCCTGCACTGCAAACCCTGCCGGCCCCTAGGTTCTGTCGGCTTCAGTTTCCCACCAGGTTCCACCACTACCAGCATGAGGACTTCTCATGTCACGTGGGGATGATGACAGGACCTCACGGGGCCATGGTGATGGTGGAAGGGGCCATGTATGTGAAATGAGGCACGGAGGCCATTGCGTTTGGTCAGCCAACTCCTGTTCATCCTGCAAAACCCTGCCCAGGGTCACCTCACCCAACAACGTGGAGCCCCCTTCCACTGGGCTGCCAAGATGAGGCTGGACCCATAGCTCCGGCTCTGTGAGCACTTGGGGGTGGGGGGAAGTCACATGAGGCTCAATTAGCTGAAAAGCCCTGGGGCCTGTCCCCAGCCCTCCTTGACCTGCATCCATTTGGGAAACCCTTGCCTGCGGGCAAGGTCAGCCGGCTGGGCTCAGATCCGGGCTCTCTGGGCGCCCCAAGAGCATGATGCAGTCACCCCAGGCTTGGTCCCTACTGCTCATCCGCTGAGTCCTTTGAGCCAGAAAGCTAGATTCTGACCTGTAGGCGGACGCAGCGTCCCGCCACCTGCTCTCCCTCAGCTCTTCTCTGGGTCCTGGGTGCGGGAGGACAGCCTTGCCCAGACACCTGGCCTGGCCCCCCAGGGGCTCCTTGTGCGGGTCTTCTTGGTAGTTCCTGGTTTGGCTCTTTCCCTGAGGTTCCTAGTGTGGCTGGTGGACAAGGTGGGGATGGATGAGCGCTAGCTCTTCCCTGGGAACCAAGGCGGCGAGGTGCCTTGTAGCACCTGTAAGCTCTACTCCTCCCCTGTGCTGGCTCACCCCGCAGGGATCCGCCCCCCCCCCCCCCCCGGACTGGAGGGCCAGGTGACAGCAAGAGGTCTCTAGGGCTGCGCCACAGGGATGAGACAAAAGGATGAGGCTGTAAGCTCCCAGCCCTCTTGTAGGTAACCCACCAGGCTGTCAGCTCTGGGGATGTGTAAGGGGAGAGGAAGGGGAGCAAGAGCCTCCCTGAGGCTTTCCAGGTGAATGAAAGTGGAGGTCAGCATCCTGGAGAAAGCTGTTGTCCTTGGAGGCCAGGCCCAGTTCATGGCCACATGCTTGCCCTTCACTCTATCTGGTAAGACCTTTCTCTAAGCCTGGCCTGGACAGCCAACTCCTATTCATCCTGCAAAACCCTGCCCAGGGTGACCTAACCCAGCAACGTCTCCTCCATGAGCCCTGGGGCCTCATGTGCATCTGCATTTGGAGGACAGCACTGCCCAGGCTGCTTGGAGGTTGAGAGTGGGACCCCTCACTATTAAGGACATGTTCCAGACTCTTTCCTTGGTCGGCTCCTGCAGTTATAAGTACACCTTAGAATTCACACACAGCATTCTCAGGTGGGCAGGCTGCGAGCCACCCTTCACCGGGGACGCAGAGTTGTGAGGACAGGACCAAAGGCTGCATACACTCCCCTCCCTTTCATTCGGTGAGTATTTCTTGAGAACCTAGCATGTGCCAGGCCCTGAGCTAATTGCTGGGTTTGAATTTGACCTTGGCCAAAGCTTTTACCCTGGGCCAGCCTTGGTTTCTACTTGGGCATCGTAACTGCTCTGGCAGGAAGAGACAATGTTGGGGGGAGGAAGCAGTTCCCATTTACCAACAGGGGCAGAGGCCTGCACTGGGCATGTCTAGAGCTCAGCATCCGAGGCCACACCCAGAGGGACCAGCCCACCCCACCTTGCCTGTGCAGTTGACAACGGGGCTCCTGCCGGAGCAAAGATGGTGAGCCCTGGCTGGGGCCTACGCAGGCCCTTTCCCCCTCCCTCCTGCCTACAGCATCTGCTACCATACATATAGGGGAGAAGCTCGTCTATCTCAGAGACATTCTTAGCAACTACCCCCAGCCGCCCAACATGAGGGCCCATAGTCTCCTGGAGGGTCCTCTTGGCCTTGGAGCCAATAGAACAAGATGGCGGCCCCTGACCTTGACCGTCGGCACAGAGGAGGTCTTTTCCCTTCACTGGCTCCTTCTCTTTACCTTCAGGTAAAGATGAGGGAGGAGCTCACCTGCACTGGGCCAGCCCGCTCTGTGACTCAGTGGGCAGATCTCCGTGGCAGGGGCCTGCTGCTGCCTAGAGCTCTTTCTGGTTGATCTTGGGACATGACATTCATTTCCCATTTCTGGGGGTTCACCTGTCCCCAGGGTGCCTCCTGTGCTGTATCTCGTCCCCTAACCAGGCACCCTGGGTGACGCTCTGACCACAGACGACAGAACAAGTCTCAGGGAGGACTGGAGGTGGTAAGGGTTGTGACGGTGCCCCCTTGCTCTATGATGTCAGCTGCTGAGGCCCTCTCTGCAGATGAGCCAGCGGAAGGCCTGAGGCTCTGTGAAAGGCAGGGCTGCAGGCAAGGCCAGGGGTTCCAAGCTGGGTTCTAGAGACAAAAGGACCTGCACTCGGAAAGTGCAGCTCTGTACCTTACTGTGACTTGGCCTCAGTTTTCCCATTCTGTGAGATGGGGACACAGCAGTGCCTATCTCGTAAGGTCAGGGCAAGGATCTCAGGGGCTCCTTAATGCAAAGAGCCTGCCGCAGGGGCAGGGCGGCGGGTGGAGGGCTCAGGGCTCAGGGGATGCTGTTCCTGCGATGCTCTTGGGGCGGGGCATACGCCCTCTCCCCGCTGCATCACTCAGGATCCCGTCCAGCCCTCTCCTCCAGGGTCTTACCACCCCTGCCTCACCCTCATTCAGGGCTCCAGCCACGCAGCACTCACAGGCCTAGCCCACCTGCTTTCTGAGCAAACCCACCCACCAGCAAGGTCCCAAGCTGATGGCTGGGCTGAGGCCTCCCCTGGGCTGCCCTTTGTGACAAGTCCATGGCACCGTGGGTCTGCGTTCCTTTAGCCTCCCTCATCGGACTATGTCAGGCCAGTCCGATGGAGACTTATGCCCAGCAGGCAGGGATGTGTCTTTGTGGCAACGGCCTCCTAGAGTTTAGCAAATGCCTCTCAACACACGTGCGTGTTACTGAGCGAACGCCCCTGAACGCGCCCTGCCACCTGCTGGCTTCTCTCCAACACGGAGATGCCGGCTGTGCAGGATGGACGCGAGGCCTGACAGATGGGACAAGTTGCTCGGGGTCACATGGCTCCAAGGCCGGGAGGCCAGCCCTCTGGATCCCTGGGTCTCTGCAACAAGCCTCCGCCGGCTGTCTCTCTCATGGCCCCAGAAATCCTTCCTCTCCCACTGAACGTCTGTTGTGTCTGAAGGCCAGGTACACAGAGTCCCTGTCTGCAGAGACTGGTCCAGAAAGGCAGTGGGTTTCCCCAGGGAGCACACCTCCTAGCTTTCCTGTTGTCCTTGACCACCTGTTTCTGAAACCCTGCCACGGTCCTGGGTGTCACTCACTCCCTCACTCACTCGTCCATTCATCAGACGCTCCCGGGGTTCCTCTCTGCGCCAGCCCCAGGCTGAGCCTGGGGACCCAGAGATGGATCAGGCAGAGCCCCACCTTGGAGCCTTTGGAGGGTGAGAGACTGGGAACAGATGAGCATGGGGCACTAAATGCTGCCGCAAATGTAGAAACCAGGATTCCATGGGCTGCCCCATCTTGCCTGGGTGGATGTGGGGCAGCCGAGAAGGCTTCCTGGAGGAGGAGGGCACCTTCCAGCAGGGCCTTGAAGAACCAGGGAAAAGCCCCAGTGAAGCTGAAGAAGGACAGAAGGAGTTCCAGGCAGAGGGACGCCGGGGGGGCTGAGAGGAGGGACGAGTGAAGAGGAAATAGGCAGATGAGATGCCCCCGCGCGTGGGCAGGCAGTGAGGGGCGACGGTGGCTCGATCCAGCATGGGGGTGGGGGTCCTCGGGGGGTGGAGATGACCCCCGGCCACCCACAGGTATCTCATCAGTAGCTTGCATGCGACCGGGCTCCCTCTTACACCTGCGGGTGACAAGGGCGGCTCCAGGACCAGAGCCTGCCTTCAGAACTCCAAGCCCCTTGGGAAAAGCCACTGCCTTAGAGCAGCAGCTCTGCAAAGCCCCTTGGGCCACCAGCTCCGGTTCCTCCCTGGGAGAGCTGACCGCAAAGCTTGCTGGGGCCTCTCGGAAACCAGACCTGGTCCCAAGGCCAGTGAATGCCCAGCAGGCTGGTGTGCAGAGGTGACAGAGAGAAATGACACAAGTGCGATCTTCACTCGGGAAAGAGCAGTTGACCCTCAAGCCACAGCCTGGAGGCCGAGGCTCAAAGGGGTGGGGCAGTCTGCCGGAGCTCCCCCAACATGTAAGCAGGCGGTGAGCGGGCCTGGGCGCTGAACCCAGCCCTGACGGTTCCGTGGGCTCCCCCCACTGTGGCATCAGTGTCCCCCACGGGTCCACGGAGCCTCGCATGGTGGCCCGCGGCCAGTGCACCCAGAAGATATTTTATGAATGAGCGAACAAAAGAATCTGAAACCCCTGCTCTTCCTCCCCACCATGAGGCCGTAGGAAGAAGCCATCTGCTACTGTTTTTTGTTGTTGCTTTTACTCTGAAAATCAAAAGCACAAACCCAAAGTCATAGCTCTGGGTCACATCAGGACGGACAGACAGCCCGGCCCCCGATTCTGGCTAGAGCTGAGTTTGTCCTCCCAGGGACAGGAGTCAGACAGACGAGGGCCAAACCTCCGCTCAGCCACTAGCAGCTGGAGACTTGAAGGGCTGCACCCCTGCTCGGAGCCTTGGTATCCTTCCCCACCCCCAACAGAGATGCAAGAGGTCCTACCTCCTTTGCCGGCTGCTGTGAGGACCAAGGAGGTGGGACCCTGCAGGGGTGAGTGCATGGGGATCCCGGCCTTCAGGCCTCCTCTGCCCGTGACCTTGGCGGCTGGATAAGCTCTGGAGCCCTCAGCACTCACTGTGCTGGGTGCCCTGTGGGCAGCTGAATGGCTTACACATTAGGAGGTGCGCATGCGGCCAAAGGGCAGAGGAGCCAAGGGGGGTGCAGGCAGGGGGCTTGCCGGGCTGCCCTGTGACTCAGCAGGATGCAGGGAGGCCGCAGGTCTAGGGAGGGGAGCTGCCCCTGGCTGCGCCTTGTGCAGGGAAGCCCAGATGTCACTGTTTCAGATAAATATTTTATCACTGCTCACAGAGCCGTCCCCAAGAAGGTGCCTGCCACCTCTGAGCCGGCAGAGCACTCCTTCCTGCCCGGACAGAAGGAAGTGGCTGGGTGGGGTGCAGGGTGGGGTCAGGAGCCCAGACCGCTAGCACGTTACTGTTCCGCTGAGACTTCAGGTCAGCTCGGCTCAGCAAATGCCCCCTGGCCTCACCCACACTCTGCCCTGCCCTGGGCTGTGAGCTGCAGGCTGGGTGCAGGGCTCAGCGCTGCCCCGTGGACAGCTCCTACGGTCCTCTTCACCATGCCTAAAGCACTAGCCCCCTCTGCCCTTTGGCTCAGGCACACGTCCCATCCTGGTGGCCCAATGTCATGCCACCTCCTCCAGGAAGCATTCCTGGCTTTCCTTCTTTTTACTGTGTGACCTTGGGCAGGCCCATGGCGCTATCTAAGACCGTTTCTAAAATGGAGCTAACGACCCCCACTCGTGGGGCACAGGATGAGATTCTGTAAACAAAAGGTCTCCCAGCACTTCGCCCACATGAAGACATTCTCTTTGGAGGGAGCGGGACATCAGGCGTCCGATCAATAAACACTGAGCACGTCGCAGGGTGTGACCCAGGGACGTAGACCGCCTGGCTCCTGTTCACAGGGGTCCATGATTTTCCTAGGGACACGGGACCCAAATAATCCTAATACTAACAGTAAGCGCAGGAGTAGCAACATGACAGTAGTAACAGCTGCCACGTTTCCAGCCCCTGCTGCTGCCAGAAACTTGACATCACACCCCCCTGTTCACACCTCCCAGCAGCCCTGTGCCGCGGGGTTCTTACCCCACTTCGTAACAGAGTGAAAACCATAGCTCCCTACCTCTCCACGGCTGGGCTTCCCAGCACGATCAAAGCTCAGCCTATTCTTCCAGGCGTCCCTTTCCACGCTGAGTCTGCTGGGCCAGGGACCATCACCACCACTTACTCAAGTCCGAGACTAACAGTCCTATGGAACTCATAAGGTAGTGAGCTCCCTGTCACAGGAACTAATCAAGCAGGGGGCATCATGTTTATTATCATCAATATGTGTCCTCAATGGCTGGCTTTCCGCCCATCTTAATCAGACCTAAACACTTACCAGTGGTGTGACCTTGGACAAGAGACTGACCTCTCTGTGCCTTGCCTTCCTCATCTGTACAATGGGGTCATACCATGGCCTTGGAGGGTTACATGAGGTGCATCTCAAGGGCTGCTTATGTGCTGACTATAACTATTCTGTAGCTTTACCTTACCCCTCTCCCCCATGGGAACCAAACACGGTAGAAATTGAAGTTCCCATTTCACAGATTTGAAAACTGAGGCGTGGAGAATGACCTCTCAGACTCAAAGGGTATGTGGCAGAACCAGAACCAGAACGCAGGTCTCCTGGTGCTGAGTGGGGGCCTCCCTCCCGGCCTGGATCCTCCCACCCCCGATCTTTCCTCCTGGGTTCTCCTCTGGGCTCCGGGTACACTGGTGTTGTTGGAGAAACTGCTTGGGGCAACACATAGAAGCTTTTTAACCAGTTCAGCTGATGGCACAGACAGCAAAACCTTAAGAACCTTCCAGAAAACGAGCAAGACTTCTGCTGGGGTCAGAGGAGCCCACTGTGGTGGGTCCTGATGTTGGGGTGTTTTGGTGACATTCTCTGACCTTCAGGCGGGTAGCACAGAGGGGTGGAAAGGGGGCGTGCACACCTGCCAGTCGGCCTAGGTCTGAACCCCAGCCCTGGTCCTTGCTGCCCGGGTCTCCAGGCAAACCACTGGGCCTCTGAATCGGCCACGCTCACCCTCTGGGCTGGCTAGTCCCTGGAGAATCTGCACATGGGACCAGGCACATGGTAGGTGCTCAAGAAACAGCAGCCCCCTTCTTCCCAGGGGTCAGCCCACTCTCTGGAATCCGAACCAAGGAGAGAGCACTACTTCCTGCTGAAATGAGCTGCGATTTTCTTGATAATCTTTTCAGAAGGGGCCCAGCCCCTGCACCCCTACCCCCACTTTTCCCAGGGCGCAGACAGTCGGTGGCCTCACTGTCCTCCCCGGAGGGTACAGATGGGCGCGAGAAGGAGCTGAAGGCTTCCCCAGGCCCGGCCTGGAGTCCTCCCGCCACGCCGGAGGTGCACAAAGACGCTATCGCTGACCCTGATGCTGAGAGTAACTCTGGGCCTAACGCCAGCCTGAGTGGAAGACCACACATCGGAGCACCGTGACGGCGAGAGCCGGTGGCCGGACCGCCACTCTTCCTGTCTTACACAGGGACTGTCCCTCTCAGGGCGTTATGCGGAGCCACCAGGTCCTCACCACGACCCTATGCTCCGAGGGCTTGCCTTTCTCACCGCTTTCCAGATGAAGAAATCGAGGCACACAGAAGTCGAGGGCCTTGCCAGTGTCACACAGCCGGGGACAGGCGGGGCCGGGATTCAGACCCGAGCAGCCCGGCTCGGGAAACCAACCAAGGTTTTGATCATCTCAACAGTTCCGTCCAAGCGACCCAATGCAGATGACACAACTGAAGCTCAGAGAGGTTAGGCAGCTTTCCCACGGCCACACAGCTATTGGACGGAGCTGTCAGGATTTGCAACAGGCGGGCCTGACTCTGGGGTCCCCAGCCCCTGCGGCCCCTCTCTGGGCCTGGCTGGCTCCTCCTCCCCACTGCCTGGAGCCGTGTCCTGGACTTAGGGATTCCCGAGTCACCAGAACTGGGGTCACACACAGACCTCAAAGCCCTCATCCTGCTGGTGCTCCTCCACTGAGATTTGGTTCTGAGACATCTAAGGGGGATGTGGTTAAAAGGCAAAAAGAGGGTTACGGTGTCACCAGGAAGTCACCTTTTTGTGCCACTAAACCCATGTCTTCACAGCAGTCCAAGACTCTAATTTGCTTCTCCAGACTCAGACTCGGGGCGTAGCTGGGTCTTCTTCAACGCGTATCCCGAGGCCACCCAAGGCTTCTGGGTGAGCCTAAAGCAGGACATCCTGACCCCACTGTGTGACCCTGTGCAGCAAGGACCCCACAGTCTGACCCTACAGCTCCCCGTTCAGATGGCATCTGTGGCTTCTCCCTTCTTGCCTCAACCGGGACCCCCCTGCCATCTGCCAGGCCTGGAGAAGGCCAGTGGGAATGAGCGAGGGAATGAATGAAAGAATGAATGGCTTTTCCTGGCCTTCCATGGGTGTCTTGGGAGCCTGCCCTCCTCACAGACGTCCCAGGAGATGATTTTGTTCACGTCCATGAACGCCCAGGACTCAGGGCACCTGAAGAGGTGGGGAGAGGGCCCCGGGCTGGCTCCTTCCTCCTCTTGGCCCCAGCCCCTCCTGGCTCTGCTGGGAGCCGCCTGGGAGACCCGGGTGTCATCTCCCAGTGCCTGTCTTCAGAAAGAGCTGGCGCCAGCATCCCAGCCGATCCCACGGAATGCTGCTCAACCAGCCCCATCCATTTAATCCATCCATTAGAAACAAACAAACAAATCCATCTGCAAACAAATGTTTCTGCACCGACCGCTTTCCCTGACGGGGAGACATTACGTCCACATGAACGCCTCCATCACCAGGTCGTTCAGGTAGCCGCAACACAGACGGTGCCCACCTCTCTCATGGCTCACCCCGGGTTCGCGGGAATGGGGGGCTTGCCAAATGTCAAGCATCCCCTGACTACCTGTAAGGAGTGGGGGATACTAGGATTTCTAGTTTTCAGATGGAAAATACGGAGGCCCCAAGAAGCAGAGTCACTTGGTCAGACCACACGGACAGCCAGCGGTGGCCCTGCGAAGCTGACCGAGGTCTCCCTGACACCAGAGCACCCTCCCGCCCCCATATTTTCAACAAACGGCTCAGAATCCCAGACAATTTGGTAGGAAAGACCCTTGGGAGGCCGTCCCCCGCTGCCAGATGGGGACCTGGGCTCAGGAAGGGGGAGTGGTTTGCCCAGGGGACTGGTGAGACCAAGCCCCTGGGTTGGGCTGCTCTTGGGTCCACCCCACAGCCCACGGGCCAGAAGGAGTATGTGATCTTGTGTTCAGCAGTGTTCATATTTGCACGTGCATGCGGTGGGGGTGGAGGGGGTGAGCTCTAAGATGCGGATTCCCGGTCAGGACGAGAGCCCAGGCACTGGCGTTTTATCAAGCACTGTCATTGAATTGGACAATCTGGTGGTCCTGGACCCCACCTCCTGGAGCCCCTAGCTTACCCCTCCAGGAAGGGTTCTCAGGCTGCACCCGGTGCAGGAGGTCTGCGAGGCCACAGGGAGCCCCACCTCCCCCTCCAGATGCAGTCCAAGGAATGCTGTTTGGAATCCCGGGGAACTCCCGCCCAGCGAGGATGTCGCCAAAAGCATCACTAATCACCTGGACCGCGATGGCCACTCCAGGCAGCTGTGCACTGTGTCACTGGTGCCCTGAGGCACGGATGGGGAAATGGAGGCCGCTCACAGGAAGTGGCTGGGCTGGTCAGGGCCAAGACCACACCCAGTGACCCCCAGGCCAGGGACCCTCCCCGAGCCCAGCACATTTCCCCCTGCTGTGTTTCCACTGGAAACAATCTTAGAAAGCGTCAGGCCCTGCTCCTGTGAACTGGGTCCAGCGCATGGTCTGATCTTGCCAGACCCAGACCCCGACGCACGCAAGTCTGCCCTGCCCGCCACCTCTCAAAGGATGTGAGGGGAGCTCCCCAGTTCCGAGGCCACAGACCCCTCTGTGCTCCAGCCCTGGGGTCTCTGCCCTCAGATGTAACTGCTGCCCCAGACCATGCCCCCCGCCCTCAGGGTTCTGCAGAGCCAGCTCCCCACAGGAAGGTGGCAGGAGGCCCAGGCCAGAGGCCAGAGGGGTGGGGCCCCCGCGCTGAAACCGGACAGGGCTCCGAAAGGAGGTTCTCCCTGCCTTGACCATCTTTGTTTGCTCTGTTAAGGGGGAGCCGTGTAAAGGGAGGGGAGGAGGGGCCATGGGGAGGGGGCAGTGCTGGGGAAGGAAAGCCAGGAGACAAGGCAGGGGGACACCCCGATGGACGCACCGGCAGAGACCCACCCGCAGAGACAGAGCCCAGAAGGAGGCGGGGCGGGGCGGGGCCTTGCGGGGGGGGGTTGCTGGCGAGAAGGAGAGACCCCGAGAGAGGAGCTGGGAAGTCCCGGGGGACTCGTAGTGGGAGAGGCTGGAGCCCCTTGCCCGGGGGACACCCGACCCCTACCCCATTCCATGTCCCCGCAACTCGGCGTGACGCGCGGCGCACACAGACACACACACACACACACACACACACACACGGCGCTCCGGTGCCCCCGGCCCGGCCTCTTCAGGGGCGCGTGCGACCCCCCAGGCCCCCCAGCCCCCTTCCCGCGCGGGGCCTCCGGGGCCCGTCGCCGCCGCTCACCTTGGTCCCCGCGCCACCGCCGCCGCCGCCGCCACCGCGCAGAGCCGGAGCCCGGGCCGGGGGAGGGGGCCGCCGAGGCCCCGCCCCGCCCCGCCCCCGGGGCCCGCGCTGGGGCGCAGGACGCGGATGCGGCCCCGGCCGCCGCCGCCGCCTCCCGGGCTCCGCGGCCGATGCGAGCGAGACCCGCGGAAGGAGGCGACCTGCGGCCGCCGGGGACGGGGCCCGCCCGAGCTGGGAGCTGGGGCCGGGGCGCCCTCCGCGGATCCCGCACCCCGGTGCACTGCGCAGGCTGTAGGCGGTGCCCGCCGGGGATGGGGCGTCCCCGGCCACCCAGTAACCCCCCACCCCCCACCCCGGGCGGCGGTCCTCTAACGCCCACTGAGCGCCCTCTCCTCGAGCCGCGGCCTGTGCGGGGCGCTGCGAGCCGGAAAGGAAGAATCAGACATTCGGATTCAGTCCCTGCCCGGTTGGGCGGGGTGGGGGGGGGGGCTCGGGATGGGCGGCGGGCAGAGGGGGCAGGGATGGAGCCAGCAGACGCTTCCAGCATCTGAATGGCCGGGCCTGGGGTTCTCAAAGTCTGGCCCCACCTGCCTCGTGGGCATCACCCTGAACTTGTCAGCTATGCACTTTCTCAGACCTCATCCCAGACTTACAGACTCTAGGGTTGGGGCCTAGGAACCTGGGTTTTACAAGCTCTCCAGGGGATACCCAGGCCCAGAGAAGTCTGAGAAGTACTGGCCTGGTTGAAATGTCCAGCGCCCCGTATCTTATTCCCCAGACGGAGCACCCCGGCCCCACACCGGAGAGCATAAAGAAGATGTTCTTTTCACCCTTCGTTTAAAAAGGTCCCCCTGTCTCCTTTGTGATGTTGTGTTGGGAAGGGCGGCCGGGGCGAGGGAGGCTCCTGGACTTCTGTGGCAGGATTAACAGGCAGAAAATGTAGAAGGCCCTCAGGAGCAAGGCCGCCTGGCTGGGGCCTTCCCATGGCAGTTACTGGTCCTTCTGTGTGTCACAGTGTAGGGATGGTTTCGAGTTTTGAGGTGCAATTATGCGGGCACTTCTGTCTGCATTCAGGACTTTTCTCTCCCCTGACGGTGCTTGTTTGAAGCCAGGCCACCTGCTCCTGTTCGAATCGCATAGGTCAGGAAGCAGGCCTTCCTGGTGGCGGGAGGCCAGGAGAGGGAGTGTGCTGGTGGGCTTTGCCAGGGTCCAGGGACCAGCACCTTTGCCTGGGGGGCGGGCCAGGGCGTCCAGAGGGTGGAGAGGGCATCTGCACGGAGGGACCAGCTGGAGTGAGCACGGGAGGCGAGCGGGCCCGGGGATGTGCAGCATGTTTGCGCAATCTCAAATAGCTTCCCTTTCTTCTTTCTTCCCTTGTCCTGCTTCCGTTCTCTTCCTAATACTCGGGCTTGGCATTTTATTCTGTGATTGGTCATTTCTTTCGTGTTGGGCTTGTCTTCCAGGATGCAAATTCCCTGAGAGAGGGGCCTTGTCTCCTCTCTTCCCCCAAAGCGACCCCAGCGGTGAGGACAGTGTTTGGTACTTAGAAGGTGCCAACTAGGTGTTTGTAGAAAGAATGGGTGGGGATGGATGGCCCCATAATGAGCACCACTGGTCACTTTTCACTTGTGGCATCCCTGTCCCCACCCCCACCCCCGCCACCGCCACCAGGTCCATCCTCTGGCAGTCTGTGTCCGCCCTGATGGGTGGGATCCTCTCCTGGTTCCTGGCTGGGGCTGAGGAGGGGGGAGAGGCAGAGAGGGTGGGGCGTTTCCTCCCCCTGACCACGGGCCGGGCCGCATCCCCGGCTCTGGCTGGGAGGCCCGCTGCAGCTGTAGGTCCCCTGGCTTCCGTACGAAACACGCTTCCTCGGCTCGTTCTTTCCAGCCCCAGGGATGGTAGCAGCTTCCTGCAATCCCAGCCCCTGGGTGCTTCCTTAACCTGCCCATGCTTCTGTGGACAGTCCTTTTCGTGTGTCCCTTATCTGGACCACATGGGTGACATTACCGTGGTAGGTAGATGCATGTTATTATATATTTGTCCAGACCTTCAGAATGCACACCCAGAGGGACCCTAATGTCAGCTCTGGACTCTGGGTGCTATGTCAACGCAGGTTCACCTGTTGTAAGAGATGTCCCACTCTGATGGGGGATGCTGATGGCGGGGGGGACAGTGCGTGGGGGGTGCAGGGTATAGGAGCTCTCTGTACCTTCCTCTCATTTCGGCTGTGAACCTAAAACGGCTCTAAAAAAATTAAGTTAAAAAAATGCCCAGGACCATGCAGTGAGTAATAGTATTTGAACCCAAGACCTGGCGGTTTGAAGCCTCTCTGTCTGGCTCTTGGGGGGTGTGAGCTCTTCTCCCCTGAGGGGCCCAGGACCGGGGTAAACAGTGACAGTGAAGGTGACACAGGTGGTATACACGGCAGCCGACCCCTGGGAGCCCCTGGAGGGCACATTGGTGGCTGTGTCCCCAGGATGCCCGCCTGCCTTTTTTAGCAACTCGCTGAGAACTTAGTGTCTCCCAGGCCCGGCAGGAAACCCCAGATCGAGCTCTCGTGTGTGTGCTAGAGCGGCTCCGAGGGTCACGTGGGGCGGTGGGAAACCACCAGGAGGCTCAGGTGAGCCCTGTGTCCCCACCGCAGCAGCCGGCTGACCTTCCATTTCCTGCCTCTCCTCTCCAAGTGAGCACAGGAGGCCAGTGCTCCCATGTGCCCAGACCGTCCTGGTGCTGGAAGGACACATGTTCTGCAACCAGGAGGCCCAGGGTGACGCCCTTGTCAGGTGACCTATCCCCTCTGAGCCTCAGGCTCCTTGTCGCCACAATGGGGGTGATCACACCAGCTAATTTCACGAGTTTGTGCATTTATGTATTTATTCATGGGTTGATTGAGTCACTGGAAAATATCTCACAAGCTTTTGCTCATTGCCTGACACCTTTGCAAATCTATAGACCTGTGCAAAATTGAGTTCTCTGATGAGTGAGTGTCTGTTGTGGGACAGGGTGGAAGCCCACAAACTCTGAGGGCTTCCTGCATCGGGGGGGCTCTTGGAGACGCCTGCCCAGTCCATGCAGACCGAGAGCCAGGGGCCAGCAATGTATGGTGACTTACCTGCTGTCATAGAGCGTGTGACATGAGGTCTGTGATGCACGCTCCCCTCCCCGCCCCCAAATGTCCACGTCCTAATCCAAGAGTTTGTGAGTCTACTACCTTTCAGGGCAAAAGGCACTTTGTAGATGTGATTAAGGCTCTTCAGATGGGGGTTGATCCTGGATTACCCAGTGGCCCCCTTTAACACAAGGATCCTTCTCGGAAGGAGGTGAGGGGGAGCTAGAGGAAGACACAGGTGGTGTGGCTCAGAAAAGGAGAGCGAGGACAGATGTCACACCTGTGGCTTTGAGGGAGGAGGCCACAAGCCGTGGAATGCAGGTGGTCTCTAGGAGCTGGAAAAAGTGACAAGACAGATTCTCTCCTTAAGCTTCCAGAAAGAAGGCAGCCCTCCCGACTTTTGGCTTCTCAAACTGCAAGAGAATGATTTGTTTTAAGCTCATAAATGTGTGGCCCTTTGTTCGAGTGACTACAGGAGACCAGTGTACACAGCAAGGCTGGGTATGGAATCTGATCTCCCGCAGCTCAGCTGAGCCCTGCCCTCAAGCCTGCCCTCCAGGGATGCCCTGAGATCAGCCAGTGATTTGGGATTCACTCTCCTCCCATAACCATGTGGTTAACAGGTAGCACAAAATACACATAAAGTATCTAACAATGGAAAAAGCAAAAACAGAATGGCTCCCAACCTTGCCTACCCAGTGGAAGAACCGAGGGCCCCTCTTGCTTGCTTTGCAGATCTGATCTGTTATTGTAGATTTAAAAGGTTGGTGCTGCGCAGCATTTTGGAACATGAAGGGAAGAGAAGGGTTTCTGAGTACTAATCCGGCGACATTTGCATTGTGTCCCCATTATGTACGCTGCTTTCCTTCTGCTCTCCAACGTCTTGGACTTGGCTGTTGGTCTCGGACGCTCTGTTAGATGACACTGCTTCTGTAACCCGTCCGTTGCAGAGCCGGCGTGCCGGGAAGCCGCGACAAACGGGAGGGGCCGTGGAGGGACTTCCCTCACCTCCCCATTTTCTCTTCTGGAATGGAAGTGGGGAGCCCCGCCCTCAGCCCCGTGTCCCCGGGGTGCGTTCCCGGGCGTGGTCCACAGTAGGTGCTCAGCGAATGTCTGGCAAATGCTGGAAATACCGGACAGAGCGCTGCATAAAGGTGGAACCCAGAGACATTTTGACAAATACGTGCCTCACCTGCGCACCACACCTGGTACCACGTGTGGGCGCCGCACCTGGACGTCGCACCTGTGTGCTACTCCGGGGTATCGCACCTGTGCGCAAAGCTCAGGTTGACCAGCAGGCTGCGGGAGCTGGGAAGCAGCTGGGTTCCAGCCAGGCCGTGAGGACGCCACATTGCTCCCAGGCCAGGGCCACGCGGGTTGGGGAGACCTTTGTCCTTAGCCGTGTCTCTCTTGGGAGGCTCTGGACTCTCCCTTTGGACTTGGGAAGTGCCAGCTCTGCTCAGGAGGGCGCCATTGGGATGGAGGCTGCCTCCACAAGCTCGTACCAAGGGGTGATCTCCTTGCGATCCGACCTTGAACCTCTCGTCTTGGGAATGTCCACTCTTGTCCCTGGGCCCTGCCCACCCAGGCTTCCAGTGCACCCAGACTGCCGGATAGCTGCCCCCGCCTTGTCCCTGGCTCCCAGGGGAAATCCAGGGGACCTGGGAAACCTCAGTGCAGAGCTTGGCTTTTCCGCCGTGTCGACCCCTGAGCCCTCCATCCCAGCATGTGATGCATTCGGGAAATTTCCCAAACATGTGAGGGGCTGCGGGGAGGGCCCACATTTGGCCCCACACAGCCCTTCCCCTTCTCGGGAGAGCCCTCTCTCTCCAGACCAGTTTGTCCTCCCGCGGAGTATAAACCACCACGCAGAGAATCAGACAAGGCCGCTAACTGAGAATCAAGACAAAGACAGACCCTTAGGTCAGCACTGAACACGGACGACGGTGTGAACGCGGTACGGGCCGCAGAATGACCACACCCAGCTCTAGCCGGCTCCAGGCTCTGTGGACTAGGGGTTGTTGTTATTATTTTTTTAAACTAAGCTCTGTGCCCATGACCCCCGAGATCAAGATTCGCACACTGTACGGACTGAGCCAGCCAGGGGCCCCTGATAAGGGCTACTGGGATGCCGCCTGCCGGACAGCACCCAGGCCGGTGGAGCAGAGCCTCGCCTCCTCCACCAACCCCCCCCCCCACACCGCCCCGCTCCGTGCCCCCCAGCACTCGCCCAACATCCTGTAAGTCCTTCCTCACCCTCTAGCTAAGCGCCCCCCGCTGCCGTGGTGACCCTCCCTCCAGGCCACGGGCGATGGTCCCTCTTTGCTCACCCACAGGGATGCTCCTGGTGGCCTCTGTCAGAGACGTTAGCCAACGGGGAGGCTCTCCCTGGGCCACCAGGAGGACGGGCTCCTTCTCCAGACCCTCAGACTGACGGGGAAAGAGCTGGAGGGAAGGTGGGAGGTTCAGCGCTGGCTGGAGGCTGGGTCAGCTGAACAGTGGACCGTTGGCAGGTGATATTCCTGTGGAGAGAGCCCAGCCGGCTGGCGGGGGAGGTGACACAGCTGGGACAGTGGGCAGGCTTGCCAGGCGGGGCTGGCAGGGGGTGGGGGGCGGTGCCGGCGGAGAGCTGTCTGCTGCCTGATTCTCCCACTGGCTCTGGCTCCAGCATTAGATTTGCGTGCTCTGGGCCTGTGTCCCAACAGAAGGCCAGGCATCCCGCTGTCTTAGGCTCTGGGGAGACCACTGGTCCACTGGTCCCAGGTTGCGGAGTCTGATTCAACCGGAGGGCCGTTTTCCGTGGTTTTCATGCGTCTCTGCTGTGCTTGGCATTTCCTGTGGGCCTGGACTGTGGATGGGAGCCCCAGGGGAGCTCAGGGGGGCAGGGGAGCCAGACTCTAAAACCGATTCTGCCACTGGATGGGACAAGGGCTCTCAGCTGGGGGTGGAGCCATCCTCTCCTCCTGGGAGTTTGGTGACGGCTCCCCATGGAGGGCAGAGCCCAGCTCAGGACTCCGGGACCAGTGCTCACCCTGCGTGCCTTTGAGCATAGAGGCGCAAGTAAAGTTCTCCAGGTCTGCGGTCTGCCTGTGAGGGTCTTGGGCTCAGGTCAGGGCCCTGATCCGAGGGGTGCCTGAGGGGTGAACTCAGCAGGACCCAGCCTGCCAGCCTCGGGGGCCAGGGTCTCCTTCCATAGACCCGCTCACTCACCCCTCCCAGTGGGAATGGCTCTGGCTGCACGAGGTTCCCTCCCCTTCCTGGGGTGGTGGCTGGGCGGGGGAGTGTGCAACTAGGGGATAAAAGGGGTCTGGTCTGGGCACAGCCAGCCACTGTGCCTCTGTCCCTCCCTGAGAAGCTAGCAGGAAGCCCCCCTGCGCTCGGCCCAAGCGTCCGGGGCCAGGGAACAGGACTGGCGTGGCCTGGCAATCCTGCCAAGAAGCCATGTTCAGACAGAACAAGCCCGGCCACCACAGAAAACCTGGCCCAATTTGCCTTAAAACAACGTCAGCATCCTCGGTGGCCTCCTGGGCAGAGGCAGCCCCTGTAGACTTCTCCCCAAGTTCAGCATTTCCAGACATCCCCTTCAAAGCCAGAACCACCCCCCCCTCACCGAGTCCAGGCCTGGTGGGCACTTTGTGGATTCCCTCGGGCTCTGCATGGACCACCATGATGCTGGAACCTCCGGGCTCGAGGTGGAAAAGATGAGGGACAGCGGACACAGCATCTCCTTCCTGGCTTTCCAGGGGGAAAGCCTCTGGTCTCGTACCATTCCCTGGGGGGTAGCTGTAGGTTTTCTTGTAGTTTCTCTATCTAGTTTGTGATGTTCTCTCACCTTCCTAAATGACTTTAAAAAAAAATCATCATTGGGGCGCCTGGGTGGCTCAGTGGATTAAGCCGCTGCCTTCGGCTCAGGTCACGATCTCAGGGTCCTGGGATCGAGCCCCGCATCGGGCTCTCTGCTTGGCGAGGAGCCTGCTTCCCTTCCTCTCTCTCTTTGCCTGCCTCTGTGCCTCCTTGTGATCTCTCTCTGTCAAATAAATAAATAAAAATCTTAAAAAAAAAATTTAAAAAAAAAAATCATCATAAATGGATTTGATCACTTTTTTTTTTTGCATGTACTGAAATACTACGGTTTTAAAAAATCCTTTATTCTGTCAACAGAGCAAATGGCCCTAGTTAATTTTTTTTTTTTTTTTTTACAATTTTTATATTTATTTCTTTGACAGAGAGAGAGACAGTGAGAGAGGGAACACAAACAGGGTGAGTGGGAGAGGGAGAAGTAGGCCTCCCGCTGAGCAGGGAGCCTGATGTGGGCCTTGATCCCTAGACCCTGGGATCATGACCTGAGCCGAAGGCAGACACTTAACAACTGAGCCACCCAGGTGCCCCAGCCCTGGTTGATTTTGAACATTAAATCAACCTTGTGTTTCTGGCAAAAATCCCACCTTATCATGATTCATTATCCTTCGTGTATGTTGCTTAGTTCGATTTGTTAGAACTCTGTTGAGGATTTGCTCTACATTTAAGAATGATACTGGTCTGCAGTGGTCCCTCTCTCTCTCCTTTGTGTCAAGTTTCCATATCAGGATGGTTCTGCCTCATTAGAATAATTACAGGGTTCCTGTCAAACTGGTATTGTTTCTTCCCTAAATATTTGACAGAATTCACCATTGAAGCCATCAATGCCCGAAGTTTTCCTTCCGAGAGTCCGAGTTACAAATTCAAATTTTCAAAATAGATACGAGGCTCTTTAGATTTTCTTATTTTCTTCTTGTGTCAGTTTTAAGTTATGGTTTTCCAGGAATTTGATTCACATCAGTTGTCAGCTTTACTGACATGAAGGTTTTCCCAATGTTCCTCTGTTATCCTTTTAAAGTTTGTAGGATCTGTAGTGATGTTCCCTCTTTCCTGGGGTTGCTAATTTGTGCCTTTTTTTTCCTTGATGAGTCTCACCAGGGGGTATGGGTGTTTTATTAATCTTTTCTAAAAATCAATTATTGGCTATGTTGATTTTTTAAAAAATTTATTCATTTATTTGAGAGAGAGACAGACAGACAGGAAGAGAGAGCAGGCTTGGGGGAGGGGCAGAGGGAGAGGGAGAAGCAGTCTTCCTGCTGAGCAAGGATCCTGATGTGGGGATCGAACCCAGGACCCTGAGATCATGACCTGAGATGAAGGCAGACGCTTAACCGACTGAGCCACCTAGGCGCCCCAGGTGCACTGATTTTTGTATTCATTTCCTATAGCTGCTGTAACTAATGACTTGGAGCCCAACAAGGCAAATGTTTTACCTTTGGGTCCTGACGTAGGTCTCTCGGGGTTAACATCAAGGTGTCTGCTGGGCTCTCCCTTTCTGGGGGCTACCGGGCAAAGTCCCTCTTGGCCTCTTCCAGCCTCCAGACCCTCCCCACACTCCTTGGCTGGCAGACCCTGCCTCCGCCTTCAAAGCCTGCAGTGCGGGGCTCAGCCCTGCTTGGATCTCAGCACTTGGAACCTCTGCCTCCCGGTTCCACTTTCAAGGACACTTGCGATTGATCACTCTGGGTCCACTGGAATAACCCAGCATAATCTCTCTGTTTCAACAGCCTTCACTTAACCCGCCACCTAATTCCCCTCCGCCACCTCTCCTCACAGAGTCGCAAATTCCAGGGATCAGATGTGGCCATCTCTGGGTGGGGGTGGGGCGGCTATTTTGTAGAATTTGATTTTCATTTGCTCTCTAGCGTCTTCAGATTCCTGGTTTTAAACCTCTGTTTTCTCAAACTATAAACACTGAGAGCTCCCATGCCCTCTAAGCCCCGTGTTCGTTAGCGGCTCCCCGCAAATTCTGACGTGCATTTTTGCTTCTCGTTCAGTTGAAAATATTTTCTCTGTTCCCTGGGATTTCTTCCTGGACTCACAGGGTTTTCCATGGCGTGTTTCTTGAATTTCCGAACATGTGCTGCTTTTCTAGATTTGTTTCATTGTTCCACATCTTTGCATGATTTCAGTGCATGCGCTGAGACTTGCTTTACAGCCCGGGACCTGGTCTATGTGGGTGAAGGTTCCACGTGGACCTGAAATGTGTGTACTTTGAAGTTGTCTGCTGTCCTGCTGCTGTGCAGGCGTCGGCTGGGACAGACTCTGGATTACCATCTCTCCTCTGCACCTATTGTCCCAGCACCTGACCCCTGGGCCTGGGTCAGTGGGTGAAGGTGTGCAGCTGGGGGAAAGGGGGAAGAGACGGAGGCAATATTTTGGTCAAAGTTTGTTGAACGAACTCAATGTCAAGTTGTAAGCTTGGCTCTGCCCCAGGGAGCTGAGCAACCATGAGCGAGGCCTTCAGGTCCCTGGGGCTAGGCTTCCTCACCAGTTAATTGCAAGTATAACCAGTACTTGGGGCGCCTGGGTGGCTCAGAGGGTTAGGCCTCTGCCTTCGGCTCAGGTCATGATCTCAGGGTCCTGGGATCGAGTCCTGCATCGGGCTCTCTGCTCAGCGGGGAGCCTGCTTCCTCCTCTCTCTCTCTGCCTGCCTCTCTGCCTGCTTGTGATCTCTGTCTGTCAAATAAATAAATAAAATCTTAAAAAAAAAAAAAAAAAGCATAACCAGTACTTGCAAGTACTGAGAAGGTTGAGTTGAAGAGAGCGGAACTCCTACGTGGCACAGCACCTGGCACCCGGCGTGGGGCAGATGCTCCCTCTTTCCTGCTGCTGTCTGTGCCCACGGGTCTCCCGGGGCCTCCCTGCTCTGTCTGGAATCCTCGGGCGGCTCTGAATGCTGAAAGCAGAACCGCCCACGGGAGGCTCCTGTGCACCTTGTTATAACCCCTGCCCCCTTACAGACTCCTTTCTGGGCTCCGGGCCTCCCGGCATCCAGGGGCAGATTGATTACTTCCAGAGATGCTGGGCTCACTACGACCAGCATTGCCGGAACTCTCAGTGGGGGTTCAGGTCAGAGAAAGATCTTTCTCATCTACCTCCCTTGTCCTCCTGTCCGCTGCCTCACCTAGACTATCCACCGAGCGGGTGGGCTCCTCATTTTGGAACATAATTAAAGCGGGAAGATGGATCCCAAACACAGTGAGGTTAGGGAGGCAAGCATTCTGGCCACTTCTCTCTCTCTCTTTTTTTCTTCCCTCCTCCCTCCTTCCTTCTTTTCTTTCTTTCTCTCTTTCTTCTTAAATTCTTTTTAAAGATTCTATTTACTCGACACACAGAGAGCACAAGCAGGGAGAGCAGCAGGCAGAGGGAGAGGGAGAAGCAGGCTCCCCGTGGAATGAGCTGTTGCACACAGGGCTGGAGCCCAGGACCCTTCACCCCCCCCAACCCCTGCTTGTTCTTTTTCTTTTAGAGGCTGGCCTTGGTATTTCTGGGGTGGGGTTGTCTTTTTGTCCCTCTGCCCCATCTCTCCCCTGACATCTCCACCTCATCCTCCGGGACGGGCCTCAGGGATATCACCATCCCTGAGAGGTGCTCGAAGCCTCTGTGCCTGCCGGCGGCTGCTCCACTGTGGCATCGGGCCGGAGCCGGGGGTGGGGGGCTGGGGATGGGGCAGTGTGCAATGTCGGTCCTGGAGCCTGGCCGTGCCTGGGCCACAGCAGTTCCACATTACAGCGATGTCCCTGCCCTGGCTTCTGTGGGCTATCGAGGTGACCACTGTGCCCTGCCCCCAGCTTCCCACAGCTGCTTCCTGCCCTGCCATCCGCAGGAACCCAGCCCTCCCCGGCTCCCCCACGACAGGTGCTGACCCTGCCCCAGGGGCTCAGGGGACCTTTGTCTCTGACCTTGACGGAAGCCTGGGGACGGGAACGCCCTGGCCTCCTTGCTGGACCTACTGAGCATCGGCCTCACCCCAGAGGCTCCCTCTATGCCCTGGTTTCCTGCTGGGGGCTTGGGTATGGACCCCGCGTGGGCGGGGGCCCTGGAAGGACTTCTGTCTGCCTTAGCCGGCAAGGGCCCGGGGCCCTTTGGTCCTGGTTCACAGAATTCTTATAACGGGAATCTCTCAGCTCAGCTTGGGACCCATCATAAATGCTCAGAAAATACATTTTCAACAACGGTGTGCCTGTAATGACATGTTTCTGGGGCCCATCTCTCCTCCAGAGCCCGATGGTAACTTGGCAAGAGGGTTTTGCCTGATTTATTTGTCAGTCCCCAGCCCCAGCCAGGCTCCACCACTGAGGACCCCAGGGACATTGGTCCTGCGCTGGGTGAGAGCGGGCTGACGGGTGACGCGAGCCTCCCAGAGCACGGCCCGGCTCCGAGGCCAGGGCTGGGGGGAGCACTAGGCCTCCCCGAACAGACCACATGCTCCGGCCCGGCCCTCCCACCGCCGAGACGAGAAGCCAGGCGGCCCGGAGGGGGCCCTGGGCCTCCGAAACAGAAAGTCGTTCTGGGACACATGGATCTTGACATGCCCGCCCCCCTGCCTCCAAACCGCATGGCTGGTGGAGGGGACGTGTCATTTTTAAAAAAAGACTCCAGTTATCCAGAAACTTCTGCCAGGCAAGGGGGAAGCAAGAAGGCACTAACGACGTCCAGCAGCGCAGCGTGTTGGATCTGCTGCTGTTCTGGGAAGAGGCAGGAGTGGCTCTGGCCCAGGGAACAGTTCGTCCCCCTAAAGCAGGCCAGCCAGGGGGATGGGCTGGGAGAGGGGACAATGTGGTGGCCGGTCCCTGCGTGTGCCCGCTGTCTACGCGTTCTCTTGTGACCCTCCCGTTGTCACCCTGGCAACTGCTGGCCCAGGCCAGGGGCCCGGATTTGAGGGCTCCCCCAGCCCAGCGGCGTCCTCCCCAGCCTCCGCCCCTGCCAGGCCCGGAGAAACTGGCAAGAAATGCATGGGCAGCCCTATTGTCACAGGGGTGGGAGGGCGGCCGCTGGAGCTAGGCGAGCACTCCCCACCCCAGCTTCAGGTGGGCAGCTGCAGGGGTGGGAACAGGTCGGTCTGGGCAGGCGGTGGGGGACGGCGGCCCTCTGGCAGGAACATGAACTTCGGCACCCTGGCTGGAGGCCCGCCAGGCGGTGTGGGTCAGGAAGTGAGCTGACACAGTAGTTCCACATCTGGAAACCCATGCGGAGGAAGGATTCCAAAACCTTTCTCACTGTTCCTCCCAGCATTTGTAGTGGAAGAAAATGTACATGCCCAGCAAGAGTGAAGCATTCCGTGATTATACTATCTTTTCCCCAGACAGTGAGGGAATTGGGTTTATAAAGAGTTTTGGAAGAGGGTCGGGGTGGGGGGGATGCTTACGCAGTTAGATCGAATTTTAAAAAGCCCTCCCCGAGATTCAGAATGTTACTGAGAGTGAAGGACCGGAGAGCAAGTGCTGAGTTGTTACCAGCAGTGATGCTTGTCACCCTCCAGTATGGAAAGTTTCTGCTCCCGGTTTCCCAAATTTCCTGATGCCTGGTAACGAGCGTGTCTTGTTTTGAAGGAGGGAGGATGTGGGAGCCATCACTCCGTGGACCAAGGGTGGCCTCACAGCGGATGAAGCGTCTTGCAACACATCCAAAATTAGGGAGAAGCAAGTCAAGCCTGCCGCGCAGCCCCTGGCCCAAAGCCCGGGCTGAGGACGGGATCCCGATCCACAGCGCATACTGAAATGATCTCCTGGTCTCGCTCAGGATCTCCGTCCCTCGCAGGCACCCAAGACTCTTCCTTCCCTCCTCGCCTCCCTCTACCCTCCGGCCTCTCCGGCTTGGGTTTGTCCGCCCCGTTCACAGATCCTGCCGCTGATGCTCAGAGGCCTGGGGGCGGGGGTAGGAGGAGGCCCGCGGACGGGAAGGTGGATAATTGCATTGTAATCCCTGTTCCTATTTTGCCTTTAGACCCTGGTCACACTGAACCTGAAAAGCAGGCACCATGAGTCCTTCAAAGCTGACCCGTAGGGCGTGGGTCCTCATCACCGCTCAGATGCTAAGACCTTCATCTCTGGCCCTCGGATTTGGCCTTGTGGCCAGGTTTCCTGTTCCTCGGGCACCGCGGGTTTCCGGCCCTGTGCTGTTTGCTTCCCGTGACTGGATGCCCTCAGAGGCGAAAGCACCGCCTGCGGAAAGCCCTCCCCATCTCCTGATAGGTGTGTGGGCTACCCATCACTCCCCCTGACTTGGCTACAGACTGGCCGTTGCCATGACCTTGTCCCCCTTCGGATTTGATCGTTTACTAGAAGAGAGCATAGAACTTACGGATGCATGTCTGTTCACCAGTTTATAACATTTAAGCTGTGAAAAGGATACAGATGAACAGCCCAGTGAAGACGTAGGTAGGGTGAGGTTGGGGACAGTCCCCGGGGTAGGAGCTTCTGTCCTTATAGAGTTGGGGTGCGTTACCCTCCTGATACAGGGATGTGTTCATCAACCCGGAAGCTCTCCGGACCCCCTACTAATGGGGTTTTGCGGAGGCTTCCTCACATAGGTGCAATCAGTCTTTAAGTCCGTTCCTGGCCCCGGGGCCCCTCTCCAGAGGGTGGGGTGTGGGGCTGAAAACTCTGGGCTTGTGATTCTGCCTTGTTCTTTCTGGTGACTGGGTCCACCCAGAGCCCACCCAGAGCCCACCCAGAACAAGAGATGCTCCGAGTGCTCCTACCTCAAGGTATGTACAAGGGCCTCGGGAGCTCCGTGTCAGGAACCACACCTACATAGATCCTGTGAGCTCACACCTGCCCCGGAAGGTGTCGGGGAGGTCTCCTCTTAGAGCGGGCCGGGCGGGGGGCTGCGCAAACCACCAGCAGTGTGTTCTGTGGCCGGGTGGCCATGGAGTGTGTCTGTGAGTGTGCATCCGCACGTGGGCACAGGGAGGGTACGCACCCATGAGGCTCTACCAGCCAAGCCCAGTCTGCAGTGTGTCTGTCTTCCCTCCTCCCCTCTGAGTCTGTGTGTGCTCCTGGCCTCTCTGCGAAGCCAGAGAGGCCAGGCCTGGGCCCTCCCTCAACCCCCTCCCCAGGCCAGTGCCCTTGTCACCACTTGGCTTAAAGCAGAGATGGTCTGTCTTCTCCGAGGGCGCTCCCATGGGTCCTCTTCTCACGGCCTGTGCCCCCAGCAAGGGAGGCTTGGCTGTGCTGTGAAATCCAGGGCCACGAGTGGTGCTGACCCTCACCCTCCTTCGCTGAGCTCGTTTGGCCTGACCATCCCCTCCCACCACCCTTGACTGGCCTGGAGCCACTGGGGCTAAAAGTAGAGAGAAGATACAGGAGTGAATGGAATTCCCTCTTCCCCAGAGGGGGTCACTGGGTGGACTTCCTAGGCAGATGGAAACCCTTTCTCCTCCTCCCTTCGTCGACCAACCCATCCACTCACCCATCTGTCCATCCATCCATCCATCCATCCACTCATCCATCCATCATCTGTCCATCCATCCATCCACTCGTCCGTCCATCCATCCATCCACCCACCCGTCCATCCATCCGTCCATCCATCCATCCACTCGTCCGTCCATCCATCCATCCACCCGTCCATCCATCCATCCACCCATCCACTCATCCCTCCATCCGTCCATCCATCCACTCGTCCATCCATCCATCCATCCATCCATCCACCCGTCCATCCATCCATCCATCCACTCGTTCGTCCATCCGTCCATCCATCCATCCACTTGTCCGTCCATCTGTCCATCCATCCATCCATCCATCCACTCGTCTGTCCATCCGTCCATCCATCCATCCATCCATCCATCCACCCGTCCATCCATCCATCCATCCACCCATCCATCCATCCACCCATCCATCCATCCATCCATCCATCCATCCATCCATCCACCCGTCCATCCATCCATCCATCCATCCATCCACTCGTCCGTCCATCCATCCATCCATCCACCCATCCACTCGTCCGTCCATCCGTCCATCCATCTATCCACTCATCCGTCCATCCATCCATCCATCCACCCATTCATCCATCCACAACCATTGTCTGATTCCCGTTTTATGGAGTCCCTGCTGGGTGCGGTGGGCACTGCCGTAGCCAGGGTGGTCTTTGACCTTGGGGAACTCACAGTGGGATGGCGGAGATGGTGGCCAACAGGGACCGCCTCCATGTCAGGTGGTCAGTGCTGTGACGAGGGTGCCCAGCAAGACCAGGCTGTGTCTTCCTAGACTTTCTAGGTTGGTGGACAATGCGCCCGGGGGATTCAAGAGAGAGAAGAAGCAGGAGAGGTTGTGGGGCCTGGCTTTTCCATATGAATTTTGGGATCAACTTCTGCAGAAGGGGCAGCTAGGATTTCGGCGTGTGGAGGGCCTTTGTCTGAAGGACAGTGGGGGCCGTGGGAGAGTTTTGAGCATCAGTGACAGGGTCAGACTTGGGTTTTGCTAAGACTGACCTCAGTAGGGAGAATGGATTTGAAGGGGTGGGTTAAGTCCAAGGAGATGCAAGGAAAGGAGGTAGGAATTGGGAGGATGGGGGACAAGGAGCCATGGGGTTGGGGTGGGCAGAGTCAGGGTCTGGGGGAGAGGGAAGGAGAGACGGAGGGGGTCACCTCTCCAGCAGACCCAGCTCCCACTCCCCACTCCTAACCCTGCTGTCCTGGCCCCCCTCCTTTTCAGCACAAGTTCTGGGCAGGACAGGGGGCCCAGGAGACGGCTGGACTGGTATTGGGAACATCCAGATTCACCTCTGCCTGTGTCCCATGGGGTCTCTGATGGGCAATTTCCCAGCCCCTCTGAGCCTAGCTTCAAACAGACCTGCCCACCAGAGCTGGAAAGGCCTTCTGAATCCGTGTGATCTTGACCCCCACTTTGCCAACGGGAAGACTGCGGCCCCGTGGGGCTCATCCCTGAATGAGTTCTGCACCTGGGAGCCCAGCTTTGCTCTTGCTGCTGATCCCTGGCTTCTCACTCCGGTCTGAGAACACACCGCCTGCAAGCGAACCGCGCAGCAGAAATTTCTCTTCCCGGGGAATCAAGTCGCAGAGAACTTGATTGTTTTGAGAACTTGCTGAAAATCCGTCTGTGGAAACAAGAGCTTACTCAGTGAGGCAAACCGCTTGTCATGAAATGACTGTTGGCTCACCACCAAGAGCTTGGCGACGCAGCCCTTGCTGTGTCCTCCAGCCCCATTCTGCTGTCTCCGGAACCTGACCTGCGCCAGCCCGTCTCCCCGCGGACCCAGACAGCACCCACCTCACGCCGTGACCTCCTTTTCCCAAGACAGTGAGTCTTGAGACGTCTGGCCAGGGCCGTACCCTCTTGTGATACAGGCACTGAACTTGACTTTGCTGGATTGATAGGTCATTTAGTGATTTCTGCACCCACCAGACAGGACGGGCCCCGACTCCTGGATGCCTCTCAACCTGATTCTTAAAGCATATTTGAAAGTAATAGACTTAAAAAAAAAAAAAAAAAGAAGAAAGAAAGTAATAGACTTTATTTTTTAGAGCACTTTTGTATTCATGGTCAAATTGAGTGGGAAGTACCGGGGTTCCTCACACACGTACATAGGCTCAGCCTCTCCCATCACCAGCATCCCCGACCAGAGCGGGTCATCGGTTACAGGCAATGCACCGAGGCTGACAGGTCCTCACCACCCAGAGTCTGGAACTGACATTAGGGTTCTCTCCTGGGGTTGCATGTTCTATAGGTTTGGACGTTGTAAATGACGTGTGTCCCTCATGATAGTATCACACAGAGTGTTCTCACGGCCCCGAAGAGCCCTGTGCTCCAGCTTCTCACCCCTCCCTCCTCCCTCACCCCTGGTACCAAGCCTCCGTGGGTCTTCTCAGTGTCTCCAGAGTTCTGCCTTTCCCTGAAGGGCATTAGGTTGGAGGCGCACACCGTGTGGCCTTCTCAGACTGCTCTTCTGCCCAGCAATGTGCCTTGGAGTGCCCTCCGTGACTTGTCATGGCTTGGTAGTGCACGTCATTTTATTGCCACACAGGAGTTCCTGCCCAGGGGCACAGACATTCACTCACCCTTCCAGCCGCCGAGGGAGGTCAAGGTTGCCCGCAGCTGGTCTGCTTTTGCTGCGGTTGATCACAGAGGTGGCTTTTCTCCTTTGGGAGGCCCTGGACAGGAGGCCCTGTCTCTGTGGCTCTGGGCCATTCAGGAGGTGACACGGAAGTAATTTTAGAGAGAACCCAGAGTTAGGCTCTCTGCGTGTCCCTAAAAACCTCAGCAGGACTGGGGAACCCAAATCAGGGGTCACGGGGGGGTTGCTGCTGAGGGCTGTTGAGGGAAGGTGGGTGAGGGGGACCCCCTGGGCACCACCATTTGCCAAACGTCACCTGGCCCTCTCTTGCTGGGCTGCATTAACTTGGGGTGCCTCTGGGAGCAGAGAGGGTGTGTAGTCATTTCCCTGCCCCCCAACAGGCTCCTGTGTGGCCAGGCGCAGTGCAGGTGCTCAGTGGGGCCCGAGTCTGGGCCAAACACTGTGCGAGTATGATCTCCTCTGGTCCTCGAGGTGGGGCCAAGAGGTGGGACCCCCCACAGTCCCGCAGGCTGAACGGAGTGGAAAGGACACCAGGCTGCGAGCGGAATCTGCGTCTGAAGGCAACCCCCCCCACCCCCTTGTTAGGCACCCACTCTTCCCTGAGCCCTCCCCCTCCTCTGACCAACGAGGTTGGACTAGAGGGCCATTTGCACTTCTGAAGACCACCTTCCTGCTCCAGACACCCGCTGGCTTCTCTGGGGGCAGAGCTGGGGTCTCAGCCTATGCCGGCTGTCTACACAGCACGGGCTCCTGGTGGGAAAGGGGATTGGAAGTGGAGACGTAAGCTCTGGAAGGAGGATGAGGACCATCCCCTTGGGGAAGGACCTGATGGAGATGCCGGGCCCAGTTCCCAATGTCGTCCGGCCTTGGCTTGTGGGGCGGTGGGGGAGGGGGCGGCTCTGGGAGGAGCTGTGGCTTTTGGACACCCTCCTGGGGGTCCCGGGGGTCCCGGCCCCTCACCAGCTCCGTTACCACGTTTACTTCTCCCCCATTCCTCACTCACAGCGTGGAGAGACAGAGCAGAACGGTGGAGAGAGACTGGTGTTGGGGGAAGGCTGGTTTGGTGTCCCCGCCCTGGCGGCCCGTCCCCATCCTCCGGAGGTCCCAGTTTCCAGCTTTCCGCCTCCCCCAGGGCGGTGCACCGCCTTCTCCGCATCCGCCGCAAGATGGCAGCAGAGCCCCACAGATCCCACCCTGGGTGGCCCAGCCTTGGGGACTAGAGGGCTGACCACCCAACCTGGGGGCTCCCCAAGGCCCCGAGCCTGGGTGTAGGGACCTGGCTGCGGGGCGCAGAGCTGGTGTTCCCACCCCTGCATCCTGTCCACATCCCGGACAGTTCACCACTCAGTGCAGCCGTAAACCCTTCCTGCTGCGTGCCCGGCTTGGTGTGGGGGACCAGAATGCCCATGGCATTGGACACGGGATCAGGGCCCAATGCCAGGACGACCCAGACTGTGGGATGGAGGCCGGGGGTGAGCGAGCCTAAGGGAAAGGTCTAGCTCAGTTTGGCAGTGCAGGAGGCCTCCGGGCGGCCTGACACTGTCCTGGAGCTCAGGTCCACGGAGCGGGAGCCACGGGGGACGGCTGGCCCCGTGGGAACATGGGTGCTGCAGGACCAGGCCCCGCTCGCCCGGCAGCCCGGGGTGGAGGGTGTCCTCCACCAGCTCATGGGCTCCTGTGGGAGCTCCTACACTCAGGACCAGGACGTGATGTGCGTGACCCCGTGCAGAGTGAAAGCGAGGGGCCCTTGTTGAGAATGGTGAGCTTTATTTGATTGATTGACTTAAAAAATTTTGATTTATTTGACAGAGAGAGACACAGTGAGAGAGGGAACACCAGCAGAGGGAGTGGGAGAGGGAGAAGCAGGCTCCCCTCCGAGCAGGGAGCCCAGTGCGGGGTTCGATCCCAGGACCCCGGGATCATGACCTGAGCCAAAGGCAGATGCCCAACGACTGAGCCACCAAGGCGTCCCCAACTTTAAAGATGGTGACAGCACAGTCTGAAACGAAGCTCTAGCCTTTCTGAGCCGGGGGCCCTGTGTGACTGGCCAGGCCCCCAGCGTCCCAGGCGCGGTTCCCACCCACAGCCGCATGGCCTGGGCTGCCATCCCCCTGCAGGTCCCTGGTCCTGCAGGCAGCGTCGGGGAGGGGCTCCGCAGATTAGGCTAGAAGATGCGCTGCCCTCGGTTACTCCACCGGTAGCTGTGCGTGTTCCCATGATACCCTGACGCCCAGAATCCTGGCTAACGGATGTCCCGGTGCGGGCTCAGCGGGACACCCTCCCTCATTCCCGCTAGAGGCGCCTGTAAAGGGCGCCGCGGCCAGCAGGGGGCGCCGCCGCTCCGTTCGCGAGCTGAGCCCTGCACACAGGGCCCCAGGCCGCAGCCCTGCTCAGGGGCTAAGGGGCATGCATGGGCATCACCAGGTCTGGGGGCTCTCTGCGCCTTCAGAGCCCCCATATCCCGCTGGGGCCCCTGCCCTGCCGGGGTCCCCGCATTCCTTGCAGTTTCCTGGGGAGGGCTGGCCTGAAAGGGACCTGGAGGTGTTGAGTCCTGCTCATATGAGGGCTCCCAAGGGCCCGCCCCTTCCATCTCCTGGCTCAGGTGCTCCTGGGCTTGTGCCCAAGTCACCCCCGTGTCTGTCCTGGTCTCCGACAGCCTGCCCTCTGTGTCTGCCTCTTACAAGGACACCTGCCACGGGGCTTGGGCCCGGGCCCCACCAGACAATCCAGCACGCAGACACCCTTTTTCCAAATAAAGTCTCACTCACGGGTTCTGGGGTTTGGGATTTGGACACTCAACCCACGGCAGGCCCCAAACCCGAGAGGGCGGGGCTGGCCAGAACCCCAGAACCCGGCCCAGCCCCAGGCCTGAGCTCCTTCCTCCAGAGGCCCCGCTCAGCCTGAGGTGTGGGGCCTCTGCTCTCAGTGACTGGTTTCTCCTTCCGCGTTTCTCACCCCCTCCAGCGTGGGCAGCGTCCCACCCCTGCCCCTTCCCTCGAGGCCCTCCCCACTTCGAGGGTGTTCGATGGCCTCAGGCCCGTCGTCAGGCCAGGCCTGGCCCAGAGCTGGCTCAGAAGGAATCCACATGTGCAATCTTAATACCCTCCCTCTCGATGGCCCCCGGTTGTCGCCGGCCTCGGTCACATACAGCCTCCTCCTGGAAGCCCTCTAAAGCCCCTGGCAGAGTGGGCTCCCTTTCTCCAGCCTGGCCCACTCCAGGCTGTGACCCTTGGATTGGGAGCCCCCCCAGGCAGGAGGGGGTCTGGTCCCCCTGCCCCTGGCCCTGGGGAGACAGAGGCTCAGAGGATGCCGAAGGAGGAAGGGGTGAGCAGGGCGTAAGGAGGTATGCCCACCGCCTTTTCCCTGCCTCCTCTTCTGGGAGGCTTGTCCCTGGCGGGCTGGGGATGGGGAAGTGGGTGGGGGACAGAGCCCCACCCCGGCAGGGACAGGAAAGGCCCCTCTGGCCGGGAACAGAAGCTTCCCTACGGAACCCTTACTCAGATCACAGGGGGGGGGGGGGGCTGGTGTGCGTGCGCTGCCGGCCGGGCTGAAGGCTCAGGGGCCAGTGGGCAGAGGGCTGGGCCCTCCCTGCGGAGCCTGTGAGCGGGGGTTCCCATGGGTCTCGGGTCCGGCCTGTGTGTGTTGGGCGCAACGAGAGGGAGCCGTGGGCTTCACTCAAGGTGGGGACTCAAGGTCCACCTCCAAGTTCACTTCTGAGACACCCTGGATGGGGGTGAGGGCAGCAGAAACTGACGACTGCCCCCTCCCCCTGCCCCAGCACCCACAGAGGGCGGGGGGCTGCTGCTCCCGGAAGGAGACAGGGCTTTGCCCGCTATGGGCCTGACCACCTCTTGGCTTGGTCACCTGCCCAGTGGCCCCTCAGGACAGACCCCACGACGATGCGTGTCCTGGGCAGCAGGCGGTCAGCGAGGGCCTGACACCAAGCAGGGGTCCCGGAGAGGCCCCGGGCTGTGGAGCACACTCACTCCAGAGGGATCTGGTGGGCCAGGGGCCTTGGTGGACCCAGTTCTGAGACAGATTGTGGTGGGAGGGGACAGGGCGGCTCGAGCTGGTGGCTGCAGTGGGCTCTGGGGACTGGAGTCAGAGAGGACTCTGCCGGGATGCCGCCGCTCACGGGCCGTCGTCCTTGGAAAGTCTAACTGAATGGCTCGGGCCCTCAGCGTGCTGCACTGTAAAATGGAGATAGCACGGCCCCGACGTGAGCCGTGGGTTAAGGGGGAAGTAAACCTGCTCAGCCATATGGACCGCTCCCCAGCTCCATCTGCATCCCCCCCACATGCTGCCTCCCTGCTCTGTTTCTCCTACCCGGCCTCTCCCCCTGGCCGCTCCCTCCTGTCCTCCCACCCCAGGCCCCCCCGGGAGCCTCTCCCTCCAGCCTTCCCGCAGGAGGCAGGTCAGGGCGCCCGTTTCCCTGCTACACTCGGGAGGACTGAGCGCAGGCCCCCCCACTGTCTTCACTTCCACATTCCTTTTTTTAATATTTTGTTTATTTACTTCAGAGAGCGCGCGCACAAGCAGGGGGAGTGGGAGACGGAGAAGCGGGCTCCCCACTGAAGCCTGATGGAAGCTGGACCCCAGGACCCCAGGACCCCAGGGTCACGGCAGAGGCTTCCAGACTGAGCCACCCAGGGCCCCCTCCACTTCCATATTCTAATCCCGTTCATGTTTCTAATGCTTTCCGAAAGAGAGCCTTCTCCAGGAAGCCTGCTTTGTTGCTGGGCAGAGGCCCTTTCTCCTCCCTGTGCCTTCTCTGGGAACAGGGCTTCCTTCCTCACGCTGGGGATCTCCGCTTCTGGGGGTCTGTGAGCCCCACCCAGGCACAGGGTCAGCCTTCGCCCCGAGCCCGTGCTCCCGGCCCGCTCAGCGAGTCACCCCCCGGGGCCTTGGCCGTGCGCCGTGGGAGAGATTGGAGTCGCTGACCCAGAAACTTTCCACATGCGGAGCTAAGTGGGGACGTGGGGCGAGCCGCGCGGGGCGGGACCCCTGGTTAAAACCATGCCCGCCGTTACCCCCGGCACTGCGCAGACAGACGGGTGACACGAACATGCCACCGAAAGGAGATACGGTGAATCTTACCTTCGTCTGTGTACTTCCTTATATTGTTGGGAAAACATTTTTTTCACGATGTTATTTTTGTTATCCCATAAATCAAAACTATTATTCCTAATTTTGAAAACAATGAAAGCCTACTCCGGATTCTCACCGGCCCAGGAGGGGCTCTGCCTGTCCCCTTCCTGCCCCAGCCTACCTGCCTTGTCCCCACAGGTGGGTTTCCCGAGACCAGGGGCCTCCTGGACACACGTCCATCCCCAGAGCCAGAGGAGAGGCAGCAGGTGCCCAGGACCACGTTGCTCAGTTGCCAGGTAACGGCGGTCACCATAGCAACGCTGCCTCCCTGGAGGCAGCAGAAGCCTCAGCACCCCGACCTGCAGGCAGGGGAGTGGGAGGGGCTGGGGGCTCTGCCCTGACCGCCGGGCCCGGGCTGTCCGTCTCCCGGGCTTTTCCTTGCCCCTTGCTCACCCTTGCTCTGCCTCTCCGGACGGGGCTGTGGGTGGAGGGGCCTCCTCGGCTTAGGGACAGGGCCGTGGGATCTGCTCTTCCTCCCTCCTCCTCTGACTCCCTTCTGCCCCTGCCCTTGAGCCTCCGTTTCTCCTTTACCACAGGCCACGGGACAGCTGCTCCTCCTTCCCCATTCACAAGTGTCTGTCCCTTGTGAGGTGCTGTTCTTGGCCAGGTCCCCCCTAGGCACACGATCGGAGATCATTCAGGGCAAATTACAAGCGTGCCAGTGGAGACTTGTAGGGCCAGGAGGTGGGAGAGCTCTGTTAGGAGGCTCGTTCTGCTACTGAAAAGCTGGGTGACCTTAGCCAGTCACTTGGCCTCTCTGGGCTTCAGATTCCTTGTGTGACAGAGTGAAATCCTTCTCTGTCTGCCCCTTCCAGGGCTGTTTAGATGGGCTGTGACCACACGAGTAGCGTTGGGAGGCAATGCCTACACCCCCGCCTAGGGGAGCATGGGGGGCAGTGTCCTCACGCCATCCCCGGGGAGCATGGGGGTTACAGCCTACATCCCAGCCCCGAGGAGCAAGGCCTTCACCCCAGGGGCTGAGGATGGGCTCAGTTTTCTCCGCCCAGTCCCGGGCCGCGGCTGCCTCCCTCTCCCACTCTCTCCCACCCAGCTGTTTTCTAGGTGTTTCATTACATGACTTTCCGTGGCCCCCATCTATGTCAGCGTGTGCCCCCAGGGCTGTGACTCCCTGGACTGGCCTGGGTCTCAGGACTAGGCATTTCGGCTGTGGCCAGACAGTTCCCCCCATGCCCCTCCTGCTTGGTGTCCCTATTGCGCTGTGTGACCTGGGAGCAGACCCTTGACCTCTCTGTGCCTGGCTCCGCACAGCCCTGGAGGATGAGCGGTTAGAAGCGGAGACATCTGGCCCCCACCAGCCCTGGGCACACTATGTCAGACCAGGTTCAGCTTGGACCAGGCTGCTTCCCCCATTTCCTCATCTGTGGCTGGGGGCTGGGGGGACCAGCGGCCCCATCCTAAGGCCCGGGGACCGGCTGGATGAGCTGACACGTGGCGAGCCCTCTGTGGAGCAGGTGCTGCCTTGCGGGGGCTCCCCGCCTCCTGAGGCCCCCACCCCATTCTGCTCCTGTTCCTGATGTGCTCCAGGGTTCCTGCTGTGTTGGCTTCCGACGGGTCTGCAGGGGTCCAGGCCCCCCAACCCCCGCGCCGTGGCCAATCCCAGGAGGGGCTGCGGGGGCCCAGCTCCCACCAGTGGAGGGGGATGTGTGAAGCTTCCAGGTTTCCCTCATCCCTTATTGGTCGCCATGGAAACTTCCTAGCAACCACACAAACAGGCGGCGGGCCAGGGTGCTGCAGCAACCCCGCAGGGCGCCGTCCCTGGAGCCATACGGGGTCACTTTCTGTGGCCAAGGGTCATGCGGAGGAGAGGGAGCCCTGGGGCCTCCAGGTCCGCCCTCCATGTACCTCATTTTAAATGACAACAGCGTCGCCCGCAACACAGCAGGGCCCTGCGGAGGGAGTTTGGCCTGTGACCTGCTGTCTGGTGTGCGTGCTGGACGCCACTGGGCTTGTGCCCGAGGCGTGTCGTGAGAAGCGGACTCCCACCGGGACCCCGTGTCCTCCCCTCCAACCCCTCCAACCTTCCCTCCACGCACCCTCACCCTGGCCCAGCTGCACATCCATGGACCCGGGCCCCTCCCCCTGCCTCCTTCCCTCCTCACCCCTCTCCTGCCCCAGGTGACCGTAAGTCCATATACCACAGCAGGGGGACCCCCGTCTCTGGCCGCGGGTCCCCCCACTGCATGCCAGGGGCAGCTGGACACCAACCTGAGTTTAGCCATGGGAAGACCCAGGGGCTGAGGCCCAGGACAGGCCAGTTCTCCACTCTGGGCCTCCCTGGGGATGCTGGGAAGAGGAGGGGACAGCACGGCCACCTTGGAGGGGCTGCGCCCCAGCTGGCTTAGAGGACGGAGGCTTCCTTCGCTCCTCTGGAAAAGAGCGGGATCGCGTCGTCTGACTTTTCAGTCGTCTGCGGTGTAGGCTGCATGGGCGCCCCTCTCTGTCGCACCCGAGAACCAGGGGCGGGGGTGTGTGTGCGCATCGCGTCCGTGTCCATCCAGCGTGGGAGTGTGTGTGGAAATGTGGGTGTGTGTGATTATGGTGTGTGTGTGCGTGTGTGTGTCCCCGCTAGCATGGGGTGTGTGGCGTACACGTGTGCGAGTGGGCTGTGTGCGCACATGTGTGATGTATGTGCTGTATGTGGGTGTGTGCATGCGTGTGATCTGTGTGCTGTGTACACATGCATGTGCCCGAGAGTGTGGTGTATGTGGTGTACGCGTGTGCTGTGTGCACATGTGTGAGCTGTGTGTGCATGTGTGCATGTGTGCACGCGCGCAGAGCAGGGAGGCAGGACCGGACGCAGGAGGGAGATGCAGAGGGCTCAGGGTCTAGGGGACCAGGGCCTCTGGGAAGACCGCCTCCCTGTTCCTGTGTCTGAACCTTGGTGGTCCCTGTCCTGGGTCTTGTTTCCCAGGATTTCAGAACCAAAGGTCAGAGCCCACCCTTTCCTCCTCTTCATTTCTTGGCTCAGGCGGAAGGCGGGGCCCCTCGTGGTGGGGGGGCTGGGGAAGTGGGACCCCATGCACTCTGGGGCTATGGCTCCCGTGCTTCTGCGCTTGGGGACAGGCCTTGCCTGGCATCTGGCAGCCTTGGCAAGTCCCATTCTCCACGTTCGGCCCCCCCAGGCTGCCTCTTCCCTCAGCTCTCAGGGCCCCTGATGCATCCATCCGGATGCCACTAGGCCAGCCTGGGTTGGGGCCCAAGGCCTGGGTTGGGGACTCAGGCACAGTGTGCATGGAGCCCCTAGAGGATTCAAGGTGACACACGAGGGATGTGGGGTCATCTCAGGGAGGGAGAGGTCTGAGGGCCTTGGAGCCTTAAGGAGAAAACCCCCTCTTCCCCTTGCCTTGGAGGCACAGGTGTGGAAAAGCCAGTGCATCAGGGAGGCCGAGCCATCAGCAAAGGACCAGGTCTCCGCGGCCCCTCCCAGCCTGGCCCGGGCACCCTTCACGGCCCGCCCTCCTCAAGTTCCGGCTCACGGTCAAGGCCGAGCGGGATGACCGCCCGCGCTCGGACAACTGCGGGTCTTCCCCGCGCACCAACTTTGCTCCCCGTCTAAGGCTTTCGGGTATGTGTGAGACGCGCCATCGGGTCTTCCCTCCCGGACGTCGGAAAAGGGGACTTCACAGAGGGAGGCGACATAGCGCATCTTGGGGCGGCGGACACTGGGGTCTCCGCGGTGTCCGTCCGCGTCTCGCTGTTTGTTGTCACTACGGCTGCGCTTCTGTTTCGCGGCTGGGATTCCCTTGTCGGGTTGTGCGCGTCGAATTTATTGTTGCTTTTATAGTCACTGTTACTGTTGCAATTACTAGCTTTGCTTTAAAGATGACCCTCTTTGTCATCCACTGCCCGGCTACGTGCTCAGGCCCCGAACAGCAGCGGCGCTGAGCGGGGGCTTTGGATGACGTCTGGGACATTTTTGGGTGTGACCTTTGAGGGGGGGTGCGTGTCACCAGGGCGCTGGCTCTTGGCATCATCCTCGAGGAGCTTGGACTCGGGTCTCCAGAACTCTCTTTGGGAGAGTGAGTATGGTGTAGTCGCTCTCAACCAAACGTCTGGGTTGGTGCTTGACTTTGCCGTTTTCCAGGGTTGTGATGGCCCATTCCCTGCGTCACCTTGACCAGGCCCCGGGAGGCCCAGATGGCTGCTGAAACGTTCTTTCTGGGTAGGACTGCGAGGGCGTTTGGGGAGGAGAGCTGCACTGCGACAGGTCGACTGAATAAAGCAGATTCCCCATGCACTCCCCCCGCCCCCAACAATGCAGGGGGCGTCATCCAGGCCCTTGAGGGCCCAGAAAGAACAAAAGAGCAGAGGAAGGCTAAGTTCCTTCTCTCTCTGCTTGGGCTGGGATGTCCATTTTCTCCTGCCCTTGGTCATGGGTGGCCCTGGTTCCCGAGCTCTGGGGCTTGGCCTGGCGCCGCACACCACGGGCTTTCCTGGGCCTCCAGCTGGCAGATCGTGGGGCCTCTCAGCCTTCCGAGCCACCTGGGCCAATCCCTCATCCTATGTCCTGTAAACCGCATACATGATATATGTATGTGTAAATCTGTTGACTAACACGGAAGCCGGCTGGGTGGGGTTCCCGTGAGGACTCGCTCCTGGGGCTCAGCTGGCCTCCTCTCCCTGTGTCCTCACCTCTTCTCCCGAGGGCACGAACCCCATCATGGGGGCCCCACCGTCATGACCTCATCTGAACGCAACAACCTCCCCAAGGCCCCAGATGCCGTCACTCTGGACGTGAGGGTTCAACGTGTGAGTTTTGGTGGGACACAGGCATTCAGTCCATCGTGCATTTGTTTTAATATATGGAGTCCCTTCTTGTTTGATTGTAACACAAACGGCATGAATATCTCCTTCCCCCCGGATGTCTGCCTTGCACAGCTGATCGGCTACAGCCGCCATCACCATCCAGGGCCACGCCTTCCCTTGAACGGGAATCACGCAATCCAGAGGCAACTGTGTTTGAATTCTTTTTGCTCCACGTCATGTCCAAGAGAACCGCCGTTTCTCTGGAACGCAGCAGGTGTTTTCCCCATTTCTAGTTGTAGTATTTTACCAAATGAATATACCACCGTGACTTAGACTTCTCCCATCGAAGGACTCGGGTGTGTCTTCAGTTTCTGTCTATTTTGAAAAAAGATGCCATGAATAGTCTTACACACGCCTCTTGGTGGGCGATGGTCTCGTTACTTTGGAGAATATACTCGGCATCGAATGGCTGGGCCGTAGGGCAGGAGAAGATGCGGCTTCGATAAACACTTCCAGAACTTTTCGTAGTCATTTGGTATCTTTAAAAAATAATAATAATAAATAGACTTTACTTTTCAGAGCAGTTTTAGACTTACAGTGAGATAGAGATCGTGCGGGGTTCCCTTCCACCTGACCCCCGTCTCCCCGGCTGTCAGTCTTCTTTCCATGGGGCACGTTCGTGACAATGAATGACCCAGGACTGAAGCATTCTTATTAGCAAAGTGCCTGCTTTACTCTGGTTCCTTAGTATCCCCTGATGTCTCCATCCTGTCCCAGGCTCCCAACCAGGATATGATGGCATATGTAGCTGTCACGCCTCTTTAGGCTTCTCTGAGCTGTGACAGGCTTTTTTCCCCCCTGTCTTTTTATTAATTTTTTTATATTACTTTAAAAAAATGGATCTCTTCTCGGCCTTTTGGCTAAGGTCAAGTGAAAACATTTGAGGGGTGTCTGGGTGGCTCAGTCAGTTAAGCGTCTACCTTTGGCTCAGGTCGTGACCCGAGGGTCCTGGGATCAAGTCCTGGGTCAGGCTCCCTGCCCAGCGGGGAGTCTGCTTCTCCCTCTCTCTCTCTGCCATTCCCCATGCTTGTGCTCTCTTGCTCTCTCTCAAATAAATAAATAAAATCTTTTTACAAAAAATGAGATGATCTTAGGTTCACATGCAGTTGTAAGAAACAGTGCAGAGGGCCCTTTGTGCACGGTTTCCCCCAGTGGTGACATTTTGCAAAGCAGGAGCCCACCGGAGCCCAGTCTGATGGAAGGCAGGGCAGGGACAAGAACCTTCCCACTGAGCTTTACTGGCCCGCTGCTCACCGAGGGCCCGCTGGAGGGGGCGAGGACCAAGTGGTGCCAGGCAGACATGCGAGGGTTATTATTACTGTTGCTGTCATTGTTGACAAGTATTTGGAGGGCAGAGCCCAGCCTTGTTCTGGGGGATCTGGCCTGGGCTTCTCCCACGTGGAGGGAGCTGAAGCCCTGGAAGGGGTGCCTGCTGCTTGGAACCTTGGGGAGGGGCACAGAAGCTCTGTCGGAGCCCTCAAGGAGTAGGGGAGGTTGTGAGCAAGCAGACCCGGCCACCCTTGGCCAAATCCTCACTGGGGAAGGTGACACCGCCCCACCCCCCCCAACCCCCAGCAGGGCCCAAGGAGGTGGTGCAGTGTTCTTGGCTCAGTAAGAACCACAAGAAGCATCATTGTGAGATCCTTTGCTGCTTCTGGAATGCTCTCTGTCCCACCTCGATGGCGACTGGAAACAACGGCGTCAGGAGGCACGTTACCTGCCCCATTTGACAGGAGGGATTCTGAGGCTCAAGGAGTCCCTTGGGTGAGTGGGGACAGAGTCCCTCCTGGGTGCCTCCTCTTTGGGGATGGCTGGCTCAGAAAACCTGCCCTCATTTCTCTCTCCCCTTTTCCCAGCGAGGCACAAGGAAGCAGCTCTGGCTAGGAGTGGGGGTGGGAGGGATTAGGGAGGGTAGTGGGGGCCGCAGCTCCTGGCCGAGGAAGCAATTCAAGAGACTGGCAGGTGGGCATCCCACGGGGACACCCCCCTGCTCAAGACAGCCTGGAGATCTCCTTTAAGTGGAAGCCACGAGGGTGAGGGCCAGGTTATCTGTCTGGCCATTGGGGGTCCAGGGGACCCCACGAAGGACGGATGGCTGGCCTCCCCTGCTTGCCTCTGGGGAACTAGGACAGAGTTGCTTTTGGAAGCCTTTCAGGAGAGGGGATTAAGTCCCTCTGATTGTTTTGTGAATTGCCCTGCTTTGCTGATTAGCATACATGCATATTAATCCTGCCTGCGCAGGGGAAGGCAGGTCCTCCCGCCTTAAAGCCCCAGGCAGCCTCCCACTGGCCGGGGAGCATTGCAAAGTGGAGAAGGGACTTGCTTTCAGCCCCGCCCAAGTGGCAGGACACCTTGCGGGGTGTCTGTGGGATGGGTGCACACACCTGGGGGGGTCTGAGGCGGGGCCTAAAGGTGTAGAGGGCGGCGTGGTGACTGCTGAACCCAGGAAACACAGGGGAGAGGGCCTGCCTTTCCTGTTGACATAGTGGCATAGGGTTTGGGGTCTGTCCTTGGCTGCCGGTGTGAGCACAGCTCAGGTGGTCAAGAGAAAAGTAGCAGACGGGTCCTGTAGCAAGTCCTTTAGGACAGGGGAGAGGCTCCTGCCAGCTGGGGATCCAGACATTTCAGATCTGCCACCCCCCCCAAAGGGTTGCGGGAGCCAGCCTCCTGGATTCAGGAGGGAAGGTTTTTTTTTAAAGATTTTATTTATTTATTTGACAGACAGAGATCACAAGTAGGCAGAGAGGCAGGCAGACATACACACACACACACACACACACACACACACACACACACACACACGGGGACACAGGCTCCCCACTGAGCAGAGAGCCCATGCCAGGACACCAGGATGCAGGGCTCCATCCCAGCACCCTGGGATCATGACCTGAGCCCTAAGGCAGAGGCTTCACCCACTGAGCCACCCAGGCGCCCCAGGGGGGAAGGGTTTCTAATGCTTATTTTGTAGATGGAGCACCTGAGGCCAGGGAGGACATGACGGCACCTGAACTCACCAGGGCAGGTATGGAACCCAGGTCAGTCTCCTGCTTCCACTGAGCAGGGACCCCAGCCTGCCTGGGACAGCCCTTGATGCAACCAGGGACAGCACTCCTTCCCTCTCAGGGGGTCCTGACCCCACAGTGTCTCCCAGGGCGGGGCACCTTGGCTGCAGGTTTAGCCGGTCTCCTGTTCTGGGTTCCTGGGACTTGAAATGCGTTGCTTCCCGGGCTGGTGCTGCAGGAAGCCGTGAGGATGGGGTGCGCCCCCGCCATGGCTGTCGACTCTCCTCGCAGAAGAGAGAAGACCTCCTACCTGGGAGGTGACTTTGTCCTCCCCCACCCGGTGGCCCTGCCCCTTCCATGTCTGTCCGCTGTCTCAGCATCGCTGTCCCCCACCCCTCTGCTGGGTGTCCTGGGGCTCAGACAAAGCAGCACAGAGCAGGCAACTTGAACAACAGATGGTTATAGTCTCCCAGTCTGGAGGCTGAAAGTCCCAGATCAAGGTGCTGGCGGGACTGCCTCCCTCTGAGGCTGTCAGTAGACGTCTTCTCCCTGTGCCTTCGCCCGGCTTCCCTCCGCATCTGTCCCTGTGTCCAAATTCCCCTCGTATAAGGACACAGTCCTGTTGGACTCTGGTCCAGCCTACTGACCTCATTGTAACTTGAGCAGCTGCAAAGACCCCATTTCCAAATAAGGGCCGTTCACAGACACTGGGGTTAGGACAGTAACATATTGGCGGGGAGCACACTTCGAGCATCACACCCTCATTTCTGCCTCTGCCCACCCATCTGCAAGGCCCCTTCCTCTCTGATTGTTCCTTCTAGGGCCCCCTCCACGAGGCCCATGTCTCTGCTCCTCTCCCTGGGCCGCCTTGGGCTCTCCCAGGCCCTCGGGTCCCTGGGCACCAACCTGAGCTCGCTGCCTTCCCCCAGGCTCGACTCCCTCCTCCCCACCCCTCCTCCCCATCCTGTCTCCTGCCTCCCTCCCCCCTTCCTCCTCCTCCCCGCCCTCCTCGCCCCTTTGCTCCATCCCCGCTCAGGCCTCACCGTCCTCCCCCATCCCACCCAACCCTCCGCCTTGGCTTCGGCAGCGTCCAGGCCACTCCCTCGCCTGTGTGAGAAGCAGGGCCAGGGCCTGGAGGGTCGGCTTAGATGGTGACAGGGCGGGAGGCAGGGCAACCCCAGGGGCAGAGGGGCCGGCACGCGGCAGACAAGGTTTCCTGCGCCACTTGGGGGGCTCTCTCAGTTTCCCAAACCGGTGCCCACCTTCCGATCCTCTCAGGTTGCCACCAAGAAGACCAAGATTTGGGAATGTTCTGTGAACCTAGAAGGGCAAGAGACCCTTTCATCAGGCGGAGGATGAGTGCTTGTTGGAGGCAAGCGGGAAGGAGGGAGGTAGGGGAGCCCGGAGCGAGGCCTGGGGCAGAGGAGCAGTGTGGCCCAGTGCTGCGTTGTGGGAGAGCTGGGGGGGGCGAGCTGGGTGGGGGCCGGGGTGCAGAGGTCCGTGGGGGTGGGGGTGGCCACAGGGCCCCCTGCCAGCCCCTCTGCCCCCAGGGCTGGCCTGCCTCCCACCCTGAAGGCGTCCTGCCACAACCCCCCCACATCACAGGCATGAGGCTTGTGTTTTCGGCTTCAGATGTCCCCAGACAGTTTCCAGAAGTCTGGCGAAAAGCAGTGGGCCCAAACCAAGTGCGCATCTGAGTAGGGAAGCAGAGCTAGCGGGGACCCAGGTCCTGAGAACCTTCTGGAGGCAGCAGCGTGACACAAGGCTGACAGCGGGGAGAGGGGCACAGCTCATTCTGACATTCCGTTTTAATAATATTCAAAGCGTTCTAATTAAAGCCTCTGTGTTCCCTTTGAAATACTAGCAATTACAAAGATGAATAATTACATAATAAATATTAATTTGCATCATGGTAATGAGGCCCAGAAGCATCCTGCTGTTAAGTGAGAATTTAGCTCTTTCCACTCTGGGTCTGGGAGGGAGTGGGGGAAGGGGGGATCCTCCCTCCCAGAAGGGAGGCAGCAGGAGCAGAGCCCACCCCGAGCCCCCCCCCCCCCCCCCCCAGGGTCCTGTGGGCCTGGGCTGGGCAGCTGAGTCCTGCTCTGCCTCAGAAATGATGATCTCAGCCCATGAGGAAGGGTTCATCGCTTCTCTCCTCTGGGCCTTGACTTGCCCAAGTGGACATGGTCTCTAAGGGCCCTGCCAGTTCAAGGCCCCATAAGAGGTGAGCAGAATTCTGCTCTTTTTTTTTTTTTTTTTAAATTTTGTTTATTTATTTGACAGACAGAAATCACAAGTAAGCAGAGAGGCAGGCAGAGAGAGAGGAGGAAGCAGGCTCCCCGCTGAGCAGAGAGCCCAATGCAGGGCTTGATCTCAGGACCCTGAGATCAGGACCTGAGCCGAAGGCAGAGGCTTTAACCCACTGAGCCACCCAGGCACCCCAGAATTCTACTCCTTATCAAGGTAAACCCCACTTCTAGCATCCCTAATTGTCAGCAAAGCTGGCTGAGGAGCCGGAGGACGGGAAATCCACTCCATCCAGAACAGCGCCTCCAACCCCCCCTTCTGGGGGCTGCCCCCTCCCTTCCCGGCACCCGCCCCTGCCTGACACCGTATTGCGCCCTCTGGTCTGCTGTCTGGCTCCCACACCGGGGTAGGAGCTCCCAGGCTCAGAAGTGAGCAGACAGCAAATACTCGACAGTTAAACCGAGCTATCCCTCCACCAGCACCCAGCATTGGCAGTCTGGCTTTCTTCCATGACCCCATGAAATCGAAGCCAAGGGGCATGGTAACCTCAGGTCCCGGTTTTTCCTTCATTTTTTAATTTAAAAAAAAATTTTTTTAAAGATTTTATTTATTTATTTGACAGACAGAAATCACAAGTAGGCAGAGAAGCAGGCGGAGAGACAGAGGAGGAAGCAGGCTTCCCGCCAAGCAGAGATCCCGATGTGGGGCTTGGTCCCTGGACCCCGGGACCATGACCTGAGCCGAAGGCAGAGGCTTTTACCTGCTGAGCCACCCAGGCACCCCTATTTTTTTATTCTTTATTTCATTTTTTTAAAAATATTTTTATTTATTTATTTGACAGAGGTCACAAGTAGAGGCAGATAGAGAGAGAGGAGGAAGCAGGCTCCCCGCTGAGCAGAGAGCCCAATGTGGGGCTCCATCCCAGGACCCTGAGATCATGACCTGAGCCGAAGGCAGAGGCTTTAACCCACTGAGCCATCCAGGCACTCCTCTTTATTTCATTTTTTTCAAAGATTTTATTTATTTGAGAGAGAGAGAGGAGACGGAGATAGTGAGAGAGCACGCGTGGGGTGGAGAGGGTGAAGCCGGCTCCCCGCTGAGCAAGGAGCCCGGTGCGGGGCTCGATCCCGGGACCCCAGATTCATGACCTGAGCTGAAGGCAGACGCTTAACGACTGAGCAGCCTGGGCACCCCTTGGTTTTTCCTTGAAGTATCTGTTGTGTTTTTTATCTGGTGAGGCAGCCCTCATCAGTCTGGCTTCCCTTGAGTCTGCGAACCTCTTTGGAAGTAAATCGTTTCTCATCTGTCTTTTGCTGTGGAAGTTTCCACCCAGACCAGACGCCGCAAGGATTGTCCCACAGCGTCGCATAGATGCACGGCCTTCCAAGTGCGACCCTGGGCTCTTGGTGCAATCTTACCTGCCTCCCGTCCGGGGGGTTCATCCTGTGGAAATGCGGCAGCTCTGGCCACGTGTGTGTGTGCGCGCGTGCGCGTGCATGCGTGTACGTGTGTGTGTGCTCTCCTCACGCTTGCTGCTTGTGCATGGTTGCTGAATTTTGTTACTCTCATTTGTTTGCTTTGAGGATTCTGTTGTCTTCTGGATTCTGCTGTCTTCTGGCATTAGTGACACCTGTTGCTATGTCGCTGGGTCCCATGATGTGGTTTGGTTGGGCTGATGGGTCACTGGGACAGCGGGCTTGAGAGGGTCTGGTCCACACTGCGGTTGTCTGTCTTCGGTCTTTCGATCACAGGTAAAACCTTCTCTGTGGTGCCGTGGGTTCGCGCGCCCCTGGGAGAGGGAGTCATCCCAGAAATGAAAGCTTTTGTGTTCGGGAGCCAACGGCGGCCCTCGGAGGCCCAGGGTCTCTCCGACCTTCCTGATCCTGGAGTGGCTGGCGCTGAGTGCAGAGGTGAGCGTTGTGTTCTGGGTTACCTCTGACTCAGAGGGCGAAGTTGTAAAACCATCAGCGAATTCTCTCTGCCTGTAAATGAGACAAAAGAAGCCTTTCTTCCTCCTCCTGAGGGAAGGTCCTTAGCCTCTGTGAAGATGCGAAAAGTTTTCCTTACCGTGGCCTCCTTGAGAACTTCCTCTTTCACAGCTATTGGAGATTACTCGGTCATAAAAACCGATCACTTCTGGGCACTTTTGGGATTTCTAGCCTCTTCCGCTCATGCTCTCTCTCTCTCCCCCAAATAAATCTTAAAAAAAAAAAAAAAAAAAAAAAAAAGGAAAGAACTGACTTTTCATAGGCTGGAGAAGGTTCTGCTTGGTTCGAGTAGCAACCGTTTGCATGGGATGGGAGAGATCCTTCTGGCTCGTCCAGGGCTTCGCGGCTGGCTAAGAAATTGGGTGGCTTCTCAGTGTTGGTGTCCCTCTTTCTTCTCTCACTGAGAACAGGGATGGTCCTTAGAGATGCAGGGACGCGATCTTCGTCGGCTGACTGGAAGGTGCACGGAGCTGGCTCCCCGCCTTCGTGTCTTCAGGGTGAGCTGGGAAGGAGGGACCTTGCAGCTGGATGTGGGGGGCAGAAGGAGGGACCTTGCAGTTGGATGTGGGGGGCAGAATTCGACATGACCCCCAAGTTCCCACCCCTGGAGATGCACCGTCTCCCAGTTATTCACTCAGATGCTCATCTGGGTGCTGCTGTGAAGGGGCCTCACAGATGCGATCAAGTCCTCGGATCGTCTGACCTTGAGAACAGTAACCTCGGTAGGCCTGGCTTAACCAGGTGAGTCCATGGAAGGGACGTCCAAGTAAGACAGAGCTTAGACATGAGGGACTAGGCTGGCTTTGGGGAGGGCAAGGAATGCAGGCTGACTTTAGCAGCTAAGGGAGGCTCCGATCTCCAGCTGCAAAGATCTGTGGGTATAGGGCCGTTTGGGCTGGGCCGTGCGATCCGTTTCCTTATGTGCACCTTGGCTCACGAGGGGGTGGTCCAGGGAGAGGGCAGGGCACAGGTGTGTGCCCAGAGGGTTGAGGTGGCTGGCGATGGGGAGTCTGGGTCCAGAAAGGGTTAAGGGATCGGTGAAGGGAGAGGTCGGCGGTGGTAAGGGGTATATGGGCCTGCCATAGGGAGCCATGGAAGGTTTGGAGAAGGGGCAGCCTGTGCAGAAGAAAGACCCTCATAGCCATCTGAGGATGATAAGCTGGGAACGGACAAACGGGAGGGGCTCATCTGGGCACAGGGGGCAGGTGGGGGCCCCCGTCATTGTGTAGGAGACAGAGGACGGTGGCTGACCAGGCCCACCTTCTCCCGACCCTGGATTGGCAGAGCTGGTCCTTCTCTAAGGGTGCCTGGGCGAGGAAGGGAAACTGCCTTCTCAGTCCCCAGAGACACCAGGCTGGCTGCAGACAGAGCGACCTGGTCCCGGGCGTGGGTCCCATCTCTGAGATTTGTGTGGGCTCCTCCTCCCTATCTGTAAAATGGAGAGCAATCATGGTCCCCATTCCAGGCTCACGGGGAGGAGATGCGCGGGGAAAGCATTTTGCAAACTGGCAAGTGTTGACCCGCTGTGATCTGGCTCTTCCTGCCGCTCTGACCTCCCTCCCTCATGTCCACCCCGGGTCTCTGCATCCCAATCCTGCCTCCTCCTCCCGGAGCCCTCCTTGACCGCTGCACTGAGCTGTGCTCCCCAGGTCCCTTCTGTCTTGGCTGTACTCACTTCCTTTAGCAGCGTAATTGACACAGTGTGTTGAGCTCTGTGCTCGCTAGGTTACTGCTTCCAGAAGGCCTGGGGCTGGCTTGGCTTCCCTCACCAACGGGCGGGCATGCTTGCCCCGCCTCGGTGGACAGGGGACCAGCTGTCTCAGCCTGACTTGTGTTGAAAGGGCAGAAGTTGCACCGCATTCTGACCAGCCAGGAGTGGGAGGCAGGAGCCGGGGGGCAGGGTGGAGGGGAGGCTGAGCCTCGGAGCTGGGACCAGGCCCCGTCCTGGAGCATGCCCGCCCCGAGCCCAGAACCCCAGGAGCTCTAAGTCCCTCTTGCTTCCTGCTCTTTGTCATTGCCACTTAGTGGTTTTCCACCCAAAGGCAGGAAATGAAGTCTCCCAGGGTTTGAAGCCACACAACTGATCATTTCCAAGTAATTAAAACATGATTTGCAAATCAGACCTCCAGGAGCCTGCTTACCTCTACCAGAGCTGGTGGCCTGGGTCCCACTCATCTGGCAATGAGCGCACGGGGCCAGAGGATGCGCAGATCTGTGACTTGGGAGGCTATGTCCACACTCCAACCCTGGGCGGGGTGCCTGGTGTCCGCGGCCCATGGCTATCTGATGGGTCTTCCAAAGTCACCTGCAGCGCAGCTGGCTACCGCTCAGCCTCTCCACAGTCAGAGCAACTCTGCCGAAATAGAAGATAGGCCTGCCTTGTCGCCCCGAACCCTTCTAGGAGGCAGGTGCTCCCGCTGTGGCCCGTAGGGGGTCTCTGTTGGCTGATTCTGGCTCCCGGTCCCCTCCTTCCCTCCTCCCCTTGCTGGCTCTACCCCAGCTACTGCTGTTCTCCGGGAGGCAAGCAGAGTACAACCCCAGGACCTTTGCATGAGCTATGTCAAGGACTTACATCACACTGTCTCATCAGACTGTCTCCGTGGCTAGGGCTTGGGGAGGGCCTGAGTCTTTGGACCACCACACGCCCAGGGAGAGTCCCTTTCCGGCTTTACGCCATTCCCTGCTGTTCACTCCCAGGGAAGGCGGCTGGGCTGAGGACCCAAAGACACTCACGTGGGAAATATGGGGGGACTTGGAACCACCTCTCCTTCTTATTCCTCCTCCTCCTCCTCTTCTTCTTTTTCCATGTTTTTCTTTGTTTTTAGTACTGAATTCCAGGATTCCTCCAGTCTTAGTCTTAATAATAAGCATTTGCAGTATGCTGTGTTGGGATGTCCCTTTGGGCCCATGTGTCGGGGCCACCAGAGCTGTGTCTGGGTGTCCTCCCTCTCCCTCCGGTGGGGTGGGGCTGGCCACGCACCGAGGGGCCCCCAGCGCCCCCAGCAGGCTCCCGCAGGCACGGAGAAGGGCGCAGGGGGCCTTTCCCGAACATGCACATGACTGAGCCCACCACACGGACTTAGAGATAACCACCAGCCCGATGAGATTTCCTGAACCACGCTTCCTTGCTGCCACTGGTTGAGTGTGGTTGGGGTGAGGCGCCCGCAGCCTTCACCCCCCCCACTGCCCGGCTGTGTGGGCCGTGAGGGCTCATCCCCACCTCACAGCTGGGGAGGCTGGAGAGCACCGTGTCACTGAGTGCACTTGGCGGCACAGAAATGTCTCCCTCTTGGCAGCCAGTGATTACCCGTAGACTCCGCATCTGGAAGGTTTTGTTGGAAGGGGCCTCGGGGGGCCTGGTGTCTGACACCCCCACCCCACTCTGGGGCCCTGATCTCTTCCTCCCCACCCCTGCATGGCTATGAGTTCCTTGAGAACTCAGTGGGGTCTGGATCACCCCTTGGCCCCAGGACACTCTCTGGAAACAAGTTCTGCTGAGCCAGAGGTGTAGGGCCGGTTAGTGTCTGAGTTTGAACTGTGCTTGGGAAACAGGGTAGGTTCTAGCCCTGCGGGAAGGTTCCGGACGCCGTGAAGCAGCTTCGCTTCCCCTCCCCACCGCCCCCCAGGCCAGCCTCGAAGGGAAGGAGGGGTAAGGCCAATTCCCCGGGTCAGGTGGGGAGGGCCCGGGGCTGTGCACACCTCCCAGCTGCGCGGGTCTCGGGGACTCGGAATGAGGCAAGACCGGCTGCTGTGGGTATTTACCCACTAAACACAGACCGCCTATCGCCATGGCAACCGCCCAGCCGCGGGAGCCATCCCGCACGTCAGCCGCACCTGGCGTTTCTCGATGAGCTGTCTCAGGCGTTGACTCATCCAGTCCTCTCCGCGTCCCGGGAGCAGATGCTGTCATCACTCTACCCCTCAGGTGGGGAAACTGAGGCTGGGAGTGGGGACTGGACTCAGCCGGGATCTCCGGACTCTGGACCGGGGCCACCGGTCCTTCCAGATGGAGGTCGGCCAGCCCCTCAGCCTGGCTTCTGGGTGCCCACCGGGAAGCGCCCACCCCACTTTGGGAAGAGGCCCCTGGCGGTTGGGTCGGCCCCCGAGAGGGCGGTGTGGGACCTGTGGGGGCTCACACTCCTGTTGACCTTAGGAGAAACAGAAGCGCTGGAAATCTCGGTGGGTGCAGGGAAACAGGCTGGCAGACACCTGGGCCTGTGTGCATGTGGGATCGGAGCGGCAGTCCCTCAGGCCAGGGTCCTGGACGGGGTGGCCACGGGCAAATCCCTCGACTTCCCCGTCTCTACTTCCTCATCTGTGAAGTAGGTGTAATTGTCTCAGCCTTTAGGGCTAATGTGAAGATTAAGGAACAAAGAGTAGGTACTTCCCTCATTCCAACCACTTTGGCCTCCTGCTTATTTATTTATTTTTTTAAAGATTTTTATTTTTTTAAAGTAATCTCCATACCCAGCACAGGCCTGGAACTCATAACCCTAAGATCAGGGGCTGTCCCATCCGCGACTTCTGTGGGCTGATCTACCAGCCAGGGTGTGGTCCCAGGGAGAGGAGGTGGGTGGCCATTACGGAGACCCTCCCCCGTGCCACCCCTTAAGCCACAGGGGCCTCCGCCGGGTGCGTGAAGGGGACACCTGTCCTGCTCCATGGAGGGTGGCCACAGTCCTACTGGCCAATGTCCGCTCAAGGTCACAGCTCAAGGACTGATCACAGATGTGTCTTCCTCCGGGCACGGGGTGGGGGTGGTGCCCCTCTCCTGGGACTTGACCATGGAGAAGGCATCCAGGTCATAGGCACCGAAGTCTCAGGAATCAGCCCAGTTAGCCTTCCCGTGAGGCCCCACTGTGAGCACTGGCGGCAGATCCAAGCAGCAGTGATGATCCTTGAAAAAGCCCTGGAATGAGAGTACAGGAAAAGGAGAGAAGGTACTCACCAATTTTGCACCGAAGCTCAGAGTCCAAATGTAAAAACTCACAAATCTCCTTCCTGGCTCGCCAAAAATGATGAAGTCCCAGAACCTAAGTCAGGTTCGGTGGGGTGAGGAGGTTCGGAGCCGACGACTAAAGAAAGAATTCTTAAGACGTCATTGGTGCAAAATGGTGGTTTATTAAAGCACGGGGACAGGACCCGTGGGCAGGAAGAGCTGCTGCCCCGGGTTGTGAGGGTGGGCATGTTATATACCCCACGGTTGGGGGAGGTGGTGAAGGAATGGGAGGTTTCAACAGAGTTCTCACATGTTAGGGAGGGCCTACAAGGTGCCGGGGCGGGGGGGAGTCTTTGCCCTTATGGCTTGATCAATGTCGTCTTTAGGTCAGGCACTAACATCAAGATAATGGGGGATTCTTGGTGGGGCATTATGATCCGGCTATCAGTTACATTCCTTTCTACCCCAGTCTCCTCCAGTTTATGGTGGGAGGGGGACATTAGGGCTTCAGGAACCAAGAGTTATTTGCCTCTGGAAATCTGTGCTATTGATAAGGTAACCTCCCTGTTCAGGTCTCTAGGACATCTTGTAGAGCAAGGGAGATTCCTGTTCTGCAGGATTGCGATCCCTGCAAGTTAACCATTTATCGTTTTATGGCAGTCAGGGGTGCCTGAGGAATGCCACACATATGGAGGGGAGCGGGAGAAGAGGGGGTGCAAGGCGCCAGCTTTTGCTTTGTCCTCAGCCAGCCTCCTGCTCCCTCATCAGCAGGAGGGTGAACCCGCTGCCTCCAGGGCCCAAGCCTGACCCCCGGGAGTTGCCCATATTCAGGGTCCTCCTGGGTGACCTGAGGCTCGTGACATGGGCCCTGGGTCCATATCTCGGTCGGCGCTCGTTGGCCCGGGCTGTCTTTGTGGCCAGGTTTGGAGGTAAAGGGCGCGGTTTGCTGTGGGGGTTAGTTTGCTTGGGGGACCAGAGTCACTGGCCACGAGTCAGCCAGGGCTGCGCAGTCAGGCCGGAGCAGCCATGACTCCCCTGCGAATCCTCTCCCGGGGTGGGGGGGTCTCCAGTTCGTTGTCCAGTGACGCCCTTGGGAGGCTCCCTATTGCCCAACCACCACGGCCCCAGGCACCCCAAGGCCCCTGCCCTACACTGTCCTTTTTATGATCACGTTAGAAAGGAAAGGCAAGAATGCATTGTTATTTTTTCTTTTTTAATTATTTTTATTTTTTATTAAGTAAACTCTACCCCCAACATGAGTCTCGAACTCACGACCCCAAGGCTCGGAGTCGCACGCTCTCGGGACTGAGCCAGGCGTCTCGCAAGCGTGTGTCCTAAACCACCACCTGCGGCTCCCGTGGGAGAAGTTGACGACATTGGGGATGTTGGCTGGGACCGGCAGTGACCAGCCAGACCCTTGGGCCGCTCTCCCAGACGCCCCAGCCCGGCCTCCTCCCCACCACTGCCCCCTGCACCTCCCGCTTCTCCGCTGCGCTGACACCGGACCCCTGTGTGGGGCCAGCTGGCTCTCAGGAGCAAGATCTGGCCTCCTTTCCAGCCGCCAACGGCTGCCTTATAGATGTCGGGGGCTGTTCTCAGCCCGGGGCAGAGTTCCCGCAGCAGGTAAACACAGACAGCCGCCTGGATTGTTTCCTGCCACCATGTGGGGTGACGTTTGTGACACAGTTTGGTGGTCTCCTAGGAGAAGCTGCCGTCAAGAGTGTGGGACATCCTCCTGTGGGGGACAAAGGTCTGAGGGACAGCGCAGCCAGGCCACCCTGCCCTGGACCCCCGTGACTGGCGGAAGGGGACGCTGGTGGCCCCTGGGTCGTTCACCAGATTTGTTCTTTCCTGGTCACTCTCTCCAGTAATCGAGCTAATACCGCCAATTGCTGCCCTTCCCTTGTCCCTGAGCCCCTGCCTGTGAGTCTCGAAACACCAGCCCCTGGTGCTCGCTGTCCCCCCTACGGGACCCCTGCTCGCTGCCTCGCTGTTTCCCCTCATCTCCCTGCTCCCTGCGTCTCCACACCCCAGCCGGGGAAACCCCTCCAGCCTCCCAGGTTCCCCGAGTCCCAAACTCAAACACCCTCCCGCCAACCCGATGTCCCCACTTGGTGCCCAGAAGTGGCCTCCCAGCCACCCTGCGTTTCCTCAAACCTGCTCTATCCTCCTGGTGGCTCAGACCCCAAAGTCTGGGGGGCCCCAGACTCCCCTTTCTCTCACACCCGCAGCCGGTCCGTCTGTAGATCCCACCGTCTCTGTCTTCAAAATTCAGCGGCAATTGGCGCAGTCGCTGCCTCCACGGTCATCACCCAGTCCAGGCTGAACTCGTCACTTCTCACATCGCTGCGATCCCCCCAGACGGGCCTTCCCGCTCCCTCCCTGCCCCCACGCCTGGCCCCCACGTCACGGTCTCAGCAGCCCCTGCAACAGCTGTGTCAGACCACGGCGAGCCGGACGGGGCCTTGCGACGGTGCGGACTCTCGCTCTTCCCATCACATTTGAATTTGGAAATAAGGGGAGGCCTTAGGACCAGGTGACTTTGCAGCCAAGGTAGGAAGGCAAAGGGACAAGCCGCAAAGCTTCCCCTGGGCCGGAGGGGGCAGCGGCGCAGGGCCTGGGGGCCTCAAACACACTTTGGCTTTTACTCTGAATGAGAGGCCCCGAGGGTTAGCGCCGAGGAAGGACAGGGTTAGCGCTGAGGAAGGACAAGTTGGCCACTGTGATGTGGCTACACTATTGGGCAGGGGACAACCCAGGACAGATGGTGAGGCCTGGGCTGGTCCAGCGGCCACGCACTGCCGACAAGTACAGCTGGATTCTGGGTACTGGGGGCAGACTTCGGAGACTTCTCTGATGGAAGGAGTGTAGTGTAGTGGGGATTAGGGGCAAGAAAGGCCCCAGGTTTCTGAGCCGAGTGACTGGCAGCTCCTGAGCCTGGGGGGCTGTGGACACAAGGAGCAGGCTTGGGGCGATCGGAGGTGCATCGGCATGTGTTGATTTAGGGGTGCTTGGGGGACAGTGAGGCTGGGGTGGGGGCATGTCGAGCCTCACTGAGGGGGCCTGCCTGTCCTGCTCGGGACCTGGGGGCTTCCCCAGTCTCTCCTGGTCTGTGGCAGGACCACTGCCTTAGCTTCCTGGGGCTTCCAGGACAAAGGACCACAGAGAAGGTGCCTTCAAGCCACAGTAACGCACTGTCTCCGTTGTGGAGGCCAGAGGTCGGAAGTCCAAGTTCCCGCCGGGCCAGGCTGTAGGGGAGGGCCCTCCTGCCTCCTGCAGCTACTGGTAGCCACCAGCATCCTTGCTGATCCTGACCTTGTGGTCACATTGTCCACTCCTGTCTCTGCTTCTGTCTTCACACGGCTGTGTCCCCTCCATGTGTTTGTGTCCAGAATCCCCTTTTCTTATGAGGACACAGGTCATGGAATTAGGGTGCACACCGGCCCATTGTGGCCTCATCAGATCCTGGGACCCCAACAGGAACCCTGGCTCCAGGTACCGCCCTGCCGGTGTGCTCCGGGGAACACGGGTTTTGGCAGGACGCCGGTGAACCCAGGGCAGGGCTGAGGACAACGAAAGTTGACAAGAGTGTGGCTCTGCATGAGGGAGCCAGGCCTCCTGGCCCTGGGAGAAACAACATGGTCACAGACACCTTCTTCCTTGTCATGCCTGACTCTCCCCAAAGTTCACTGTCACAGGTATTTTGGAAAATCTCCAGGAGGACAGCTAGGACCCCGACACACCTGAGGTTCCTCCAGGGGCAGCTGGTCCAGGGTCACCTCGAGCTGGCGAACCACTGCTTTGCCAGGGTTGCCGGGGTGCGATAGAGTGGGACAACCCCTCATGGGGCCGGGGGCCCTCTAGCCAAGAGCCCAGCCTCAAGTGATGGCAGCCCCGGCCCTCCGTCTGCCCGAGGAGCCCCCTCCCACATTCCCCCTGCCAGCCTCGCATGCCCTCCCCCAAAGCTCTGATGCAGAGAGGGAGGTGGAGGCTTGTGACCCCAGGGCCCTGGGAATGCCAGGGCCCATTTCCATGGGCCAGAATGCCCATTTCCATGTGACCCCTGCCTCTCACAGGTGCTGGCATAGAGTGGGTGCCTGGTGGCTGCCGACCATATTCTGGCCCCTGGTACCCAGGTGGCAGGGTTCTGGGCCCCCCTGGCCTCTGCAAGGAGCTCTTGAGGGTTGGGCGTGTCGATGGCCTGGTTACTGGGAACACTGGGAGGAAGGGTTAGGACACAGCTTTTGCCAAGGCCTGGGACCTGAGAGGCTGCCCTGGGAGCGAGGAGAACGTTCTAGGGGGTTGTTGAGGACCTGGAGGGTGTCCATCGTGGGGGAGGGCAAGGCCTCCCAGCTTCTGTGTAGACGGTGGGCTCACAGCAGGACGTGGACCCCAAGGCTCCCCTGAGTCAGTTCTTTGAATCAGACCCCCGTATAGCACTCCGCTGGCTGCTTCCAGACCCAGACCCTTGGACTGGCCTCGAGTCCTTTGTGGCCTGCCCTCCCTCCTTGCTGGCTTTGGCTGCCACCTCTCCTGTCCCAGACACCTTGGCCTTTGCTCAGTTCCAGAACATTCCATATCTCCCCATCACGGTCTTTGAAACAAGGGACTTGGCCTCTGGGCCAACAAGGCTCCTCGTGGTGAATGGGGGAACTGGCGTCACCTCAGAGGTCATCAGAGGGTCACGGGAGGTGGTTGGGCACCTGCTGGGTGCAGAGCCGGTGCCCAGCACATGTGAACAACAGCCATGGGCTGTGACTGTCACCTCCCTCCCGGCCACACAGGCCGAGAAGACAGCATTGGCATCCCCAGGGTCAGGCACTGGTGTCTTCCCGGACGGCCTGGATGGCTGCAGAGTTGGTAGGCTGTGGGGCCAAGAGAAACCGCGGGGCCCTTGCTCTGAGATCGAGGATCTCACGGGGCGACCACAGAGCATTCAACTGAGGGGGGCACTTGGGCCAGCCCCCCGTGACTGCATGGGGTTCATGCCCTGAAGCCGGCCCTGCTGGGGTCTCAAGGCTTTGGGTGGAGGAGGGGACAGAGGGACAGCCTCATGGTTCCACGTCACCTCATTTGCACTGGACAACACTCACCCGCCTTCTGTTCCAGCCTATTTTAGGTTTGGCCTGGCATGAATATTTTATTGGAAAGTCATTTTTCTCCATTAACCCCAGAGGTTGAAATCCCCGCTGCAAGAAAGGGACTGGGGGGCAGCCAGATGTCCCCCGGAGGGTCAGTGGACGCAGAGCCGGCTGCCGGCTCTCCAGGGCAGGGGACCGGGGGTCTGAGGCTCCCAGGGCACAGCTGGTCCTGGTGGGGGAAACCATGGGAGCACAAGGGACCCTCCCCAAAAGGGGCCCAGGCTGGCTCTGGGAGGTAGGCTCGCTGCACCTGCGTGTGTGCCCGGCAGGGGGCGCTGAGGGGCCAAGCGTCCAGACAGCGGGGTGGCCCAGTGACCACTGTGATCTTGTTCAACGTGCTTTCTCAGTGCCCCCTTGAGACTCCCAGAAAACTTACGTAATGACTCCCACAAGCACCTTCTGCACAGACAATTTACAGGAAACATCCAGGAACCTCCCATGAATGCCGACGTTCCCCACCTTAGTGGAGACTTGGGAGTTACTGGTCTATACTTGCTTGGAGCCCAGCTGGTGCAGACGGTCAGGCAGCCCCCCGCAGCGGGGCCCCTCAAAGCCCATCTCCAGTCTTCTGCTTGTTGTTCCCCGGGGGCCGGGAGGCAGACCCCGTTTTTTTATTCCCACTTCAGCGACCTGAAAACTGGCCCCTGGCTGGAGAGGACAGAGTCGCTGCACCTTCAGGACTGGCATCCGGGAGAGGCCGCTCTCTCCCTGTGGTCCCGGGGCCACCGGGTCGCCTCTCCCCCCCTCCCTGTCTCAGGGGACGGTTATTCTTCGAGTGCCGTCTGGACCAGCGGCGTCAGCATCACAAGAATGTGCTAGAACAGGGAAGATGCAGCTTCCTGCTCCTTCCCCAGACTGGCTGAGCAGAGCAGTGGGGGAGAACTTGGACCACAAGCCCTGGGTGGAGGCAGGGGTGGGTGCTCCCTGCCCCCTAAGGGCCCTTGTGCGGGTGGATAAAGTCTGGCTCCCTCACTTCCTGAGTGTCACCCCAGCGCGCTCTGGCTCAGTCCCCCCGTCTGTAAAATGGAGCCATGTCTGTGCTGCTTCAAGGTCCTTGAGAGGAGTGAAGGAGCTAAGGGGTGCAGGTGTCCTGCAGGCATGCCGGCTTCCGTCCCTCCCCTGCTCCCCTCCGCGGGGGTGTTTGGCTGGATGTTGGCCCCCAAAGATGTCCACACCCCAACACCTGCCTCCAATGAATAGGTCATCTTGCGGGAGCAGGGGATCGTGCAGTCGAAGCCGTGAAGTGTCTTGGGACGGGAAATCACCCTGGCTTATCCGGGCGGCCTCACGGTCCTCACAGGGTCCTTGTGAAAGGAGGCAGGACGACAGAGTGACGTAGGGCCACAAGCCAGGGAGTGCAGGCACCTCTAGAAGCCGGAAGAGGCGAGGCACGGACCCTTCCGGAGCCACCGGAGCAAACCTCCTGGCTCGCGCCTTGACGTTAGCGTCTGGAAGCTGGTTTTGGACTTTGACCAAAGAGAACAAATTTGCATTGTTTGTGGTCACTTGTTTGAACGGCCACGGCTCGCTCATCCAGGAGGAATCCCCCAGGGAAAGGGAGACAGGGTTCTCCCCAACCCTCCCCAGCCCCAGACCTGGCCTGTCCCTTGCCAGCGGCGCGGTCTGGAGCAGACCGCTTCTGTTCTCAGAGCCTTGCTTTCTCTCCAAAAAATGGGGTATAGCAGGTTCCTCGTAGTGGTAGGTGGGGTACCCTGTGCTCAGTTGTGTGCAGACCCTGAGCGAGGCCAGATCTCCCCTTACTCTCCTCCGAGAACAGAGGGGCTGGATGTCCTGCTAGTGTCAGCCCAAAGTGGGTGGGGGTCTCCGGCCCATGGGAGCACCGGGGCCCCTGCCTCAGACAGGGTCAAGGGCAGCAGCTCTGCGCCCCTCCTCTGCCCTCTCACTCCCGCCTGCTGCCCTGCCCTGCCCCAGGGTCCCTGCCAAGCTGCTGCCTGCTGCTGTGTTTCTGTCTCTATCTGATTTCCCTCCCATCTGCACACCCAGGCACAGCAGGAAAGGCTGCCTGCCGCTGCCAGGTGGGGCTTGTGAGGCTGGAGGCGCAGGAGCGCCCCTCCCCCGCACACCTGGCTCACCCTCCGTGCCCCCGTATTTCTAGCTCTGGAATGGCTGGCAAAAAGCGAAGTAGCTCCAAAGGGTTGTAGTAAACAGTTTTTTGGGGGGGGGTGCTGCATCCATGGGGGCTGTCACCCAGGGGGGCTTGTGGCCTCAGTGTCTCTGGGCAGGACGGGGGGAGGTGGCGCATGTGCAGAATGGGGCAGAGGGTTTGTTGGGGACCCCCTGCCGGCACCAGGGAGGCCAAAGGCTGGAGGGTCCCCCGCTGACACACGCAGCCTGTGAAAGGAGGCCAATTCTCTCTGGTTCTCGAGGCAGGTGGGCAGCTGGGGGGCAGATGTTTTGGGGATGATAAATTCAGCCTGTGTGTGGTCGCTCATGTGTCTTCTGGAAGGATGGGGAGGGAGCTGTGATCCTTTAAGTCCTTCCAGGACTAGGACGCGGTCGATCAGGGTGGGTAACCTTGTTGCCAGTGGCTGGCCAGTTGGTCTAGCATTGAGTCCTGCCACCTGCTGGGGTCCTCCTCCAGCCTCAAGGCCAGGAGGCCTCCAGGGAGGTGCCACGGGGTGGTGACGGGATAAGGAGACTGTGGCCAGGGAGGGAACTCACACTCACAGATCAGGACCCCTGCCTCGCTGTCATCGGAGTTAAGGAGGGACCCTACCTGTTGGGTCCCCATGTGCCCCTTTTAGCCACGTGACCTTGGGAGAAATCATGTTTCTCTCTGATTTCTTGTCTGGACTACGGGCATCTGATATTCTTTTCTTGACTGTGTTGGAAATAGAACGGGATGAGCTAGGCTGGGCGGGACCCCGGGCTTGGCTGGTCCTGCTGCTTCTCTTGGATGCGTCTGTGGACCCGCCACTTCCCGGTGATGTCCTGGCGCTTTATCTGGTCCCTTCTCGCTCAGCTTCCAGCTCTATGGAAACTCTCCAGCTCCTAGACCCTTCCTTGAGGTCCCTTTGTGTCTCCTCGCCTGTACTGACCCACGTGGTTCCCACCTGCGTCAGCCCTTAATTTCCCCAAAGCGCATCTCTCACTGGCCACTGCCTCACACACAGAAGGTTCTAGATAAAGGCGAGTGGAGGCAAGGAGCAAACAGTGGCTTCCTCCAGCCCAGTGGAGCGTCCCTGATCTTAATGCTGGTCCGGGAATTCCCACCCCCTGGGGAAATTCTCAATTCCCAGGGTCTCAGCCTGGGGCTCCATGGGGTCTTGGTGACTCTCCCCTCCCCCCAAATCCACATTCGCTCCTGGTTGCTTTCTTCCTCTTTCGCCCTCACTGCTGAAAACGCTGAAGGACTAACAATGGGCAGATTTCCACCACACCGAATTAATCACGTTCACATTTTGGCATATGTGCTTCTAATTTTCTTTTCATCTTTCTTCTCGTTGAAAAACGTTTTCGCACATTCCCTAAGCCAGAGCTTGCTACCTGAGCACACCTGGCATCCCGGGACCAGGGGAGTGTGACCCCGCCAGGTGCCTGGGGGAGAGATCTGGAATGCCTGTGATCAGCCTGCAGGATGGACACCCCTATGCCCGCCAAATGGGAAGCCATCAACTAGCATGTGGTGAATGAATGAATGAATGAATGAACAGATGCTGACCACAGTGGAATTAATGATGTAGAGGAAATCTACAAAGAGCATGTAGATAAAACAGAAAAAGCGCAATGTTGAAGGTACAAGGCACCCACATTCCACGATCCAGACATGATCAGCCTTGGGATGACGTGAACATCACTCCAGACAAATGAAGCAAGAGAGAAAGAGAGAGAGAGAGAGAGAGGGAGATTTATGAAAATGTTATCTCGGGGTGCCTGGGTGGCTCAGTTGTTTAAGCATCTGATTCTTGATTTTGGCTCGGGCCGTGATCACAGGGATGTGGGATCGAGCCCTGAGTCGGGCTCCTTGCTGGGCGTGGAGCCTGCTTACGATTTTCTCTCTCCCTCTGCCATTCAAAATAAATAAAGAAAGAAATAAGCAAACAAATAAATGAGCAAAAAAACAAGTGTTATTGCAGTACGTAAGACTCTTTTTCTTTTTGGTTAAAGATTTTACTTATTTATTTGACAGAGAGAGCTCACAAGTACGCAGAGCAGCATGTGGTGGTGGTGGTGGGGGGGAAGCAGGCTCCCCGCTGAGCAGAGAGCCCAGTGCAGGGCTCGATCCCAGGACCCTGAGATCATGACCCAAGCTGAAGACAGAGGCTTAACCCACTGAGCCACCCAGGCGCCCCAGTACATAACACTTTCAATGAAAATATTATATTCAATTTCTACCATGAGGTAAAATTCAGAAACAATGGGAGGAATTATTAAAATTCAAGTGAACCATTTCCTAAAAGATCCCTGCCTTACATTGGCCGTTCTTTTCCTCCTCAAAGACAATTTTCTTGTGCGTGCCGGATGCTTGACGGATTCCATTTCCCTGAAATCCATAGCTCTGCAAGGAAATTGGGGCAGGGGGGCATTCTGCAGCAGAACTTTCTGAAACATGGAGTGGCCTTTTGAGTTGTAGGCTCCACGGTGTACCGCGTGTTTCCGACATGATCTGTCGCATGCACTGAGAGCTGTGGGTCAAGGACACCAGCTATCCTCGTGTTGTACCGTGTTCCGCCCCTGCGAACGCTTCTGACTTCTCTTTTCTCTCTTTGTCTTTCTCAGCTGTGATCCCTGGGACTGTCCCAGAGATTTCCTCTACATCATTCATTCCATTGTGGTCAGCTTCTGTTCTGCTCATTCATTCATTCATTCATTCACCGCGTGCTAGCTGATGGCTTCCTATTTGGTGGGCATCTTTCTTCGTACCGGGGAAAGAGCCAGACAGGTAAAGTCTCCCTGTTGGAAACTGTGGGAGCAGAGAGATGCTTCACTGAATGAACACATGCTAGAGAGCGAGACAGAATCACTAAGGGCTGCGAAGGCAGTGCAGTGGATGGGAGAGGGGGTTGGGGGACCTCAGTGAGGAAGGACATCTGAGCCAAGTTGCGAAGGAGGTGAGCTTCTTTACCGCTTCTCATTTATTGGTCCCCAAGCCTATTTTGTCCTTAATTTCTGTCCTCGGCTCTGAAACCTCCCTTTGCAGCTTATTCTGTTGTCTTTGGGTCTCCTTCCCGAGTTTTCGTTGGTGGACTTGACGGTCTTGCTTGGTTATCCCGCAGCGTGAGGCCGTCGGGGAGACTTTCCTTCTGTTCCTTGTGTTTGGGTCGGGCTGTTTGTCTCTCTTCCGCATCTGCGAACGCTCCCCCCTTCCCCTTCTCCCCTGGATGTGTTTGTCCGTTGCCATGGCATCTTCTCATCTCGCTCATGCTTGGGTGACTCGGTCTAATGGACTGTTTGTTCTGGGGTATTGGCGTATTTGCTTCCAGCATCTCTTATTCTGTTCCCCTTTGGTTTTCTTTGAAAATCGTGTCGCAGTGTCTGTGAAGTGATACACACATACCGTGGGTGACTTTGCGGTGCCCCTGTGACCTGCTCCCCTCTCTCTGGATGTCAGCCTCTTTCTTCTCTGGCTTTCGCCCCTCGTGGGTGTCTGCTTGCAGCCCTGCCCTGGGGCACAGCGGAGGGGATGCCTTCCTGGTTAGAAAAACAGCTCTTTTACCTCCTGAGATGGGGTCGAATGCCCTCACTGGGGCTCGCCTGCCTCTGTAGGACCGTAGGGGGCACCCTCACGGGGCCGTTTGCAGTTCCAGAGACTTCCCCTGGCCCTGGTGCCCCACTCAGCAGCGTCCCCTCTTCTGTGATCAGGATGGGATGTTCGGAACACCACCCACCTCGCTGCCTTCAGGATTCCCAGGTGATCAGCACGGAGAGTCAGGGGATGGTGGGCGTTGGGGCAAGAGAGGGGAGCAGGTGCACTTCAGGCAGCTGTGACAGGGGTTCGCTTCAGAGCTCGTGCTCAGCGAAGGCCAGATGCTCCAGTGACCAGGAGCCCGTTTTGTCCTCATTGTCCCCACGGACCTTACAGCAGCCCTGACAGTAGGTCCTACGAACCCGTCTAGCAGAGGAGGAAGTGGGTTTCCGAGAGCTGGCTCCTGTCCGATGCCCCCCATCGGGAGAGCAGAGCTCCACTGGGGATTGGCTCTCGGGACCCCCGTGGTCTGGGTCTCTCTGGAGACACCGTGGTATCTTCGGTTCCCCAGGGGGTCTGAGGTGCCCCAGCGGCCACAGTCCCTGACACTGTGGCAACCACCCTTTGCCCCCAAATTCACCCTGACCCCCATCCCCTTTTGTTAGAGCCGGCAAGGACGGAATGGGGTACCTGCCGCGTGCCAGGTGCTGTTCTGGGGGCTCGGGGGAGGTGTGAGAAGAGGACAGAAGGGGACCCGCCCCGTGGAGCTGACACTGCGGCAGGGGCATCAGGAGAGACCATGCACAAGCTACGCATTTACAGAGCGGGCTGGCCAGGAACACGGTCCAGCGGCATGTGAGGTCCTGTGTGCCCACGTGCGGGCGGAGCCGGCAGTTTTAAAGGGGATGGTTGAAAGGTGGCATTAGAGCAAGGGGAGAGGCCAGGGGACAAGTGTCCAGGCAGCTGGAGCTGTTGGGGCAGAGGTCCCGGGGCGGGGACCTCCCAGAGGGGAATGAGGGGGCAGTAGGAGCTGACATCAGTAGGGGGGGGTCTCATAAGAACTTCGACGGCTTGGGGGGGGGCACTTGGGGCTCAGAAGATGGGACCGAAGATGGGACCATGATGGACCCGATTTAGGACCATTCCAATTGCCATTTCAGGAAGAGAGCCTGTGCTCCGGCCGGGTCGGGGTGACAGGGAGGTGGAAACTGGGAAGTCAGGGCTGGAGCAGCCTCCCGGGGAGGGGCTGCTGGTGGCTTCAGCCGGGGCAGTCACAGTGGCACCAGAAGATACAGAAGACATGACCAGTGACATTTGGAGCCTGCGAAACCACCCGCACCCTTGTTTTGCTCTCTCCAGGAGGCGTCCGCTTAGAAGGGGCTCCAGAGGAGCTGCCGGGGGACAAGGCTTTCCGGGCAGCCCAGGAGGCGTGAGGTCCCATAGTCTCCGGCCTCGTCTTCTCTGCTGTCCCATGCGCTTCCAGACTCGGAAGTCTCCGGCCCTGGCTGTGCCCTGGCTCCCTGAGGGGCTCTGGTGGGCTCCTTCCTTCTCAAAGCCTCAGTCCGCCCGTCTGCTCAGTGGGGGAAGACCGATGTCCTTTCCGCTGGTTTGGGACCCCGGGAGGGAGGAGAGAGGCGATCGGCACCGATTTCCTTGTTTTTGCCGGGTGTCTGTTATTCCCGGAAAACCCAGTGCGCCTGCCCCTACCTCTGCTGATACAGGAGAGCACCACCCTGGTTCATTGCTGAGGTCAAAACACAAGCACACCTTCCCCGAAGCTGTTTTCTGTTGCCTGCTTCATGGAGCATTGGACTGAGGAGGGAATGAAACGGCTTTCTGGTTCCAACTCGGCCCCGATCGTGGCTCAGGGTTTCGCGGAGGCCCACCCTGAGCTAGGGTCCGTGGGCAGAGCTGAGCTGGCCACTGTCTTTGACCTTGGCAGGAAACACATGATGTAGGCACAGGCAGCTCCTGTGCACATCCGCAAGGACCTTGTTTCCGAATGGGGTCAACTTCTGAGGTTCTGGGTGGGCATGAATTATTGGGGGACGCTATTCAAGCCCTCAAGGCACGTGATCAGGTGCGGGTGCCGGAGGCTGCCGGCCGGAGTAGGTCACGGGAGCCGGTCTCGTCTCTGAGGCCCTGGGCCGCTGTGTCCATGAGCTCAGCCACTGCCGGGCGCCGGCCACGGAACAACGCCGGAGCGGACCGCAGCTCTGCTCCAACGTTTCCCATAATTGCGCTCCCAGGCCCGAGCAAATCTCCCTTGCTCTCCCAGGGACACGTGTACAAGGCAGATAATGAGCTCTGCCGTCTGAAATGACTTGTTTCTGGAGTTCGAAGTCCTTTTCTGCCGGGAATAATTAACTTGAGGACCTAAGAAAAGGGAGCTGAAAATGAGGGACTCTGTGGTCTGTTTGCAAAGGGCTGAGAGCAAAGGCCTGTGGTCACGGAAGGCGTGCCCGGGCCCAAGCCCTGGGCACCGGCATAAGAGGCCCCGGGAACCCAATTACCCTCGGGGTCCCTCCTGCTGTGCTCCGCGTGGCGCCTCAGCTTGTCTCCTGTGCCATCCACGTGGGAAGCGCTTGGCGGCAGGGACAGCCTGAGGCAAGGAGCCAGGCAGTGTGGATTCAAACCCTGAGTCCAGCACCTGGGGAGGGGGAGGCCGGCCAGCCCCGAGCTCAGCTTCCTCCTCCCGGGAGGCTGCTGCGGGTGTCAGGTGCAAGCGTCACGTGGGGCGATGTCCGTGGTGCTCGAGCAGAGGCACAAGCGTCACATAGTAGATGTTCAGGAAAAGCGGCCAGTCCTCCCGGGAAAGCTCACCATGGATTGAACAAAGCCCGCAGTTAAGATGGACGGGGAGAGGTACCAGGTCCGGGTGTGACTCCCCCCCAGCCACCTCCTGAGCCAGTCCTGGGGCCCCGGACTGGCCGCCCCCGGTCCCTGGCAAATGGAAAATACAGTCACTCCCCCTGTGGCGTGTGAGATAGGATGTGGGAACACCTTGCAACCTGTAAAGGGTCTTTTGTGTTTCAGAAATAATAGTAGGAGAACCCACTCGCCACACCCTGCATGCTAGACCAGCACGGCCTTTTCTAGTTACCCTCGTGGATCTCAAAGTGGGGTTCTGGGGCCGGCAAGCCTCAGATGGGAAATTGCTAGAAATGCAAATCTTAGGGCCCAACCGAAGATCTGAACGGGATACTCTGGGGTGGGGTGGGGTCACTAAATCCTCTAGGGGATTCTGATGTGCGTTGTGTTTCAGGTGGGCCCCCCTGACCTGCTGAGAGAGCCTCCAAAGGTGATCAAGTTGTTGTCTGTGCCTTAGCCCCTTCTGAGCCTCCCCCTCGCTGGGCTGCCACTGCAGAGAACGGTCTCTGCCCCTCACAGCTTGGGCTCCCCACAGTGGGAAGCCAGGCTGGTTCTCACCTTGCTGAGGAGCCCCTAGATATCAGCACCCCTGTGTGTTTTTCAAACAGAGATCACCCGTGAGAGCCAGTCCTCCCTCTGCTGCTGCCCAGAGCAAGGTGCTCGCCTTGTGGGTGCAAGTTTTGAGGGGGACGCATCAACTCTAGGGGGTCTTTGGAATCAGAATCCAGGAGTCTGATTTCCTCTCTGTCGCCCCACCCCCGGTGGCTCTGGGCACTCGGTTTCCCCATCGGTGTCTGGGGACATGAGTCGTGGAGGACATCTGTCACTGCTGAGATGTCTTTGTCTAACCGGTGCAGGACTGGAGCCATCTCCCCTAGGTCTGTTTCTTCCTGCCCTGGGGCAGGAGACCTTTTTGTGTCAGGACTCTGGGATCCCCGCGTAAGCGTGTCCTTCACTCCTGCTCTCTCTGCAGATCTGATAGGGATGCCAAGGCCCAGCAGGCCAGGCCGGCTGCAAGACCGGTGTCCTAACCCCAACACTAACCCTACCCCATCATCCCTAACCCTAACCCTGTGCTCCGTCCTCTCTAAGGGGTCACCTCCCTCTCTGTGTCCTAGAACCTCCCCAGCACCTGCCTTTTGAAGCCTGAAGCTCGTTCCTAATAGCTTCACCAGTTGTCCCTGATGTGAAGGAGCTGATGGTTCAAGGGTGGAGGAGGGGGCGGCGTGTGCAGACAGGAGGCCCCCAGAGGGCATGCGTGGCCCCTTCCCAGAAGGGCCCTGCAGGGATTCTAGCTCTCAGCAGAGGCTTTCAGTATGTCGTCCCCCGACCCCAACATCAAGTGGCCGTCTGTCGTTTAGAAGCCCGTTCAGGCATTGACACAGAGTCTGCCAGGGTGCTCGTGGAGCAGCGTGCTGGAGTGGGTAGGGGCCTGGAGAATGGAGCTTGGGACCGGTGTTGGACCAGGTTTCAAACCCTAGGCCGCTCCTTCCTAACAGTGTGACTTGGAGAAAGTCCCTGTATTTGTCTGAGCCTTACTTGCCCATGAGGAGAAAAGGGTCCATGTAAATGACATTCCCCGATGTTGTGCAGTGCCCAACATGAAGACCGGTGTGCAGGTCCCTTCCTTTCTTCTCTTCAGAAATCCCTGCTGGGTTCCCAGGTTGTAGCAGATGTTTCTGAATGGGTTCTGTGATTTGTTCATTGGGTTTACCCATGGGGAAAAGGGGAGTCAAGGTTCAATGCAGTTAGGGGGGCTGGGCAGCTGAAGGTTAGGTGAGCTACAGACTCTGGCCAGGACGCACCAGGGAACAGTTTAGTTTCCCCAGAGGCAGACCCCAAGTTCAAGATTCAAGGGCCGGGGGGTGGGGGGAGGAGTTCCTGGAGGAGCTGGGACAGGAGCTGGGACAGGAACTGAGGCTGCAACAGCCTCTCTTCTTTCCTGTAAGTACCAAACAAGACCAGAGCTTTGGATGGGCCCATTACCTCTGGGAATAAAGCACTACCTTCACCAGGCCCCATGGAGGACAGGTGTGGCCTCCCAGTGAAGTGTTGGCTAAGCGGAAATGTTGAGACCTTCAGTGCTTTAGAGCTCAGCTGGAGGGGTGGCCCTTGTCATCCGTCTGCTTTTCCTCTTCTTTCCAGTCTGATACGAATGTGATGGTTGGAGCTCTGGCAGCCATTCTGGATCAAGAGGTGACCTTGAGGACATAAGCCGTGTATCATGGACAGTAGAGCAGAAACATAAATGCTGGTGTCTCAGATGAGTGGCCAGTTGTCATGCTGGTTCTAGATGTCCCACCTCTGAGCTTTGAAGGATGAGGGGTGAGTTTCCATCTTATTTATGCTTCTCTTGTTTCAGGTTACTTTTACGTCGCTAGATCTAACCTGGCTGGTGAAGGAAGGAGAGAGAACATCCTGTGGGCAACGGAAGTCCTTGCCGGTGCCAGGTGACTGGGGATGTAGTCAGGCTGTGCTTTAGCCCAACACTGGGGCTGCAGCCTGAAGGAGGAATCTGGGGGCGAGATGTTGAGGTACCTGAGGACTAGGACTCTGCCCGTTCTAGGACATGGCTGTTCTAGCATCTTCCTCTGCCTCTGAGTCCAATTTACTCATTATGCGGTGTTGCAGAGATTATGTAAGGAGACATGGCAAGAGTTCATCAGGACCCAGTGATCCTCAACAGCCTCCTGGCTGTGCCTCTCGGTGATGGAAATGGAGAGTCATCTCCTGTGATCAACTCCTAGAAGGCTAGAGAGCCAGAGCAAGGCTCAGTGAGATCAGGAAGAGGCAGAGAGAGCTGAGGAGGACATGGGGACCTCTCGGGCGTCCCCAGGCTGGATACTGCGGGGAGTTTTAGGGAAGAGCCCAGTTGTCAGCGAGGGATGGGGCGAGACCCTTGGGGAAGAGTTACCTCCTGCATTTCTTCACTGATGCAGGCTCCAGTCCTGAAGAACTGCCCCCACCGCCTTGCAGGCCAGGGGTCGGGGTGGGGGTGGGGAGACCCTCAGCGTTGTCTCGTCTGCTCCCTAAAGCTGCCCAATTACTTAGCAAAGCCGAGACCTGGAGGTGGGAAGACCTGGTTCGTGCCTTCTGTCCCTCCTCCTACGGGAGTGAAACTGAGACCCAGAGAGGGTCAGCGACTTGCCCAAAGCACCTACAAGGCTGTGGGAGTGCTAGGACAGCACCCTCCTCCCAAGCCCCCGCCCCCCGCCCAGTGCTCTTAGCATACTGCAGGCTAAGTTCTAGATGCTTCTATCAGCTGGTTGACTGGACTCTCCAGAACCATGCAGAAGTGGTTGACCTCCTAGGGCCTACAGGTAGGCCACTGCTGGAGGGGGCCAGGGGTAAGGGAGTGGGAGGTCTTGAGCTGGAGGGGGTGTGTGCACCAGGACTCCGGGACTCTGAATATGATTTTAGGTCACCCCTGGAATCTTTCACTTAGAGCTGGAAGATGAAGACCCACAGGCCTCTGGTCTCACTTCACGAACCTGGCAGGTGAGGGAGCCATGGCCAAGACCCGAGGAAGCCAGAGGGAGGGAGCAGATTACAACTTCTGTTGGAACTGCTGCGCGGGGAGCCAGGAGCAGGTGGCCTTTGTCTTGGAGAGTGGGGACACAGCCGAGTGCAGGGAGGGGGCGGGCCAGGGGCTCCCTGAGGATGGAGAAGCCCAGGGACGTAATGGCCAGGAGGCATCAAGCCGAGGCCGTCATCTAGTGTCACAGGCCTGGACTGTGGGACTCTGCCCTGCGGGGCTGGTGGGCCCCAGGGCCTCCCAGCTGCAGTGAGCAACTCTTGAAGGCTCTGTGCTCTCTGGACTCCCAGACCTGGAGGAGCAGCCGTGGCCGTTTTGTGGTGGCGGACGGCTTCATCTCCTCCCTGACCCCGCGGAGGCAGCTTCTGGGGAGGCCTGTCCTCCCTCAGGGCGGAAGGGCTGAAGTAGGTTCCCAGGGGCAGAGCGTGAACTGGGAATCGCAGAGGCCATGGTGCCTGAACCCAGTTAATAGGCAGGACCTGGCTTCCATTCTCCCGTGATGGGGAGCTCACTCCCACACAGGCAGTATGGCCCCTGCTGAGGTCCCTCTGTCTCTACTGAGCTCAAGTCTGTCTCTATCGAGCATCCCTCTGGGATCTGATCTTCAACCTGCTGGAAATCATTCACAGGTGCCCCGGAGGAACGCCAGCACCTCCCGCAGCCGGCGGTCGCGTGCCGGCTGCACCCCTGGTCCCGGGTGTTCATACCGCGTTCACTGAGGGCCTCCTGTGTCTCCGGTTGCAAACTCCCCAAATCTGAGAGTCAGAGATTTCCCCTCCATGTCATAGATGAGAACACGGAAGCACAGAGAGGTGAAGCAACGTGCCCAAGGTCACACAGCCGGTCGGTGGGGAGCAGGATCCCAGCCCGGGACGAGCGGCTGCAATCCCTGTGCCGTTAACCCTGCGCAGGTGACCTAGTGCCCCGGGGAATGTCTCCTGTCCCCAGTCTCTGCAAGGACCAGGCTCCCAGCTCCAGGATGCCCCGGTCAGCCACCTCTTCCTCCTCCTTCCTTCCCACCTCCCCCCTTCTTCCCCTTCCTCCCCTGCCCCCATTGTCTGTACCCCCAGCAGAATATCAGCTCCACGAGCAAGTGGTCTCGTCCGCCTTATGTGCAGCCCGAGTCTCACCTTCTAGAAGGGAGCCTGCGTGCCCTGGGCGCTGGAGTTTGCGGCTGACGGGCTCAGCACGCCTGGAGGTTGGGGGAGCTGGAAGGTCTTGGCTCCCCGCTCAGCTAAACCACGTGGTGTGGACAAATCATGCAGCTTCCCTGGACCTCAGCTTCTAATGTTTGCAGAATCAGGGAAGAAAACACCAACCTGATGTGAGGGTTTCACTGAAGGCCGCAGCGCCCGGCCCAGCCCAGAGCCGACGGCCGCTCGACTTCTCGGCCCGGGAGTGGCGGGGCCCTGCTCTCCGCCCACCATGCAGGCATCCACGCACATTTAATTTGATTTAGGGAGGGAAATCATCTCTATATTTTGGGTGGTGGTGGCACTAACGATCTATTTCCTGCGCAGCGCTCAGTGCCGAGTTGGCATTAATGTAGAAAAATTAGTATTATCACGACTGCCTTCGGAGCCATCTCCTGCACCAGAGTCCCTGACACGTTAATTAAACTTGATAAATGCTCTTGTCTAAAGATAACTTTTGAACAATGGATCTAGTCACCCACTTAGTAGCTGCATACCAGCTCCGGCAAATTGCCGAGGCGGCGCTCGGCGATCCCTGAGGCCGTGGCTGGGAAGGGGTGCTGGGGGGAGGGGGCTCTGCAGTGCTGCTGCAGGGCCCGGCACAGGCCTCCTGGGGACCAGGGTGAGCAGGGGGGAGTCCTGCCCCGGTTCCAAGCAGGAACGCTGCCCCCTTCTACTTGCGATGCTTTCACTAGCCCCTTCCTTCTCAGCACCCCATCCCATCACCATAGCAACCCATTCCATGATGGGTACCATCGGGGGTGACGCGAGAGCCTGCAGATAGGACTCTTGTCCCGCACTTCCAGTCATCTGCTCTCCTGGGACCCATCCTGGAATGACATCATTTTCTGTGACATTCTGCTCCCCTCTGTCCGCCCCACGCTCCAGTGCTGGAAAAGCCCATGACGTAAGAAACTCCTCCCAGGATCTCAGCAGCAGAACCTGGCCTTCCCAGAGCCCAGCATCGGGGCACCCCGGTCGTGTGGCTGTGTGTAGCATCCCGACTCCATCTAACTGTGACCAGTGCAGACATGAGGGGCCGTGGGGTGTCCCTGCAGAGTGACTGTGCCACCCCAAAGACCCCCTAGAGGGAGAAAGGGTGACGTTCCAAGGAGCAAGTGGAGAAAGACACAGATGGTTTTCACGAGTCACCAAGGCCCTTGTCCTCCTCGGAGCAGGGGTCGCCTTTCTCAGCCCTCTCCCTCTGGAGCAGCCCCCATCAAGGACTCCCTGGCAGGTGGTTGTGGCTTTACCCCTGGCCTGACTCAGAGCCCCCATGGGGGTGCACACTCCCCAGGGTGGCCGGGAGAGGCAAGCAGGCCAGGTTCCAGGCCTGTTGTTTACTCATAGCTGTGTGGCTGGAGGCAGAGCCCTTGGCCTCTCTGAGTCTGGGTTCTCAGCCAGCCCTGCTTCCAACACTCAGCGAAGGGCAAGTGTGGCCCGCAGGGGGCATGACCCTCGACCCTCTGCCCAAGCTCCACGTGGAGGGGAGATGCAGCTCCAGGAGAAGCAGGCCGGACCCCGGGCAAAGAGCAGGCATTTAATAAAAATCTGTTGAATGAATGAATGAATGAGTGAATGGCCAGTTTTGTTGTGTGTCCTTAGGCATGCTCCTTTTCTTCTCTGGGCCTCAGTTTCCCTACCTGTATGGGGCAGGGTAGGGCCAGATCATCGCTAAGCCTCCTCCCCGTCCCTGATGCTGTCCCTCCTCTGGAACACTGAAGATCAAACAAGACCAAGGAAACAGGAACTAACACTTATTAGGCACTGACTATATACCAACCGCACTATACAGGACAACTGGACCTTGGCAATGAATCTGACAAAGTTCTGGCTTTCTAGATTCAGAGTAAGGAACTCCACAGGGTGACCAGTGCAGAAGACATGGGGGCCCCGGGACTGTGGGAGCCCAGAGGAGACTCCTGACCCCAGGGAGGGACAAGGGAGGCTGCCCAGGGGCTGAGCTGTGGGTGAAGAAATGACAAAGGGCAGATGTTCCAGCCAAGGGACATGTGCAAAGGTCCTGGGGCAGGAGAGGACCTAAGTCCCATTCTGTTGCTGTCATTCGAAGGGGAAGTATAAAGAAGGAGGGTTGAGGCCTGACTGGCAAGCCCGGGCCAGGCACAGAGGCCCCGGGAGCCGCAGGGAGCCATGGGTGACCTTCAAATCTGGGAGTGGTGTGCTACAATTATGTTTCAGAACAAGCCGGGAAATGTCTCTGTGAAGGCTAGCCTGGAGGCTGGGAGGCTGAAGCCTGGGACATTGTAGAGCCCAGATCCGGGAGGGCCCCAGCTTGTTTACAAAGTGTCTTCACACCCCCAGCAACTTATTCTTCCTGACCTGTCGCTGCGGGGGTCCGCACTGCTGCCAGCTGGTCACGGCCCTTCTCTCGCAGCCCACCAGTCTCCAGGCACCTCCGCTGTGCCGTCCCACTGTGGGTGGGTGGCCTGCCCACTCTGACCCTGAACGTGGTCCCGGGTGGAGGTGAGCAGGGGCCTGTACCCACCCTGGGACTCCAGGGGTGGCGTGCCTCCCACCTGCTCATCTACCACGGCCACGGCCACAAGCGCTGCCCAGCCAGGGAGGGCGAGCACCAGGCATCACTGACTGCCCGTCACCCACCAGCCATGCTGGCTGAGCCCCGTGGAGACCGCAGGAGCCACGTGGCGGAGCCTGGCCTGGAGGGCTGACCTGTGAGCCCCGACCTCGGGGTCGGCTGCACCCGGGGGTCCTGTGACCTTCGAGGCCCAGCAGCCTGGGTCTTGCCTGGATTCCAGGGCTCACATCTCAGCCTGGAGCGAGTCTCGCCGGGAACGGGCGCTGTGCTTGGTGGTCCTTGCGGTGGCATTTGGGACATGCGGCATCGAAGCCGACGCGTCCAATTGTCAGGCTCGAAGCTGTTCTTTGTGACTTTGTCTTCGGTTCAGGTCTATTTTTCCTCCTGGGGAGGGTGGGGGCGGCCTCCACTAGAGCTAAGAGCCTCCTCGGGCTGGCCGGCCTGCTCACATCTCCTCTGCTGCCTCCAGGAGCTGTACCGTGTAAGGTGAGAGCCAGAAGGCAAGCAACCTGGGTTCGAGTCCCGGGTCTGCCGTTTCCTCGCTCTGCAGCTCCGGGCAGGGGGCTTTTCCTCTCTGGCCTGGACTTTGTCATTTGCCACCGAGGGGTTTTGTGGTTGATCTCTGAGCCTGGGAATCCGGTAGTGTAGACCCTGGGCTGGGCCCTGGGGACAGGGACAGGAGTCAGGCCTGGTGGGGGAGATGGCCCCCACGTGGGTGGGAGTCCCACAGAGTGGGATCCAGAGCTGGGGGAGGGATTACTCCACGGTGGTGGGGGTCATAAGTCAGGGCTTCCCGGGGGAGGCAACAGGCAGACAGAAAGGGACGACCAGGGGCTCTTCCGAGGGAGACTTGGAGGAAAGAAATGCAATGTGAGTTTGGGGCCAGAGGAGTAAGTGTGGGGATGGCGCGGCCAGACAGGCAGGAGAGGCCACCTGGTACAGGGTGGTGGGAACGGTGTGAGTGCAGGAGGGGTGGAGGGCCAGCCCTGGGCAGGTGCTGATTTCGGACCTGGCACTTGCGGCTTACCTGAATCCCAGGCTCCTCTTTGGAACAGTGCCCTAACAAAGTAGCCCCTTAGGGTCCTCCTGCGAGGGTCCAACAGCACACATCGGTGCTCATTAAAGAGCGATAATCAGGCTTATTGTAACATCCTGTTAATTATAACAAATGCCTTCCGGGGGTATGTCTGCCAGAGTTCGCTCAGGAAAACAGAAACCACTTACTTAGGGAGGAGGCTTCACACTGGGGCTTCGGGGTTCTCCAAGCCGCTGACGCCTGGGGGCAGAGGAGGGCTCGCAAGCACTCGCACTCCCCATTCCCGAGCCTGTGACCGTGCTGCAGGCCCCGCCGAGCCACGGCGACTGGAGGGGCTTGATTTGGTCTCGGGAGGCTCCTGCGGGCTCCAGGTGGCACAAACCCCCACAGCTGTGTAAGCTCATCTGAACCTGGGGTCCACTAGGCCCCTGGGCTCCTCAAGGCCCTTTCCAGTCCCACCTCTGAGCCAGGGCTCCATTTTAATTGTACAATAAGACACAGATATAGAAAAAGACACCACATGCAAAAACTGTGTAGCTTAATGAGTTATGACAGGAACAATCTCCCAGGTCAAGAGGTAGAATTCGGCCAGTTATCCCAGAAACCCGTCCTCACGACCTGGGCCACAACACTGGGACCCATGTCCATGGAGGCCAGCGACTGCTTGACTGTGGACTCGTCCACCGGTCGCAGGGGGCCGGCTGCCCGTTCCTGGTGTCGTGGAGAACGCCCCTCTGTCCTCAGTTTCCCTCTTGCTCGGGCTGGTGATGGCGCCCTTGTTCCAGGAGGCATTGATGTACGGGGGCCTGCGGAGTGGCGACCGTCTTCATTTGTCGCCTGGAATCACTTCCTAGAGAGAGGCGGTGCCTCGTCTACTATCCGGGGAACAGGCAGTGTCTCCCTATGGGAAAGGTGGCTAAATGTGGATTCTTTCCCTCCATTTCCTGCGTGTCCGGACGAGTCCATTCACTGTCATCGTCGGCAGGGAGCTGGCCACCTTCCCAGGCTCCCCCCTGAGCCACATAATGAGAACGTCCTCCAGGCAGCGACCGCTGATTTAGCTGTGACCCTGAACTGAGCAGGATGGGCCTCCCTACACACTGGGCTGACCTACGGGCCAGAAATCTTACTGACAACTTTCCAGCAGTCAACCTTCCCACCCCAGAGAGAAAGAAACACACGGATTTGGAGCGTGTATAAAATGTGACACATGTCATATGTAAATGACATCTGTTTCAGGGTCAGACAGGCTGGGTCGGGGATCACGACCCCACTCTCCGGGCACTGGCAGGACGTGTGGTGGGCGGCGTGGCTTACAGAGCTGCCCACGAGGACTTCCTGAGGCCACTGGTAAAAATAAGTCACGTTGTGACCAGGCCCTGGTATGTGGGCCCGGGGGGGAAGGCTGTGGTGGCAGGGGACTCGGGCCGCGGGCCCCCACTCTGCCCTTGGGCTCTGCGCAGGTCTGAGGACCAGCCCAAGTGGGTCCTGACTCCAAGCAGCACCAATATTGCATCACTCATCACACTGTCCCCTCCAGCCGGAATGCCAGCCGCACCCCAAGGTTGTCTCCCCTCATTTGGGGCTACCCGCCTCTCGAAGAGACTCCTTCCAGGACCAGCTGGAGTGTGCCTTTGGCACAGGAATGCTCTCTGCTCCCTGGGGCAACCTCTCCAGGCTAAGCCCTGCCGGGTTCCCTCTCCAGGGCACAGGCCTGTCCCAGCCTCCTGAGACACAGCTGTGGACAGTGACAAGGTGTGTCCGTCTGGTGAGGGACCTCTGCAGTCATTCTACCGTCAGTCCCCGGTGGACGGGATGGCAGAGCTCACACACCTGCTCTTTGGGAAGTGTCAGGGGTAGAAGTCGGGGACGTGGCTGCCCCTGGGGGCCAGCCTGGCCTGTCACTCCCCGCTGGGTGACCCTGGGTGGGTCACTCGGCTTCTCTGAGCATCCCTGTCACCCAGAAATGTGTTCTTCCACCATGCACAACGGGTGATGGGCACTGCCCAGAAGGGTCTTGTAAACTGTGAAGGGCTTTCCCCCTGTGCCGTCCCAGGCTCTGGGCTCGAGGTGGGGAGCGCAGTGGGGCGCAGTGGGCACAGGGACATGGAGCCTGATCTGTTTCAGCAGCTCGTTCCCCCGCTCTCAGGCCAGGGGCCAGGCGGCCTCTCCAGCCTCCTGCCAGCGTCTGGGCATTGTCACTGTCCTCAGAGAGCCATGGCTGGGGTGCGGGAGGGAGTGGGAACGCTGAGTCCCGCCCTGTTGGCGGCTGGCGTGGGATTGTTCGCTGCTCCCTGAGCACTGGCTGCTTGCCGGCCTCAGGACCCAGGCGCTGGGGCAGTGGGTGCCATGGCAGGAGGGGAAGCTCTCCAAGGTCCCCCGTGTCCCCCCGCAGCCATGCCCCAGAGTGAGCCTCTGCGCCGCGGCCCCCGGCTAGACACACGGTTGGGGGCACGGCCTCTGTGGAGGGTGGGCTCAGATGTGCCCAGTGCTTACTTGGGGCTGTCAGTGGGCTTCCTAGGGAGGCCACACGCCCCTCCCCTGACACTACTTCCTGAGACAGCTTTGCTACGTGCCATCTGCAGAAGCTATGGAGATGCCTCTGGGTCTCCTGATCCCTGGAGGTGGGGCCCCTCACGGAGAAGGGGGTTTGAAGTTCAAGGCTGGGAGCACTCAGGGTCTTGGCCGCTGGATGGGAGGCTCTGGGTTTAAAGCCAAGACTGCAGACCGCCCCCCGCCACCCCAGTGCTCCTTGCGCCCCCCCCCCCCAGTGTCACCTCCAGCTCCAGATCCTGCGGTTGCATCATGGGAAAGTGTCCTGACTCTGGGCCGGGAGAGGCCTGCATCCAAATCCTGGTGCCACCCTTACAGCCGTGTGGCCACAGGCCCACAGTGTGAACGGTGACAGTGGGAGCTAGCCCTTGCTTCGCGTGCCCTACCTGCCCGGCCCAGGGTCAAGCTCTGCAGGGGGATCACGTCACTCCGTCCTCCTAATACCCCAGGAGGGGGTACCTTTTGTTTCCCCATTTAACAGATGAGGGCCCTGAGGCCCAGAAAGGGCATGACACTTGCTGAAGGTCGACAGCCAATATGGGGCAGAAGTGGGATTTGATCCCAGGCAGGCTGGCTGTGGGCCAGACCTTGGAAGGACATTGCAGGATGGCGGAGACGAGGTCTTGTCATCTGTAAAACGTGCAGGGTGATGGCAACGGGTCTGTGACATGAGGCTGCGGGAGGGTTGGGCCCGGTCGTGTGGTGGGATCTTAGAGGACGTGGCACTCTCTCCTGCTTCCCGGGGCCCGCCAAGCTCCCAGCAGCAGACATCTGCCGACGCAGGAGGGAGGGAACCAAGGGGCCACCCAGCACGCCGTGGCCAGCTGCCCGTGGCCAGCTGCCCGTGGCCGGGGGCATCTTTGACAGGGGATGGCACCTGGCAGATCTGGTGTTCCTAGATGGCCACAGCTCTTGAGACTCCGGCGTCAGGGTACAGACCCTCTCTGCACCTCCCCGTCTCCCCCCACTCCTGCAAACCTGCTTTCATCGCCCTTTCTCCCCTGATGAGGCTTTGGAATGAGCTGCTATTTTTAGTGGCTGCAATCAGGCCGCACCACGCCTGGCTATTGTTAGCATCTCGGCCGACGCTCAGGAACGTTGCCTCCTTGGGAAACGGGTGAGATCATCGGCTCAGAGGTCTGAGGTCAATGTTCTGTGCGGCTCAGCAAAGTGCAGGCCCTCCCCTCGCAGCCCCCACCCCGGGCTTGGACAGGGGCGGCTCTGAGTTCGAGACGGGATGGGGGTGGGGAGCAGACTGGACGCCATGCAGGGCTCAGGTGCACCATGACGGCTGCCCAGGAACATGTTTTCTTTGGGGGAATCAACCCCCCGCCCCCCAGTGCTGGCTGATCCTGGTCCTACTCTGGTGTCACCAGAGTGGACAGAAGACCCAGGCCGGCCAGTCACACGCTCCATTCCCTCCAGGTTCAGTGGTTGACTCAGGATGTGAAAATATCCCTTTTCCGCCGTGAACAGAACGTGTTTTGTTGAGGTGTCGATGAGCCCACCCAACAGGAGATGTTATGGGGCTCCCTTGCAGCTAGGAGCGGCCATGTGACGTAAGAGGAAGAGAATCGGCTTGCTTTCCTATCAAAGGGGGTATTCTCAGTCTGCCTGGGATGTGGATTTGATACCCAGAGCAGGAGCAGCCCTGTTGCAACCATGAGGATAAAAGCTGAACCACTGATGGCAGAACAGAAGGCTGGGCCTCCTGGGAAAGAGGCAGTGGTGTAGACACATATGTGTACACTTGTCTCTTCTTGAAAGCTCAGTAAGCGATGGTAAAGATTACCGGAAAGGCATCAGTCTCAAGTACCAAGGGAAAAGGAGCGGAAACCAGTGTTTTAGAAGCTGGAAAACTTGTGAGTGAGCCGTGGCAGGGCTGAGCAGGCTGGAACGCAGCTGGCAGCGTGGAAAGCTGAGGAACAAAAAAACAAAAACCAAAACCGAAAACAAACAAACGAAAACCCCTCAGAAATTGGCGGCACCAGGTACTCCAGAAGTGGGAGACGAGGAGGATTATTTGAAGCAAGAGAGGTTAGTCTCCCTCCCCTGCTCGCTCGTCTGAGCGATTGCCTTGCGCTGAGCCCAGCAGAAAACCTGAGGTTTATTTTCAAAAGAGGACTGTCTTTGTTCCTCCAAGCTGCTATTGCAAAATACCCAGCCTGAGTGGCTTCTAAACAGCAGAAATTTATTTCTCACAGTTCTGGAAGCTGGAGGTCCCACATCAAAGCTTGCACATGGTCGTGCTCTGGGGAGGGCTCTCTCCCTGGTCCACAGCACCTGCTCACTGTGTCCTCACATGGTGGGACAAGGGAGCCCTCTGGGGTCTCCCTTCCAAGGGCACTGATGCCATTCATAAGGGCAGGACGACATGGGAGGGAGGGAGGGAGCATGTCCCCAAAGCTCCACTTCCAATGACCATCCCATCGGACATTAGGATGCCAACATAGGAATTTGGGGGAGACACAAATTTTCAGACCATAGCCAGGGTAAAGCACTGGGGGTACCAGGGACATGAAGATGGGGGACCGACAGCAGGAGGTCACACTCGGTATGATGATCCATTGCCTTATTCCTCCTTGTACCTGCTAGAAAACCGGCCGCCAGACCTTGTCTTCACAAGAGCAAGAGGTCAGAGATCATTTCAGGGAAACTGACCTTTCCTCGTGAAAAGACTCAACCCTCTGACCCTGCATGGTCCCTGAGGCAATGGCCCATCCAGTGAAGACCCCACTCGGCAAACACCAGCGCTTCTAATTAGCTTTTCCTTTTCTCTGAAATGAGAGGCAGCGCACAGATCTCAAGAGCGCAGTTTGATGAGTTTTGACAACTGTATACACCCGTGTACCGCACACCTGTCTGGAGGTGTCAGACATTTCCATCAGCCGGGACAGCCTCTCACCGGCCCCGCCAAGTCTGGTCCCGTTCCTGGCACCCGCCCAGGCGGACCCTGTTCTGATTTCCGTCGCCGTCGGAAGTTCTGTCGGCTGCTGGAGTTCACGTACATGGAACCCCGCAGGCTATGCTTGCCGGTGTCAGGCTTCTCACGCCCAGCGCGACGCCTGGGGGGCTCCACGTGACCTCGTGGGTCTGTAGTTTGCTTCTCTTATGGCTGCATAGTTTTCTACTGTTTAGATATAATGTGCTTGAGTTTATTCTTTCTCCAGTTGGTGGGCATTTGGGATGTTGACAATTTGTGGCAATTACAGACAAAACTGCGAGGAACGTTTTCGTACAAGTTTTCCTGCAGACACATGCTTTCATCTCAGAGTTGGACATGTGATAGAAGCAGAACGGCATGGTCACGGGCGGGCGTGCTCGTGAGAAATGGCCACGCAGATTCTCAACGATGCGCTACGAGGAACAGGAGATCCTTGCATGAGAACGAGGTGCCGTCGGACAGCGATGTGCAGAGACACAAGACAGTTCTGGGGAAATAAGTGTATTGCAGCAGGAATTTAAACCCCCGTACAAGGGACGCCTGGGTGGCTCAGTTGGTTAAGCAGCTGCCTTCGGCTCAGGTCATGATCCCAGCGTCCTGGGATCGAGTCCCACATCGGGCTCTTTGCTCAGCAGGGAGCCTGCTTCTCCCTCTGCCTCTGCCTGCCATTCTGTCTGCCTGTGCTTGCTCTCTCCCCCTCTCTCTCTCTGATAAATAAATAAAAAAAAAAAAAATTTAAACCCCCGTACAAGAGCTGGGGTTTATATGACCCAATCCTATAGGAAGCAGAGTAGAAAAGATGGAAAGTAAGAAAGAAGCAAATGTCCCGAGACTGAAGTTCGATGAGGAGAGAACAGGGAAGACAGAGGGAAGACATCACTCATGAAACAAGCAAAAAGGTTCTACTTGCCCAGGAAAATTGATGAGAATGGACCGACACCAAAACATACTACCTTCACCCTTCAGAATGCTAGAGACAAAGAAACCAGTCTGGAAGGGGGACAGAGCTACAGGGAAAGGATCAGGATCAAGAAAGTCTTTTTAGCTTGTCGAGACCAACTTTGAGAGCAAAATGACCACAGAGCGATACCTGCGGCTCCCAGCGCGCTGAGCACCATCTTCTTGTGCGCTCAGTACTAGCATGCCCTTCCCGTGGGGTTTCCTTGGTGCTGGTTACAGGAGGGTGGCCCGTGGGACTTGCAGGCAGAGGAGAGCAGCAGCCATTTCTCTCTCAAAGTCTCTGCGGACAGAAATGCAGAGGGAAACGCAGACATGCCCAGTGGACACGCACGAGCCTCTTTTCCCTCATGGACCACTTGCAGCACAAGGCCCAGCCCTGGAGGTCACAGACTTCTTCCAGACCTTCCCTTCAGTCCCTCCAGTTTGCTCCCATGTGGATGGCTGAGTGCTGTTGGCTCCTGAGACTCTGGGCCTGCCCACCTATGTCCTACCCCAGGACCTTGGTCAGTGCCTCCTCTATGACCCTCCCCACTTCCTCTGGACCTTCACTTCCCAGTTTCTCCCCAGACTGCAAGGTTGAATTTCTATAATAAATCCCCATAACACCACGGCAGCTCTGCTTCCCTGAACGCTCGCTCTTGGGTACAGTTCTGGCATCCAAAATTGGTTCCAGAAATGTAGGCGCAGAGATCTAGAATTGGTTTTCTGATCTGTCCAGATTTAAAGGCATTAATGACCCCATCACTCACTAATGATAAAGAGGAGACATCTCCCCCATTGTATATGTCAACAAAAAGGTTACTTGAATGATGACCTAGAGTCCCCTGGATCAGGCACCCGTGGAAAACAAGGCTTTGAGTGACCAGCCAATCTCACCACACACACAAAAGGGCAACTTTATGACTGATCAATGTGTTAATGAACTTGGTTGTCGCCATCATTTCATGATTGATAGGTATCAAATTATCATGCTGGACATCTTAAATAAACTCAATTTTACTTGTCAGTTACACCTCAATAAAGCTGAAATGAAAGATCATTTTAAGTGCTGTTTCTGCACCATTGGGCTCTGCTGGTTGAAGGATATCCGATTCCAAGAGAGGATTACTCTCCCCAGCAGCCCGGCAAAGGTTGGTAGGAGAAAGCAAAGCAGAAGCCATTCTTCTCCGAGCCTTTCCAGTCAGACACGGTGACCACAGGTGCAAAGGGGTCCGATGGGTCCCAGCTTGTCCTCATCCTCCCTTGCCCCATGTTTTGCTTGTCCTCTGTCACTGAGCCTGCAGACTGGCCATGGGCCAGGACCCCTGCAGGGGCAGTGGTTCTTTGCAGGCTGTGGCTGGCCGTGGAGCTCTCCAGCAGCTCTCCCTGGGTGCTCCCACCACATCGGCTAGCTGTGTGTGGCTCTGGCGATTCCCCTAGCTCCAGCCCACTGATTCTTTATTAGTCCCAACCCCACTCTTCTCTAGTGCCACTGTCCCAGCCCTTCCTCCTCAGTACAAGTCTCAGTTCTTGGGCGGGAGCGCCCTTGCCCACAACTCTCTCCATGGCTTCTCTTCCTCCATCAAATCTGTCTAATATACCTAGCCAAACTATCCATCAATATGATGATAACACCTTCCCAGTTGTGTAGCATGACAAACGTCTATCTCCTATGGGCTCTTCCTCATGAATCAACTGAAGGCTATGCTCCATCACTCCAAATAAGAGAGAAACATCCAAACAGAAGGACGATCTGGGATACAGGAGATAGAGGACCCAGGACAGGAAAGAGGAAAAGGAGTGTCCAGGACACCAGGTCTGCACCAAGGCATTGTGGACCGATGGACCAGACATGAGCCCAGTGGAAGGCTCCAGGATAGAGCCTGTGGGGTGTAGACATTATCAGTAGGGAGTTTATGGCTACATTGGTAATAAGAACTTAGAAACTGACCAAGACCTAAACAAGTGCATCAATCAATATTAACTTTAGGAAGGGGCACCTGAGTGGCTCACTCCGTTGAACATCTGACTCCTGATCTCAGCTCAGGTCTTGGTCTCAGGGTTGTGAGTTCAAGCATTGCATTGGGCTCCATGCTCGGTGTGGAGTTGTTATAAAAACATATTCACTTTAGGAAAACAAAATTGGGGTAGGGAAGGCAATATAAGTACAGTTCACTCTGCAGCTGACCGTCCATAGCATTTCATGGGCATCGTTATGGAAACACTCATTGTTGATTCCACCAAATCATGAAATAGCCGTTAACAGGAGTGTGAGGGTTGTGTGTGGTTTGTGGGGGTGAAAGACAGTTCTATCCCCATCTGTCACAGCAAGCAGCCCAGAGATAATGCCCCAAACTAAAAACCAAAAGGAAGCCCCCAACCCCCCAAATAATCAAAACAAGCAGGTTATTTAGAGATATGATAAAGACAAAAATAATAATCCCAAACAGTTGAAATCACTTGCTCTAGGGAAGGGGGACAGAAAGGGGTGGGATATGGGGGCCGTCTGTAGTTCTGGGGAAGTAGATGATTGAACTATTTGGCTCTTGAAATTTCATGCAAATGTGACAGGTAACGAACAAGGAATTTGAGAAATTCCAGCAACAGCATTGGCTGTAGATTGCCTCTGAATCCTTGTTACTTCAGAAAAATATACCACTGGGGTGCCCGGCTGGCTCAGTGGGAGGAGCACGTGTCTGGTGAGTCTTGATCTGGGGGTCGTGAGTTCGAGTCCCACATTGGGTGTGGAGCTGACTTAAATAAATGGAGGAGGAGGAAGAAGGGGAGGAGGAGGAAGGAGGAAGAGGAGAACACGCCTTTTCCTTGCTTGAGCACCGCCCGCCAGGGTTCCGCCAGATGCTTCTGGAGAGCTACAGCAGAAGTTTTCGTGACTGACCCCGGCGCCCCCACGCATGCACGCTCTTCTCTGCGAGAGGCACGTGGCTGGCCGGGCAGCCCCACACTCACTCCCCTCAGCCCACCGGCTGCTTCAGACGCCCACTCATCCCGTGCTTGCTTCCAAACCTTCTCATGCCAGTTGTCCTCGCCACTGCCGAATGACCCAACGTGAGCGGGGAGAGCGAGTTTGTTTCTCTGAAAAAAGAAATCACAGTGGTCGAAGACTCGGTAAAGGAAACAACACGAAAATTGTGTGGCTGAAGAGTAGGGAAGGCATTTAAAACCCAGAAGATTCTGCATGCTGACTGCTGTGGGTCTATCTTTGTCTTTCCTTTGGGGAGAAACCAAAGCTGGAAGCGGCTGCTGGTGCCCCAGGAGTTAGGCTCCTGCAAGAGACACTCCAAGATGTGCCAATCCTCGCTGAAGCAAAGTCCCCACAACAAAAGAACATATGATCAGCGACTGTCAATTTGAAAGAAGATGCCCAAGGCACATGTGTGTTCTTTTCTTTAAGAAGTGGAGGTACGAGTCATACAACATACCACTAACCATTGCGAGGTACGGGACCGGGAAGCCTTCAGTGTGTTTGCAATGTTGTGCAACAATCGCCGACTTCTGGTTTTGAAACACTCCTGCACCCCAGGAGGCTATGCCTACCGTTAAAAATGGCTCTGTGCTTGACAAGTCCTTCTAGAGTGACAGACAAACGTCTTATCCTGATGGTGTCGGTGGGAGGGTTGGTGCCGCGGAGGGAGGCTTTGGGGTTTATGCACAGAAGGGAGGGTTTGGGGTTCCAGCTGCCACCAGGCCCTCGGGTGGTGCATCTTCTGAAGCAGGAAGCCGAAGCCCCCAGACACAGGGACGCAGAGCTGGGAGTGGGGAGAGACAGAGACCGTCAGCATCCCGAGAGCATCTCGATCGATCTCTGCCTTCTGCCAGACCTCTCAGGAGCCAATGGGGTCTCTGCTTTACTTATCATGTAAGCTGGGCTTTCCGACCTCACCTGTAATAGACAAGCCCGTTGCATCCTTGACTAGGCGCGTAGTCCCTGATCCCTCGTTCACCGACCTGGACAGGGAGGATCAGAGACAAGGGGTCCAGCAGCCGGTCTCCTTTGTCTCCTCCTGCTCCCGGGGGTCTCTGTGGCCCTCAGATGGGAGGCAAGTAGGAGTGGAGTGAGCCAGGCTCTCACTGCAACTGTCCCCTTTGACCATCTCTGCTACTGTCCTTCATGTGCCCAAGCCCGTCGGTGAGGGAGCCTGCAGGCCCCCATCGTGCGCTGCGATGTTTGCACAGCCCTCTTGGCCTCATGGGGGGAGGGGGGCTGCTAGTGCCGCGACAAGACACCTCCCACTCCGACGTTTTGTTCTCTCCCTGAGTGGGACGTTGGATTTCCTCTATAAACTCACAAGGCAGCTCAGCTTCGCAACTCCAGACCCACATGCCTCTCTGTGACCTTGAGCAAGTTTAATAACCTCTCCCGGCGCCACTTCCCAGATGTGTAATGGTTGGACGAGACCGGCTCCGTCCATCAGAAATTTAAGTTGAGTCACGTCTGAAGTTTAAAATTTCCTGGTAATCACATTTAAAACATAAAACAAACAAACGAACGACACCTCCCCCCCACCGCCAAAAAACCTAGGTGAAGTATTTTAAGAGTAAATTTTGTTTAATTCGATATATCTGACACGTTTTTACAACATGTAATCCATATGAGTGATTAACGAGCTATCTTGAATTTTTTTTTCCCTTCCGGGGCTTCAGAATCTGATTGTACATTTTATACTTGAGGGACATCTGCATTTAGAGTGGCCACATCTCCGGTGACAAGAGCCACAAGCGTCTAGTAGGGGACAGTGTTGAACTTTCCAAATCTATGCTTTAAGCAGTAGGAACCGTTTTTCGAGTGAGACTTTGTTCAGGGCCCCATCACATAAGTGGATGAAGGGAGGTTTCTCTGGGCGTTTCGGGGTCTTCTTCCACCTTTTCGCTCCTCCCAGGAACCCCCTCTGACCCTAGACGCCATGAGACTCCTGGTCCCACATAGGGGTTTCTAGGAAAGCCATTTGGAAATTGCCACCGACCTCAAGGGTCCTGATTACTTAGAGGTCTTAGCTGGTCGCGATGTGCCGAGAAGGACGGTGACTTTCCCCTCCCAAGCGCCTCGCTGCTGACCGAGGGCACTGGAAACCCGCTGTCACACGTGCACTGAGTCTGTCCATCTGGGATCAGCAACGCTGCAGGAGAAAATATGTTCTTAAGTCTCAGCGACTCTAACAATTCATGGAATTTCTTCCTCAGGAGAAGTTTAGTGCGAGCTCTTAGCTCTCCCGAGCGATGTCCTCCATACCATGATGTGGGACCCAGGGTCCTGCCATCCTCCCCCTCCCCCATGTGCTGGAAGGTGACCCCAGCTCAGGGCAGATGGGGTGGGGGTGCCATCTTCCTGGGAGCCCAGGAGGAAGGAAGGGTGCTTTCCACTGAGCAGACTCCCTCCTACTTCAGGACCCATGCCTGGCTGTCTCCTCTCCTGCGTTTTCTTCCCCTTTCCTCCCAGTTAAGTTCTGGCGATCTCGGTCTTCGTGTCTCTTCCTCGGGGAGGACAGAGAGAAGCCCCCGCAGGGCCTGGGCTGGGGCACCAGGGGGCTCGATCCCGCAGGCCCAGCCACCTATACCTCCACCGGTGACCAGTGGGAAGCCACGGGAGGGTTTTGGACGAGGCAGCTAGAGGGTGGGATTTGCACTTGAAAATGACCTCTTTCGGCTGCCTGGTACATGGAGGCTGATAATGACGCTTCTATTTTTAAGGAAGGCCGACTCCCTTGGTGGCGCCCCAAGGAAAGGGCAGCCCTGCATGATGCCAACTTTGATGAATTATCTCGACTCCATTGAGATATTCCACCAGCGTTCCATGGTAAGAGGCTTATAAATTATTCAGCCTCACAGCTGTCTGGGCAGAGGGCCCCCCAGCTGGTCCCTAATGAACTGTAGCTCAACCAAGAGTTCGAGCCCCACTGCGTCCAAAACCAAAGCTCTCCTTCATGTCCTTGGCGAGTGCTGACCGTGGCGGCCCAGGCCCCGCATTGGCCCCTGGGGCCACAGAGACGAGCCAGACACAATCTTGAACTATCCCGAGGGTGGGGAGATGGACACGCAGACAGGAGAAGGCGGGGTGATTCTCAGGACAAGGGGCTGTGGGAGCCCGGGTCTGGAATAGCAGCCTGCAGTGACAGGAGAGGTGATGTCTGAGCTGGGTTTTAAAGGTTGTGTAGGAGTTCACCAAGTGGATGAGATAGTGGAAAAACATCCTTGCCTCTGGAAGGTTCTGAGAGCACAGGGCATGGGTGTGGGCCACACGGGATATGCGGCTGGAGGTAGAAGCAGGGCAAGGTTGGGCCAGTATGTTTGGCTCTGCCCTCGAGTCCTGTTGCGAGGATTTAAGCAGGGGAGGGACACAAATCTGTAATTTACAGAATTGATCGCTCAGTGTGTGCCCGAGCGACCAGAGGCTGGATTCAGGGTTAGAAAAGATGCAGGCCTGCCCTCGGGGAGCCCCCAGGCTAGTGGAAGACACCTGAGTGGTCTGTGTACCCCAGGAGGGAGGGAACATCGCCCCATGTGCAGGTGAGGAACTCCCGGCACAGAGAGGGGAAGGATTTGCTGAGACCTCCCTGAGGCTCTGATGACCCCCACAACTGGGTTCACACCCTGTGACGTCCCTCCCTCTCTAGGGCCGATCTGTGTGGTCAGCAGCGTTCAGAGGAGCCTGTATGTGTCTTCTGAAATTAGGGTACCAAAGACTCTGCATATTCGGTCTTGGCCGTTCTCTCTCTTGGATGACTTGTTCTGGGGAAACCCGCCGCCACTGTGTACGCAGTCCCGTAGAGAAGGTCACGTGATGAGGCCTGGGCTCCTGCAGACAGCCACGTGAGTGAGTTTGAAAGAAGACCCCGGCCCATTCCAACCTTCAGGTGGTGGGAGCTCCAGCCCACGGCTCGACCGCTGCCTCACAGAGACCTGCGTCAGGACCCCCAGCTAAGCCACTGCCCGATTCCGGACCGTGATACCCAGCGTGAGGAAACACACGTTTGCTGGGTTTGGCTGCCGACTGTTGGGTGATTCGCGATGAGCCGTAGCTCGCTGAGGCCCAGGGCTCTGCCGTGGTTGATCTGGGCTGCAGGGTCCTAACTCCTGGCGTGTGTACCTGCTGCTCAGTCCTCTCCTGTTTTGTGCCCTTGTCTTGGTCCCTCCTCCCCAAGTCTGCCACGTGGATTGTGATTTCCTCGCTAGTGACAGGCGCCTGGGGCTGGGGGGTGGATGTCCTCAGCAGCTGGGGGCCTGCCCAGAACACACGTGAGTTGCCTGAGCGATGGACCCTCCATCTTGCTCCCTGGTCAGGTGCTGTCTGTAACGGAGACCCCCTTACCCTGGTCTGGCTCACAGCCTCACCCCTGCCAGAGCCCTGAAGGGTGCACCGTCTTTAGCCAGCGCCCCTCTTCGCATCCCAGACTGTGACTGCAGGAGGGAAGGGGTGTGCCTGCCTCAGGCATGGCCAGGTCCCCAGCACCTGGAACAGTGTCTGGCACAGAGTGGGCGCTCTACAGTCTGTTGGGAGGATGGTACCTCTGTGAGGGCTTCTGGTTCCGCGGCACGAGCACATCCCTGGCAGGCTCCCAGTGCATGGGCCTGGCTCTCAGCGCTGACGGCTCTCCCACGGCCCCAGCTCACCCTTCAGGGGCCACAGCTCAGGTCTGCTGCCTGGTCTGCTGGCCCAGAGAGGGAGGCAACGGGGGGCAGCGACATCTTGACCCAGACCGTGTGGGCTGGAGTTGGTACGAGCCAGTCTGAGTCACTGTGTGGGTCTGAGGCCTCTGCTCTACCAGCCACGGTGTCCAGATCTCAGGGGCCTCTGTGTCGGACACCTGTTCTCATGTCCTCAGAGCCTCCTAGCTCTGTCCCCACCAGCCTCCAGTCCCAGTGGGGGAACCTGGTCGAGTGAATGTCCTTCTATACCACCTACTTGGGTCCGGCCTGGTCTGGACATGCCAGAAACAGAGGGATGACTTGGGCCAGGCTGGTCCTCGAGGAGCTTGGGGAATAGGGAAAAGCCAGAGCCCACGTGCTCAGGGTCAAGGAGCAGGATGCCCGAGGCCGGCGGAGCCAGAGATGCTGCTGGCCCAGCACCTGGAGGCTGCAGGAGGGGACATTTCTGGCGGGTGTGGGGACAAGTGGAATGTCACCAGGGAGAGAGCCCAGGGGATCATGGGTTGGGTGCGTTGGCAGAGCCAACAAAGCTCAGTGGGAGCCATCTGGGCTGGGCAGGCCTGACCTGCCCCCACGTCCTGTCCTCTCCACAAATGTCCTCTCGGTTTCTTCCTGGGCGATGGCTCCCTGATGGCCTGAAGCCCTTTCGGCATGCTGAAAATGGCCGTCACCACCACCGCCTGCATCCTGAGCCCTTCCCTGTCCACCTGCCCGCATCTCCAACCAGAGCGCCCCCAGGCCTCTCAAAAGCAAGAGCTTGGGAGCAGAGCTCGCGATGGGAAGGGCAGGAGAGGGTCCTGAGGAAGAACAGGGACCCCAGAGTCAGGGTGCCATTTTCATTTAGGTTCTGGTCCTCCCTGGTTGTGTGACCTCGGGCAAGTCACTCAACCTCTCTGTGCAAACAGAGGACGTGTCGAGAAGTCAGGGGCCAGGAGACCTGGGAGCAGGCGGGCCGGTTGGAGTGCAGAGGCCAGGTGTGGGGGGTGAGCAGGGCGAGACTGAGCCCGTGACATTTCTGGGTGGTGATGGGTGGCAGCTGCTTCATCTGGGGGTACCAGGCAGCCTCCCTTTAATCTGCACAGCAGCCATGGGGGGAGAGCCAAAGCAGAGCCCTACTGGGTCCCCCTCCCCGCCTCCCTGTCTGCACCCAGAGCGACCAGCCCCTTGCTTGGCGGCCATTCTTGGGGGTGTGCAGTGAGGGGTCAGCCTTGGGCCTCTCCCCACCCTCAGGGGACGCTCAGGCTCTCTCCAAAGGGAAATGTTTGATCCTCAGTCTGTGTTCTTCGGCCACAAAGGATCTGAGGTTAATGGAGCCTCTTTGTTTCCAAGCTGACCTAGTTTTTGTGAAAAACCCTTCTGAGGCTGCTCTGACGGCTGGCATTTCTTGGCAGACTGCAGGACAAGATTTCCTCTGCTCTGGTGGGTGAGACCGGCGTCCAGGACCAGGCAGGATGCCCACTCCCCCAGGCAAACCAGCTATGCCGTCTATGAGCCCCCACTGTGTGCCAAGCCCTGGCTGGAACTGGTGGGGGACACATAAATAGCTCATGCCTACCCTAGCTCTGGTACCCCACCACCGCTGGCTTCCTGGAAACCACACCCTCGGCCTAAAACAAGCTGGAGAGACGCCCTTCTGGCCTGTGGGTCCCTCGTATCAACACCACGCTCATTTCTTCTCATTTGCCTTTAAACCTGTCCCTGCTTCTCAGCTGGTTCCTCCACGGTGCATTTGTTAACAAATACTGTCCTGATGCTGGAACTGTGAGGTTTTTCTTCCTGACCACGCCAACTCCTACTCATCCCTCAAAGCCCACAGATGCGCCCTCCTTTATGAAGCCTTTCCCGTACTCCCTCACCCCGGTGGCTGTCCCAACAGTTCAGGGGAGTGAATCAGCTGCTATGACATTGGCTGTCATCAGCTGAGTTTCCACTGTCTTTCGGACACAGTTCCAAGCACTGTCCATGGGGCTGGGGCACGAACAGGTGACACCAAACAAAGACCCAGAAGGTAAGATCACTGGCCATGTTCACTTACGGGGACACAGGATCCTTGGGGGACACACACGCAGACTCAGAGGGTAGCCATATGTTGTACTTAGGGATGAGGCAGGGGGACTCAGGAAAGGGAGAGGAGCCCTGAGAAGGTTCCTAACACTGTTGGGAGGCAGTGCCGTTTGGCAATTTGGGGTGATCCTGATGTGGCAGAAAAAAATTAATTTCATATTAAAGCACAGGATGTCAGTTCTATTCCTTCCTTCTGTCCATTTCTGTGTTCGTTCACCCACACAGCCATCCATCCGCCTACCCATCCATTCACACGCCCACCTATCCAACCGCCCATCCGTCCATCCGTCCATCCATCCAACCATCCATCCGTCCATCCATCCGTCCATCCGTCCGTCCGTCCATCCATCCGTCCGTCCATCCATCCGTCCATCCGTCCGTCCGTCCATCCATCCGTCCGTCCATCTGTCCGTCCATCCAACCGTCCATCCGTCCATCCATCCGTCCATCCATCCAACCATCCATCCGTCTATCCATCCATCATCCATCCGTCCATCCATCCTTCCATCCACCCGTCCATCCACCCGTCCATCCACCCGTCCATCCGTCCATCCATCCAACCAAACATCTACCCATCCCTCTCTTCCTCCCTCCCTTTAATGCTTCCATTCACTCTGACATACATAAGGTTGCTAGGCAAAGGCAAACCCAGTCCCTGGCCTTGACCCTTCGTGGATCTCTAGCCCTAGAACTGTGTGCTGACTTTTCCTCGATCTTTGTTGCCTCACTGGTGGGAGAGCAGAGGTGATGACGGGCAACAACCATGCAGTGTGGACACTGGGTTGCACAGAGGGAGGAAGGACAGGGCTGTGGAAGCCCAGGGTCCAGGCCTGGAGGTCATGCGGGATCAAGAGGGGACACATGAGATGAATCTAGAAGTATCTGAAAGAGGTACAGCCAGGGAAGGCAAGGGGTGGAGAGGACCACAGGGAGTTGAGTCTAGCTGGGTTGGCGCCACGTGTGTCATGTGGAGGCTGGAGGGGTCACAGGTGCCAGATCTGGGCCAGCCTAGGGGGCCAGGGTGCCGGAGGAGGGGCAGCTCTGGGGGCAGCTCGGCTTGGCAGGGCCAGGATCTGGCTGGATTTAACGTGGTGAACCTTCACTTGGGCCCTCTGTGCAGGCTGAGGTCAGGGAAGAAATGAGCATGTCCCGAAAGGGAGCTAAACACACCCCTTTCCTTGTCTGTCTGAGAGTGCCCTGTGGGTCGAGGCCGAGAAGCGGTGGTTCTGCGATTGCGCCCTGCCCCTCCTGGTGGGTTCTCTGCCCCGGTGCCTCCTCCCCTGCCCTGAGTTCCCTGCTGCGAGGACCCCCACTCAAATTTCCCATGTTCGCAGGGAGTTCCCTTCTCACATCACAGTTGGCTGAACACAGCGAAGGCTCCAGGATCAAGGGCGTCCCTTTGCAGAGAAGGGGAGGGAGCATGAATAGGTCTGAACACCCAAGCCTCCAGAAGGGCTGGCTGAGATGGGCCGGGGCAGAGGGGAAGAAGGGCTGTCAGTGGGTAGAGGGCTCTGGTCTCGCTGTGGTCATCTCAGAGAGGGTGGCCAAGTGCCCTGCCTTACCAACCAGGCTGCCTGAGACTTGAATCACCCCAGGAGAGTGACTTAACCTCTCTGTGCCTCCATTGCTACATCTGTAATGTCGGGATGGTGTCTGCAAACCGGAAGTGTTCCACTGAAGATAACTTTGGCATCATTGACATTACACTCCAGGGGACAGTCCTGCCTGATTGGGGCAGCTTGGATGGCTGTGCTCAGGAGTTGGGATGGCCCATGGTTGCTCAGTTAGGAGAGCACCTCCCTTGGGGATGTGATATCTTGTCCCTTCCTTCCCCATGGCTTCCTTCCCTCCACAGCATTCTGACATTCTGTCCAGGATCTGCAGAGATGAACCAGGCTGGACGCTGCTGGGCAGGAGGGACAACAAGGTGGACACAGAAGGTTGAGGGGTGGAAACACCAATCTCCTGGGAATTCATGGATGCCTCTCCAGAAGATAGTGGGTTGGACCTGAGCCATAGGGTTGAGAAGGTTGGGCTGAAGGATGAGTAGATAGAACAATAGCATGTGCAAAGGCACTGTGGCATGTCCTGGTTGGCCTTGGATCCCAGGGTCTAGTCACCAGCACTCATATCCCTGCTCTGCCACTTGCAAGATGTGCAGCCTTGGGTACAAGACTTCCCTCTGTGCCTCAACTTCCCCATTTGTTAGTGGGAAGGGAGTAGAGCGCGATAGTACGTACCTGTGAATGCTGCTGGGAGAGAGATGCGCGCACAGGGCTTTGAGCTGGACCTGTAAGTATGAGTTAAGATTATTATCCTGGGAATCATCTGGAGAGCCCTCTCAGACGTGTAGGCTCCTCCCCACCCCCGGCGGAGGAAATAGCAACATGAATGCAAATTCACGACAGGCAAGCACAGGTCTCAAATCCTGCTGGTGAGGACCTTCTAATTGGCATTGAAAAAGAGTGTTTTCGACTGTCTGCTCATTCTCTGGCAGTTTCTGGGTGACAAGCTGTCGTCAGATGTTTCTGACAAGCCTGGGGGGTTAGCCGGCCAAAGTGCCACCTGGACAGGGTCTGGGATAATTGGGTCCTTGGCAAAGGTGCCCGAGCGGGACACTGATGCACCTTGCCCCACCTTGAGCCTAAGGATGGTGGGCACAGTACTGGCTGCTTCCCCCGAGCAGTGAAGTCCCTTTGTCAGCAGCGCAAAGCTCTAGCGTCTGGGGCCCCAGCACGCCCCACTGCAGGTGATGTGAGTACCAGATGCACCCTGGGACAGGTGATGGGGGCACTGAGCCACCGCTTCACCCAGGGAGCATCTCCCCTTAGAGGAACCCCCGGGATGTGTTCTGGAAGCTGTAGGAGCAGCCCTGGCCACACTTGCCTCTGTCTGTTGAGCTAATAAGCAGCTGTTGCTTCCCTGTGCTCCAGATGGATCTTAGCGTTGCGTGCGCCCAAAGATTTCCACTAATTAAAATCAGGTTTTGACATTTGGGGGTTTTTGCTGAAGACAGGAGATCATGCTCCGCCGTCAGCAGGGAACTGAAGCGTCAGATTCTGCCTTAAACCCAGGGCCCCAGACAGCTGGGCATTAGGACTCCAGACGTTCAAATGCTTTTGTTTACTTACTGAACACATCGGTGCTCTTCCCCATGTTCCGGAGAGGATCTGAAGGGGTCAAAGAACAAGTTTGCCTTGATAGAGGGAAAAAAAAACCCACAATAAACAAAATCCAGCGCACGCAGGATTTCCGGAGACAGGAAAGACTGTGCATGAATCCTGCTTATTGCTTTCCAGCCCTGTGTCCGCCTGCCCTCCTGTCCAGCCCTGCCCTCCCTGAGGCTCAGCCTCTTCATCTGCACAATGGGTATATGCAGAGCCTTCACGGTGAGGGTCTAGGGATGGTGAGATTGAGTCATGAGATAAAATACCTTTGCTGCTCCCTACATGTTTCCAAAGCAGGCTTGTTTCAACCGGTTCACAGAGAACAGAAACGTTAACTCAAGGGGAAGAACCGGGGCAGGGGAGCCTAGTGTTGTCCAGCCTGGAAAAACTGCACCCACCCCTCCTCCCCTGCCCAGGGGTCCTGCCAGACTTGAGAGGTTTGGGGCTGGGCTCATGGCCCGTGGGATACTAAGGCTGGGACACAGACACACAGAGGACCAGGGAGCCCCTGCTCAGGAAACCTGGCAGATTGGGGCGGAGGAGGGCCGGTCCCTGCCCTTGTCCACGGCGTTTGAATGTGAGAGTGGCCTGCCAGGAGCTCGGGGTCAGGGGCAGGAATCCTGCAAGAAAGACCGCAGCCTGAACAGGGCCGTCCTGTTCAGATGGGGCACACGGCTCATGCTGTTCTCTTACTAAATGCTCAGTGGCTCCCTGCGGGCTCTTAGCCCGAACGCAGCCCCTCCCTGCTCTGGCTGGCTCCTCCTTCTCCGTGCTCCCTGCCCTTGGTCCCAGCCTCCTTGCTGTTCCTTTGAATGCCCCGATGTCTTCCCTGCTCTTCCCTTGTCCTGACTTACCTGGCTGCACGCACAGGGGCAGGGGTTTCTAGATGCCCCCCGGCTAAAGGAGAGCTCACTCCTGCCTTCCTCTGGGCAGCAGCCTGTCCTATCAGGGTACACATTGCACAGTCCTGAGAGAGGTGCTCCTCTGGTCTCTTAGGATTTTTCCCTGCCACTAGCTTGTTGGCGCTGGTGAAGCAGGCCCCTGCCCCTTCCCGTGCCCGATGGGTGTGGCCCTGTCTTCACAGTGCCTGGCACCAGCCAGCCAGGGATCTGTAAATATCTGAGTGTCAAAGGAGAGGCGACCACAATGGTTGAAAGACATAGAGACATGGAGACCATGTGCCAATGTATATTCGTGTTTATAGAAGTACGTTTTCTGAGCCCTATTATTGACATGTAGTACGCACACAGAAAAGCACGCAGCCCCGAGTGTACACACCCATCTAGATCTGGGTGCCCAGCAGCACCCAGATCTAGAAATAAAACATCAGCACCTCAAAAGCCTCCCTCACGCCTCCCGGCCTCTGCCCTTCCCTGCCACCGTCCCCGGCTCTCTGCTGTGGGTCCGATGCTCGTAGGACTGTCTCGGGCTCAGCAGCCCCCAAGGCTGCTTGGCAACGTCCACGAAGCTGAACCCAAGCCCCCATACGACCCGGCCGTCCCGCTCCTCGGGGCAGACGCCGTGGATATGTGCACAGGGGGAGATGCTCCCCCTCCCAGGACGCAAAGATACGTTCTGGGAGGTCTGTGAGTGCCTCCAGCTGGAAACCACCCATCTGTCCATCACACACACAACACGGGGTGGATACACAAACTTGTGATATTTGCACGGTGGCATCTTCCTAGCAACGGGAATGAAAGCCGACCAGACATGGGCCGCGCGGCCAAGGATCTCAAACTGTTGAGTGGAAGGCGCCAGACGGAAAAGAGAACACGCGCTGTGATGACATTTAGACACAAGGCAAAGCAGGAGAAAGAACCTGATGGCACCAGGGTTTTGTGTTTCTTTTGTTGTTGTTCTTTCTTTTGCTCCCTCCTTCCCTCTGTCCTTCCAAATTGGGGATCTGTCTTTCTACACACACACACGCACACACACATACGCGCGTGCAGGCACACACCCACACACCCACACACCCACAGAGCCTTTTCTTTGCATCTGGAAATATTTTCCTTTAGCACGATACAGTTGGTGATACTTGGTGAGTCACGAGAAGGCTCACCAGCGGTTTGTACCTCGTCATAGCTTGTAAGTATTAATGCTTCCGAGGATCCATCACGTTTCTCTGAAGTTAGACTGGGCTCCGGGTCGCTGTCAGAGTCAGGTCCTCAGGGGGCGTGTGGGGCTGGAGCAGGGGTGGGAGGGCGGGTGGCAGCGGTGACAGGACCAGAAGTACGCGTCACGCCCCAGCAGGTGGGTGCACTCATGGGAGGGGAAGCATGTGGACGCCGTCCAAGTCCCAGCAGAAGGAAAGGGTAAGATTTGGTCATTCAGACTATGTGTCGATGTCCTGTTCCTGGCTGCAAACTCCCGATCATCTGTGTAGGTTAGGGCTTATGTCTTCAAATCTCTGCCGATGATGTGTTTAAGCGGCAGTAAGGGCTGGGCTGCGGGGCTCTGCCGGGTCCTAGTGATGGATCATGGACAACTTATTTCACCTCCTGGGGCCTCAGGTTCCCCCTCTGTAAAATAAGTTCAAAACTTACATGTACCACACCCGCTGCAAGAATTGGGTTGTTACTTGTAAATCACTTGTCAATGCTCAGGACATAGTCCACATTGGAGAAATGTTTTTCCATTCTTGCCCGGTGGCTGAAAAATGTTTCCCATTTTATTAGTCAGCATTCGCCATGATAATGCTGGGTAACAAGCCCCCTCAACTCCTCACTGGGTTTCTTTCTTTCTTTCTTTTAAACATATTTTACTTATTTATTTGTCAGAGAGAGAGAGAGCGAGTGAGTGCACAAGCAGGGGCAGCAGTAGGCAGAGGGAGAAGCAGGTTCTCCACTGAGCAGGGAGCCCGAATGCGGGACTCAGTTCAGGACTCTGGGATCATGACCTGAGCTGAAGGCAGATACTTAACCCACTGAGCCACCCAGGTGTCCCCCTCACTGGCTTTCAACAGGGGGGATAATTTGCTACTCTGGGGGGTGGGTGGGTTCACGTCTGCTCCGCGGGTCTCTACTCTCATTCCCGAAGGTGGGAGGAAGGAGCAGTGGCCACTTGGGGGGTTACTTCTGCGGGTGGCTGGCAGGACAGTGGCGGGGGCGGGGGGTGCTGGGGAATCACCGGATGCCTCTTAGGACCATTGATGGCTCCCAAGCACCTGCACTTCCACCTGCGTCCCAGGGCATGAAGCCATTGTCGTGAGCAAGCCTGGAGTCCACGGAGCAGAGATGTGGACTCTGCTCACAGCGAACCGTGGCCAGCGTCGGGGCGAGGGAAGGGAGACCACTGAGATGACACGGTGTCCTGCCCGCTCCCGTAGAACCTGGTGTCAGGGTCCCCTACGGAGCATTCGCGCTGCTGTCTGATTGAATTCCTGGGAGGGTAATACTGGGTGAGCGATGTGAGCGTTTTACTGCCACTTTGTAAAACATGGCCGAGTTGCCCTCCAGAAAGACGGAACAAACTTTATCCCTCCTCGAAGTGTGCGAGCCTGACTACAGCTCCGGCCCGTGTGCAGGACGTCATCTTTTTCATCTGAGCCAAGGCGACAGATACAAAGGATGCCCACGATGACGGTAGTGTTAGCATCGCGGTGGATCCTGGGCGTGGGTTGCTGTGGGGGGTCTGCTCTGGGAACTCAGAAGGACCCTGGACTGGTGCGACCACTCTCACCCAGTCCCTCCTCAGCCTGTCTGCTCTGTGCCGTGGGCCAACGAGCCTGCCCTTGACCTAGGGGCTTGGCTGTGTGGCCTGTGCTGGCCCCTGGAGCACGCCACGCCCATGTGGCCCTTCTGTGTGCTCTAGGGGTCCTCTCTGCCCTTCCCCTGCTCCCCCCGTCTGCATGGGAGCAGCATGTCCTTGGCAGCCGCTATCCTTCCCCTGGGATCTGGAATGAGAAGACATGGAGAGTCCATTTCAGCTGAACTGTGGTGTTTCCTGAATGAGAGCAAGAAAGAATGTTTCTTGCTGCAAACAAGCAAGGTATTAGGATTGTTGATTATTGTGGAAAAATCTGCCAGTACAGTATGTGATTGGATGGACACTGACCTCTCAACAGGGACCTGAAGGGCTGGGGCTTAGAGGCAAAAGGGCCTGGATCATAGTTGTAAGGTTCTTGCCTAGCTGGAGAGACGTTTCAGGGACGCTCCGGCAGGGGTGACAGGAGCAGGGCGGGGCAGTGGGGGAGGCGGGGTGGGGTGGGGTCTGAGGAAGCTGTAGCGAAGAGGGGGGGGCCTTGCAGGCAGGCAAGGGGAGTCCCGGAGCTGGAAGGGCCCTGCAGAGGCTGCCGGGATTGAGGCCAGGGGACCACCCTTTCCACCACTCTGGGTAGGGGTGGGGGGTGGGGAGAGCCGCCCCAGGGAGCTCTCAGCAGCTGGAGGAGGGAACACCTCGCAGCTGATGAGGGGGTCTGGCTGCTGAACCACTCGCTCCCTGCACTGATCATCATCAATGCTGGGGCTGGGCATGTATTATGAACCGAGATCCCAAGGGCTCTGAGGGGTTAGCGTGGACACCCCTCAGGGAGGGGCTGTATCTGCCCAAGGTCACACCTGGTTGGGAGTTAGGGTCCCCCCTCTCTTGGGAGGGGGGCGCCCGATGGCATCGTCTTATTGGTGGGTAATAAGTGCCCACAATATCCGATAAACAGCCCCACACCGGGGGCTGACGGGATCTGACTATTGTGTTTGAGGCTGCTGTCTTTTTTTGTGCCAGAAGCTTTTAGTCTTCTGAGAGGGAAGCAATTTAGAAAATGATTCAGCAAACAGTTTGGCAGATGTTTCCTTGGGCTGCTGGGTTTGTAGAACGTGCTTTGTCTTCAGAATCGATCAAATCTTGTTGGAGTTCCAGCTCTGCCCCTGCCCCACCCCCAGCTGTGGGAGCCGGGGTTGGGGGGGCTGGCAGGGGGTGAGGGGTAGCTGGGAGCGGGGTAGGGGGTGCCCTGTCACCTCTCCATTCCCCGGGGGTTGGGAGAGATGACGCTTCCTCCCGGGGGAAGAGGTTGGGAGCATGAGGTGAGGCAACGGGTTTGCAGATTGTGAAGTTCTCGTGGGTCAGGGATGTCCTTCGGTCCTGGGCCTGGGGACATGGAGGTGACAGAGTGGGGTCCTAGATCCTCTGCAACTCCCCCCACCCCACCCCTGGCCAGGAGGCCACGGCCCAGCGGGAGCCAGCCAAATCCACCAGCCATCATAGGGTTGCACCAAGCATGCCACCATGCAAGGAGACACAGAGCCAGGGCCAGCCGTCAGGAAGGGACGTGGGAGCCAGGTTTTGAGCATCGAATAGGAGCTCAGCAGCTGGCCAAGAGGGAGCGTGGGAAGAGCATGTGCAGAGCTGGAGGGGTGGGTTCAGCGCAGCGGGGAAACACAGCAAGAGCTTAGCCTGAAGCATGTATTTTGCTTTTTGGTCAGGATCTCTGACCCCCCCTCCCAAGTTTTCTCTGGGTTCTTAAGACAGAAGGCCCTGAGGCACTGCAGGCATGCGGTTCCTGGCAACACGGCTGAGGAGAGAGGGTCTGGGGAGGTCCCACTCCCACTTGTAGCAGAGCCAGAGGGGCCCCAGCCTGCTCTGTAGGGGAGGGAAGGCTGGTGAGGTGTGGCCCCGAGGGGGCGGGACTGACGCAGGGAGGGGTGGGGTCACGTGGAAAGGCAGCCAGCGCCACCCATCAGCTGGGGTGGTGACGCCCTCCAGGCCTCCACGCCCATGGCGGGCCCCCAGGGACTCCCCATCTCAGTGGCCTGGGGCCCTTGTGAGATCCTGCAGAGAGAGGATGGGCACCTCCCCGGGTGGGGTGTTGCGGGGGGAACGGAGGGCAAGCCTTTGTGAGGGTCCCGCCTTACTGATGGAAACGGTAAGGTTCCAGGGGCACGAGGTTCCAGTGGCCAGAGATGAGGCGAGGTTGACGGGGGTCTGGCCATCCAGAGGGGGCCTCAGCTAGGGCGAGCTCGATGCTGTGCAGAGTTATCGAAGACCCCCCCCCAATCACGGCATGATGGGGTCATGGTGTTGTTGAAGGCTGACCCCGCTGCTCTGTGGAGGACGGACAGGACGGGCAGCACCGCCTCAGGTTCCTGCATGTGATGAGGTCTGAGCTCGGACCAAGGAGCGGGGAGAGCAGCTGGACCCAAGAGCTGCTCAGAGACGCAGCCGGCAGCTCTGAGCCCTTCGCTCTCCCAGGGATGGCGGTGCAGCTGCAGGGGGAGAGCCGGCGGGCCCCCCGTGGGCCACATAGCTGTGCAGGCCCTTTACTCATTCAAGGAACAGTCATGGAAGGTCTAGTATGTACCAGGGAAGGCCTGCACCAGCAGGTGTGGTTTCAGCCCATTTGGAACTTGAGGTCTGATAAAGCAGATATAAAGCGTGAGGACACAGCAACAAAAGGCATACGGTGATTGCAAATTGTGGACAATGCCAGTCACATTGTTGCATTCACAGCAGGGAAAAGGGGTGCAGAGGGCAAGACCGGAGAGGCATGAGAGAGAATGTGGGGGCTGGGGACACCCTAGGAGGGAGAGTCTCTGGGCTGGGAGCACACCCCAGGGGCAGGCTCTGCTCCAAGTGCTCTGCAAGAGCAATTTATTAAATCTTTATGACAACCTTAAGACACAGTCCTATGTGCTCATTTTATGGGTTATGAAAACTGAGGTCTGGAAAGACTGAGTCACACGCCAGGAAGTCACCAGGACAAGCTTATGAACCCAGTGGTTCCCTTGGCACTCTGCAGCCCCACAGAGAGCACCCAGGAGTCTGGGGCTGGGAGTCAGGTGTGGGGCAAGTGTTCTGAGCAGAAGGTCCTGGACGGGCACTGCCCGCCTCTGCATCTTCCCCTCACCGCCCTTTATTCTGGACTTTATTCTGGTTTCCTGCCCTCCCCTCTGCTCTTCTGAGGAAGACCTGATCTTAGCATCTCATGGGATGGGGGCAATTCTGCCCTGTGGGCTTTGCTCTGTTAGGATGCCTCCAGGAACATCCTGAACCCGAGACTTGGTTTCTGGAACTTGAGTCTCAGGATGCTGTGTAAATGGTAGCTGGCACAGCATTCGCCTTCCCGTGGCTGGCCCACGGAGGTGCGTTTGCTTGGGGACTGTGGGATGACATTCTTCTCCAGCCTGAAAACAGGAAATAGCATATGCCACTCACCAAGCTCACCCTCCCCTTGAGAATGGCCCGGAGTTCAATGCCAGGCTCAGCCCTGGACTCAGACCTTTAAGACCAGAGCTGACACCCAGCGCTAGAGCCCAGCAGTCTTGAGACCGTCTCCGTGGACAATGGTGGAAATGCCAACCTTCCTCCTAGAGGCTGACACACCTCCTTCACTCGGAAAGTCAGGGCAAGCCAGAGACACACACCTGGTCACGGGCACCTGTCAGACTCTGGGAAACGGGGCCAGGACATCCTCCACCCTTGCCTTGTTCCCCCGGGGTTGATAATTCTTTGGATTCTAACAGGTTACACGGGCCTGGAGTTTGGGGCCGAATGTGCACTTAGTGGAACAGAGCGAGGCAAACGGAGGGCCAGGTTCTGTGCCCAGCGCTGGAAGCGCTTCTGGCCATGAAGAGTTTTGTGCCCAGTGGAGGGCCAGATCTGTGCAAAACAGTTTATCTCCATACGGTACGTACCCTGACTCAAGCATTCTCAGGGTGTCTTGGGAGCATAAAGGCGGGCAAGAGTCTGCTGCGGGCTGTTTGAGAACATCTAACCACAGGCTTTTGGACTGGGCCACAAACGGGCACATAGAGCATGTGACCAGAAGCCAGCCCGGCCCTGAACGAAACACACGGAGCAGCTGCCTCTCTCCGCCCCCAGCCCCACCCCTCATTAAATAGCAGGCAGAGCGGGGCTGCCGTCCTTCAGGGGAGCCCAGAAGAGCAGCTCCACCTCTCCTAGCCAAACGGGCCCAGAGAATTGAGCCCCGACGTAGAGCGGGGGGCTAGCTCTGCAAAGGAAACATTCGAACAAGGGGCTGTTGCCCAAGGGGTTTGGGAGGTTGTGGGTCAGACCACTAAAGAGGGGTTGAGTATTTTCAAAAGGAACCCCAGAAGTCTGAGTGGCGCCCCCCTGGGTCTTTAGGTGAACACTCAGGGGGACTGTGCAGGACCAGATTCCAGGAGGCCAGGGTGCAGGGAGCCGCACGCGGGTTCTGAAAGGTACAGAGGGCATTGCATCTGGCCCAAGAGCATCAGTCTCGCCAAATATCCTCCAGCAAGGCAACACCTTTGTCCTTGGCTAAGGATGACTCTAGACCCTTCCTGACAAGCCAGAAAGAGACACTTAGGAGCATCAAGGAGAAAATACAAGTGCGTGCCATGCCTTCCAGAACGAAGCCCCACACTTTGCATCAGAATTGAAATAATCCGGATTGTCAACAGCATGGCAGTCGGGATGCCCAGCACATAATAAAAAATCACCCAGGCAGGTGCACGGCCAAACTGTGGTTTTTTTGTGCTTCCATATCACCTGGCAGCAAACAGAAAGGAACCGCAGGTACACACAGCACAAGGCTCAAAATCTGAGGCCGAGCAAAGGCGTCCAGACACAGAACACATGCATTAAAGATGCCATTGTGCGACGGTCTAGGGCAGGTGAAACTAAGCTCCGGAGATGGAGGTCGGCACTGTGGCTACCTCTGGGGCGGGCCAGGGGTTGACCCACAAGGGCCATAAGGGAACAACATGATAGAGATACTCTGTATCTTAATAGGCTCTGGCCTCATCAGCTGCATCTGTCTGTCAAAGTTGATTGTATTTCAGATCTGTGTCTTTTACCAAATGTAAATTTTACCCCCCTAATAAACTGAAATGGACACAAAGCCTTTGCCGGGCGAAGTGAGGGCTGCTGGCCAGTGAGCGTCAGGGCCAAAGCAGGGAGAAGTCAGGAGAATGGCGAGCTCTGTGGGCATTGAAATTATCTTGTTGGACAGATGATGAAGAAGTCTGATCGGGGGATGATGTGGTTCGACGATCGGGTTGCCTGGGGCCTGCACCCGCTGCTCCTGCTCCTTGCAGCGCCGTGTCCCCAGACAGTTGTGTGACAGGGGCTTCTCCTCAATCAGTTCTCAAAAGAGAGTCCAAGGAAGACTTGACCATTCCGTGTGAGCGCCCAGCTCAGTCTCCCCCGCTTCCCCATTTCTTGTCGTCACAACATTTGTTTTACTAAGTTATCCTGTCTCATTTCTGTGTGCTACGTGCCTTCCCACTTAGATTGTAAGGTCCAGGAAAGAAGGGGCCACACTTAGTACACTCTTGCACCAACCTACCATGGGACGAACAAACAGGTTAATGAAGGAGTGAGCATCACTGCTCTCTAATAGTTCGTGATTTCCTGCATTTGCATTTTATTTGGGCATTTAATCAGTCTCTTCTTATCACTGTTATATATACTGTGACAATCCAGACCACATTTGTGCGTTTTGGTCAATTTACGGTTGCGTGTGCCCAGCAGAGAGAGAGAGCAGTTGTAAGAAATTACTGAGATGAAAAATATTCATGACGGTTCTTTTCCCTGAGGAGCCTCCCATTTTTGAGCACCTGCCCTGTCCCAAGCCCTGTGTGCACGCTTTGCCTCTGTCCTCACCACCACCTTCCCTGCCCGCTCCCAGACTCAGAGCAGGGGTGTCTTTGATGTGCACGCAGACTGGTATTACCAGCAAGAAGCATGAGCTCTCCACCAGGCAGAGCTCCCCTTAATTCTTTGGACACAAGAGCCAGGAGTTCACGTCCCTGGACATGAAGTTGGGGTCCTGGTAGAGACGAGTGGGGTGGTGACCAGCAGGGCCTGCCTCGAAGCTATGGCTTTGCCCCTGAGCACATGTGGCTCAGGGAGCCGCTACCCTGCCCCCTCTGCACCTCTGTCCCTGCATAGGCAAAACGGAGGTGACTGAGTCCACCAATTCAAAGGGTAGACGACCAATTGCAATGATGCAAAGCACTTGATGTTCAGCATGCTAGGCGTGTCCTCCAGAAATGGCCTTTGTGCTCGTGCCGCCGAGCATCTATGACAATGAGGTGTTGGCCCCTGGGGCCACTCCTTACATCCTGCCTTTCTGTATCCACCCTGTGTATCAGTGGGGTCCTTAGGCTGTGGGAGACCAGCCGAAAGGTCCTCAGAAGGCCTGACACTGCTGGCACACCTCACTCAGATTACAGCACCAGGATGGCTATGACCGCCAGATGCCGCGTGGCCTTCCTCACTCGTTCACCTGGGCGCCAACACTGTCCAGAGTCTGGGCCCCTCCAGCCAGGAAAGAGACCAAGGACACCGGGCCACAGGTGCTGCCCCCACCCCAGGGCTCGGCAGGGCACACTCTGCGGGCGTGGGTTGCCTCCTCTCTGTGGCGGAGACTGTCAACGTTATTTCTCTCTAATGATGTCCGTGAGTTAATTTGCATTGATTTCAGTTACACTTTGCTGTGTTATATTCCTGAGTCCCAGAGATGCTGCAGGAGCCCACGCGTGGCTCACTGCAACATGAAAGTGCGGCGAAGATGACAGAATGTGACAAGGATGCGGGCTGAGTCCACAGCTATGGACCCGTAGGCAGGTGCGGCCGTGCAGCCCTGGGGAGTGAATCTGCCTGCACACCGATTCTGCACAAGGAGCCAAAACACAAAAGCATGCATCAAAGTTGGGTAAGTTCAAATATCTGAAAAATTGATCTCACCGCCCCAGTGAGCTCTCTTCCCCAGGGCTCAGGACAGTATGTTATGAAACTCTGCAAAACAGCGGCCTGGGGGCAGAAAAAGATTTCTCTTCTTCTTTTTCTTCTTCTTCTTTTTTTTTAAGTAGGGATCCCTCTGGCACAAGAGTCGAGTTTGAACAAGCCCCAAACCAGATCTGCCACTACACAATTGAATAATTTTACTAATAAACCCTGAAACGAGACCAAAACTATATCATTCAAAGCAGCCTTCTCTACAGCAAAACGGAGGGAGCCAAGTTATTGCTGCTTTTAATAACCGCACACTTAATGCCAAATATCAGGCCCAGAGAGAAAAGCAGAAGAGCTCCTGGCAAAATCCTCTATCAGATGACACTTTGGGACCGTGCCTCGTGGCAAGGACATGCCGTGTGTAAAGAGCGGGTCCTGTGCGCGCACCTGCCAGCAGACACTTCTTCCCACCCAGGCAAATCTGCTGCTTCGGAGAGGATGAATCAGCTGCCGGTGGGGCTGGTGCAGATGATGGTGGTTTTGAAGAAAGTCCCGGTAATCAGGGCTGGCATTCACTGAGCACGAGCTTGGGCCAGGAAGTGTTAGAGGCACTTTACAAGAATCAGGCAAGCCTGACTTTTATTTATTTATTTTTTTAATGACACGACTTTACTTACTTAACAGCAGATACCTTTATTGCCCACATTTTACAGCCGGCCGGCCCCCGGCCCCGCAGGTGAGCTGACTTACCCTGGTGATACCTCTGGTTGGCCGTGGAGGGGCGGAGGCTGATGCCTTCTAGTCCCCCGTGTGAGTTCACTGGTGCCAGACCCTCCCACGGGAGTTTTGAACAGACAGCGGACAGAAGACTTTTCTTCTTGACACGGATGAAGGGAGGAAATGCAGTTCTTAAGATCTCAGGTGGCTTGAGGAAATGCAGTTCTTAAGATCCCAGGTGGCTTGTTCAAGTATCTTGAGCCTCTGTTTAGTCTTTGCTAGTGTCGCAAAGACCCCAGATCTGTCACTTTAGGAGAGGAAGGTCACGAATGGCTAGCCGTAGCGAGCACTTCTGGAGAAGGATTGGAGGACGGGGTGTATTTGGAAAATCGCATCCACATGCTGCAGTAGAACGTACGGCATTTCCAGATCTGAGCGCGGGAGAAAAGTGGGTTAGGAGCCTGTTCACGGCTGCCTCCTACGCTGTGACGCCCCAGTCTGAGCGTCTGGCTAAGTGGCAAAGCGCTGGCATTCATTTGCTGTGAATATTAGGTGATTAGTACATATTCCAATGACTGGATTAGGTTATTAACCTACTCTGCGTGTGGGCATGTGGGCTCTCTCTGTGACGACCTGCCCAGGTTTGACTTGCGCCCCGGTCATTGTGGGGAAGGGCCACCGTGTGCTTCCCGCCGCTGTCAAGCTTGGTCGCTGCGAGTGGGGATTTCCAAATTCAGCGGCAAGAATGGTTAAGAAAGAGCACTCCTGCGCAGTGCACTCTCTCATTCTCCAGAAAGCTACGGCCGCCTCCAGAGACATGCAAAATGATTTAATCTCTCAAATTTACAGGAAACGATCATTACTATTACAATTTTTTAAGCATTGCCTTTACTTTCATTGCTTTGAAGAAGTGGGATGATGCCCTTGAGAAAACGGGTCTGGATGCTACTGGGCCTGGACGATCTGCTCTCCTTCCGTGGGGCCCTCCCCCCGGGGTGGGGGGGTCACAGTCAGACCCCAGCCTTGGTGCCTGGGTCAGGTCACCTCTCCGATGGGCACCAATACCCGCTCCTCTGTCCAGTCTGGAAGGCATGCCTGACATCCTCTCCCGCACCTGCTCTTCCCGATTCATCACCAAGGCTTGCCAACTTGACCTCTTTACTGCATCCGCAGTCTGAGCACGACCCCGCATCCCGGGGCAGCCCTCGACCTGGGCCCCCTCTCTTGGCAGTCCCATGTGGACAGCATCCTCTTAGAACACGCCTGCAGTCCTCCCAAGCCATTGTCCTCCCCTGGCCCAGATGGCTGTATCAGAGTGTGGATGCCCTCTCCCCGCGCTCAGCACCTCGACCTCCCGTCACAGCTCCTGCTCCAGGCTATTGCTGTGAGTCACTTGTTTGCATTAGCTCCTCCAAGCCCATGGCAAGCCCACAAGAAGGGTGATTCTGACCGGGCTGCCTTGAAAGCAAAGGTCCCAGGAAGCCGGAGAAAGAGCTCAGGGAGAGCACGTCAGATCAGGAAGGTAACGGGGCTCCGTTCCACCCACCGAGTCCGCCTAACCATGTAGAAGGCCCTGGAAACCATGCACCTGGATGACATGAAGGAAGGTGCCCTCCACTGACCCCTGCCTCCCCTCCGCTGGCTGAGGACTGCCCCGAGGGACAGGGAGTCCCCTCCATTTGCAGGCTTTCTTTTGGGAGCTTTTGGGGCAGGCTGAGGGAGCTGCCCCAGCTCAGAAGTGGGGAGACTGGGCCTAGCTGAGGCCACCAAAAGTGTGGGAAAGGGAGATCCGGAGCAAAGCAGTCTCTTGCACCCGTGGGTGCCATTGTTACCCTCTCTTTGCAGACGCAGAGACTGAGGTCCAAGGAGGTCAGTGGCTTCCTGAAGGTGACGCATAATTAGCATGAAGACCAAGCTGTTCTTACCTGGCTGGAAAAGCTCTGCCCACTGGCCCCGCCCGGCTTACTGACCACGCCCACTGACCACGCCCCACTCCCTGGCCCCACCCCCTCACTGCCATCCTCGGGGCCCCTATTCACTGGCCCCACCCACTTGGCCAGTCCCGCTCAAGAGCCCCTCCCACTCCCTGCTCCCTCTGCCCAGGATCTCTTGCCCGTTCTTCTCCTCCCCGCTGGGCACCTCCCTTCTCAAAGAGGCCTTGCTTGGTGACCCAACCTAAGCAAGCCTCCCACGCGTTCCCGTGACCTCACACGGCACCTGGAATCGTCCAGATTTATCGTGGCCCTCTTTGTTCCCTTGTGTGTTGTCTGCCGCCCCGCCACTGGCCTCCACGCTCCGCGAGAGCAGAACACGAGTGTGTCTTGTTCGCAGACATCGCCGGGCCTGGAACAGCGGCGGTGCTCACCAGCTGCGTGGTTCAACCGCTGGGGAAGGTTTCCCGCCAGCCCGCAAGCGCAGCGACGGCTGCCCGGTCCGCCCAGCAGTCACTGTCAGAAAGAGTTCAGTAGCACTGGCTCTCCCGACCCTCTGGACAGGAGCGGACAGCGTGTCTAGGATTGTCCCCACCTCTCACCTGGCATACATCCTATGTGGCTCTAGCTGTTTCCATGACCCGGCTCCAGACCCGCTCTCCAGGCACCTTCCCCTGAGAATTCTCCTCCAGCTTTTCTGCTTAAATCCCCACTTGTGGTGCCTCAGAGCCTGGATTTGCAGACTGACCTGGCCCTCATGCCAGATTCCCCAAGAATGGGGAATCACACACAATTAGCTTTCAGTCTTTTCGTCTGTTGCCGGAGCTCAGAAACAAGTTCGAAGAAGTTGAAAAATATGTTTGAGAGGGGCCCCTAGTGCTTTGTGGCTTACCAGCTGCCAGGTCTGTTTCTCCATTGCGCTGCGCACCTTCAGCCTCCTCCCCAATAAGGCTCAAGTTGTACAGGGGCGCCTGGGTGGCTCAGTGGGTTGGGCCGCTGCCTTCGGCTGGGGTCATGATCTCAGGGTCCTGGGATCGAGTCCCGCATCGGGCTCTCTGCTCAGCAGGGAGCCTGCTTCCCTCTCTCTCTCTGCCTGCCTCTCCATCTACTTGTGATTTCTCTCTGTCAAATAAATACATAAAATCTTAAAAAACAAAAAAAAAAAAACAAAAAAAAAACTCTGTTTCTCCATCTCTGAGATGGCCCTAAGGTACCCCACTGATTGGATAAGTTTTCCAGGAAACTAGCAAACACTATAAATGCAGGATTAGAAAGAACTCACTGACAAGCAGACCCCTGCTATACAATTCCATCCCAGCTTCTCAATTTCTTTCTGCTTAACGCCATCAACATTTCGCCTAAAATTTCTTCCGAAGCCACACGTGGCTGTCTTGGTGGCCCATATACTGATGCTTTCCCAGTCCTGCATTTGTGATCCGACTTCTCTTTCCAATGTGCACATACGGAGGAACCCTGGGGCCTGGAATAGAAGTGGGAGTTTTATTCCCCCCTTAACTGAGTTACTGATCACTAGAAGTTAAAACATCTCCTTCTGAAAGTCAGCCAGAGCTTCAGAGAGAGAGAAGTTTGGCCTTCAGTGATATTCCTTTTGGCAAAATGGATCGGTCACCAGAATCTTGGTCACTAGCATCTCTTCTGGGAGATTTGGCAAATCACCTGTCTTTAATGCATTGGACAGGTGTGTGACAAGAATGGGGAATCACACACAATTAGCTTTCAGTCTTTTCGTCTGTTGCCGGAGCTCAGAAACAAGTTCGAAGAAGTTGAAAAATATGTTTGAGATGGTTTGACATAAAATATAGTCTAAGAAATAATTACAGAATGCATTGGTGGGATGTGGGGGAAGTGCCTGGAAGGGAGAGGCAAACCCTTACGGGGGTCCACAGGACAGCGGAGGCAGGCTGTGAGGAAAGATGCTGAATGCAGGAGAGTTCAGCAACCTTCAATCCCTGCTCCCACCTCCACGAGTGAGGTTTCTTCTCTGCCTCAGCACTGCTTGGCCTGGTCACGGAGCTGCTTTGGCTCTGTGGTGACTGATACTCATTCTGTGCTCTCTGGCTTCAGGCTCAACCCTGTGACTTGTTTGGTCAGATGGTTATCAGCGGGTGTTCTGTGTGAGTCAGGACTCAAGAGTGCCTGTGAAGTGGGCTTACCACTTTGGGCGTCTTCCATCCCGTAAGAAGAACTTCCCGTTGGGTAGCTGTTCCCTTCTTAGCCGGTACCCCCCAACTAAACCCAGGCAGAACACACCTGGATTCAGTACACCTACAGCCCAGAGTCTAGCCCAGCCCAGTCCTTGTTGGTTGACCTCCTACCAGCAACAAGCGGATGGGAGAAAATAAACGATTGGAATTTTATGCCACTGAGGTTCGGGTTGGTTTCTTAAGCAGCGCTCTTATGCCTACAGCTGACTAGTACTGACACAGACGCAGTTCGAAGTATAAGCCTCAAATCCAAAGACCCGAAAGAAACCATCAAAGTGCAGGCACTGGCTTGGGATTGAGCTACGGGTCACATGCACTATTCAGCATCAGGCTTTATTTCGATATGGACGACTTGGGATTTTTCTAGGCCACGTGCACGGACCAACTAGGAGAGAATGTTTGGCTTTAATCCTTCATCATTCTGTCCTATTATGATATTGTGATTTATAATAAGAGATATATATTTGGTCTTAATCCCAGTTCCTGGCTCAGAACACCTAAAATCCTCCTTGGAATTTCCTAAGTGATGAGAGAGATAAAAGTGGAAGGAGTGTCTTGTTCATAACAAGCTGGCTTTCAGCCGCACGGAGTTCATGTTAATGAGGTGACTTTTGGAAAGCCCCAAAGGATGGGGTCTGGTTGCCAGGAAACCAGCTGTGTGATGAGAGTTTGGAAATTCAAGCCCCCTCTACTGCCTCTGACTTCCAGAGAGGGGAGAGGGGCTGGAGTTTGAGCTAATCACTAAGCGCCAATGATTTAATCGACCGTGCCTGTGTGATGAAGCTGCCATAAAAATCCCTAAAGTATGGGGTGCGAAAAGCTTCCAGGCCACCGAACACATGGAGATGCTGGGAGGGCGGTACCCTTGGAAAGGGTATAGAAGGTAAGCTTCCCTTCCCAGATACCTTGTTCTCTGCATCTCTTCCAACTGGGTGTTCCTGAGTGTATCCCTCATAACACATTGGGAATCTAGGGAGTTTACTGTTTTTCTGCGTTCTGTGAGTTGCTTTCACACATTTTTGACCTTGAGGAGGGGGCTGTGGGAGCCTCCAATTTACAACAGGTCAGTCGTAAGCATGAGTGACAATTTGACCTTGTAATTGGCATCGAAAGCGGGGCCAGTCTTGGGGACTGAGTCCTTAACCTGTGGGTCTGACGTTACCTCTGGGTAGGGGGTGTCAGAGTCAAGTTAAACTGCAGGACATTCAGAATGTGTCCTCCAAGAACCAGAGAAGTGGTTGGTGTGGGAAGCCCTCACACTTTTGGTAGCCAGAGTGTGGAGAAGAGCAGAAGGAAACAGACTTGACCTCTAGAGTTGGATGCTGGGAGGAGAAACAGATGGTTTGACTTTTAGTTATCAGAAAAGTTAACATGGAATCAGGGGTGCATATTCATGTTCAAACCGAAATGATTGTGGTGCTCCCAGTGTCCATAGATTTGCGAGGTGGCTCTGGTCTCTGCAACCCGGACACCCTATGCATGATGGCCGACTCAGCCTACTCTAAGATGGAAAGTTCTGGGAACAGTTGGTCACCCTATGTTCCATCCCATCTGGAGACCGGCTAGACCTATGACATCCATCATGAGATGAATTCACTCATCTCAGAAACATTTACATGTTGAAAAATGATGTGTTTCAGGATTATGGAAATACTGTGTCTTCAGTAAACAAGACAAAAATGGTGAGAAGATTAGGATGCTGGGGGCGATCTGTGAAACCCACACTATTTCCTACCCTTCCTCTTCAAACTCACTGCATGTCATTAAAAAGGATGGATTTTTAACGGATGTTAACGCACAAGGACAAAGAGGAGAGAAGGAAATGGAAATTAGATTTGGAAAACAGGAAGGAAGATGGGCAAAAGCTTATTAATCGAATCGTAATTACAATATAAACATCTTGGGAAGAGGGAGAGGAAGGCTGGGCATGTGCATGTGCGCACGCGAGCGTGTGTGTGTGTGTGTGTGTGTGTGTGTGTGTCTGAGAAAGACGGAGACATGGAGAGAGGAGATGATGTGGTGTTCGCAGCCGTGACAGGAAACTAAATCATCATCTTCTGTAATGGGAAGTTGATAGAAAAAGCCTAAGTTAAATAAAATAAAAGATTACTGATTTATTGATTGGTTGATTTTAAAGATTTTATTTATTTGTTTGAGGCAGGACAGAAGTCAGGGGCAGAGGGAGAGGGAGCAGCAGACTCCCCAGTGAGCAGAGAGCATGACAGGAGGCTCCGTCCTGGGACCCTGAGATCATGACCTGAGATGAAAGCAGATGCTTCACCAACAGCCACCCTGACACCCCAAGATCTATTTATTTATTTTAGAGAGAAAGAGAGAGAGCCGATATCAAGAGTCAGATGAGAACACCCCGTGCCCCAGTAAAGCCTAAATTTAAGTAATCAGTAACAATGCAGGATGTTATTCACAAATAGGAGGTAAATGTAGAATCATCAGGCAGGAGGACATATTTTGGGAAGTGAAGATGGGGGTCAGGGGTGAGGGTTGCTGTCTTTAGTAAAGAGTACTTGTAGAGTGATTTGAATCTTCAACCTATGTAAATCTTAGACAAAAGCAAAAGCGTTGAACAGAGGACCCATGCAATCCGTGCCCTCTCTAATACTCACCACCTGGCTCCCCCAACCACCACCCCCCCCCCGCCACTTAAAACCCCTCAGATTGTTTTTCAGAGTCCATAGTCTCTCATGGTTCACCTCCCCTTCAATTTTCCCCAACTCCCTTCTCCTCTCCATCTCCCCATGTCCTCCATGTTATTTGTTATGCTCCACAAATAAGTGAAACCATATGATAATTGACTCTCTCTGCTTGACTTATTTCACTCAGCATAATCTCTTCCAGTCCCGTCCATGTTGCTACAAAAGTTGGGTATTCATCCTTTCTGATGGAGGCATCATACTCCATAGTGTGTATGGACCACATCTTCCTTATCCATTCGTCCGTTGAAGGGCATCTTGGTTTTTTCCACAGTTTGGCGACCGTGGCCATTGCTGCTATAAACATTGGGGTACAGATGGCCCTTCTTTTCACTACATCTGTATCTTTGGGGTAAATACCCAGGAGTGTAATGGCAGGGTCATAGGGAAGTTCTATTTTTAATTTCTTGAGGAATCTCCACACTGTTCTCCAAAGAGGCTGCACCAACTTGCATTCCCACCAACAGTGTAAGAGGGTTCCCCTTTCTCCACATCCTCTCCAACACATGTTGTTGACATGCATTTTCTTGATGGCTAGTGAAGCTGAGTGGTTTGTTTGTTTGTTTTTCCCCTCTGTTTGCTGGTCTTTTGGGTTTCTTCTTCTAAAAACTCCTCTTCACAGTCTTTCTTTATGTTTCTATTGAATAATTTTCTTTTTGTTAATGATTGGTAGGCACTGTCTGTACATTCTGGATACTAATCTTTGCCAGTCGTAACTTATGCCACTATCTGTTCTATAAATCTTTACTTTGGCTTGTCTTCATTTTACATTGCGTGTGTATGTGTGTGTGCACGTGTGCACGTGTGCAGAAGCCTTACATTTTGATGAACTGAATTTATCAATCTTTTCCATGTAGTTTGAGTTTTTTTTGTCTTATTTAAGGGATTCTTCCTAACTCTATGGCCAAAATTATGTACTTCTATATTTTCTTCTAAAAGTTTTAAAATTTTGTTACTCACTTTTAGGTCTTTAATCTCTGTGCAAATGAATTTTGCATAATGTATGGAAATAAATATAGCAAGAAAAAATGTGAAAAAATTAATGAGCTGGAAAATATACCTGAAAAAAAATTCTCTGAAACCCTGAAAAGTGGGACAAAGTGGTCAGAAAATAGGAAAGAGATGTTGGGAGACACAGATAATAGAGATCATGGATTGAGTAGGATTAGCAATCTCTATGTCCCAGAAGAGGGGTGGTGACTGTACGTGGCTGAGCAACATTTGAGATATTTGGGGGCAAATTCCCAAAACTGACATGAGACACCAATCCTTGAAGTCAGAAAACCCAATCAATTCCAAACAGAATAAAGACAAGAAAGTCACACATAGATAAAGTGGAAAGAGGAGTGCGCAAAGGAGAGAGGGAGAAAGAGAAGGGAGAGACAGAGGAGGGAGATGGAGAGAGAGGGGGAGGGAGAAGATGAGAACAATGGTTGGCTTTCACCAGCAAAAGTGGTCTTAAAACAGTGGAAAGGATCTTCAACACAAGGAAAGAAATTGTTTATCTGGCAGAAATGCCTTTTAAGAATGAAGGTAAAATAAAGACAACTTCAATCATTCAAACAACTGCAAAAATTTGCCCCAATATACCTTTATTAGAGAGAATCCAAGCATAAAAAAAGACTTTTTAATGGAAGGTCAGGTGAATGGGAAAGAATGATGAACAAAGACAACAGTGAATGTGGGAATAAATCTAAACAAAACTATTTACACAGGAAAAGAATATTTTGTGCAGTTTAAAAATTTTGTATGGGTTTACATTATTCATCAGTAATAATATCAGGGGATCAGTGATCAGGGTCGAGGTGTTGTTCAGAAAATGCAGTACAGGGAGGAAATGGGAAGAAGAAAAAGAACTTAATCTGAAAATCAAAGAAGAATAGAAAAAGGCAGGATTGCAGGAAACGCATGCCACATTGGCAGAAATTAATCTAAATAGAACTGTGATGATAATAAATATGAATGAAGTAACCTTGTAAACTCTATAAGTAAAAGATAAAGATTGTCATATTGGATTAAAAAAATCTCTAGCTACATGCTATTAACAATAGGTTTATCAAAGACATAGGGCAGAGAAAAATTGAGTGCCACTCACTAAAAGAAATCCATAGCCATATCAACACCAGAACAATTTATTTTAATTTAAAATATTTTACCAGGGGCACCTGGGTGGCTCAGTGGGTTAAAGCTTCTGCCTTCGGCTCAGGTCATGATCCCAGGGTCTTGGGATCAAGCCCCTCATTGGGCTCTCTGCTCAGCGGGGAGCCTGCTTCCTTCTCCTCTCTCTCTTTTTCTGCCTGCCTCTCTGCCTCCTTGTGATCTGTCTTTCAAATAAATAAATAATAATAAAAAATAAAATAAAACATTTTACCAAAGTTTAAAAGTGCCATTCATAATTATAAACATCTCAATTAACCAGGAATATGCAACAATTAAAATATTATATGTACCTAATAATAGAGCAACAAAACACATAAAGCAGAAGTGGACAGAATTACAACATTGGGAACTTTGAGGACACATCCCTTAGCAATTGTTAGATTAGTCAGGTAGAAATTTAGGAAGGATAGAGAAAGTTGAACAACAAAATCATGAAACTTAACCTAAAGGACTATACAGAATCCAATACCAGCCAACTGTAGAATACAGATTCTTTCCAAACACACACGAGCATTTGTGAAAATGGACCACAAGCTGGATCATTCTCTGATCAAAATGCTTTTAGGCTTGAATACATAATCTCTAGGTAACTAGAAAAATCCAGGTTTGGAAATAAAGAATATACTTCCATGTAATTCACAGGTCAAAGATTAAACCATGAAACTTAGAAAATATTTGAATGAAGACAAAACTACTAAATATAAAAACTTGAGGGTTGCAGCTAAAGCAGCATGTAAAGGGAAATTCATAACCTCAAGTGCTTATTTTATGTGGAGGGACAAACGGGATCATCTGGTAAATGACTCTAGACATTTGTGTTGTCTACAACAGACACTTGTGAGAGCAGGGGCTCCCCTTCTGCCAGAGCACAAATCCAACACCTCATTTAATCACCAAGGCTAGCTGCTGGCATTCCAGGACAATCCCTACACAGACTGTTCACCTGGGGTTCTTGTTGCCTAAGTTCCAAGAGTGCTCATGCTGGTTTTTCATGGCTGACTTCGAGAAGACAGAGAAGCAGGTAGGGAGCATGCCTCCGTAAAGTTAGTATCCCCAAGGCCATGTCCAGCAGATCAGCTCAGGGCTGATGGGGCACCTGTGGGGTCATGAGCGTACTAGGCACTGAGTCTTTTCTTACCGCCCCTGGTCTTGTGATTCCCAGTAAGTCTTCTTCTTTTTCCCACAAGGATGAAATGGAGGTATTCACCTTCCCTCTCTTTACCTTAACACTACAAGAAGGTGGAAACAGAGGAGCCAAGCACCTAACTGAAGGTGTCAGAAGAAGGAAGAAATGAATGGAGGAATGTAGAGGAAAGAAGGGGATCGGGATCACTGTCCTCAAACAGGCCCTTAATGGCACCTGCAGCCATGCCACATGCCCAGACTGCGACTCTCTGACAGTCGTGGACCACGGTTCCATCCCCACGTGTCCTCCTCACCTACTCATCCCATTCCTCCCATCATGGACTGAAGCGGGTCTCCCTCCCCTGCCCCCAGATTCATGTGATGAAACTCCAATCTCTAGGACCTCAGAATGTACTTGTATTTGGAGACAGTGTCTTTAAAAAGGTGGTTCAGGTTAAATGAGTTCATATGGGTAGCCCAAATTCAATGAGTGGCATCCTTATAAGAAGAGAAAATCAGGACACATGCACAGGAATGACCATGTCAGAACACAGGGAGAAGATGCCATCCATAAGCCTCCCGAGAAACCAACCCTGCTGACACCTTGATCTTGGGCTTCCAGCCGCCCTGACTGCAAGATGATAAATTTTTGTTGTTTAAGCTGCTAGACTGTGGTGCTTTATTATGGGAGCCCGAGCAAACAAATACACTCTTTATTCCACCAGGAAAATAGAGGCGGTCAGAGGAGGTCTGCCACCAGCTCCTACCACCTTGCCTGCTCACCTGCCCGCACCCTGCACCTCTGCTTTCCTCCTGGATGAGCATAATGTTGCTTCTCCTGTCTCACAAAGAAAGCATCTCTTGACCCCCCTGCCCCCCGCCCCCTACCGCCCAGTCTCCTTTTCTTTTATGACAGAACTCACTGCAAGGGGAGCCCATGTCCTTGGCCTCCAGTCTGATCTCTCTCCTCCAGTTTTCTCTCTCTCTCTGCCTACGTTCTCGTCTCGTGGTTTAAACTTAGAATTTGTGAAATACAACACACGAACAAACAGGTACACAAAGCACAAGTGTGCAATTTGCTAAGTAATTGCTAAGGGAAACAACCACCCAGGCTAAGAACCAGCCTGTTGTCTGTGGTCTACAAGGCTCTACACCTCTTCCTTATGATGACCCTTTTCCCACCCCCAGGGGGTCACGCCTGATGTTTGCAGCAAAAGTCTTGCTTTTCTTAGCACATTTACTGCCGATGTTTGTCCCTTTAAGCACAGTGTGGTTCCTCCTGGTTTTGAACTCTGTATAAGGAGATTCTACAGTATGTACTCTTGTGTCTTCACTCATGGTGCTTGCCAGTCCCATCCTTGGAGGAGTAGCTCATTGACTGTCATAGCTCTGCAGCAGTGGTTCTCAAATCAGGGTCCCACCAAGTGTCACCGGAGACCTTGTTAGAAACGCAAATTCTAGAAACGCACTCCAGATCTACAGAATTAATCAGAAACTCTGGGTGTGGGGTCAACCCTTCTGGGTGATTCTGATGCAGGATAAAATTGACAATCACTGACGTGCATGACTGCAGTTTGTTTTTCCAGTCTCCTGTTGATGGGCATTTATGTTATTTCCAGGTCTTTGCTAGGATAAATGTCACCTCTGTGACCAGTGTCACACAGGTTTCCCAGGGCATTCGTGCATGAAATTGAGGGGCCAGATTTCAGCTCTGCCTGTCTCACCTTTCCTAGTTCAGGCCAAGTTGTTTTCCAAAGGGATTAACATCAGTCGGGGTCCCAGAAGAAGACAAAAGACAGGCTAAGTCCCAGGTAAATGGCGAGAGTTTAATAACAGAGACAACTTACCGCAGTGTCCTGAGAAAAAGCAATGTTTTCACTAAATTGCAAAACCTTTGGAACACAGATGTATTTGGGATTGGTCTCAGGGAGCAAACCCATTATTCATAGTTATGTCCAAATAACTGGTTGTATGTTCTCAAAATAGGAGCTATAGTTGTCAACGTTTACGAATATTTTTCTTATACATGCAGAGCGGCTAGGCTACAAACACTTTTGTGACAAAGTTAGAATTGAATATAAAAGCAGATTTCAGGCTCCCAGTGTGTCCTTCCTCTCTCTGCTGTAGTCATTAATCAGACCCTTGAAATGTTGGAGTCCTCTAAGACCTACTTTGCACAGCAACCCAATGCCCCAGACTGGGATTGAACTTTTTGTAAATGAGCCCTCCAAAGCTTAGTTGCGTTCAGTTCAAAATCTGTTGGAAAGCTTTAATCAGAGTATCCATGAAATGGGTGCCAAGAATTTTGAGCCTTGAAACTTTAGCGAATTGTTAATTATCAGAAACAACCCTTACTGATAGGGAAACATTGAGATTCATCTCTATAAAAACAAGGGTGGAGCTCGAAAAATTAAGTGCTGAGAGCTCCAGGGGTGTACGAGGTCTGATTTTCAAATTCCGTCATTGTTTTTGGAATATCTCAATGTGTGGGAAGAATCTAGATGAGATTCCTAGTTTTCATGGGATAAATTTACATTCTGTACTTAGAACGGAAGGAAATCAAGAGGGTCTACGGTTTTGCAGCATCTAAATTTGATAAAAACATCCCAGAAAAATAGCAAACAAATGTTGAAGGGGACACGTTTTGGCTTATAAAAATATTTGTTGCAGAATGGTGCCCTGAATGGAGTCAAAATGACTGAACCCATGGAGACCGGTGAGCTGGAGTGTTTGTGTATTTCAACAAAGAACAGACCTGAGCGTGTTCTCCACTTCCTAGAGTCTTTCTGAGCCTACCTGGTTCTGTAGTATCTGTAGGAAGAGGATTTTCTTAATTATAGAGTCTGCAAAGAAGAATTAATTGAGGTTGTCAGCAGATTTAAACTCACAGCCACAGAAAGCAACTTTGAGTAAGATTGCAAGTGATTTCACGAGTGAAGACGAGTAAGACTGCGTGGAAGAAAAACGTGTGCGTTACGAAGTATTAGCAACATGGCCATAGTTATAGGTCCACGGGTATAATAAACTACTTTATTGGACTGCACATAATATTTCAGAAGATGCATTGATTTTTTTTTAATTTTTAAGGGTTTTATTTAATTACTTGATAGAGAGAGAGATTGCAAGTAGAGGGAAAGGCAGGCAGAGAGAGAGGGAGAAGCAGACTCCCTGCTGAGCAGAGAGCCCGATGTGGGGCTCGATCCCAGGACCCTGAGACCATGACCTGAGTCGAAGGCAGAGGCTTAACCCACTGAGTCAAAATACATATATTTTTATCCAAAGTTCAGTGAACTTTAACAGGTACACGTGTGTGTAACATCTACTCCCCACAAAGACAGAGAACGAGTCTAATACCCTAGAAAGTCTCCTAGCCTTTTGCAGACATCTCCCCACCTCCCACCCCAGGTGACCACTGATTTGTCCTCTATAGACTAATTTTGCCTAGTCTAGAATTTCTTGGAAGTTGAATAATACAGTAGGTGCCCTCTTGTATCTGGATTCATTTGCTCAGTACACGGTTTTTGAGATTCACTCCTCTGGGGATGTTTTAAGCAGAACTTTGGCCTGGGTGGGTGATTTTCTCTGAGGGCATCTATAGGTCCATCTAAGCCTCTCACACGGCCAGTGTTATTCTTGGCTTAATATTTATCTTCCCTAAAAAGTATAAGATTGAAGCCAGGAAGCTGGTCAGTATCACGGAGGTGACATGGTTGCTGCTGCATAAACTTCTCAGCACAAATTAACCTGTTGGTCACTATTGTGTTGATAATCCAGGAGCCTTGATTTAATTATCCTGAGCAACTTGATCTGCTCCCCAAAACATCCCAGTCTGTATGGTGACCCTTCCCACACAAGACTTGACACGGCTGGGTACCCCTCCTCTTCCCTGAAGCTGACTCGTGGCTTCTGAGTTTCTTCCCACTCTTTGGGTCACTGTTCAGCGACTCCGCCTCCTTTCCTAAACCCCTGAACTGTGGACTGCACAATTCCTGACCCTCTTCTCATTTCTGTTTATGGTCTCTTTCTAGCTTCAGATACCACTGATCTCTTACCGACTTTTCAGTCGACGTCTCCCCAGAACTCCAGAATCACATCCAGAGCCAGCCCGACATCCCACTTGAAGGTATCAGAAAGGTTTTTCTAACTCAGCTCTCAGTGATGTCCTTCCCACCAAAGCAGGCTTCTCATGCAGTTGCAAGAAATGATACAGGTGGACCTAGTGTACCCTTCACTCGGTTTCCCCCAACGGTGGCATCTTGCAAAATCCTAAGGCCACTTCACAACCAGGATATTGGCATGGATAGAGACAAGACACAGAAGATGCTTCTGTGGTTCTTTAAAGCCACACCCACTTCCCTAATGCCTCCTGGAGTTTTCATTTCTCTTGGATACATGCCCAGAGGGCAATCACTGGGTTGTATGCCAGTTGCATGCTTAGTTTTGTTTTGTTTGTTTTTGTTTTTGTTTTTTTTTAGTTGCCAAACTTTTCCAGAGTGGCTGTACCATTTTATATTCCCATCAGCAATGCATTCAGTTTCTCACCAACTTCACTGGCTTCTGGTGTTGTCACTGGTTTTTTGTATTAGCCATTCTATGCGCACAACGATATGTCATTATGGTTTTAATTTTAATTTCTCTATTGGCTGATGACGGTAGACATTTTCTCATGTGTTTATTTGCCAGCTGCATCTCATCTTGGGTAAAGTGTCTCTTCATGCCTTTGGCCCGTTTTATAACTGGATTGTTGGCTGTTTTACTGCTCAGTTTTGAGCGTTCTTTCCATTTCTAGATCCTAGTCCTTTGTAGGATGCGTGGTTCGCAAATATTTTCTCCCATCTCTACCTTGTATTTTCCTCCTCTTAACAGGGTCCTCCAGAAAGAAAAGTTTAAAATTGTGATGGAGTCCAACGTACCGATTTCTCCTTGTGTGGATCATGCTTCTGGTGTCACATTTAAGAATTATTTGATTAGCCCCACATGGCAAAGATTTTATCATATTTATGTTTCAGGTTTTATCATTTTATGTTTTAGATTTAAGTCTGTGATCTACTTTTGTTCATTTTTGTAGCAGATGAGAGGCCTGGACAGAAGGTTTTTTGTTTTTTTTTAAAATATATTTAAAATCCAATCCAATACCGTTTGCTGAAAACGCTCTTTCCTTCATTGGATTGCCTTTGTGTGCTTGTCAGAAATCAGTTGGGTATATTTGTATGGGTCTGCTTCTGGGATCTCTGTTCTGCTCCATTGACCTATGTGTTCATCCCTCCACTAATCTAACACAGTCTGTAGTTATGCAATGATTTTTGAGATTGGGTAGGTGGAGTCCTCGCATTAGCTATTCTCATCCCTTTGCCTTTTCATACACATTTTAGAACACTCTTCTCCAGATCTAACAAAAAAAACTTGCTTGGGATCTGATAGACACTACATTAAACCTGTATACCAATGTGGGGAGAATCGACATCTTTACTATGTGGATTCTTCCAAACCACGTCACTGTGTGTCTCTTTCTCTAGTTATATTTTTAAGGATTTTTTCATCAGGGACGCCTGGGTGGCTCAGTTGGTTAAGCAGCTGCCTTCGGCTCAGGTCATGATCCGAGGGTTCTGGGATCGAGTCCCATATCGGGCTCCTTGCTCGGCAGGGAGCTGGCTTCTCCCTCTGCCTCTGCCTGCCTCTCTGTCTGCCTGTGCTCACTCGCTCTCTCTCCCTCTGTCTCTGACAAATAAATAAATAAAATCTTAAAAAAAAAAAAAAGAATTTTTTCATCAGTGTTTTGTCGTTTTCTGCATACAAATCCCATACGTATTTTGTCAGATTGACATCTGAGTATTTTTGCCCGGTTGTACATGGTATTATGTTTTTAAGGCTGCCGTCTGTGTGCTCATTGGTCGTGTCTACAAATAAAATTGATTTTTGTACTTTCATCTTGTATCTTGTGACCCTGCTGAACCCACTTGTTAGTTCCAGGAAGTAGCTGTTGTTTTTGACAAAGGCCTTAGGATTTTCTAAGTAGACAGTCATGCCAGCTGCAAATACTGACAGTTCGATTTCTTCCTTTTCAATCTGCATGTATTTTATTTTCTTCTTTGCCTCATTGCTCCCGCTAGATCTTCCTGCACAATGCTGAATAAAAGTGGCAACAGGGGTCGTATCTGCCTTGCTCTCAGTCTCGAGGGGAAAGCATTCAAACGTCGACCCTTAAGCATAAACTTAGTGATGGGGTTTCTGTAGATGCTCCCTATCAAGCTGAGAAAGTGCCCCTCTGTGCTCATTTTTTCTGTGTGTTCGATCATGAGTAGCAATTTTTTTGGAGCTATAATTCATATACCATAAAATTCTCTTCAAGAAAGAACCCAGTTTAGTGGGTATTCGTATATTTACAATGTTGCACAACCATCAACACTAACTCCAGAACATTTTCATGATCCCACAAAGGAACTGTGTTCCCATCAGCAGTCACTACACATTCCCTTCCTCTCCCAAGACCCAGGGAACTATGACTCTACTTTCCAACTCTGCAGATTTGCCTGTTGTGGACACTTAATATAAATAAAATCATACATATATGGTCCTCGTATCTAACTCCTTTCACTAGGGGTAATGCTTTCAAGTTTCACCCACGTTGTAGCACAGATCGTGTATATCTCTTTCTTTTATACGGCCAATCCATATTGCATTGTGCGATGACACCACGTGTTTGCCCATTCATCCATTGGTGGGCATCTGAGCTGGTTCCATTGTTTAAAATATTATGAATTATCCTTCTACAGATATTTTCAAGTGTTTGTGTAGACACATGTTTGCAATCATCTTGGGCATAGGCCTAGGAATGGGATTTCTGGGTTACCTGGAAATTCTAAACTTTTGGAGGAACTGCCAAAATTTTACATTCCCACCAGCAGGGGATGAGGGTTTCAATTTTTCCACATCTTCACCAACAGGTATTATTGTCTCTCTTGTCAATACAAAGAGGTGCGCTGTGAGAGCCGTTGTGGTTCTGACTTACCCTTCCCTAAAGATTAGTGATGCTTGATGTCTTTTCATGCGTTTATGGGCCTTTGTATATCTTCTTCGGAGAAATATCTGCTCAAACATTTTGCTCATTTAAGAAATTGGGTTGTCTTTTTATCGTTGAGTTGTGAGCTCTTTACATAGTTTGGATATTAGACCCTTACCAGATATATGATTTTCAACCACTTTCTCCCATTCTGTGGGTTATCTTTTCACAATCTTGATAGCATCCTTTGAAACACAAAAGTTTTTAATTTTGGTAAAATCCAATTTATCAGGTTTTTTTCTGTTGTCATTTGTACTTTTGTGTCATAAGCTAAGATACCATTGTATGACCCAAGGTTACAAAGATTTACCACTAGGCTTTCCTCTAAGACTTTTATAGTTTTAACTCTTATGTTTAGGTCTTTGATCCATTTTGACTTAATTTTTATGTAGGTTGAGGTAGGGATTCTGACTTAATTCTTTGCTATGGATAGCTAGTTTTCTAGGATCGACTATTCTTTGATCATTAAATTTTCTTGGTCCTCTTTTTGAAAGTGGATTGACTCTAAATGTTAGGGTTTATTTCTGGACTTTAAATTCTATTCTTCTGGACTATACATCTTCTTTTTAAGATTTTATTTCTATATTTGAGAGAGAGAGAGAGAGAGCACCCACAAGGAGCAGGAGGAGCAAAGGGAGAAGCAGGCTCCCCACGGAGCAGGGAGCCCGACGTTGGGCTCGATCCCATGACCCTGAGATCATGACCTGCGCCGAAGGCAGACGTTTAATGAGCTGAGCCACCCAGGTGCCCCCATTCTTGATGGCTATAATTTGTAGATAAGGTTTGAAGTGCAAGACACTGTCATTAGGTGTGTATGTGTTCGTATTTGTTGTCTCAGTGGATTGATCTTTTTATCGTTACAAAGTGTCCTTCTTTTTTTCTAGTAACAATTTTTGCCTAATGTCTGTTTTGTTTGATATTACTGTAGCTAATCAATTTCTCTTTTGCCTGGTTTGAAGGATATATCATTTTCCTTTCATTTACTTTCAATTTAATTTGTGTCTTTGAATCAAAAGTGTGTCTTTTGTAGACAGCATTGAGTTGGATCATTTTTAAAAATTCATTTTGTCAATCTTGACCTTTCAACTGGAGTGTTTAACTCATTTACGTTTAACCTGTTATTGATAAGGAGGATTTAAATCTGTTCTTTTGTTTTCTATATGTTCTATTTTTTTGTTTCTCTATTCCTCCACTACTGCCTTCTTTCATGTAACATAGATATCTTCTAGTGTACCATTTTTAATTTCCTTATTCCTTTTACAAATTTTTGAGAACTTCCTTTATTATTTTTCATAAAGCAGGTCTGCTGGTGATGAACGGTCTCCATTTCTGTTTACGTGGGAGTGTCCTAATTTTTCCTTCATTTTTGAAAGCTGATTTTGCTGAATATAGAATTCTTGGTTGACAGTCTTTTCTTTCAGTGTTTTGAATCTATCCTCCCACTGCCTTCTGGCTTCCATGGTTTCTGATGAGAAACCAGATGTTCATTTTATCGATGATACTTTATATATAATCACCTGCTTCTCTTTGGTTGCTTTCAAGATTCTGTCTTTGCCTTTGAGTTTTGAGAGCTTGAGTATTGTCTAAAAGTTTTCTGTCTTCTTAGGCTGTATCTTTCCTGGATCTTTGGCTTGAGAGAGCAGTGGAGATTTCTGTCTGTCCCCACGGGCACATCCAGGTTGCCAGCTTCTCCAGCTCTGAGATGTATCATACAAAAGAAGACTCAAGGAACCCACAGCGGTGTCAGTCCTTGGGTCCTGAACAACCTAGCCAATCTTTCTCTCTCTAATTTTTAAAGTCTCTCTTTTTTTCTTTTTCAGTTCTTTTCTGTTGTGCTTTGCTGAAGGAAGAAGGCAGAGTGCACCAACTCCATCCTCCTGGGAATGGAAGTTGACTTGATTGCCTTTTAGAAGGTACTTTTCATAATTATCTCACCCTGTTACATTTTTGCCTTCCCGATCCCTCCCCCACCGCCTTCCATGTTTGTTCTTTTTACAAATGTTTTTCCTTCATTATTCTCACTGTGGACCCTAAATATACTTCCTTTAAAGCATCTTTCCCCTCTAGACTGTTCTATTAGTTTCAATGGAAGTTAATTTATGATTATTAATTTTAGTGGCCCTTATTCTTAGCATTAGATGTCTTCCTGGGCTTTAGTTTTGAGTTTTAGGTTCATTTTGGGGTAAAAGGCTATCTTTCACTTTCTCTCTCTCTCAGTGTCTTCTCTGTGTACTCATTCCTCTGGAGCTCCCTTCCTTCCCAGTCTAGTGGTTTGGGGCTGCTCCTGTGATGTCTGGTCTGCAGTATAGAGCAGGTTTTATATGGGTGGTAGCAATTCATGCTTCCTGGGCCTCAGGGTCTTCTTGTCAAGCCAGGGAACATGGGATCCATGATGCTGTGTGTGCTTCCTTGTCCCAAGGTTACACCTTCACAGAAGCATTTGCCTGCATGAAATGGTTGAAGCAGATTTTTCAGACTCCTCTCTGACATACAGGTGACCCCATTCTCCCTTGGTTTCAAAGAGAAAGCCTCATACTGTTTCCAGAACCATGACATCCTCATCATGGCAAGGCATAGGGCCCAGCAAGCCCATGGCTTTGTCCATACTCAGCAGTTTGTGTTTCTGGAGCACAGGGGAGTTCATCTTGTTTCTGAGCCCAGCCAGATCCTCTCAATACTTTCTTTCTATAGTTCATCATTGTTCTCTGTCTGTAGCGGACAGAGCTATCTCAGAGCATGAACCATCAATTATCTGGGTGGGAAACCAAATATTCTGCCCCTACTTTTCTTATTTTTAAAGTTCTTTTCATTTTTATTTCACTGTTTTTATGTGATGCCACTTTATATTCTATTTGAAATAACGAGAAATACAAATAAATTACATGTGTCTTCAAATTCATGTTTCATCATTTCTGAAACGAGGGTGTACCTTCGATTCAGTGCACCCAGGAATTTAGGATTTACAATGCCAGTCACAACCGAAATGATAGCAGACACTTCCCTTCTGTGTATAGTGTTCAGGGTTATGGTGAAGTACAAACGTGATGCTGAGGCAGAGACTATAGGGCGGCTCACAGGAGCGGACGGGGATTCCTGTGTGTGTTTGGGAGAAGTGGGAGGGATAATGGAATCCAGGCCAATTTCTGCATTTGAAGTCATTGACCTCAGTCCAGATGAATTCGACTCCAGCCCCCATCTCCTTTGTGCGATCTCCTGGAGGCAGTTTAAAGAAACACCATCTCCTCTCTTTTCTCTCTTGCCTGAGGTCCTAGAAGTTTTCAGCTGGCCGCCCTTTGGTGGCCCTTTGGCATACTGGGGTACACACAGTTGTGGGCACTGTGAGACTATCCTCTTGAAGTACTGACATCCTCATGCTCCAATTCCCGTGTTATACAAGTGAAAACTGGGGAGGTGTGAGAGAAGCTGGCTTTGTCCCAGGATTGGCTGAGGAATGCAGGGGCCCCACGTGGTTCAGCTTCCTTGAAGACGTCCTAGAAAGACCGGCCTGGTGGGTATTTTCTGTCTCTGGCTGTGCCCCAGCCTGGAATTGACCACCCAGAAGCAGCTCAACAAGGTCAAGCAGGAGAAGCCTCCAGATCCCATGCTCTTTGGTCCAGCAATTTCACTTGTCGGGTATTACTCTAGAGAACTTGGCAGACAAAGTCTGGGATTTATACACAAAGTAAGGTTTATAGAACTTCCACAAGGAAGTAAGACAGACATCTGTCAAAAGGAGCACGGTATGCGATGTCAGTGGAACACTAGGCAATGACTGAAAAATCATGCTTTTAAGTATCTTTAATGGGAAAATGCTGAAAATTCAGTGTGCTCTTAAGGTTACATAATAGTTCATAAAGTACAAAAATTAGCATTCTGAAATAGAATATATCAAAGAGAAATGACTGGAACTACAGAAATATTACTATTTGTTTTCTTCAGGCGGGGGGACTCTTGAGGGATACGAAATTGTTTTTTCACAACTTCCATGGCATCAAAATATGCTGCAATGAGTATGTATCATACTGAATGTGTATTCAAGTTACAATAGGAAAAGAATGTTTCATTAAAAAAACGTAATTACAACAAGAGCTCCGCTCGGAGCCTTAGGAAGAATTACAAAAACAGGAAGGCATCCATCCTAATAATAAAATAACGGCGAACCCGGGCGGCCCTGATTGGCTGCTGCAGGAAGACGCGGAGCGGTAGCCCTGGGGGCGGGGCTGCGCGCACCACTTCCGGGGCGGGGCTTCGGCCGCCGCCGCGCACGCGGGAGCGGGCGATCTCCATGGCAACCAGCGGGGCCCGCGCGAGGCCCGCCCGCCGCCGCCGCCGCCGCCGCCGCCTCCGCCTCGGCCGCCGCGCCCGCCCCGCCCGCACCCCGGCCGCCCGCGACCCGCCCTCCCTCCGCTGCGACCCCGGCCCCGGCCCCGGTGCCCGCTCGTGCTCCCGCCCGAGGCCGCCCGCGCCCGCCTCCCGCCGCCGCCCCGGCCTGACCTGACCGGGAAGCAGTTCCGCGGGCCGCCGCCGCCGTGACTCATCGGCCCGCCCGCGTCCCCCGATCGGGCCATCTTGGTCGCGGCCGGCGCGGCAGACGGAGCCGCGGAGGAAGCCGCGGAGACCCAGGTACGCGCCCGCCGCCGGTCCCGGGCCCCCGCGCCGCCGCAGGTGCACCCGCTCTTTGTTCTGCGCAAGGTGGGCGCCGGGCCTCGCGCGGGGAGGGGGCTCCGGGCCCGGGCGCCCCTGCCCGCCGCCCGCTTCCCGCCCCCCCCGCGCGGCGGCCTTCCCTTCCACCCCCCTCCACGTAGTCCAGACGTTTCTCTAAAACATCTTTTCCTCCTTCAGGGCGCAGAACAACCCGACCCCCTGTGCAGCCCGCCGTGGCCCGGAGAGGCCCGCGATAAAGGAGCCGCCTCCGGAGTCGGCACCCCCAGGGCCTGCACCACCTGCCCGGCCTCGGCTCTGCCTGGTCCCGGCTGTGCGCGGCTCTCGGCCCCGTCGGCCCCGCCTTCTTGTTCGGTCTTCCCAGCCGCTCAGCCTGGAACCCTGATTCCCGTCGGGGTCTGCCCAAACCTAGCATCACAGGTGCTCAGGCTCTGGGTCACCCACAGCCCCTTCTCCCAGCCCCCGCGTCCGGGCCTTCGGCAGCCCTCTGGCCAACATGGTTCAACCCCAGACATCGAAAGCCGAGAACCCGGCCTCTGCAGCATCTACTAATGCCCAAATGGATGACGTCATCGACACCCTGACCTCCCTGCGCCTCACCAACTCCGCGCTGAGGCGGGAGGCCTCGACCCTGCGGGCGGAGAAGGCCAATCTTACCAACATGCTGGAGAGCGTGATGGCAGAGCTGACCTTGCTGCGCACCAGGGCCCGGATTCCGGGGGCGCTGCAGATCACCCCGCCCATCTCAGCAATTACCTCCAATGGGACCCGACCCATGACCACGCCTCCAACCTCCCTGCCCGAGCCCTTCTCTGGAGACCCCGGCCAGCTGGCAGGGTTCTTGATGCAAATGGACAGGTTCATGATCTTCCAGGCCTCCCGCTTCCCCGGTGAGGCTGAGCGAGTGGCGTTCCTGGTGTCCCGGCTCACTGGGGAGGCAGAGAAGTGGGCGATCCCCCACATGCAGCCTGACAGCCCCTTGCGAAACAACTATCAGGGATTCCTGGCAGAGTTGCGGAGAACCTACAAGTCTCCACTGCGGCACGCGCGGCGCGCGCAGATCAGGAAGACTTCTGCCTCTAACCGGGCAGTGCGCGAGCGGCAGATGCTCTGTCGCCAGCTGGCTGCCACGGGCACAGGGCCTTGCCCCGTGCATCCAGCCTCCAGTGGGACTAGTCCAGCTCCGGCTCTGCCCACACGAGCACGGAACCTTTAAGATTCGGCCACCGCCTGGGTCGCCTCTGCAGCGACGCAGACAGCATACGCCCTTTGCAACGTAGAAGAAGTGTCCATACAACAGCGTCGCCCTTGTTTGAAGACCTTCCTCCCTGCCTCTCCAGACCTGTTCCATAAGGAGATCTTCCTTAATCACTCTTGGGCGCCCCGTGACCCACCTTCCTTCCCAGTGATCTGTGCTAGCTTTGGACCCACAGTGCATGCTTCCCCTGTCTTGCTTGCAGACCCCGCTCTCCTGGGGACCGCAGCTCTGCTGCTCGGCCACCGTGACCCCACAGCCCGCTGCGGATCATTTGGGCAGATCTCTCCCAGCCTGATAAGGTTCACGGACGCTCTCGCTCTACCCTGTGCAGGCCCCCATGGCAGCTCCCTGCTGATGACAGAGGGGAGCCACTTTGGCCAGGCTGGTGGTG